>NW_027640934.1:0-1200000 GCF_949752795.1 Hyperoodon ampullatus
ATAAGACCAGTAGCAGCAAAATGGGTGGATTCAGGTACGATGATTCTAAGTGAAATAAGTCACACAGAAAAAGAAACTTATCATAAGATATCACTTATGAAGATCCTGTAAACATGGCTACACTTGAACTGAGTTAGGAAAGAGAACAGTGTCTCACATTTAGAAAACACTCTTATGCCTGCTTAAGGGGGAAGGAGAGGTGGGGTGATGCATAAAACCAGAGTTTGATATAAGCACAGGTACCGTTCCAAAAACCAACTATGGATTAGACAAGACCTACACCTTCCTCAGTGAAAGGGACTCAAAACCCCATATTTCCCGCAGAGGAATATATCTGACTAGTAAGAATCTTAAAACCTATGTATTGATATGTCTCCGTAAGGGAATCAAGTGTGTCTAGACTGGGATAAATATGGCAGCGAGAATCAGCTCAAACCCACTATAAAAAGGAATTTCAAAAATAAAACAAAAAAACTGGGAAATTCTTTACAATTCCTTCAGGGTCTCTGATGAAACCTGAAATGACCCTATCTACAATGACAGCTGGATGTGGCATAAGGCTGGACACTTGGGACTGAGAGGATTGGTGAGATTGGGTGAGCAAATGCAGACCCTTTAAAGCAATAATGCATGGCACACATTCCATGGGTCCCAACTCTCCAGGTTGAAGGGAATATTACTACAGATATAACATGTACGGGAATCCTAGAGAACGGACACACTGTGAATACGAAAGGTTTCTAAAACTCAACGAATAGTCCCTCTCCTGGTGCTCCGGTTTGACTTTCCATCTGCTTTATTATCAACCTCCCAACTTGGAGAGACAGCCCCTTTAACCTCCTGGTTCGCACAGGTTGCCAATTTGGCAGAGGATGAAAGGGAAGAGGGAGAACCAATGAGAGAGTAGCTGTTAGGCATTTGGACGGGCACATATCACTGTAATTTCCCGGCAGGAAGAAGAATTAACCAAAGTCTCAGCCACCCACCGGGAATCAGTATAGATCCTGAACCAAAATTTTGGACTTGCGGTCAGCTCACCAAAAACGAGTTGAAAAATGGAGCTCAGGGGCACAGCAATTCACAAACTGGCCGAGTAATAAAGGACAAGTATCGTCCAAAAATCTGTTGAGGGAAGGCAACGAGGCGGACTTGAAAGCGAGGCAGAATAGCAGGAAACAGATTTCCAGAGGTACGTTGGAATCGCCTTTAAAGCACAGGAAGAGGGGCACAACTTCGACAATGATGCACTTGGCCAAAAAGGGCGTATGCGTTTTCTCCTGAATATATTCAGGAGAAAACGCATACGCCCTTTTTGGCCAAGCAAGCAAGCGGGCAATGCAAATCTGCACTACAAAGAAGTATCACTTCCCACCGGTCAAAAGGGACATCCACAAAATGTGTAAAAACCAGAAAGGCAAGACAGGCCCTGGAGAACAGGGAGCCTTGTTATGCTGATGGGCGGGATGTAAATTGCCAACTGCCTCTCTGGAGGAGTGCATTGTGTTCCCTAAAACAAGTAAACAACAGAGCTACAGAGCCAAGGGCACTTCCAGTCTAGGGAATATACCTTGGGAAAACTGAAAATCAAAAAGACACAGCCACCCCAAAATTTAGGGCTGCACTGCTTACAAGGACCTCAACTTGGGTACACCTTAAATATCCCAGGAAATATAAAAACGGTTCAAAAAATTGTGGTACTTACGTACGATGGAATATCCCTCAGCCATGAAATCAATGTCATAAGACCAGTAGCAGCAAAATGGGTGGATTCAGGTACGATGATTCTAAGTGAAATAAGTCACACAGAAAAAGAAACTTATCATAAGATATCACTTATGAAGATCCTGTAAACATGGCTACACTTGAACTGAGTTAGGAAAGAGAACAGTGTCTCACATTTAGAAAACACTCTTATGCCTGCTTAAGGGGGAAGGAGAGGTGGGGTGATGCATAAAACCAGAGTTTGATATAAGCACAGGTACCGTTCCAAAAACCAACTATGGATTAGACAAGACCTACACCTTCCTCAGTGAAAGGGACTCAAAACCCCATATTTCCCGCAGAGGAATATATCTGACTAGTAAGAATCTTAAAACCTATGTATTGATATGTCTCCGTAAGGGAATCAAGTGTGTCTAGACTGGGATAAATATGGCAGCGAGAATCAGCTCAAACCCACTATAAAAAGGAATTTCAAAAATAAAACAAAAAAACTGGGAAATTCTTTACAATTCCTTCAGGGTCTCTGATGAAACCTGAAATGACCCTATCTACAATGACAGCTGAATGTGGCATAAGGCTGGACACTTGGGACTGAGAGGATTGGTGAGATTGGGTGAGCAAATGCAGACCCTTTAAAGCAATAATGCATGGCACACATTCCATGGGTCCCAACTCTCCAGGTTGAAGGGAATATTACTACAGATATAACATGTACGGGAATCCTAGAGAACGGACACACTGTGAATACGAAAGGTTTCTAAAACTCAACGAATAGTCCCTCTCCTGGTGCTCCGGTTTGACTTTCCATCTGCTTTATTATCAACCTCCCAACTTGGAGAGACAGCCCCTTTAACCTCCTGGTTCGCACAGGTTGCCAATTTGGCAGAGGATGAAAGGGAAGAGGGAGAACCAATGAGAGAGTAGCTGTTAGGCATTTGGACGGGCACATATCACTGTAATTTCCCGGCAGGAAGAAGAATTAACCAAAGTCTCAGCCACCCACCGGGAATCAGTATAGATCCTGAACCAAAATTTTGGACTTGCGGTCAGCTCACCAAAAACGAGTTGAAAAATGGAGCTCAGGGGCACAGCAATTCACAAACTGGCCGAGTAATAAAGGACAAGTATCGTCCAAAAATCTGTTGAGGGAAGGCAACGAGGCGGACTTGAAAGCGAGGCAGAATAGCAGGAAACAGATTTCCAGAGGTACGTTGGAATCGCCTTTAAAGCACAGGAAGAGGGGCACAACTTCGACAATGATGCACTTGGCCAAAAAGGGCGTATGCGTTTTCTCCTGAATATATTCAGGAGAAAACGCATACGCCCTTTTTGGCCAAGCAAGCAAGCGGGCAATGCAAATCTGCACTACAAAGAAGTATCACTTCCCACCGGTCAAAAGGGACATCCACAAAATGTGTAAAAACCAGAAAGGCAAGACAGGCCCTGGAGAACAGGGAGCCTTGTTATGCTGATGGGCGGGATGTAAATTGCCAACTGCCTCTCTGGAGGAGTGCATTGTGTTCCCTAAAACAAGTAAACAACAGAGCTACAGAGCCAAGGGCACTTCCAGTCTAGGGAATATACCTTGGGAAAACTGAAAATCAAAAAGACAGAGCCACCCCAAAATTTAGGGCTGCACTGCTTACAAGGACCTCAACTTGGGTACACCTTAAATATCCCAGGAAATATAAAAATGGTTCAAAAAATTGTGGTACTTACGTACGATGGAATATCCCTCAGCCATGAAATCAATGTCATAAGACCAGTAGCAGCAAAATGGGTGGATTCAGGTACGATGATTCTAAGTGAAATAAGTCACACAGAAAAAGAAACTAATCATAAGATATCACTTATGAAGATCCTGTAAACATGGCTACACTTGAACTGAGTTAGGAAAGAGAACAGTGTCTCACATTTAGAAAACACTCTTATGCCTGCTTAAGGGGGAAGGAGAGGTGGGGTGATGCATAAAACCAGAGTTTGATATAAGCACAGGTACCGTTCCAAAAACCAACTATGGAATAGACAAGACCTACACCTTCCTCAGTGAAAGGGACTCAAAACCCCATATTTCCCACAGAGGAATATATCTGACTAGTAAGAATCTTAAAACCTATGTATTGATATGTCTCCGTAAGGGAATCAAGTGTGTCTAGACTGGGATAAATATGGCAGCGAGAATCAGCTCAAACCCACTATAAAAAGGAATTTCAAAAATAAAACAAAAAAACTGGGAAATTCTTTACAATTCCTTCAGGGTCTCTGATGAAACCTGAAATGACCCTATCTACAATGACAGCTGGATGTGGCATAAGGCTGGACACTTGGGACTGAGAGGATTGGTGAGATTGGGTGAGCAAATGCAGACCCTTTAAAGCAATAATGCATGGCACACATTCCATGGGTCCCAACTCTCCAGGTTGAAGGGAATATTACTACAGATATAACATGTACGGGAATCCTAGAGAACGGACACACTGTGAATACGAAAGGTTTCTAAAACTCAACGAATAGTCCCTCTCCTGGTGCTCCGGTTTGACTTTCCATCTGCTTTATTATCAACCTCCCAACTTGGAGAGACAGCCCCTTTAACCTCCTGGTTCGCACAGGTTGCCAATTTGGCAGAGGATGAAAGGGAAGAGGGAGAACCAATGAGAGAGTAGCTGTTAGGCATTTGGACGGGCACATATCACTGTAATTTCCCGGCAGGAAGAAGAATTAACCAAAGTCTCAGCCACCCACCGGGAATCAGTATAGATCCTGAACCAAAATTTTGGACTTGCAGTCAGCTCACCAAAAACGAGTTGAAAAATGGAGCTCAGGGGCACAGCAATTCACAAACTGGCCGAGTAATAAAGGACAAGTATCGTCCAAAAATCTGTTGAGGGAAGGCAACGAGGCGGACTTGAAAGCGAGGCAGAATAGCAGGAAACAGATTTCCAGAGGTACGTTGGAATCGCCTTTAAAGCACAGGAAGAGGGGCACAACTTCGACAATGATGCACTTGGCCAAAAAGGGCGTATGCGTTTTCTCCTGAATATATTCAGGAGAAAACGCATACGCCCTTTTTGGCCAAGCAAGCAAGCGGGCAATGCAAATCTGCACTACAAAGAAGTATCACTTCCCACCGGTCAAAAGGGACATCCACAAAATGTGTAAAAACCAGAAAGGCAAGACAGGCCCTGGAGAACAGGGAGCCTTGTTATGCTGATGGGCGGGATGTAAATTGCCAACTGCCTCTCTGGAGGAGTGCATTGTGTTCCCTAAAACAAGTAAACAACAGAGCTACAGAGCCAAGGACACTTCCAGTCTAGGGAATATACCTTGGGAAAACTGAAAATCAAAAAGACACAGCCACCACAAAATTTAGGGCTGCACTGCTTACAAGGACCTCAACTCGGGTACACCTTAAATATCCCAGGAAATATAAAAATGGTTCAAAAAATTGTGGTACTTACGTACGATGGAATATCCCTCAGCCATGAAATCAATGTCATAAGACCAGTAGCAGCAAAATGGGTGGATTCAGGTACGATGATTCTAAGTGAAATAAGTCACACAGAAAAAGAAACTTATCATAAGATATCACTTATGAAGATCCTGTAAACATGGCTACACTTGAACTGAGTTAGGAAAGAGAACAGTGTCTCACATTTAGAAAACACTCTTATGCCTGCTTAAGGGGGAAGGAGAGGTGGGGTGATGCATAAAACCAGAGTTTGATATAAGCACAGGTACCGTTCCAAAAACCAACTATGGAATAGACAAGACCTACACCTTCCTCAGTGAAAGGGACTCAAAACCCCATATTTCCCGCAGAGGAATATATCTGACTAGTAAGAATCTTAAAACCTATGTATTGATATGTCTCCGTAAGGGAATCAAATGTGTGTCTAGACTGGGATAAATATGGCAGCGAGAATCAGCTCAAACCCACTATAAAAAGGAATTTCAAAAATAAAACAAAAAAACTGGGAAATTCTTTACAATTCCTTCAGGGTCTCTGATGAAACCTGAAATGACCCTATCTACAATGACAGCTGGATGTGGCATAAGGCTGGACACTTGGGACTGAGAGGATTGGTGAGATTGGGTGAGCAAATGCAGACCCTTTAAAGCAATAATGCATGGCACACATTCCATGGGTCCCAACTCTCCAGGTTGAAGGGAATATTACTACAGATATAACATGTACGGGAATCCTAGAGAACGGACACACTGTGAATACGAAAGGTTTCTAAAACTCAACGAATAGTCCCTCTCCTGGTGCTCCGGTTTGACTTTCCATCTGCTTTATTATCAACCTCCCAACTTGGAGAGACAGCCCCTTTAACCTCCTGGTTCGCACAGGTTGCCAATTTGGCAGAGGATGAAAGGGAAGAGGGAGAACCAATGAGAGAGTAGCTGTTAGGCATTTGGACGGGCACATATCACTGTAATTTCCCGGCAGGAAGAAGAATTAACCAAAGTCTCAGCCACCCACCGGGAATCAGTATAGATCCTGAACCAAAATTTTGGACTTGCGGTCAGCTCACCAAAAACGAGTTGAATAATGGAGCTCAGGGGCACAGCAATTCACAAACTGGCCAAGTAATAAAGGACAAGTATCGTCCAAAAATCTGTTGAGGGAAGGCAACGAGGCGGACTTGAAAGCGAGGCAGAATAGCAGGAAACAGATTTCAAGAGGTACGTTGGAATCACCTTTAAAGCACAGGAAGAGGGGCACAACTTCGACAATGATGCACTTGGCCAAAAAGGGCGTATGCGTTTTCTCCTGAATATATTCAGGAGAAAACGCATACGCCCATTTTGGCCAAGCAAGCAAGCGGGCAATGCAAATCTGCACTACAAAGAAGTATCACTTCCCACCGGTCAAAAGGGACATCCACAAAATGTGTAAAAACCAGAAAGGCAAGACAGGCCCTGGAGAACAGGGAGCCTTGTTATGCTGATGGGCGGGATGTAATTTGCCAACTGCCTCTCTGGAGGAGTGCATTGTGTTCCCTAAAACAAGTAAACAACAGAGCTACAGAGCCAAGGGCACTTCCAGTCTAGGGAATATACCTTGGGAAAACTGAAAATCAAAAAGACACAGCCACCCCAAAATTTAGGGCTGCACTGCTTACAAGGACCTCAACTTGGGTACACCTTAAATATCCCAGGAAATATAAAAATGGTTCAAAAAATTGTGGTACTTACGTACGATGGAATATCCCTCAGCCATGAAATCAATGTCATAAGACCAGTAGCAGCAAAATGGGTGGATTCAGGTACGATGATTCTAAGTGAAATAAGTCACACAGAAAAAGAAACTTATCATAAGATATCACTTATGAAGATCCTGTAAACATGGCTACACTTGAACTGAGTTAGGAAAGAGAACAGTGTCTCACATTTAGAAAACACTCTTATGCCTGCTTAAGGGGGAAGGAGAGGTGGGGTGATGCATAAAACCAGAGTTTGATATAAGCACAGGTACCGTTCCAAAAACCAACTATGGATTAGACAAGACCTACACCTTCCTCAGTGAAAGGGACTCAAAACCCCATATTTCCCGCAGAGGAATATATCTGACTAGTAAGAATCTTAAAACCTATGTATTGATATGTCTCCATAAGGGAATCAAGTGTGTCTAGACTGGGATAAATATGGCAGCGAGAATCAGCTCAAACCCACTATAAAAAGGAATTTCAAAAATAAAACAAAAAAACTGGGAAATTCTTTACAATTCCTTCAGGGTCTCTGATGAAACCTGAAATGACCCTATCTACAATGACAGCTGGATGTGGCATAAGGCTGGACACTTGGGACTGAGAGGATTGGTGAGATTGGGTGAGCAAATGCAGACCCTTTAAAGCAATAATGCATGGCACACATTCCATGGGTCCCAACTCTCCAGGTTGAAGGGAATATTACTACAGATATAACATGTACGGGAATCCTAGAGAACGGACACACTGTGAATACGAAAGGTTTCTAAAACTCAACGAATAGTCCCTCTCCTGGTGCTCCGGTTTGACTTTCCATCTGCTTTATTATCAACCTCCCAACTTGGAGAGACAGCCCCTTTAACCTCCTGGTTCGCACAGGTTGCCAATTTGGCAGAGGATGAAAGGGAAGAGGGAGAACCAATGAGAGAGTAGCTGTTAGGCATTTGGACGGGCACATATCACTGTAATTTCCCGGCAGGAAGAAGAATTAACCAAAGTCTCAGCCACCCACCGGGAATCAGTATAGATCCTGAACCAAAATTTTGGACTTGCAGTCAGCTCACCAAAAACGAGTTGAAAAATGGAGCTCAGGGGCACAGCAATTCACAAACTGGCCGAGTAATAAAGGACAAGTATCGTCCAAAAATCTGTTGAGGGAAGGCAACGAGGCGGACTTGAAAGCGAGGCAGAATAGCAGGAAACAGATTTCCAGAGGTACGTTGGAATCGCCTTTAAAGCACAGGAAGAGGGGCACAACTTCGACAATGATGCACTTGGCCAAAAAGGGCGTATGCGTTTTCTCCTGAATATATTCAGGAGAAAACGCATACGCCCTTTTTGGCCAAGCAAGCAAGCGGGCAATGCAAATCTGCACTACAAAGAAGTATCACTTCCCACCGGTCAAAAGGGACATCCACAAAATGTGTAAAAACCAGAAAG
Organism: Hyperoodon ampullatus; assembly: GCF_949752795.1. Classification (NCBI taxonomy): domain Eukaryota; kingdom Metazoa; phylum Chordata; class Mammalia; order Artiodactyla; family Ziphiidae; genus Hyperoodon; species Hyperoodon ampullatus. The sequence continues at coordinate 8,373 of NW_027640934.1, forward strand.
GCAAGGCAGGCCCTGGAGAACAGGGAGCCTTGTTATGCTGATGGGCGGGATGTAAATTGCCAACTGCCTCTCTGGAGGAGTGCATTGTGTTCCCTAAAACAAGTAAACAACAGAGCTACAGAGCCAAGGACACTTCCAGTCTAGGGAATATACCTTGGGAAAACTGAAAATCAAAAAGACACAGCCACCACAAAATTTAGGGCTGCACTGCTTACAAGGACCTCAACTCGGGTACACCTTAAATATCCCAGGAAATATAAAAATGGTTCAAAAAATTGTGGTACTTACGTACGATGGAATATCCCTCAGCCATGAAATCAATGTCATAAGACCAGTAGCAGCAAAATGGGTGGATTCAGGTACGATGATTCTAAGTGAAATAAGTCACACAGAAAAAGAAACTTATCATAAGATATCACTTATGAAGATCCTGTAAACATGGCTACACTTGAACTGAGTTAGGAAAGAGAACAGTGTCTCACATTTAGAAAACACTCTTATGCCTGCTTAAGGGGGAAGGAGAGGTGGGGTGATGCATAAAACCAGAGTTTGATATAAGCACAGGTACCGTTCCAAAAACCAACTATGGAATAGACAAGACCTACACCTTCCTCAGTGAAAGGGACTCAAAACCCCATATTTCCCGCAGAGGAATATATCTGACTAGTAAGAATCTTAAAACCTATGTATTGATATGTCTCCGTAAGGGAATCAAATGTGTGTCTAGACTGGGATAAATATGGCAGCGAGAATCAGCTCAAACCCACTATAAAAAGGAATTTCAAAAATAAAACAAAAAAACTGGGAAATTCTTTACAATTCCTTCAGGGTCTCTGATGAAACCTGAAATGACCCTATCTACAATGACAGCTGGATGTGGCATAAGGCTGGACACTTGGGACTGAGAGGATTGGTGAGATTGGGTGAGCAAATGCAGACCCTTTAAAGCAATAATGCATGGCACACATTCCATGGGTCCCAACTCTCCAGGTTGAAGGGAATATTACTACAGATATAACATGTACGGGAATCCTAGAGAACGGACACACTGTGAATACGAAAGGTTTCTAAAACTCAACGAATAGTCCCTCTCCTGGTGCTCCGGTTTGACTTTCCATCTGCTTTATTATCAACCTCCCAACTTGGAGAGACAGCCCCTTTAACCTCCTGGTTCGCACAGGTTGCCAATTTGGCAGAGGATGAAAGGGAAGAGGGAGAACCAATGAGAGAGTAGCTGTTAGGCATTTGGACGGGCACATATCACTGTAATTTCCCGGCAGGAAGAAGAATTAACCAAAGTCTCAGCCACCCACCGGGAATCAGTATAGATCCTGAACCAAAATTTTGGACTTGCGGTCAGCTCACCAAAAACGAGTTGAATAATGGAGCTCAGGGGCACAGCAATTCACAAACTGGCCAAGTAATAAAGGACAAGTATCGTCCAAAAATCTGTTGAGGGAAGGCAACGAGGCGGACTTGAAAGCGAGGCAGAATAGCAGGAAACAGATTTCAAGAGGTACGTTGGAATCACCTTTAAAGCACAGGAAGAGGGGCACAACTTCGACAATGATGCACTTGGCCAAAAAGGGCGTATGCGTTTTCTCCTGAATATATTCAGGAGAAAACGCATACGCCCATTTTGGCCAAGCAAGCAAGCGGGCAATGCAAATCTGCACTACAAAGAAGTATCACTTCCCACCGGTCAAAAGGGACATCCACAAAATGTGTAAAAACCAGAAAGGCAAGACAGGCCCTGGAGAACAGGGAGCCTTGTTATGCTGATGGGCGGGATGTAATTTGCCAACTGCCTCTCTGGAGGAGTGCATTGTGTTCCCTAAAACAAGTAAACAACAGAGCTACAGAGCCAAGGGCACTTCCAGTCTAGGGAATATACCTTGGGAAAACTGAAAATCAAAAAGACACAGCCACCCCAAAATTTAGGGCTGCACTGCTTACAAGGACCTCAACTTGGGTACACCTTAAATATCCCAGGAAATATAAAAATGGTTCAAAAAATTGTGGTACTTACGTACGATGGAATATCCCTCAGCCATGAAATCAATGTCATAAGACCAGTAGCAGCAAAATGGGTGGATTCAGGTACGATGATTCTAAGTGAAATAAGTCACACAGAAAAAGAAACTTATCATAAGATATCACTTATGAAGATCCTGTAAACATGGCTACACTTGAACTGAGTTAGGAAAGAGAACAGTGTCTCACATTTAGAAAACACTCTTATGCCTGCTTAAGGGGGAAGGAGAGGTGGGGTGATGCATAAAACCAGAGTTTGATATAAGCACAGGTACCGTTCCAAAAACCAACTATGGATTAGACAAGACCTACACCTTCCTCAGTGAAAGGGACTCAAAACCCCATATTTCCCGCAGAGGAATATATCTGACTAGTAAGAATCTTAAAACCTATGTATTGATATGTCTCCGTAAGGGAATCAAGTGTGTCTAGACTGGGATAAATATGGCAGCGAGAATCAGCTCAAACCCACTATAAAAAGGAATTTCAAAAATAAAACAAAAAAACTGGGAAATTCTTTACAATTCCTTCAGGGTCTCTGATGAAACCTGAAATGACCCTATCTACAATGACAGCTGGATGTGGCATAAGGCTGGACACTTGGGACTGAGAGGATTGGTGAGATTGGGTGAGCAAATGCAGACCCTTTAAAGCAATAATGCATGGCACACATTCCATGGGTCCCAACTCTCCAGGTTGAAGGGAATATTACTACAGATATAACATGTACGGGAATCCTAGAGAACGGACACACTGTGAATACGAAAGGTTTCTAAAACTCAACGAATAGTCCCTCTCCTGGTGCTCCGGTTTGACTTTCCATCTGCTTTATTATCAACCTCCCAACTTGGAGAGACAGCCCCTTTAACCTCCTGGTTCGCACAGGTTGCCAATTTGGCAGAGGATGAAAGGGAAGAGGGAGAACCAATGAGAGAGTAGCTGTTAGGCATTTGGACGGGCACATATCACTGTAATTTCCCGGCAGGAAGAAGAATTAACCAAAGTCTCAGCCACCCACCGGGAATCAGTATAGATCCTGAACCAAAATTTTGGACTTGCAGTCAGCTCACCAAAAACGAGTTGAAAAATGGAGCTCAGGGGCACAGCAATTCACAAACTGGCCGAGTAATAAAGGACAAGTATCGTCCAAAAATCTGTTGAGGGAAGGCAACGAGGCGGACTTGAAAGCGAGGCAGAATAGCAGGAAACAGATTTCCAGAGGTACGTTGGAATCGCCTTTAAAGCACAGGAAGAGGGGCACAACTTCGACAATGATGCACTTGGCCAAAAAGGGCGTATGCGTTTTCTCCTGAATATATTCAGGAGAAAACGCATACGCCCTTTTTGGCCAAGCAAGCAAGCGGGCAATGCAAATCTGCACTACAAAGAAGTATCACTTCCCACCGGTCAAAAGGGACATCCACAAAATGTGTAAAAACCAGAAAGGCAAGGCAGGCCCTGGAGAACAGGGAGCCTTGTTATGCTGATGGGCGGGATGTAAATTGCCAACTGCCTCTCTGGAGGAGTGCATTGTGTTCCCTAAAACAAGTAAACAACAGAGCTACAGAGCCAAGGACACTTCCAGTCTAGGGAATATACCTTGGGAAAACTGAAAATCAAAAAGACACAGCCACCACAAAATTTAGGGCTGCACTGCTTACAAGGACCTCAACTCGGGTACACCTTAAATATCCCAGGAAATATAAAAATGGTTCAAAAAATTGTGGTACTTACGTACGATGGAATATCCCTCAGCCATGAAATCAATGTCATAAGACCAGTAGCAGCAAAATGGGTGGATTCAGGTACGATGATTCTAAGTGAAATAAGTCACACAGAAAAAGAAACTTATCATAAGATATCACTTATGAAGATCCTGTAAACATGGCTACACTTGAACTGAGTTAGGAAAGAGAACAGTGTCTCACATTTAGAAAACACTCTTATGCCTGCTTAAGGGGGAAGGAGAGGTGGGGTGATGCATAAAACCAGAGTTTGATATAAGCACAGGTACCGTTCCAAAAACCAACTATGGAATAGACAAGACCTACACCTTCCTCAGTGAAAGGGACTCAAAACCCCATATTTCCCGCAGAGGAATATATCTGACTAGTAAGAATCTTAAAACCTATGTATTGATATGTCTCCGTAAGGGAATCAAATGTGTGTCTAGACTGGGATAAATATGGCAGCGAGAATCAGCTCAAACCCACTATAAAAAGGAATTTCAAAAATAAAACAAAAAAACTGGGAAATTCTTTACAATTCCTTCAGGGTCTCTGATGAAACCTGAAATGACCCTATCTACAATGACAGCTGGATGTGGCATAAGGCTGGACACTTGGGACTGAGAGGATTGGTGAGATTGGGTGAGCAAATGCAGACCCTTTAAAGCAATAATGCATGGCACACATTCCATGGGTCCCAACTCTCCAGGTTGAAGGGAATATTACTACAGATATAACATGTACGGGAATCCTAGAGAACGGACACACTGTGAATACGAAAGGTTTCTAAAACTCAACGAATAGTCCCTCTCCTGGTGCTCCGGTTTGACTTTCCATCTGCTTTATTATCAACCTCCCAACTTGGAGAGACAGCCCCTTTAACCTCCTGGTTCGCACAGGTTGCCAATTTGGCAGAGGATGAAAGGGAAGAGGGAGAACCAATGAGAGAGTAGCTGTTAGGCATTTGGACGGGCACATATCACTGTAATTTCCCGGCAGGAAGAAGAATTAACCAAAGTCTCAGCCACCCACCGGGAATCAGTATAGATCCTGAACCAAAATTTTGGACTTGCGGTCAGCTCACCAAAAACGAGTTGAATAATGGAGCTCAGGGGCACAGCAATTCACAAACTGGCCAAGTAATAAAGGACAAGTATCGTCCAAAAATCTGTTGAGGGAAGGCAACGAGGCGGACTTGAAAGCGAGGCAGAATAGCAGGAAACAGATTTCAAGAGGTACGTTGGAATCACCTTTAAAGCACAGGAAGAGGGGCACAACTTCGACAATGATGCACTTGGCCAAAAAGGGCGTATGCGTTTTCTCCTGAATATATTCAGGAGAAAACGCATACGCCCATTTTGGCCAAGCAAGCAAGCGGGCAATGCAAATCTGCACTACAAAGAAGTATCACTTCCCACCGGTCAAAAGGGACATCCACAAAATGTGTAAAAACCAGAAAGGCAAGACAGGCCCTGGAGAACAGGGAGCCTTGTTATGCTGATGGGCGGGATGTAATTTGCCAACTGCCTCTCTGGAGGAGTGCATTGTGTTCCCTAAAACAAGTAAACAACAGAGCTACAGAGCCAAGGGCACTTCCAGTCTAGGGAATATACCTTGGGAAAACTGAAAATCAAAAAGACACAGCCACCCCAAAATTTAGGGCTGCACTGCTTACAAGGACCTCAACTTGGGTACACCTTAAATATCCCAGGAAATATAAAAATGGTTCAAAAAATTGTGGTACTTACGTACGATGGAATATCCCTCAGCCATGAAATCAATGTCATAAGACCAGTAGCAGCAAAATGGGTGGATTCAGGTACGATGATTCTAAGTGAAATAAGTCACACAGAAAAAGAAACTTATCATAAGATATCACTTATGAAGATCCTGTAAACATGGCTACACTTGAACTGAGTTAGGAAAGAGAACAGTGTCTCACATTTAGAAAACACTCTTATGCCTGCTTAAGGGGGAAGGAGAGGTGGGGTGATGCATAAAACCAGAGTTTGATATAAGCACAGGTACCGTTCCAAAAACCAACTATGGATTAGACAAGACCTACACCTTCCTCAGTGAAAGGGACTCAAAACCCCATATTTCCCGCAGAGGAATATATCTGACTAGTAAGAATCTTAAAACCTATGTATTGATATGTCTCCGTAAGGGAATCAAGTGTGTCTAGACTGGGATAAATATGGCAGCGAGAATCAGCTCAAACCCACTATAAAAAGGAATTTCAAAAATAAAACAAAAAAACTGGGAAATTCTTTACAATTCCTTCAGGGTCTCTGATGAAACCTGAAATGACCCTATCTACAATGACAGCTGGATGTGGCATAAGGCTGGACACTTGGGACTGAGAGGATTGGTGAGATTGGGTGAGCAAATGCAGACCCTTTAAAGCAATAATGCATGGCACACATTCCATGGGTCCCAACTCTCCAGGTTGAAGGGAATATTACTACAGATATAACATGTACGGGAATCCTAGAGAACGGACACACTGTGAATACGAAAGGTTTCTAAAACTCAACGAATAGTCCCTCTCCTGGTGCTCCGGTTTGACTTTCCATCTGCTTTATTATCAACCTCCCAACTTGGAGAGACAGCCCCTTTAACCTCCTGGTTCGCACAGGTTGCCAATTTGGCAGAGGATGAAAGGGAAGAGGGAGAACCAATGAGAGAGTAGCTGTTAGGCATTTGGACGGGCACATATCACTGTAATTTCCCGGCAGGAAGAAGAATTAACCAAAGTCTCAGCCACCCACCGGGAATCAGTATAGATCCTGAACCAAAATTTTGGACTTGCGGTCAGCTCACCAAAAACGAGTTGAAAAATGGAGCTCAGGGGCACAGCAATTCACAAACTGGCCGAGTAATAAAGGACAAGTATCGTCCAAAAATCTGTTGAGGGAAGGCAACGAGGCGGACTTGAAAGCGAGGAAGAATAGCAGGAAACAGATTTCCAGAGGTACGTTGGAATCGCCTTTAAAGCACAGGAAGAGGGGCACAACTTCGACAATGATGCACTTGGCCAAAAAGGGCGTATGCGTTTTCTCCTGAATATATTCAGGAGAAAACGCATACGCCCTTTTTGGCCAAGCAAGCAAGCGGGCAATGCAAATCTGCACTACAAAGAAGTATCACTTCCCACCGGTCAAAAGGGACATCCACAAAATGTGTAAAAACCAGAAAGGCAAGACAGGCCCTGGAGAACAGGGAGCCTTGTTATGCTGATGGGCGGGATGTAAATTGCCAACTGCCTCTCTGGAGGAGTGCATTGTGTTCCCTAAAACAAGTAAACAACAGAGCTACAGAGCCAAGGGCACTTCCAGTCTAGGGAATATACCTTGGGAAAACTGAAAATCAAAAAGACAGAGCCACCCCAAAATTTAGGGCTGCACTGCTTACAAGGACCTCAACTTGGGTACACCTTAAATATCCCAGGAAATATAAAAATGGTTCAAAAAATTGTGGTACTTACGTACGATGGAATATCCCTCACCCATGAAATCAATGTCATAAGACCAGTAGCAGCAAAATGGGTGGATTCAGGTACGATGATTCTAAGTGAAATAAGTCACACAGAAAAAGAAACTAATCATAAGATATCACTTATGAAGATCCTGTAAACATGGCTACACTTGAACTGAGTTAGGAAAGAGAACAGTGTCTCACATTTAGAAAACACTCTTATGCCTGCTTAAGGGGGAAGGAGAGGTGGGGTGATGCATAAAACCAGAGTTTGATATAAGCACAGGTACCGTTCCAAAAACCAACTATGGAATAGACAAGACCTACACCTTCCTCAGTGAAAGGGACTCAAAACCCCATATTTCCCACAGAGGAATATATCTGACTAGTAAGAATCTTAAAACCTATGTATTGATATGTCTCCGTAAGGGAATCAAGTGTGTCTAGACTGGGATAAATATGGCAGCGAGAATCAGCTCAAACCCACTATAAAAAGGAATTTCAAAAATAAAACAAAAAAACTGGGAAATTCTTTACAATTCCTTCAGGGTCTCTGATGAAACCTGAAATGACCCTATCTACAATGACAGCTGGATGTGGCATAAGGCTGGACACTTGGGACTGAGAGGATTGGTGAGATTGGGTGAGCAAATGCAGACCCTTTAAAGCAATAATGCATGGCACACATTCCATGGGTCCCAACTCTCCAGGTTGAAGGGAATATTACTACAGATATAACATGTACGGGAATCCTAGAGAACGGACACACTGTGAATACGAAAGGTTTCTAAAACTCAACGAATAGTCCCTCTCCTGGTGCTCCGGTTTGACTTTCCATCTGCTTTATTATCAACCTCCCAACTTGGAGAGACAGCCCCTTTAACCTCCTGGTTCGCACAGGTTGCCAATTTGGCAGAGGATGAAAGGGAAGAGGGAGAACCAATGAGAGAGTAGCTGTTAGGCATTTGGACGGGCACATATCACTGTAATTTCCCGGCAGGAAGAAGAATTAACCAAAGTCTCAGCCACCCACCGGGAATCAGTATAGATCCTGAACCAAAATTTTGGACTTGCAGTCAGCTCACCAAAAACGAGTTGAAAAATGGAGCTCAGGGGCACAGCAATTCACAAACTGGCCGAGTAATAAAGGACAAGTATCGTCCAAAAATCTGTTGAGGGAAGGCAACGAGGCGGACTTGAAAGCGAGGCAGAATAGCAGGAAACAGATTTCCAGAGGTACGTTGGAATCGCCTTTAAAGCACAGGAAGAGGGGCACAACTTCGACAATGATGCACTTGGCCAAAAAGGGCGTATGCGTTTTCTCCTGAATATATTCAGGAGAAAACGCATACGCCCTTTTTGGCCAAGCAAGCAAGCGGGCAATGCAAATCTGCACTACAAAGAAGTATCACTTCCCACCGGTCAAAAGGGACATCCACAAAATGTGTAAAAACCAGAAAGGCAAGACAGGCCCTGGAGAACAGGGAGCCTTGTTATGCTGATGGGCGGGATGTAAATTGCCAACTGCCTCTCTGGAGGAGTGCATTGTGTTCCCTAAAACAAGTAAACAACAGAGCTACAGAGCCAAGGACACTTCCAGTCTAGGGAATATACCTTGGGAAAACTGAAAATCAAAAAGACACAGCCACCACAAAATTTAGGGCTGCACTGCTTACAAGGACCTCAACTCGGGTACACCTTAAATATCCCAGGAAATATAAAAATGGTTCAAAAAATTGTGGTACTTACGTACGATGGAATATCCCTCAGCCATGAAATCAATGTCATAAGACCAGTAGCAGCAAAATGGGTGGATTCAGGTACGATGATTCTAAGTGAAATAAGTCACACAGAAAAAGAAACTTATCATAAGATATCACTTATGAAGATCCTGTAAACATGGCTACACTTGAACTGAGTTAGGAAAGAGAACAGTGTCTCACATTTAGAAAACACTCTTATGCCTGCTTAAGGGGGAAGGAGAGGTGGGGTGATGCATAAAACCAGAGTTTGATATAAGCACAGGTACCGTTCCAAAAACCAACTATGGAATAGACAAGACCTACACCTTCCTCAGTGAAAGGGACTCAAAACCCCATATTTCCCGCAGAGGAATATATCTGACTAGTAAGAATCTTAAAACCTATGTATTGATATGTCTCCGTAAGGGAATCAAATGTGTGTCTAGACTGGGATAAATATGGCAGCGAGAATCAGCTCAAACCCACTATAAAAAGGAATTTCAAAAATAAAACAAAAAAACTGGGAAATTCTTTACAATTCCTTCAGGGTCTCTGATGAAACCTGAAATGACCCTATCTACAATGACAGCTGGATGTGGCATAAGGCTGGACACTTGGGACTGAGAGGATTGGTGAGATTGGGTGAGCAAATGCAGACCCTTTAAAGCAATAATGCATGGCACACATTCCATGGGTCCCAACTCTCCAGGTTGAAGGGAATATTACTACAGATATAACATGTACGGGAATCCTAGAGAACGGACACACTGTGAATACGAAAGGTTTCTAAAACTCAACGAATAGTCCCTCTCCTGGTGCTCCGGTTTGACTTTCCATCTGCTTTATTATCAACCTCCCAACTTGGAGAGACAGCCCCTTTAACCTCCTGGTTCGCACAGGTTGCCAATTTGGCAGAGGATGAAAGGGAAGAGGGAGAACCAATGAGAGAGTAGCTGTTAGGCATTTGGACGGGCACATATCACTGTAATTTCCCGGCAGGAAGAAGAATTAACCAAAGTCTCAGCCACCCACCGGGAATCAGTATAGATCCTGAACCAAAATTTTGGACTTGCGGTCAGCTCACCAAAAACGAGTTGAATAATGGAGCTCAGGGGCACAGCAATTCACAAACTGGCCAAGTAATAAAGGACAAGTATCGTCCAAAAATCTGTTGAGGGAAGGCAACGAGGCGGACTTGAAAGCGAGGCAGAATAGCAGGAAACAGATTTCAAGAGGTACGTTGGAATCACCTTTAAAGCACAGGAAGAGGGGCACAACTTCGACAATGATGCACTTGGCCAAAAAGGGCGTATGCGTTTTCTCCTGAATATATTCAGGAGAAAACGCATACGCCCATTTTGGCCAAGCAAGCAAGCGGGCAATGCAAATCTGCACTACAAAGAAGTATCACTTCCCACCGGTCAAAAGGGACATCCACAAAATGTGTAAAAACCAGAAAGGCAAGACAGGCCCTGGAGAACAGGGAGCCTTGTTATGCTGATGGGCGGGATGTAATTTGCCAACTGCCTCTCTGGAGGAGTGCATTGTGTTCCCTAAAACAAGTAAACAACAGAGCTACAGAGCCAAGGGCACTTCCAGTCTAGGGAATATACCTTGGGAAAACTGAAAATCAAAAAGACACAGCCACCCCAAAATTTAGGGCTGCACTGCTTACAAGGACCTCAACTTGGGTACACCTTAAATATCCCAGGAAATATAAAAATGGTTCAAAAAATTGTGGTACTTACGTACGATGGAATATCCCTCAGCCATGAAATCAATGTCATAAGACCAGTAGCAGCAAAATGGGTGGATTCAGGTACGATGATTCTAAGTGAAATAAGTCACACAGAAAAAGAAACTTATCATAAGATATCACTTATGAAGATCCTGTAAACATGGCTACACTTGAACTGAGTTAGGAAAGAGAACAGTGTCTCACATTTAGAAAACACTCTTATGCCTGCTTAAGGGGGAAGGAGAGGTGGGGTGATGCATAAAACCAGAGTTTGATATAAGCACAGGTACCGTTCCAAAAACCAACTATGGATTAGACAAGACCTACACCTTCCTCAGTGAAAGGGACTCAAAACCCCATATTTCCCGCAGAGGAATATATCTGACTAGTAAGAATCTTAAAACCTATGTATTGATATGTCTCCGTAAGGGAATCAAGTGTGTCTAGACTGGGATAAATATGGCAGCGAGAATCAGCTCAAACCCACTATAAAAAGGAATTTCAAAAATAAAACAAAAAAACTGGGAAATTCTTTACAATTCCTTCAGGGTCTCTGATGAAACCTGAAATGACCCTATCTACAATGACAGCTGGATGTGGCATAAGGCTGGACACTTGGGACTGAGAGGATTGGTGAGATTGGGTGAGCAAATGCAGACCCTTTAAAGCAATAATGCATGGCACACATTCCATGGGTCCCAACTCTCCAGGTTGAAGGGAATATTACTACAGATATAACATGTACGGGAATCCTAGAGAACGGACACACTGTGAATACGAAAGGTTTCTAAAACTCAACGAATAGTCCCTCTCCTGGTGCTCCGGTTTGACTTTCCATCTGCTTTATTATCAACCTCCCAACTTGGAGAGACAGCCCCTTTAACCTCCTGGTTCGCACAGGTTGCCAATTTGGCAGAGGATGAAAGGGAAGAGGGAGAACCAATGAGAGAGTAGCTGTTAGGCATTTGGACGGGCACATATCACTGTAATTTCCCGGCAGGAAGAAGAATTAACCAAAGTCTCAGCCACCCACCGGGAATCAGTATAGATCCTGAACCAAAATTTTGGACTTGCGGTCAGCTCACCAAAAACGAGTTGAAAAATGGAGCTCAGGGGCACAGCAATTCACAAACTGGCCGAGTAATAAAGGACAAGTATCGTCCAAAAATCTGTTGAGGGAAGGCAACGAGGCGGACTTGAAAGCGAGGCAGAATAGCAGGAAACAGATTTCCAGAGGTACGTTGGAATCGCCTTTAAAGCACAGGAAGAGGGGCACAACTTCGACAATGATGCACTTGGCCAAAAAGGGCGTATGCGTTTTCTCCTGAATATATTCAGGAGAAAATGCATACGCCCTTTTTGGCCAAGCAAGCAAGCGGGCAATGCAAATCTGCACTACAAAGAAGTATCACTTCCCACCGGTCAAAAGGGACATCCACAAAATGTGTAAAAACCAGAAAGGCAAGACAGGCCCTGGAGAACAGGGAGCCTTGTTATGCTGATGGGCGGGATGTAAATTGCCAACTGCCTCTCTGGAGGAGTGCATTGTGTTCCCTAAAACAAGTAAACAACAGAGCTACAGAGCCAAGGGCACTTCCAGTCTAGGGAATATACCTTGGGAAAACTGAAAATCAAAAAGACACAGCCACCCCAAAATTTAGGGCTGCACTGCTTACAAGGACCTCAACTTGGGTACACCTTAAATATCCCAGGAAATATAAAAATGGTTCAAAAAATTGTGGTACTTACGTACGATGGAATATCCCTCACCCATGAAATCAATGTCATAAGACCAGTAGCAGCAAAATGGGTGGATTCATGTACGATGATTCTAAGTGAAATAAGTCACACAGAAAAAGAAACTTATCATAAGATATCACTTATGAAGATCCTGTAAACATGGCTACACTTGAACTGAGTTAGGAAAGAGAACAGTGTCTCACATTTAGAAAACACTCTTATGCCTGCTTAAGGGGGAAGGAGAGGTGGGGTGATGCATAAAACCAGAGTTTGATATAAGCACAGGTACCGTTCCAAAAACCAACTATGGAATAGACAAGACCTACACCTTCCTCAGTGAAAGGGACTCAAAACCCCATATTTCCCGCAGAGGAATATATCTGACTAGTAAGAATCTTAAAACCTATGTATTGATATGTCTCCGTAAGGGAATCAAGTGTGTCTAGACTGGCATAAACATGGCAGTGAGAATCAGCTCAAACCCACTATAAAAAGGAATTTCAAAAACAAAACAAAAAAACTGGGAAATTCTTTACAATTCCTTCAGGGTCTCTGATGAAACCTGAAATGACCCTATCTACAATGACAGCTGGATGTGGCATAAGGCTGGACACTTGGGACTGAGAGGATTGGTGAGATTGGGTGAGCAAATGCAGACCCTTTAAAGCAATAATGCATGGCACACATTCCATGGGTCCCAACTCTCCAGGTTGAAGGGAATATTACTACAGATATAACATGTACGGGAATCCTAGAGAACGGACACACTGTGAATACGAAAGGTTTCTAAAACTCAATGAATAGTCCCTCTCCTGGTGCTCCGGTTTGACTTTCCATCTGCTTTATTATCAACCTCCCAACTTGGAGAGACAGCCCCTTTAACCTCCTGGTTCGCACAGGTTGCCAATTTGGCAGAGGATGAAAGGGAAGAGGGAGAACCAATGAGAGAGTAGCTGTTAGGCATTTGGACGGGCACATATCACTGTAATTTCCCGGCAGGAAGAAGAATTAACCAAAGTCTCAGCCACCCACCGGGAATCAGTATAGATCCTGAACCAAAATTTTGGACTTGCGGTCAGCTCACCAAAAACGAGTTGAAAAATGGAGCTCAGGGGCACAGCAATTCACAAACTGGCCGAGTAATAAAGGACAACTATCGTCCAAAAATCTGTTGAGGGAAGGCAACGAGGCGGACTTGAAAGCGAGGCAGAATAGCAGGAAACAGATTTCCAGAGGTACGTTGGAATCGCCTTTAAAGCACAGGAAGAGGGGCACAACTTCGACAATGATGCACTTGGCCAAAAAGGGCGTATGCGTTTTCTCCTGAATATATTCAGGAGAAAATGCATACGCCCTTTTTGGCCAAGCAAGCAAGCGGGCAATGCAAATCTGCACTACAAAGAAGTATCACTTCCCACCGGTCAAAAGGGACATCCACAAAATGTGTAAAAACCAGAAAGGCAAGACAGGCCCTGGAGAACAGGGAGCCTTGTTATGCTGATGGGCGGGATGTAAATTGCCAACTGCCTCTCTGGAGGAGTGCATTGTGTTCCCTAAAACAAGTCAACAACAGAGCTACAGAGCCAAGGGCACTTCCAGTCTAGGGAATATACCTTGGGAAAACTGAAAATCAAAAAGACAGAGCCACCCCAAAATTTAGGGCTGCACTGCTTACAAGGACCTCAACTTGGGTACACCTTAAATATCCCAGGAAATATAAAAATGGTTCAAAAAATTGTGGTACTTACGTACGATGGAATATCCCTCACCCATGAAATCAATGTCATAAGACCAGTAGCAGCAAAATGGGTGGATTCATGTACGATGATTCTAAGTGAAATAAGTCACACAGAAAAAGAAACTTATCATAAGATATCACTTATGAAGATCCTGTACACATGCCTACACTTGAACTGAGTTAGGAAAGAGAACAGTGTCTCACATTTAGAAAACACTCTTATGCCTGCTTAAGGGGGAAGGAGAGGTGGGGTGATGCATAAAACCAGAGTTTGATATAAGCACAGGTACCGTTCCAAAAACCAACTATGGAATAGACAAGACCTACACCTTCCTCAGTGAAAGGGACTCAAAACCCCATATTTCCCGCAGAGGAATATATCTGACTAGTAAGAATCTTAAAAGCTATGTATTGATATGTCTCCGTAAGGGAATCAAGTGTGTCTAGACTGGGATAAATATGGCAGCGAGTATCAGCTCAAACCCACTATAAAAAGGAATTTCAAAAATAAAACAAAAAAACTGGGAAATTCTTTACAATTCCTTCAGGGTCTCTGATGAAACCTGAAATGACCCTATCTACAATGACAGCTGGATGTGGCATAAGGCTGGACACTTGGGACTGAGAGGATTGGTGAGATTGGGTGAGCAAATGCAGACCCTTTAAAGCAATAATGCATGGCACACATTCCATGGGTCCCAACTCTCCAGGTTGAAGGGAATATTACTACAGATATAACATGTACGGGAATCCTAGAGAACGGACACACTGTGAATACGAAAGGTTTCTAAAACTCAACGAATAGTCCCTCTCCTGGTGTTCCGGTTTGACTTTCCATCTGCTTTATTATCAACCTCCCAACTTGGAGAGACAGCCCCTTTAACCTCCTGGTTCGCACAGGTTGCCAATTTGGCAGAGGATGAAAGGGAAGAGGGAGAACCAATGAGAGAGTAGCTGTTAGGCATTTGGATGGGCACATATCACTCTAATTTCCCAGCAGGAAGAAGAATTAACCAAAGTCTCAGCCACCCACAGGGAATCAGTATAGATCCTGAACCAAAATTTTGGACTTGCGGTCAGCTCACCAAAAACGAGTTGAAAAATGGAGCTCAGGGGCACAGCAATTCACAAACTGGCCGAGTAATAAAGGACAACTATCGTCCAAAAATCTGTTGAGGGAAGGCAATGAGGCGGACTTGAAAGCGAGGCAGAATAGCAGGAAACAGATTTCAAGAGGTACGTTGGAATCGCCTTTAAAGCACAGGAAGAGGGGCACAACTTCGACAATGATGCACTTGGCCCAAAAGGGCGTATGTGTTTTCTCCTGAATATATTCAGGAGAAAACGCATACACCCTTTTTGGCCAAGCAAGCAAGCGGGCAATGCAAATCTGCACTACAAAGAAGTATCACTTCCCACCGGTCAAAAGGGACATCCACAAAATGTGTAAAAACCAGAAAGGCAAGACAGGCCCTGGAGAACAGGGAGCCTTGTTATGCTGATGGGCGGGATGTAAATTGCCAACTGCCTCTCTGGAGGAGTGCATTGTGTTCCCTAAAACAAGTAAACAACAGAGCTACAGAGCCAAGGGCACTTCCAGTCTAGGGAATATACCTTGGGAAAACTGAAAATCAAAAAGACACAGCCACCACAAAATTTAGGGCTGCACTGCTTACAAGGACCTCAACTTGGGTACACCTTAAATATCCCAGGAAATATAAAAATGGTTCAAAAAATTGTGGTACTTACGTACGATGGAATATCCCTCAGCCATGAAATCAATGTCATAAGACCAGTAGCAGCAAAATGGGTGGATTCATGTACGATGATTCTAAGTGAAATAAGTCACACAGAAAAAGAAACTTATCATAAGATATCACTTATGAAGATCCTGTAAACATGGCTACACTTGAACTGAGTTAGGAAAGAGAACAGTGTCTCACATTTAGAAAACACTCTTATGCCTGCTTAAGGGGGAAGGAGAGGTGGGGTGATGCATAAAACCAGAGTTTGATATAAGCACAGGTACCGTTCCAAAAACCAACTATGGAATAGACAAGACCTAAACCTTCCTCAGTGAAAGGGACTCAAAACCCCATATTTCCCGCAGAGGAATATATCTGACTAGTAAGAATCTTAAAACCTATGTATTGATATGTCTCCGTAAGGGAATCAAGTGTGTCTAGACTGGCATAAACATGGCAGTGAGAATCAGCTCAAACCCACTATAAAAAGGAATTTCAAAAACAAAACAAAAAAACTGGGAAATTCTTTACAATTCCTTCAGGGTCTCTGATGAAACCTGAAATGACCCTATCTACAATGACAGCTGGATGTGGCATAAGGCTGGACACTTGGGACTGAGAGGATTGGTGAGATTGGGTGAGCAAATGCAGACCCTTTAAAGCAATAATGCATGGCACACATTCCATGGGTCCCAACTCTCCAGGTTGAAGGGAATATTACTACAGATATAACATGTACGGGAATCCTAGAGAACGGACACACTGTGAATACGAAAGGTTTCTAAAACTCAACGAATAGTCCCTCTCCTGGTGCTCCGGTTTGACTTTCCATCTGCTTTATTATCAACCTCCCAACTTGGAGAGACAGCCCCTTTAACCTCCTGGTTCGCACAGGTTGCCAATTTGGCAGAGGATGAAAGGGAAGAGGGAGAACCAATGAGAGAGTAGCTGTTAGGCATTTGGACGGGCACATATCACTGTAATTTCCCGGCAGGAAGAAGAATTAACCAAAGTCTCAGCCACCCACCGGGAATCAGTATAGATCCTGAACCAAAATTTTGGACTTGCGGTCAGCTCACCAAAAACGAGTTGAAAAATGGAGCTCAGGGGCACAGCAATTCACAAACTGGCCGAGTAATAAAGGACAACTATCGTCCAAAAATCTGTTGAGGGAAGGCAATGAGGCGGACTTGAAAGCGAGGCAGAATAGCAGGAAACAGATTTCAAGAGGTACGTTGGAATCGCCTTTAAAGCACAGGAAGAGGGGCACAACTTCGACAATGATGCACTTGGCCCAAAAGGGCGTATGTGTTTTCTCCTGAATATATTCAGGAGAAAACGCATACACCCTTTTTGGCCAAGCAAGCAAGCGGGCAATGCAAATCTGCACTACAAAGAAGTATCACTTCCCACCGGTCAAAAGGGACATCCACAAAATGTGTAAAAACCAGAAAGGCAAGACAGGCCCTGGAGAACAGGGAGCCTTGTTATGCTGATGGGCGGGATGTAAATTGCCAACTGCCTCTCTGGAGGAGTGCATTGTGTTCCCTAAAACAAGTAAACAACAGAGCTACAGAGCCAAGGGCACTTCCAGTCTAGGGAATATACCTTGGGAAAACTGAAAATCAAAAAGAGACAGCCACCACAAAATTTAGGGCTGCACTGCTTACAAGGACCTCAACTTGGGTACACCTTAAATATCCCAGGAAATATAAAAATGGTTCAAAAAATTGTGGTACTTACGTACGATGGAATATCCCTCAGCCATGAAATCAATGTCATAAGACCAGTAGCAGCAAAATGGGTGGATTCATGTACGATGATTCTAAGTGAAATAAGTCACACAGAAAAAGAAACTTATCATAAGATATCACTTATGAAGATCCTGTAAACATGGCTACACTTGAACTGAGTTAGGAAAGAGAACAGTGTCTCACATTTAGAAAACACTCTTATGCCTGCTTAAGGGGGAAGGAGAGGTGGGGTGATGCATAAAACCAGAGTTTGATATAAGCACAGGTACCGTTCCAAAAACCAACTATGGAATAGACAAGACCTAAACCTTCCTCAGTGAAAGGGACTCAAAACCCCATATTTCCCGCAGAGGAATATATCTGACTAGTAAGAATCTTAAAACCTATGTATTGATATGTCTCCGTAAGGGAATCAAGTGTGTCTAGACTGGCATAAACATGGCAGTGAGAATCAGCTCAAACCCACTATAAAAAGGAATTTCAAAAACAAAACAAAAAAACTGGGAAATTCTTTACAATTCCTTCAGGGTCTCTGATGAAACCTGAAATGACCCTATCTACAATGACAGCTGGATGTGGCATAAGGCTGGACACTTGGGACTGAGAGGATTGGTGAGATTGGGTGAGCAAATGCAGACCCTTTAAAGCAATAATGCATGGCACACATTCCATGGGTCCCAACTCTCCAGGTTGAAGGGAATATTACTACAGATATAACATGTACGGGAATCCTAGAGAACGGACACACTGTGAATACGAAAGGTTTCTAAAACTCAACGAATAGTCCCTCTCCTGGTGCTCCGGTTTGACTTTCCATCTGCTTTATTATCAACCTCCCAACTTGGAGAGACAGCCCCTTTAACCTCCTGGTTCGCACAGGTTGCCAATTTGGCAGAGGATGAAAGGGAAGAGGGAGAACCAATGAGAGAGTAGCTGTTAGGCATTTGGACGGGCACATATCACTGTAATTTCCCGGCAGGAAGAAGAATTAACCAAAGTCTCAGCCACCCACCGGGAATCAGTATAGATCCTGAACCAAAATTTTGGACTTGCGGTCAGCTCACCAAAAACGAGTTGAAAAATGGAGCTCAGGGGCACAGCAATTCACAAACTGGCCGAGTAATAAAGGACAAGTATCGTCCAAAAATCTGTTGAGGGAAGGCAACGAGGCGGACTTGAAAGCGAGGCAGAATAGCAGGAAACAGATTTCCAGAGGTACGTTGGAATCGCCTTTAAAGCACAGGAAGAGGGGCACAACTTCGACAATGATGCACTTGGCCAAAAAGGGCATATGCGTTTTCTCCTGAATATATTCAGGAGAAAACACATACGCCCTTTTTGGCCAAGCAAGCAAGCGGGCAATGCAAATCTGCACTACAAAGAAGTATCACTTCCCACCGGTCAAAAGGGACATCCACAAAATGTGTAAAAACCAGAAAGGCAAGACAGGCCCTGGAGAACAGGGAGCCTTGTTATGCTGATGGGCGGGATGTAAATTGCCAACTGCCTCTCTGGAGGAGTGCATTGTGTTCCCTAAAACAAGTAAACAACAGAGCTACAGAGCCAAGGGCACTTCCAGTCTAGGGAATATACCTTGGGAAAACTGAAAATCAAAAAGACACAGCCACCCCAAAATTTAGGGCTGCACTGCTTACAAGGACCTCAACTTGGGTACACCTTAAATATCCCAGGAAATATAAAAATGGTTCAAAAAATTGTGGTACTTACGTACGATGGAATATCCCTCAGCCATGAAATCAATGTCATAAGACCAGTAGCAGCAAAATGGGTGGATTCATGTACGATGATTCTAAGTGAAATAAGTCACACAGAAAAAGAAACTTATCATAAGATATCACTTATGAAGATCCTGTACACATGCCTACACTTGAACTGAGTTAGGAAAGAGAACAGTGTCTCACATTTAGAAAACACTCTTATGCCTGCTTAAGGGGGAAGGAGAGGTGGGGTGATGCATAAAACCAGAGTTTGATATAAGCACAGGTACCGTTCCAGAAACCAACTATGGAACAGACAAGACCTACACCTTCCTCAGTGAAAGGGACTCAAAACCCCATATTTCCGGCAGAGGAATATATCTGACTAGTAAGAATCTTAAAACCTATGTATTGATATGTCTCCATAAGGGAATCAAGTGTGTCTAGACTGGGATAAATATGGCAGCGAGAATCAGCTCAAACCCACTATAAAAAGGAATTTCAAAAATAAAACAAAAAAACTGGGAAATTCTTTACAATTCCTTCAGGGTCTCTGATGAAACCTGAAATGACCCTATCTACAATGACAGCTGGATGTGGCATAAGGCTGGACACTTGGGACTGAGAGGATTGGTGAGATTGGGTGAGCAAATGCAGACCCTTTAAAGCAATAATGCATGGCACACATTCCATGGGTCCCAACTCTCCAGGTTGAAGGGAATATTACTACAGATATAACATGTACGGGAATCCTAGAGAACGGACACACTGTGAATACGAAAGGTTTCTAAAACTCAACGAATAGTCCCTCTCCTGGTGCTCCGGTTTGACTTTCCATCTGCTTTATTATCAACCTCCCAACTTTGAGAGACAGCCCCTTTAACCTCCTGGTTCGCACAGGTTGCCAATTTGGCAGAGGATGAAAGGGAAGAGGGAGAACCAATGAGAGAGTAGCTGTTAGGCATTTGGACGGGCACATATCACTGTAATTTCCCGGCAGGAAGAAGAATTAACCAAAGTCTCAGCCACCCACCGGGAATCAGTATAGATCCTGAACCAAAATTTTGGACTTGCGGTCAGCTCACCAAAAACGAGTTGAAAAATGGAGCTCAGGGGCACAGCAATTCACAAACTGGCCGAGCAATAAAGGACAACTATCGTCCAAAAATCTGTTGAGGGAAGGCAACGAGGCGGACTTGAAAGCGAGGCAGAATAGCAGGAAACAGATTTCCAGAGGTACGTTGGAATCGCCTTTAAAGCACAGGAAGAGGGGCACAACTTCGACAATGATGCACTTGGCCCAAAAGGGCGTATGCGTTTTCTCCTGAATATATTCAGGAGAAAACGCATACACCCTTTTTGGCCAAGCAAGCAAGCGGGCAATGCAAATCTGCACTACAAAGAAGTATCACATCCCACCAGTCAAAAGGGACATCCACAAAATGTGTAAAAACCAGAAAGGCAAGACAGGCCCTGGAGAACAGGGAGCCTTGTTATGCTGATGGGCGGGATGTAAATTGCCAACTGCCTCTCTGGAGGAGTGCATTGTGTTCCCTAAAACAAGTAAACAACAGAGCTACAGAGCCAAGGGCACTTCCAGTCTAGGGAATATACCTCGGGAAAACTGAAAATCAAAAAGACACAGCCACCACAAAATTTAGGGCTGCACTGCTTACAAGGACCTCAACTTGGGTACACCTTAAATATCCCAGGAAATATAAAAATGGTTCAAATAATTGTGGTACTTACGTACGATGGAATATCCCTCAGCCATGAAATCAATGTCATAAGACCAGTAGCAGCAAAATGGGTGGATTCAGGTACGATGATTCTAAGTGAAATAAGTCACACAGAAAAAGAAACTTATCATAAGATATCACTTATGAAGATCCTGTAAACATGGCTACACTTGAACTGAGTTAGGAAAGAGAGCAGTGTCTCACATTTAGAAAACACTCTTATGCCTGCTTAAGGGGGAAGGAGAGGTGGGGTGATGCATAAAACCAGAGTTTGATATAAGCACAGGTACCGTTCCAAAAACCAACTATGGAATAGACAAGACCTACACCTTCCTCAGTGAAAGGGACTCAAAACCCCATATTTCCCGCAGAGGAATATATCTGACTAGTAAGAATCTTAAAACCTATGTATTGATATGTCTCCGTAAGGGAATCAAGTGTGTCTAGACTGGCATAAACATGGCAGTGAGAATCAGCTCAAACCCACTATAAAAAGGAATTTCAAAAACAAAACAAAAAAACTGGGAAATTCTTTACAATTCCTTCAGGGTTTCTGATGAAACCTGAAATGACCCTATCTACAATGACAGCTGGATGTGGCATAAGGCTGGACACTTGGGACTGAGAGGATTGGTGAGATTGGGTGAGCAAATGCAGACCCTTTAAATCAATAATGCATGGCACACATTCCATGGGTCCCAACTCTCCAGGTTGAAGGGAATATTACTACAGATATAACATGTACGGGAATCCTAGAGAACGGACACACTGTGAATACGAAAGGTTTCTAAAACTCAACGAATAGTCCCTCTCCTGGTGCTCCGGTTTGACTTTCCATCTGCTTTATTATCAACCTCCCAACTTGGAGAGACAGCCCCTTTAACCTCCTGGTTCGCACAGGTTGCCAATTTGGCAGAGGATGAAAGGGAAGAGGGAGAACCAATGAGAGAGTAGCTGTTAGGCATTTGGACGGGCACATATCACTGTAATTTCCCGGCAGGAAGAAGAATTAACCAAAGTCTCAGGCACCCACCGGGAATCAGTATAGATCCTGAACCAAAATTTTGGACTTGCGGTCAGCTCAGCAAAAACGAGTTGAAAAATGGAGCTCAGGGGCACAGCAATTCACAAACTGGCCGAGTAATAAAGGACAACTATCGTCCAAAAATCTGTTGAGGGAAGGCAACGAGGCGGACTTGAAAGCGAGGCAGAATAGCAGGAAACAGATTTCAAGAGGTACGTTGGAATCGCCTTTAAAGCACAGGAAGAGGGGCACAACTTCGACAATGATGCACTTGGCCAAAAAGAGCGTATGCGTTTTCACCTGAATATATTCAGGAGAAAACGCATACGCCCTTTTTGGCCAAGCAAGCAAGCGAGCAATGCAAATCTGCACTACAAAGAAGTATCACTTCCCACCGGTCAAAAGGGACATCCACAGGGCTTCCCTGGTGGTGCAGTGGTGGCGAGTCCGCCTGCCGATGCAGGGGACGCGGGTTGGTGCCCCGGTCCGGGAGGATACCACATGCCGCGGAGCTGCTGGGCCCGTGAGCCATGGCCCCTGAGCCTGCGCATCCGGAGCCTGTGCTCCGCAACGGGAGAGACCACAACAGTGAGAGGACCGCGTACCGCAAAAAAAAAAAAAAAAAAAAAAAGAAAAAAAAAAAAAAAAGGGACATCCACAAAATGTGTAAATACCAGAAAGGCACGACAGGCCCTGGAGAACAGGGTGCCTTGTTATGCTGATGGGCGGGATGTAAATTGCCAGCTGCCTTTCTTGAGGAGTGCATTGTGTTCCCTAAAACAAGTAAACAACAGAGCTACAGAGCCAAGGGCACTTCCAGTCTAGGGAATATACCTTGGGAAAACTGAAAATCAAAAAGACACAGCCACCCCAAAATTTAGGGCTGCACTGCTTACAAGGACCTCAACTTGGGTACACCTTAAATATCCCAGGAAATATAAAAATGGTTCAAAAAATTGTGGTACTTACGTACGATGGAATATCCCTCAGCCATGAAATCAATGTCATAAGACCAGTAGCAGCAAAATGGGTGCATTCAGGTACGATGATTCTAAGTGAAATAAGTCACAGAGAAAAAGAAACTTATCATAAGATATCACTTATGAAGATCCTGTAAACATGGCTACACTTGAACTGAGTTAGGAAAGAGAACAGTGTCTCACATTTAGAAAACACTCTTATGCCTGCTTAAGGGGGAAGGAGAGGTGGGGTGATGCATAAAACCAGAGTTTGATATAAGCACAGGTACCGTTCCAAAAACCAACTATGGAATAGACAAGACCTACACCTTCCTCAGTGAAAGGGACTCAAAACCCCATATTTCCCGCAGAGGAATATATCTGACTAGTAAGAATCTTAAAAGCTATGTATTGATATGTCTCCGTAAGGGAATCAAGTGTGTCTAGACTGGGATAAATATGGCAGCGAGAATCAGCTCAAACCCACTATAAAAAGCAATTTCAAAAATAAAACAAAAAAACTGGGAAATTCTTTACAATTCCTTCAGGGTCTCTGATGAAACCTGAAATGACCCTATCTACAATGACAGCTGGATGTGGCATAAGGCTGGACACTTGGGACTGAGAGGATTGGTGAGATTGGGTGAGCAAATGCAGACCCTTTAAAGCAATAATGCATGGCACACATTCCATGGGTCCCAACTCTCCAGGTTGAAGGGAATATTACTACAGATATAACATGTACGGGAATCCTAGAGAACGGACACACTGTGAATACGAAAGGTTTCTAAAACTCAACGAATAGTCCCTCTCCTGGTGCTCCGGTTTGACTTTCCATCTGCTTTATTATCAACCTCCGAACTTGGAGAGACAGCCCCTTTAACCTCCTGGTTCGCACAGGTTGCCAATTTGGCAGAGGATGAAAGGGAATAGGGAGAACCAATGAGAGAGTAGCTGTTAGGCATTTGGACGGGCACATATCACTGTAATTTCCCGGCAGGAAGAAGAATTAACCAAAGTCTCAGCCACCCACCGGGAATCAGTATAGATCCTGAACCAAAATTTTGGACTTGCGGTCAGCTCACCAAAAACGAGTTGAAAAATGGAGCTCAGGGGCACAGCAATTCACAAACTGGCCGAGTAATAAAGGACAACTGTCGTCCAAAAATCTGTTGAGGGAAGGCAACGAGGCGGACTTGAAAGCGAGGCAGAATAGCAGGAAACAGATTTCCAGAGGTACGTTGGAATCGCCTTTAAAGCACAGGAAGAGGGGCACAACTTCGACAATGATGCACTTGGCCAAAAAGGGCGTATGCGTTTTCTCCTGAATATATTCAGGAGAAAACGCATACGCCCTTTTTGGCCAAGCAAGCAAGCAGGCAATGCAAATCTGCACTACAAAGAAGTATCACTTCCCACCGGTCCAAAGGGACATCCACTAAATGTGTAAAAACCAGAAAGGCAAGACAGGCCCTGGAGAACAGGGTGCCTTGTTATGCTGATGGGCGGGATGTAAATTGCCAACTGCCTCTCTGGAGGAGTGCATTGTGTTCCCTAAAACAAGTAAACAACAGAGCTACAGAGCCAAGGGCACTTCCAGTCTAGGGAATATACCTTGGGAAAACTGAAAATCAAAAGACACAGCCACCCCAAAATTTAGGGCTGCACTGCTTACAAGGACCTCAACTCGGGTACACCTTAAATATCCCAGGAAATATAAAAATGGTTCAAAAAATTGTGGTACTTACGTACGATGGAATATCCCTCAGCCATGAAATCAATGTCATAAGACCAGTAGCAGCAAAATGGGTGGATTCAGGTACGATGATTCTAAGTGAAATAAGTCACACAGAAAAAGAAACTTATCATAAGATATCACTTATGAAGATCCTGTAAACATGGTTACACTTGAACTGAGTTAGGAAAGAGAACAGTGTCTCACATTTAGAAAACACTCTTATGCCTGCTTAAGGGGGAAGGAGAGGTGGGGTGATGCATAAAACCAGAGTTTGATATAAGCACAGGTACCGTTCCAAAAACCAACTATGGAATAGACAAGACCTACACCTTCCTCAGTGAAAGGGACTCAAAACCCCATATTTCCCGCAGAGGAATATATCTGACTAGTAAGAATCTTAAAACCTATGTATTGATATGTCTCCGTAAGGGAATCAAGTGTGTCTAGACTGGGATAAATATGGCAGCGAGAATCAGCTCAAACCCACTATAAAAAGGAATTTCAAAAATAAAACAAAAAAACTGGGAAATTCTTTACAATTCCTTCAGGGTCTCTGATGAAACCTGAAATGACCCTATCTACAATGACAGCTGGATATGGCATAAGGCTGGACACTTGGGACTGAGAGGATTGGTGAGATTGGGTGAGCAAATGCAGACCCTTTAAAGCAATAATGCATGGCACACATTCCATGGGTCCCAACTCTCCAGGTTGAAGGGAATATTACTACAGATATAACATGTACGGGAATCCTAGAGAACGGACACACTGTGAATACGAAAGGTTTCTAAAACTCAATGAATAGTCCCTCTCCTGGTGCTCCGGTTTGACTTTCCATCTGCTTTATTATCAACCTCCCAACTTGGAGAGACAGCCCCTTTAACCTCCTGGTTCGCACAAGTTGCCAATTTGGCAGAGGATGAAAGGGAAGAGGGAGAACCAATGAGAGAGTAGCTGTTAGGCATTTGGACGGGCACATATCACTGTAATTTCCCGGCAGGAAGAAGAATTAACCAAAGTCTCAGCCACCCACCGGGAATCAGTATAGATCCTGAACCAAAATTTTGTACTTGCGGTCAGCTCACCAAAAACGAGTTGAAAAATGGAGCTCAGGGGCACAGCAATTCACAAACTGGCCGAGTAATAAAGGACAACTATCGTCCAAAAATCTGTTGAGGGAAGGCAACGAGGCGGACTTGAAAGCGAGGCAGAATAGCAGGAAACAGATTTCAAGAGGTACGTTGGAATCGCCTTTAAAGCACAGGAAGAGGGGCACAACTTCGACAATGATGCACTTGGCCAAAAAGGGCGTATGCGTTTTCTCCTGAATATATTCAGGAGAAAACGCATACGCCCTTTTTGGCCAAGCAAGCATGCGGGCAATGCAAATCTGCACTACAAAGAAGTATCACTTCCCACCGGTCAAAAGGGACATCCACAAAATGTGTAAAAACCAGAAAGGCAAGACAGGCCCTGGAGAACAGGGAGCCTTGTTATGCTGATGGGCGGGATGTAAATTGCCAACTGCCTCTCTGGAGGAGTGCATTGTGTTCCCTAAAACAAGTAAACAACAGAGCTACAGAGCCAACGGCACTTCCAGTCTAGGGAATATTCCTTGGGAAAACTGAAAATCAAAAAGACACCACCACCCCAAAATTTAGGGCTGCACTGCTTACAAGGACCTCAACTTGGGTACACCTTAAATATCCCAGGAAATATAAAAATGGTTCAAAAAATTGTGGTACTTACGTACGATGGAATATCCCTCAGCCATGAAATCAATGTCATAAGACCAGTAGCAGCAAAATGGGTGGATTCAGGTACGATGATTCTAAGTGAAATAAGTCACACAGAAAAAGAAACTTATCATAAGATATCACTTATGAAGATCCTGTAAACATGGCTACACTTGAACTGAGTTAGGAAAGAGAACAGTGTCTCACATTTAGAAAACACTCTTATGCCTGCTTAAGGGGGAAGGAGAGGTGGGGTGATGCATAAAACCAGAGTTTGATATAAGCACAGGTACCGTTCCAAAAACCAACTATGGAATAGACAAGACCTACACCTTCCTCAGTGAAAGGGACTCAAAACCCCATATTTCCCGCAGAGGAATATATCTGACTAGTAAAGTAAGAATCTTAAAACCTATGTATTGATATGTCACCCTAAGTGAATCAAGTGTGTCTAGACTGGGATAAATATGGCAGCGAGAATCAGCTCAAACCCACTATAAAAAGGAATTTCAAAAATAAAACAAAAAAACTGGGAAATTCTTTACAATTCCTTCAGGGTCTCTGATGAAACCTGAAATGACCCTATCTACAATGACAGCTGGATGTGGCATAAGGCTGGACACTTGGGACTGAGAGGATTGGTGAGATTGGGTGAGCAAATGCAGACCCTTTAAAGCAATAATGCATGGCACACATTCCATGGGTCCCAACTCTCCAGGTTGAAGGGAATATTACTACAGATATAACATGTACGGGAATCCTAGAGAACGGACACACTGTGAATACGAAAGGTTTCTAAAACTCAACGAATAGTCCCTCTCCTGGTGCTCCAGTTTGACTTTCCATCTGCTTTATTATCAACCTCCCAACTTGGAGAGACAGCCCCTTTAACCTCCTGGTTCGCACAGGTTGCCAATTTGGCAGAGGATGAAAGGGAAGAGGGAGAACCAATGAGAGAGTAGCTGTTAGGCATTTGGACGGGCACATATCACTGTAATTTCCCGGCAGGAAGAAGAATTAACCAAAGTCTCAGCCACCCACCGGGAATCAGTATAGATCCTGAACCAAAATTTTGGACTTGCGGTCAGCTCACCAAAAACGAGTTGAAAAATGGAGCTCAGGGGCACAGCAATTCACAAACTGGCCGAGTAATAAAGGACAACTATCGTCCAAAAATCTGTTGAGGGAAGGCAACGAGGCGGACTTGAAAGCGAGGCAGAATAGCAGGAAACAGATTTCAAGAGGTACGTTGGAATCGCCTTTAAAGCACAGGAAGAGGGGCACAATTTCGACAATGATGCACTTGGCCAAAAAGGGCGTATGCGTTTTCTCCTGAATATATTCAGGAGAAAACGCATACGCCCTTTTTGGCCAAGCAAGCAAGCGGGCAATGCAAATCTGCACTACAAAGAAGTATCACTTCCCACCGGTCAAAAGGGACATCCACAAAATGTGTAAAAACCAGAAAGGCAAGACAGGCCCTGGAGAACAGGGAGCCTTGTTATTCTGATGGGCGGGATGTAAATTGCCAACTGCCTCTCTGGAGGAGTGCATTGTGTTCCCTAAAACAAGTAAACAACAGAGCTACAGAGCCAAGGGCACTTCCAGTCTAGGGAATATACCTTGGGAAAACTGAAAATCAAAAAGACACAGCCACCCCAAAATTTAGGGCTGCACTGCTTACAAGGACCTCAACTTGGGTACACCTTAAATATCCCAGGAAATATAAAAATGGTTCAAAAAATTGTGGTACTTACGTACGATGGAATATCCCTCAGCCATGAAATCAATGTCATAAGACCAGTAGCAGCAAAATGGGTGGATTCAGGTACGATGATTCTAAGTGAAATAAGTCACACAGAAAAAGAAACTTATCATAAGATATCACTTATGAAGATCCTGTAAACATGGCTACACTTGAACTGAGTTAGGAAAGAGAACAGTGTCTCACATTTAGAAAACACTCTTATGCCTGCTTAAGGGGGAAGGAGAGGTGGGGTGATGCATAAAACCAGAGTTTGATATAAGCACAGGTACCGTTCCAAAAACCAACTATGGAATAGACAAGACCTACACCTTCCTCAGTGAAAGGGACTCAAAACCCCATATTTCCCGCAGAGGAATATATCTGACTAGTAAGAATCTTAAAACCTATGTATTGATATGTCTCCGTAAGGGAATCAAGTGTGTCTAGACTGGGATAAATATGGCAGCGAGAATCAGCTCAAACCCACTATAAAAAGGAATTTCAAAAATAAAACAAAAAAACTGGGAAATTCTTTACAATTCCTTCAGGGTCTCTGATGAAATCTGAAATGACCCTATCTACAATGACAGCTGGATGTGGCATAAGGCTGGACACTTGGGACTGAGAGGATTGGTGAGATTGGGTGAGCAAATGCAGACCCTTTAAAGCAATAATGCATGGCACACATTCCATGGGTCCCAACTCTCCAGGTTGAAGGGAATATTACTACAGATATAACATGTACGGGAATCCTAGAGAACGGACACACTGTGAATACGAAAGGTTTCTAAAACTCAACGAATAGTCCCTCTCCTGGTGCTCCGGTTTGACTTTCCATCTGCTTTATTATCAACCTCCCAACTTGGAGAGACAGCCCCTTTAACCTCCTGGTTCGCACAGGTTGCCAATTTGGCAGAGGATGAAAGGGAAGAGGGAGAACCAATGAGAGAGTAGCTGTTAGGCATTTGGACGGGCACATATCACTGTAATTTCCCGGCAGGAAGAAGAATTAACCAAAGTCTCAGCCACCCACCGGGAATCAGTATAGATCCTGAACCAAAATTTTGGACTTGCGGTCAGCTCACCAAAAACGAGTTGAAAAATGGAGCTCAGGGGCACAGCAATTCACAAACTGGCCGAGTAATAAAGGACAACTATCGTCCAAAAATCTGTAGAGGGAAGGCAACGAGGCGGACTTGAAAGCGTGGCAGAATAGCAGGAAACAGATTTCAAGAGGTACGTTGGAATCGCCTTTAAAGCACAGGAAGAGGGGCACAACTTCGACAATGATGCACTTGGCCAAAAAGGGCGTATGCGTTTTCTCCTGAATATATTCAGGAGAAAACGCATACGCCCTTTTTGGCCAAGCAAGCAAGCGGGCAATGCAAATCTGCACTACAAAGAAGTATCACTTCCCACCGGTCAAAAGGGACATCCACAAAATGTGTAAAAACCAGAAAGGCAAGACAGGCCCTGGAGAACAGGGAGCCTTGTTATGCTGATGGGCGGGATGTAAATTGCCAACTGCCTCTCTGGAGGAGTGCATTGTGTTCCCTAAAACAAGTAAACAACAGAGCTACAGAGCCAAGGGCACTTCCAGTCTAGGGAATATACCTTGGGAAAACTGAAAATCAAAAAGACACAGCCACCCCAAAATTTAGGGCTGCACTGCTTACAAGGACCTCAACTTGGGTACACCTTAAATATCCCAGGAAATATAAAAATGGTTCAAAAAATTGTGGTACTTACGTACGATGGAATATCCCTCAGCCATGAAATCAATGTCATAAGACCAGTAGCAGCAAAATGGGTGGATTCAGGTACGATGATTCTAAGTGAAATAAATCACACAGAAAAAGAAACTTATCATAAGATATCACTTATGAAGATCCTGTAAACATGGCTACACTTGAACTGAGTTAGGAAAGAGAACAGTGTCTCACATTTAGAAAACACTCTTATGCCTGCTTAAGGGGGAAGGAGAGGTGGGGTGATGCATAAAACCAGAGTTTGATATAAGCACAGGTACCGTTCCAAAAACCAACTATGGAATAGACAAGACCTACACCTTCCTCAGTGAAAGGGACTCAAAACCCCATATTTCCAGGAGAAGAATATATCTGACTAGTAAGAATCTTAAAACCTATGTATTGATATGTCTCCGTAAGGGAATCAAGTGTGTCTAGACTGGCACAAACATGGCAGCGAGAATCAGCTCAAACCCACTATAAAAAGGAATTTCAAAAACAAAACAAAAAAAACTGGGAAATTCTTTACAATTCCTTCAGGGTCTCTGATGAAACCTGAAATGACCCTATCTACAATGACAGCTGGATGTGGCATAAGGCTGGACACTTGGGACTGAGAGGATTGGTGAGATTGGGTGAGCAAATGCAGACCCTTTAAAGCAATAATGCATGGCACACATTCCATGGGTCCCAACTCTCCAGGTTGAAAGGAATATTACTACAGATATAACATGTACGGGAATCCTAGAGAACGGACACACTGTGAATACGAAAGGTTTCTAAAACTCAACGAATAGTCCCTCTCCTGGTGCTCCGGTTTGACTTTCCATCTGCTTTATTATCAACCTCCCAACTTGGAGAGACAGCCCCTTTAACCTCCTGGTTCGCACAGGTTGCCAATTTGGCAGAGGATGAAAGGGAAGAGGGAGAACCAATGAGAGAGTAGCTGTTAGGCATTTGGACGGGCACATATCACTGTAATTTCCCGGCAGGAAGAAGAATTAACCAAAGTCTCAGCCACCCACCGGGAATCAGTATAGATCCTGAACCAAAATTTTGGACTTGCGGTCAGCTCACCAAAAACGAGTTGAAAAATGGAGCTCAGGGGCACAGCAATTCACAAACTGGCCGAGTAATAAAGGACAACTAGCGTCCAAAAATCTGTTGAGGGAAGGCAACGAGGAGGACTTGAAAGCGTGGCAGAATAGCAGGAAACAGATTTCAAGAGGTACGTTGGAATCGCCTTTAAAGCACAGGAAGAGGGGCACAACTTCGACAATGATGCACTTGGCCAAAAAGGGCATATGCGTTTTCTCCTGAATATATTCAGGAGAAAACGCATACGCCCTTTTTGGCCAAGCAAGCAAGCGGGCAATGCAAATCTGCACTACAAAGAAGTATCACTTCCCACTGGTCAAAAGGGACATCCACAAAATGTGTAAAAACCAGAAAGGCAAGACAGGCCCTGGAGAACAGGGTGCCTTGTTATGCTGATGGGCGGGATGTAAATTGCCAACTGCCTCTCTGGAGGAGTGCATTGTGTTCCCTAAAACAAGTAAACAACAGAGCTACAGAGCCAAGGGCACTTCCAGTCTAGGGAATATACCTTGGGAAAACTGAAAATCAAAAAGACACAGCCACCCCAAAATTTAGGGCTGCACTGCTTATAAGGACCTCAACTTGGGTACACCTTAAATATCCCAGGAAATATAAAAATGGTTCAAAAAATTGTGGTACTTACGTACGATGGAATATCCCTCAGCCATGAAATCAATGTCATAAGACCAGTAGCAGCAAAATGGGTGGATTCAGGTACGATGATTCTAAGTGAAATAAGTCACACAGAAAAAGAAACTTATCATAAGATATCACTTATGAAGATCCTGTAAACATGGCTACACTTGAACTGAGTTAGGAAAGAGAACAGTGTCTCACATTTAGAAAACACTCTTATGCCTGCTTAAGGGGGAAGGAGAGGTGGGGTGATGCATAAAACCAGAGTTTGATATAAGCACAGGTACCGTTCCAAAAACCAACTATGGAATAGACAAGACCTACACCTTCCTCAGTGAAAGGGACTCAAAACCCCATATTTCCCACAGAGGAATATATCTGACTAGTAAGAATCTTAAAACCTATGTATTGATATGTCTCCGTAAGGGAATCAAGTGTGTCTAGACTGGGATAAATATGGCAGCGAGAATCAGCTCAAACCCACTATAAAAAGGAATTTCAAAAATAAAACAAAAAAACTGGGAAATTCTTTACAATTCCTTCAGGGTCTCTGATGAAACCTGAAATGACCCTATCTACAATGACAGCTGGATGTGGCATAAGGCTGGACACTTGGGACTGAGAGGATTGGTGAGATTGGGTGAGCAAATGCAGACCCTTTAAAGCAATAATGCATGGCACACATTCCATGGGTCCCAACTCTCCAGGTTGAAGGGAATATTACTACAGATATAACATGTACGGGAATCCTAGAGAACGGACACACTGTGAATACGAAAGGTTTCTAAAACTCAACGAATAGTCCCTCTCCTGGTGCTCCGGTTTGACTTTCCATCTGCTTTATTATCAACCTCCCAACTTGGAGAGACAGCCCCTTTAACGTCCTGGTTCGCACAGGTTGCCAATTTGGCAGAGGATGAAAGGGAAGAGGGAGAACCAATGACAGAGTAGCTGTTAGGCATTTGGACGGGCACATATCACTGTAATTTCCCGGCAGGAAGAAGAATTAACCAAAGTCTCAGCCACCCACCGGGAATCAGTATAGATCCTGAACCAAAATTTTGGACTTGCGGTCAGCTCACCAAAAACGAGTTGAAAAATGGAGCTCAGGGGCACAGCAATTCACAAACTGGCCGAGTAATAAAGGACAACTATCGTCCAAAAATCTGTTGAGGGAAGGCAACGAGGCGGACTTGAAAGCGAGGCAGAATAGCAGGAAACAGATTTCAAGAGGTACGTTGGAATCGCCTTTAAAGCACAGGAAGAGGGGCACAACTTCGACAATGATGCACTTGGCCAAAAAGGGCGTATGCGTTTTCTCCTGAATATATTCAGGAGAAAACGCATACGCCCTTTTTGGCCAAGCAAGCAAGCGGGCAATGCAAATCTGCACTACAAAGAAGTATCACTTCCCACCGGTCAAAAGGGACATCCACAAAATGTGTA
Organism: Hyperoodon ampullatus; assembly: GCF_949752795.1. Lineage (NCBI taxonomy): Eukaryota > Metazoa > Chordata > Mammalia > Artiodactyla > Ziphiidae > Hyperoodon > Hyperoodon ampullatus. Next base: position 41,657 of record NW_027640934.1, read on the forward strand.
AAAACCAGAAAGGCAAGACAGGCCCTGGAGAACAGGGAGCCTTGTTATGCTGATGGGCGGGATGTAAATTGCCAACTGCCTCTCTGGAGGAGTGCATTGTGTTCCCTAAAACAAGTAAACAACAGAGCTACAGAGCCAAGGGCACTTCCAGTCTAGGGAATATACCTTGGGAAAACTGAAAATCAAAAAGACACAGCCACCCCAAAATTTAGGGCTGCACTGCTTACAAGGACCTCAACTTGGGTACACCTTAAATATCCCAGGAAATATAAAAATGGTTCAAAAAATTGTGGTACTTACGTACGATGGAATATCCCTCAGCCATGAAATCAATGTCATAAGACCAGTAGCAGCAAAATGGGTGGATTCAGGTACGATGATTCTAAGTGAAATAAGTCACACAGAAAAAGAAACTTATCATAAGATATCACTTATGAAGATCCTGTAAACATGGCTACACTTGAACTGAGTTAGGAAAGAGAACAGTGTCTCACATTTAGAAAACACTCTTATGCCTGCTTAAGGGGGAAGGAGAGGTGGGGTGATGCATAAAACCAGAGTTTGATATAAGCACAGGTACCGTTCCAAAAACCAACTATGGAATAGACAAGACCTACACCTTCCTCAGTGAAAGGGACTCAAAACCCCATATTTCCCGCAGAGGAATATATCTGACTAGTAAGAATCTTAAAACCTATGTATTGATATGTCTCCGTAAGGGAATCAAGTGTGTCTAGACTGGGATAAATATGGCAGCGAGAATCAGCTCAAACCCACTATAAAAAGGAATTTCAAAAATAAAACAAAAAAACTGGGAAATTCTTTACAATTCCTTCAGGGTCTCTGATGAAACCTGAAATGACCCTATCTACAATGACAGCTGGATGTGGCATAAGGCTGGACACTTGGGACTGAGAGGATTGGTGAGATTGGGTGAGCAAATGCAGACCCTTTAAAGCAATAATGCATGGCACACATTCCATGGGTCCCAACTCTCCAGGTTGAAGGGAATATTACTACAGATATAACATGTACGGGAATCCTAGAGAACGGACACACTGTGAATACGAAAGGTTTCTAAAACTCAACGAATAGTCCCTCTCCTGGTGCTCCGGTTTGACTTTCCATCTGCTTTATTATCAACCTCCCAACTTGGAGAGACAGCCCCTTTAACGTCCTGGTTCGCACAGGTTGCCAATTTGGCAGAGGATGAAAGGGAAGAGGGAGAACCAATGAGAGAGTAGCTGTTAGGCATTTGGACAGGCACATATCACTGTAATTTCCCGGCAGGAAGAAGAATTAACCAAAGTCACAGCCACCCACCGGGAATCAGTATAGATCCTGAACCAAAATTTTGGACTTGCGGTCAGCTCACCAAAAACGAGTTGAAAAATGGAGCTCAGGGGCACAGCAATTCACAAACTGGCCGAGTAATAAAGGACAACTATCGTCCAAAAATCTGTTGAGGGAAGGCAACGAGGCGGACTTGAAAGCGAGGCAGAATAGCAGGAAACAGATTTCAAGAGGTACGTTGGAATCGCCTTTAAAGCACAGGAAGAGGGGCACAACTTCGACAATGATGCACTTGGCCAAAAAGGGCGTATGCGTTTTCTCCTGAATATATTCAGGAGAAAACGCATACGCCCTTTTTGGCCAAGCAAGCAAGCGGGCAATGCAAATCTGCACTACAAAGAAGTATCACTTCCCACCGGTCAAAAGGGACATCCACAAAATGTGTAAAAACCAGAAAGGCAAGACAGGCCCTGGAGAACAGGGAGCCTTGTTATGCTGATGGGCGGGATGTAAATTGCCAACTGCCTCTCTGGAGGAGTGCATTGTGTTCCCTAAAACAAGTAAACAACAGAGCTACAGAGCCAAGGGCACTTCCAGTCTAGGGAATATACCTTGGGAAAACTGAAAATCAAAAAGACACAGCCACCCCAAAATTTAGGGCTGCACTGCTTACAAGGACCTCAACTTGGGTACACCTTAAATATCCCAGGAAATATAAAAACGGTTCAAAAAATTGTGGTACTTACGTACGATGGAATATCCCTCAGCCATGAAATCAATGTCATAAGACCAGTAGCAGCAAAATGGGTGGATTCAGGTACGATGATTCTAAGTGAAATAAGTCACACAGAAAAAGAAACTTATCATAAGATATCACTTATGAAGATCCTGTAAACATGGCTACACTTGAACTGAGTTAGGAAAGAGAACAGTGTCTCACATTTAGAAAACACTCTTATGCCTGCTTAAGGGGGAAGGAGAGGTGGGGTGATGCATAAAACCAGAGTTTGATATAAGCACAGGTACCGTTCCAAAAACCAACTATGGATTAGACAAGACCTACACCTTCCTCAGTGAAAGGGACTCAAAACCCCATATTTCCCGCAGAGGAATATATCTGACTAGTAAGAATCTTAAAACCTATGTATTGATATGTCTCCGTAAGGGAATCAAGTGTGTCTAGACTGGGATAAATATGGCAGCGAGAATCAGCTCAAACCCACTATAAAAAGGAATTTCAAAAATAAAACAAAAAAACTGGGAAATTCTTTACAATTCCTTCAGGGTCTCTGATGAAACCTGAAATGACCCTATCTACAATGACAGCTGAATGTGGCATAAGGCTGGACACTTGGGACTGAGAGGATTGGTGAGATTGGGTGAGCAAATGCAGACCCTTTAAAGCAATAATGCATGGCACACATTCCATGGGTCCCAACTCTCCAGGTTGAAGGGAATATTACTACAGATATAACATGTACGGGAATCCTAGAGAACGGACACACTGTGAATACGAAAGGTTTCTAAAACTCAACGAATAGTCCCTCTCCTGGTGCTCCGGTTTGACTTTCCATCTGCTTTATTATCAACCTCCCAACTTGGAGAGACAGCCCCTTTAACCTCCTGGTTCGCACAGGTTGCCAATTTGGCAGAGGATGAAAGGGAAGAGGGAGAACCAATGAGAGAGTAGCTGTTAGGCATTTGGACGGGCACATATCACTGTAATTTCCCGGCAGGAAGAAGAATTAACCAAAGTCTCAGCCACCCACCGGGAATCAGTATAGATCCTGAACCAAAATTTTGGACTTGCGGTCAGCTCACCAAAAACGAGTTGAAAAATGGAGCTCAGGGGCACAGCAATTCACAAACTGGCCGAGTAATAAAGGACAAGTATCGTCCAAAAATCTGTTGAGGGAAGGCAACGAGGCGGACTTGAAAGCGAGGCAGAATAGCAGGAAACAGATTTCCAGAGGTACGTTGGAATCGCCTTTAAAGCACAGGAAGAGGGGCACAACTTCGACAATGATGCACTTGGCCAAAAAGGGCGTATGCGTTTTCTCCTAAATATATTCAGGAGAAAACGCATACGCCCTTTTTGGCCAAGCAAGCAAGCGGGCAATGCAAATCTGCACTACAAAGAAGTATCACTTCCAACCGGTCAAAAGGGACATCCACAAAATGTGTAAAAACCAGAAAGGCAAGACAGGCCCTGGAGAACAGGGAGCCTTGTTATGCTGATGGGCGGGATGTAAATTGCCAACTGCCTCTCTGGAGGAGTGCATTGTGTTCCCTAAAACAAGTAAACAACAGAGCTACAGAGCCAAGGGCACTTCCAGTCTAGGGAATATACCTTGGGAAAACTGAAAATCAAAAAGACACAGCCACCACAAAATTTAGGGCTGCACTGCTTACAAGGACCTCAACTTGGGTACACCTTAAATATCCCAGGAAATATAAAAATGGTTCAAAAAATTGTGGTACTTACGTACGATGGAATATCCCTCAGCCATGAAATCAATGTCATAAGACCAGTAGCAGCAAAATGGGTGGATTCAGGTACGATGATTCTAAGTGAAATAAGTCACACAGAAAAAGAAACTTATCATAAGATATCACTTAGGAAGATCCTGTAAACATGGCTACACTTGAACTGAGTTAGGAAAGAGAACAGTGTCTCACATTTAGAAAACACTCTTATGCCTGCTTAAGTGGGAAGGAGAGGTGGGGTGATGCATAAAACCAGAGTTTGATATAAGCACAGGTACCGTTCCAAAAACCAACTATGGAATAGACAAGACCTACACCTTCCTCAGTGAAAGGGACTCAAAACCCCATATTTCCCGCAGAGGAATATATCTGACTAGTAAGAATCTTAAAACCTATGTATTGATATGTCTCCGTAAGGGAATCAAGTGTGTCTAGACTGGGATAAATATGGCAGCGAGAATCAGCTCAAACCCACTATAAAAAGGAATTTCAAAAATAAAACAAAAAAACTGGGAAATTCTTTACAATTCCTTCAGGGTCTCTGATGAAACCTGAAATGACCCTATCTACAATGACAGCTGGATGTGGCATAAGTCTGGACACTTGGGACTGAGAGGATTGGTGAGATTGGGTGAGCAAATGCAGACCCTTTAAAGCAATAATGCATGGCACACATTCCATGGGTCCCTACTCTCCAGGTTGAAGGGAATATTACTACAGTTATAACATGTACGGGAATCCTAGAGAACGGACACACTGTGAATATGAAAGGTTTCTAAAACTCAACGAATAGTCCCTCTCCTGGTGCTCCAGTTTGACTTTCCATCTGCTTTATTATCAACCTCCCAACTTGGAGAGACAGCCCCTTTAACCTCCTGGTTCGCACAGGTTGCCAATTTGGCAGAGGATGAAAGGGAAGAGGGAGAACCAATGAGAGAGTAGCTGTTAGGCATTTGGACGGGCACATATCACTGTAATTTCCCGGCAGGAAGAAGAATTAACCAAAGTCTCAGCCACCCACCGGGAATCAGTATAGATCCTGAACCAAAATTTTGGACTTGCGGTCAGCTCACCAAAAACGAGTTGAAAAATGGAGCTCAGGGGCACAGCAATTCACAAACTGGCCGAGTAATAAAGGACAACTATCGTCCAAAAATCTGTTGAGGGAAGGCAACGAGGCGGACTTGAAAGCGAGGCAGAATAGCAGGAAACAGATTTCCAGAGGTACGTTGGAATCGCCTTTAAAGCACAGGAAGAGGGGCACAACTTCGACAATGATGCACTTGGCCAAAAAGGGCGTATGCGTTTTCTCCTGAATATATTCAGGAGAAAACGCATACGCCCTTTTTGGCCAAGCAAGCAAGCGGGCAATGCAAATCTGCACTACAAAGAAGTATCACTTCCCACCGGTCAAAAGGGACATCCACAAAATGTGTAAAAACCAGAAAGGCAAGACAGGCCCTGGAGAACAGGGAGCCTTGTTATGCTGATGGGCGGGATGTAAATTGCCAACTGCCTCTCTGGAGGAGTGCATTGTGTTCCCTAAAACAAGTAAACAACAGAGCTACAGAGCCAAGGGCACTTCCAGTCTAGGGAATATACCTTGGGAAAACTGAAAATCAAAAAGACAGAGCCACCCCAAAATTTAGGGCTGCACTGCTTACAAGGACCTCAACTTGGGTACACCTTAAATATCCCAGGAAATATAAAAATGGTTCAAAAAATTGTGGTACTTACGTACGATGGAATATCCCTCAGCCATGAAATCAATGTCATAAGACCAGTAGCAGCAAAATGGGTGGATTCAGGTACGATGATTCTAAGTGAAATAAGTCACACAGAAAAAGAAACTTATCATAAGATATCACTTATGAAGATCCTGTAAACATGGCTACACTTGAACTGAGTTAGGAAAGAGAACAGTGTCTCACATTTAGAAAACACTCTTATGCCTGCTTAAGGGGGAAGGAGAGGTGGGGTGATGCATAAAACCAGAGTTTGATATAAGCACAGGTACCGTTCCAAAAACCAACTATGGAATAGACAAGACCTACACCTTCCTCAGTGAAAGGGACTCAAAACCCCATATTTCCCACAGAGGAATATATCTGACTAGTAAGAATCTTAAAACCTATGTATTGATATGTCTCCGTAAGGGAATCAAGTGTGTCTAGACTGGGATAAATATGGCAGCGAGAATCAGCTCAAACCCACTATAAAAAGGAATTTCAAAAATAAAACAAAAAAACTGGGAAATTCTTTACAATTCCTTCAGGGTCTCTGATGAAACCTGAAATGACCCTATCTACAATGACAGCTGGATGTGGCATAAGGCTGGACACTTGGGACTGAGAGGATTGGTGAGATTGGGTGAGCAAATGCAGACCCTTTAAAGCAATAATGCATGGCACACATTCCATGGGTCCCAACTCTCCAGGTTGAAGGGAATATTACTACAGATATAACATGTACGGGAATCCTAGAGAACGGACACACTGTGAATACGAAAGGTTTCTAAAACTCAACGAATAGTCCCTCTCCTGGTGCTCCGGTTTGACTTTCCATCTGCTTTATTATCAACCTCCCAACTTGGAGAGACAGCCCCTTTAACGTCCTGGTTCGCACAGGTTGCCAATTTGGCAGAGGATGAAAGGGAAGAGGGAGAACCAATGAGAGAGTAGCTGTTAGGCATTTGGACGGGCACATATCACTGTAATTTCCCGGCAGGAAGAAGAATTAACCAAAGTCTCAGCCACCCACCGGGAATCAGTATAGATCCTGAACCAAAATTTTGGACTTGCAGTCAGCTCACCAAAAACGAGTTGAAAAATGGAGCTCAGGGGCACAGCAATTCACAAACTGGCCGAGTAATAAAGGACAAGTATCGTCCAAAAATCTGTTGAGGGAAGGCAACGAGGCGGACTTGAAAGCGAGGCAGAATAGCAGGAAACAGATTTCCAGAGGTACGTTGGAATCGCCTTTAAAGCACAGGAAGAGGGGCACAACTTCGACAATGATGCACTTGGCCAAAAAGGGCGTATGCGTTTTCTCCTGAATATATTCAGGAGAAAACGCATACGCCCATTTTGGCCAAGCAAGCAAGCGGGCAATGCAAATCTGCACTACAAAGAAGTATCACTTCCCACCGGTCAAAAGGGACATCCACAAAATGTGTAAAAACCAGAAAGGCAAGACAGGCCCTGGAGAACAGGGAGCCTTGTTATGCTGATGGGCGGGATGTAATTTGCCAACTGCCTCTCTGGAGGAGTGCATTGTGTTCCCTAAAACAAGTAAACAACAGAGCTACAGAGCCAAGGGCACTTCCAGTCTAGGGAATATACCTTGGGAAAACTGAAAATCAAAAAGACACAGCCACCCCAAAATTTAGGGCTGCACTGCTTACAAGGACCTCAACTTGGGTACACCTTAAATATCCCAGGAAATATAAAAATGGTTCAAAAAATTGTGGTACTTACGTACGATGGAATATCCCTCAGCCATGAAATCAATGTCATAAGACCAGTAGCAGCAAAATGGGTGGATTCAGGTACGATGATTCTAAGTGAAATAAGTCACACAGAAAAAGAAACTTATCATAAGATATCACTTATGAAGATCCTGTAAACATGGCTACACTTGAACTGAGTTAGGAAAGAGAACAGTGTCTCACATTTAGAAAACACTCTTATGCCTCCTTAAGGGGGAAGGAGAGGTGGGGTGATGCATAAAACCAGAGTTTGATATAAGCACAGGTACCGTTCCAAAAACCAACTATGGATTAGACAAGACCTACACCTTCCTCAGTGAAAGGGACTCAAAACCCCATATTTCCCGCAGAGGAATATATCTGACTAGTAAGAATCTTAAAACCTATGTATTGATATGTCTCCGTAAGGGAATCAAGTGTGTCTAGACTGGGATAAATATGGCAGCGAGAATCAGCTCAAACCCACTATAAAAAGGAATTTCAAAAATAAAACAAAAAAACTGGGAAATTCTTTACAATTCCTTCAGGGTCTCTGATGAAACCTGAAATGACCCTATCTACAATGACAGCTGGATGTGGCATAAGGCTGGACACTTGGGACTGAGAGGATTGGTGAGATTGGGTGAGCAAATGCAGACCCTTTAAAGCAATAATGCATGGCACACATTCCATGGGTCCCAACTCTCCAGGTTGAAGGGAATATTACTACAGATATAACATGTACGGGAATCCTAGAGAACGGACACACTGTGAATACGAAAGGTTTCTAAAACTCAACGAATAGTCCCTCTCCTGGTGCTCCGGTTTGACTTTCCATCTGCTTTATTATCAACCTCCCAACTTGGAGAGACAGCCCCTTTAACCTCCTGGTTCGCACAGGTTGCCAATTTGGCAGAGGATGAAAGGGAAGAGGGAGAACCAATGAGAGAGTAGCTGTTAGGCATTTGGACGGGCACATATCACTGTAATTTCCCGGCAGGAAGAAGAATTAACCAAAGTCTCAGCCACCCACCGGGAATCAGTATAGATCCTGAACCAAAATTTTGGACTTGCGGTCAGCTCACCAAAAACGAGTTGAAAAATGGAGCTCAGGGGCACAGCAATTCACAAACTGGCCGAGTAATAAAGGACAAGTATCGTCCAAAAATCTGTTGAGGGAAGGCAACGAGGCGGACTTGAAAGCGAGGCAGAATAGCAGGAAACAGATTTCCAGAGGTACGTTGGAATCGCCTTTAAAGCACAGGAAGAGGGGCACAACTTCGACAATGATGCACTTGGCCAAAAAGGGCGTATGCGTTTTCTCCTGAATATATTCAGGAGAAAACGCATACGCCCTTTTTGGCCAAGCAAGCAAGCGGGCAATGCAAATCTGCACTACAAAGAAGTATCACTTCCCACCGGTCAAAAGGGACATCCACAAAATGTGTAAAAACCAGAAAGGCAAGACAGGCCCTGGAGAACAGGGAGCCTTGTTATGCTGATGGGTGGGATGTAAATTGCCAACTGCCTCTCTGGAGGAGTGCATTGTGTTCCCTAAAACAAGTAAACAACAGAGCTACAGAGCCAAGGGCACTTCCAGTCTAGGGAATATACCTTGGGAAAACTGAAAATCAAAAAGACAGAGCCACCACAAAATTTAGGGCTGCACTGCTTACAAGGACCTCAACTCGGGTACACCTTAAATATCCCAGGAAATATAAAAATGGTTCAAAAAATTGTGGTACTTACGTACGATGGAATATCCCTCAGCCATGAAATCAATGTCATAAGACCAGTAGCAGCAAAATGGGTGGATTCAGGTACGATGATTCTAAGTGAAATAAGTCACACAGAAAAAGAAACTTATCATAAGATATCACTTATGAAGATCCTGTAAACATGGCTACACTTGAACTGAGTTAGGAAAGAGAACAGTGTCTCACATTTAGAAAACACTCTTATGCCTGCTTAAGGGGGAAGGAGAGGTGGGGTGATGCATAAAACCAGAGTTTGATATAAGCACAGGTACCGTTCCAAAAACCAACTATGGAATAGACAAGACCTACACCTTCCTCAGTGAAAGGGACTCAAAACCCCATATTTCCCGCAGAGGAATATATCTGACTAGTAAGAATCTTAAAACCTATGTATTGATATGTCTCCGTAAGGGAATCAAATGTGTGTCTAGACTGGGATAAATATGGCAGCGAGAATCAGCTCAAACCCACTATAAAAAGGAATTTCAAAAATAAAACAAAAAAACTGGGAAATTCTTTACAATTCCTTCAGGGTCTCTGATGAAACCTGAAATGACCCTATCTACAATGACAGCTGGATGTGGCATAAGGCTGGACACTTGGGACTGAGAGGATTGGTGAGATTGGGTGAGCAAATGCAGACCCTTTAAAGCAATAATGCATGGCACACATTCCATGGGTCCCAACTCTCCAGGTTGAAGGGAATATTACTACAGATATAACATGTACGGGAATCCTAGAGAACGGACACACTGTGAATACGAAAGGTTTCTAAAACTCAACGAATAGTCCCTCTCCTGGTGCTCCGGTTTGACTTTCCATCTGCTTTATTATCAACCTCCCAACTTGGAGAGACAGCCCCTTTAACCTCCTGGTTCGCACAGGTTGCCAATTTGGCAGAGGATGAAAGGGAAGAGGGAGAACCAATGAGAGAGTAGCTGTTAGGCATTTGGACGGGCACATATCACTGTAATTTCCCGGCAGGAAGAAGAATTAACCAAAGTCTCAGCCACCCACCGGGAATCAGTATAGATCCTGAACCAAAATTTTGGACTTGCGGTCAGCTCACCAAAAACGAGTTGAAAAATGGAGCTCAGGGGCACAGCAATTCACAAACTGGCCGAGTAATAAAGGACAAGTATCGTCCAAAAATCTGTTGAGGGAAGGCAACGAGGCGGACTTGAAAGCGAGGCAGAATAGCAGGAAACAGATTTCCAGAGGTACGTTGGAATCGCCTTTAAAGCACAGGAAGAGGGGCACAACTTCGACAATGATGCACTTGGCCAAAAAGGGCGTATGCGTTTTCTCCTGAATATATTCAGGAGAAAACGCATACGCCCTTTTTGGCCAAGCAAGCAAGCGGGCAATGCAAATCTGCACTACAAAGAAGTATCACTTCCCACCGGTCAAAAGGGACATCCACAAAATGTGTAAAAACCAGAAAGGCAAGACAGGCCCTGGAGAACAGGGAGCCTTGTTATGCTGATGGGTGGGATGTAAATTGCCAACTGCCTCTCTGGAGGAGTGCATTGTGTTCCCTAAAACAAGTAAACAACAGAGCTACAGAGCCAAGGGCACTTCCAGTCTAGGGAATATACCTTGGGAAAACTGAAAATCAAAAAGACAGAGCCACCACAAAATTTAGGGCTGCACTGCTTACAAGGACCTCAACTCGGGTACACCTTAAATATCCCAGGAAATATAAAAATGGTTCAAAAAATTGTGGTACTTACGTACGATGGAATATCCCTCAGCCATGAAATCAATGTCATAAGACCAGTAGCAGCAAAATGGGTGGATTCAGGTACGATGATTCTAAGTGAAATAAGTCACACAGAAAAAGAAACTTATCATAAGATATCACTTATGAAGATCCTGTAAACATGGCTACACTTGAACTGAGTTAGGAAAGAGAACAGTGTCTCACATTTAGAAAACACTCTTATGCCTGCTTAAGGGGGAAGGAGAGGTGGGGTGATGCATAAAACCAGAGTTTGATATAAGCACAGGTACCGTTCCAAAAACCAACTATGGAATAGACAAGACCTACACCTTCCTCAGTGAAAGGGACTCAAAACCCCATATTTCCCGCAGAGGAATATATCTGACTAGTAAGAATCTTAAAACCTATGTATTGATATGTCTCCGTAAGGGAATCAAATGTGTGTCTAGACTGGGATAAATATGGCAGCGAGAATCAGCTCAAACCCACTATAAAAAGGAATTTCAAAAATAAAACAAAAAAACTGGGAAATTCTTTACAATTCCTTCAGGGTCTCTGATGAAACCTGAAATGACCCTATCTACAATGACAGCTGGATGTGGCATAAGGCTGGACACTTGGGACTGAGAGGATTGGTGAGATTGGGTGAGCAAATGCAGACCCTTTAAAGCAATAATGCATGGCACACATTCCATGGGTCCCAACTCTCCAGGTTGAAGGGAATATTACTACAGATATAACATGTACGGGAATCCTAGAGAACGGACACACTGTGAATACGAAAGGTTTCTAAAACTCAACGAATAGTCCCTCTCCTGGTGCTCCAGTTTGACTTTCCATCTGCTTTATTATCAACCTCCCAACTTGGAGAGACAGCCCCTTTAACCTCCTGGTTCGCACAGGTTGCCAATTTGGCAGAGGATGAAAGGGAAGAGGGAGAACCAATGAGAGAGTAGCTGTTAGGCATTTGGACGGGTACATATCACTGTAATTTCCCGGCAGGAAGAAGAATTAACCAAAGTCTCAGCCACCCACCGGGAATCAGTATAGATCCTGAACCAAAATTTTGGACTTGCGGTCAGCTCACCAAAAACGAGTTGAAAAATGGAGCTCAGGGGCACAGCAATTCACAAACTGGCCGAGTAATAAAGGACAACTATCGTCCAAAAATCTGTTGAGGGAAGGCAACGAGGCGGACTTGAAAGCGAGGCAGAATAGCAGGAAACAGATTTCAAGAGGTACGTTGGAATCGCCTTTAAAGCACAGGAAGAGGGGCACAACTTCGACAATGATGCACTTGGCCAAAAAGGGCGTATGCTTTTTCTCCTGAATATATTCAGGAGAAAACGCATACGCCCTTTTTGGCCAAGCAAGCAAGCGGGCAATGCAAATCTGCACTACAAAGAAGTATCACTTCCCACCGGTCAAAAGGGACATCCACAAAATGTGTAAAAACCAGAAAGGCAAGACAGGCCCTGGAGAACAGGGAGCCTTGTTATGCTGATGGGCGGGATGTAAATTGCCAACTGCCTCTCTGGAGGAGTGCATTGTGTTCCCTAAAACAAGTCAACAACAGAGCTACAGAGCCAAGGGCACTTCCAGTCTAGGGAATATACCTTGGGAAAACTGAAAATCAAAAAGACACAGCCACCACAAAATTTAGGGCTGCACTGCTTACAAGGACCTCAACTTGGGTACACCTTAAATATCCCAGGAAATATAAAAATGGTTCAAAAAATTGTGGTACTTACGTACGATGGAATATCCCTCAGCCATGAAATCAATGTCATAAGACCAGTAGCAGCAAAATGGGTGGATTCAGGTACGATGATTCTAAGTGAAATAAGTCACACAGAAAAAGAAACTTATCATAAGATATCACTTATGAAGATCCTGTAAACATGGCTACACTTGAACTGAGTTAGGAAAGAGAACAGTGTCTCACATTTAGAAAACACTCTTATGCCTGCTTAAGGGGGAAGGAGAGGTGGGGTGATGCATAAAACCAGAGTTTGATATAAGCACATGTACCGTTCCAAAAACCAACTATGGAATAGACAAGACCTACACCTTCCTCAGTGAAAGGGACTCAAAACCCCATATTTCCTGCAGAGGAATATATCTGACTAGTAAGAATCTTAAAACCTATGTATTGATATGTCTCCGTAAGGGAATCAAGTGTGTCTAGACTGGGATAAATATGGCAGCGAGAATCAGCTCAAACCCACTATAAAAAGGAATTTCAAAAATAAAACAAAAAAACTGGGAAATTCTTTACAATTCCTTCAGGGTCTCTGATGAAACCTGAAATGACCCTATCTACAATGACAGCTGGATGTGGCATAAGGCTGGACACTTGGGACTGAGAGGATTGGTGAGATTGGGTGAGCAAATGCAGACCCTTTAAAGCAATAATGCATGGCACACATTCCATGGGTCCCAACTCTCCAGGTTGAAGGGAATATTACTACAGATATAACATGTACGGGAATCCTAGAGAATGGACACACTGTGAATACGAAAGGTTTCTAAAACTCAACGAATAGTCCCTCTCCTGGTGCTCCGGTTTGACTTTCCATCTGCTTTATTATCAACCTCCCAACTTGGAGAGACAGCCCCTTTAACCTCCTGGTTCGCACAGGTTGCCAATTTGGCAGAGGATGAAAGGGAAGAGGGAGAACCAATGAGAGAGTAGCTGTTAGGCATTTGGACGGGCACATATCACTGTAATTTCCCGGCAGGAAGAAGAATTAACCAAAGTCTCAGCCACCCACCGGGAATCAGTATAGATCCTGAACCAAAATTTTGGACTTGCGGTCAGCTCACCAAAAACGAGTTGAAAAATGGAGCTCAGGGGCACAGCAATTCACAAACTGGCCGAGTAATAAAGGACAACTATCGTCCAAAAATCTGTTGAGGGAAGGCAACGAGGCGGACTTGAAAGCGAGGCAGAATAGCAGGAAACAGATTTCCAGAGGTACGTTGGAATCGCCTTTAAAGCACAGGAAGAGGGGCACAACTTCGACAATGATGCACTTGGCCAAAAAGGGCGTATGCGTTTTCTCCTGAATATATTCAGGAGAAAACGCATACGCCCTTTTTGGCCAAGCAAGCAAGCGGGCAATGCAAATCTGCACTACAAAGAAGTATCACTTCCCACCGGTCAAAAGGGACATCCACAAAATGTGTAAAAACCAGAAAGGCAAGACAGGCCCTGGAGAACAGGGAGCCTTGTTATGCTGATGGGCGGGATGTAAATTGCCAACTGCCTCTCTGGAGGAGTGCATTGTGTTCCCTAAAACAAGTAAACAACAGAGCTACAGAGCCAAGGGCACTTCCAGTCTAGGGAATATACCTTGGGAAAACTGAAAATCAAAAAGACAGAGCCACCACAAAATTTAGGGCTGCACTGCTTACAAGGACCTCAACTTGGGTACACCTTAAATATCCCAGGAAATATAAAAATGGTTCAAAAAATTGTGGTACTTACGTACGATGGAATATCCCTCAGCCATGAAATCAATGTCATAAGACCAGTAGCAGCAAAATGGGTGGATTCAGGTACGATGATTCTAAGTGAAATAAGTCACACAGAAAAAGAAACTTATCATAAGATATCACTTATGAAGATCCTGTAAACATGGCTACACTTGAACTGAGTTAGGAAAGAGAACAGTGTCTCACATTTAGAAAACACTCTTATGCCTGCTTAAGGGGGAAGGAGAGGTGGGGTGATGCATAAAACCAGAGTTTGATATAAGCACAGGTACCGTTCCAAAAACCAACTATGGAATAGACAAGACCTACACCTTCCTCAGTGAAAGGGACTCAAAACCCCATATTTCCCGCAGAGGAATATATCTGACTAGTAAGAATCTTAAAACCTATGTATTGATATGTCTCCGTAAGGGAATCAAATGTGTGTCTAGACTGGGATAAATATGGCAGCGAGAATCAGCTCAAACCCACTATAAAAAGGAATTTCAAAAATAAAACAAAAAAACTGGGAAATTCTTTACAATTCCTTCAGGGTCTCTGATGAAACCTGAAATGACCCTATCTACAATGACAGCTGGATGTGGCATAAGGCTGGACACTTGGGACTGAGAGGATTGGTGAGATTGGGTGAGCAAATGCAGACCCTTTAAAGCAATAATGCATGGCACACATTCCATGGGTCCCAACTCTCCAGGTTGAAGGGAATATTACTACAGATATAACATGTACGGGAATCCTAGAGAACGGACACACTGTGAATACGAAAGGTTTCTAAAACTCAACGAATAGTCCCTCTCCTGGTGCTCCGGTTTGACTTTCCATCTGCTTTATTATCAACCTCCCAACTTGGAGAGACAGACCCTTTAACCTCCTGGTTCGCACAGGTTGCCAATTTGGCAGAGGATGAAAGGGAAGAGGGAGAACCAATGAGAGAGTAGCTGTTAGGCATTTGAACGGGCACATATCACTGTAATTTCCCGGCAGGAAGAAGAATTAACCAAAGTCTCAGCCACCCACCGGGAATCAGTATAGATCCTGAACCAAAATTTTGGACTTGCGGTCAGCTCACCAAAAACGAGTTGAAAAATGGAGCTCAGGGGCACAGCAATTCACAAACTGGCCGAGTAATAAGGGACAACTATCGTCCAAAAATCTGTTGAGGGAAGGCAACGAGGAGGACTTGAAAGCGAGGCAGAATAGCAGGAAACAGATTTCCAGAGGTACGTTGGAATCGCCTTTAAAGCACAGGAAGAGGGGCACAACTTCGACAATGATGCACTTGGCCAAAAAGGGCGTATGCGTTTTCTCCTGAATATATTCAGGAGAAAACGCATACGCCCTTTTTGGCCAAGCAAGCAAGCGGGCAATGCAAATCTGCACTACAAAGAAGTATCACTTCCCACCGGTCAAAAGGGACATCCACAAAATGTGTAAAAACCAGAAAGGCAAGACAGGCCCTGGAGAACAGGGAGCCTTGTTATGCTGATGGGCGGGATGTAAATTGCCAACTGCCTCTCTGGAGGAGTGCATTCTGTTCCCTAAAACCAGTAAACAACAGAGCTACAGAGCCAAGGGCACTTCCAGTCTAGGGAATATACCTTGGGAAAACTGAAAATCAAAAAGACACAGCCACCCCAAAATTTAGGGCTGCACTGCTTACAAGGACCTCAACTTGGGTACACCTTAAATATCCCAGGAAATATAAAAATGGTTCAAAAAATTGTGGTACTTACGTACGATGGAATATCCCTCAGCCATGAAATCAATGTCATAAGACCAGTAGCAGCAAAATGGGTGGATTCAGGTACGATGATTCTAAGTGAAATAAGTCACACAGAAAAAGAAACTTATCATAAGATATCACTTATGAAGATCCTGTAAACATGGCTACACTTGAACTGAGTTAGGAAAGAGAACAGTGTCTCACATTTAGAAAACACTCTTATGCCTGCTTAAGGGGGAAGGAGAGGTGGGGTGATGCATAAAACCAGAGTTTGATATAAGCACAGGTACCGTTCCAGAAACCAACTATGGAATAGACAAGACCTACACCTTCCTCAGTGAAAGGGACTCAAAACCCCATATTTCCCGCAGAGGAATATATCTGACTAGTAAGAATCTTAAAACCTATGTATTGATATGTCTCCGTAAGGGAATCAAGTGTGTCTAGACTGGGATAAATATGGCAGCGAGAATCAGCTCAAACCCACTATAAAAAGGAATTTCAAAAATAAAACAAAAAAACTGGGAAATTCTTTACAATTCCTTCAGGGTCTCTGATGAAACCTGAAATGACCCTATCTACAATGACAGCTGGATGTGGCATAAGGCTGGACACTTGGGACTGAGAGGATTGGTGAGATTGGGTGAGCAAATGCAGACCCTTTAAAGCAATAATGCATGGCACACACTCCATGGGTCCCAACTCTCCAGGTTGAAGGGAATATTACTACAGATATAACATGTACGGGAATCCTAGAGAACGGACACACTGTGAATACGAAAGGTTTCTAAAACTCAACGAATAGTCCCTCTCCTGGTGCTCCGGTTTGACTTTCCATCTGCTTTATTATCAACCTCCCAACTTTGAGAGACAGCCCCTTTAACCTCCTGGTTCGCACAGGTTGCCAATTTGGCAGAGGATGAAAGGGAAGAGGGAGAACCAATGAGAGAGTAGCTGTTAGGCATTTGGACGGGCACATATCACTGTAATTTCCCGGCAGGAAGAAGAATTAACCAAAGTCTCAGCCACCCACCGGGAATCAGTATAGATCCTGAACCAAAATTTTGGACTTGCGGTCAGCTCACCAAAAATGAGTTGAAAAATGGAGCTCAGGGGCACAGCAATTCACAAACTGGCCGAGTAATAAAGGACAACTATCGTCCAAAAATCTGTTGAGGGAAGGCAACGAGGCGGACTTGAAAGCGAGGCAGAATAGCAGGAAACAGATTTCCAGAGGTACGTTGGAATCGCCTTTAAAGCACAGGAAGAGGGGCACAACTTCGACAATGATGCACTTGGCCAAAAAGGGCGTATGCGTTTTCTCCTGAATATATTCAGGAGAAAACGCATACGCCCTTTTTGGCCAAGCAAGCAAGCGGGCAATGCAAATCTGCACTACAAAGAAGTATCACTTCCCACCGGTCAAAAGGGACATCCACAAAATGTGTAAAAACCAGAAAGGCAAGACAGGCCCTGGAGAACAGGGAGCCTTGTTATGCTGATGGGCGGGATGTAAATTGCCAACTGCCTCTCTGGAGGAGTGCATTGTGTTCCCTAAAACAAGTAAACAACAGAGCTACAGAGCCAAGGGCACTTCCAGTCTAGGGAATATACCTTGGGAAAACTGAAAATCAAAAAGACAGAGCCACCACAAAATTTAGGGCTGCACTGCTTACAAGGACCTCAACTTGGGTACACCTTAAATATCCCAGGAAATATAAAAATGGTTCAAAAAATTGTGGTACTTACGTACGATGGAATATCCCTCAGCCATGAAATCAATGTCATAAGACCAGTAGCAGCAAAATGGGTGGATTCAGGTACGATGATTCTAAGTGAAATAAGTCACACAGAAAAAGAAACTTATCATAAGATATCACTTATGAAGATCCTGTAAACATGGCTACACTTGAACTGAGTTAGGAAAGAGAACAGTGTCTCACATTTAGAAAACACTCTTATGCCTGCTTAAGGGGGAAGGAGAGGTGGGGTGATGCATAAAACCAGAGTTTGATATAAGCACAGGTACCGTTCCAAAAACCGACTATGGAATACACAAGACCTACACCTTCCTCAGTGAAAGGGACTCAAAACCCCATATTTCCCGCAGAGGAATATATCTGACTAGTAAGAATCTTAAAACCTATGTATTGATATGTCTCCGTAAGGGAATCAAGTGTGCCTAGACTGGGATAAATATGGCAGTGAGAATCAGCTCAAACCCACTATAAAAAGGAATTTCAAAAATAAAACAAAAAAACTGGGAAATTCTTTACAATTCCTTCAGGGTCTCTGATGAAACCTGAAATGACCCTATCTACAATGACAGCTGGATGTGGCATAAGGCTGGACACTTGGGACTGAGAGGATTGGTGAGATTGGGTGAGCAAATGCAGACCCTTTAAAGCAATAATGCATGGCACACATTCCATGGGTCCCAACTCTCCAGGTTGAAGGGAATATTACTACAGTTATAACATGTACGGGAATCCTAGAGAACGGACACACTGTGAATACGAAAGGTTTCTAAAACTCAACGAATAGTCCCTCTCCTGGTGCTCCAGTTTGACTTTCCATCTGCTTTATTATCAACCTCCCAACTTGGAGAGACAGCCCCTTTAACCTCCTGGTTCGCACAGGTTGCCAATTTGGCAGAGGATGAAAGGGAAGAGGGAGAACCAATGAGAGAGTAGCTGTTAGGCATTTGGACGGGCACATATCACTGTAATTTCCCGGCAGGAAGAAGAATTAACCAAAGTCTCAGCCACCCACCGGGAATCAGTATAGATCCTGAACCAAAATTTTAGGCTTGCGGTCAGCTCACCAAAAACGAGTTGAAAAATGGAGCTCAGGGGCACAGCAATTCACAAACTGGCCGAGTAATAAAGGACAACTATCGTCCAAAAATCTGTTGAGGGAAGGCAATGAGGCGGACTTGAAAGCGAGGCAGAATAGCAGGAAACAGATTTCAAGAGGTACGTTGGAATCGCCTTTAAAGCACAGGAAGAGGGGCACAACTTCGACAATGATGCACTTGGCCAAAAAGGGCGTATGCGTTTTCACCTGAATATATTCAGGAGAAAACGCATACGCCGTTTTTGGCCAAGCAAGCAAGCGGGCAATGCAAATCTGCACTACAAAGAAGTATCACTTCCCACCGGTCAAAAGGGACATCCACAGGGCTTCCCTGGTGGTGCAGTGGTGGCGAGTCCGCCTGCCGATGCAGGGGACGCGGGTTCGTGCCCCGTTCCGGGAGGATCCCACATGCCGCGGAGCTGCTGGGCCCGTGAGCCATGGCCGCTGAGCCTGCGCTTCCGGATCCTGTGCTCCGCAACGGGAGAGACCACAACAGTGAGAGGACCGCGTACCGCAAAAAAAAAAAAAAAAAAATAGAAAAAAAAAAAAAAAAAGGGACATCCACAAAATGTGTAAAATCCAGAAAGGCAAGACAGGCCCCGGAGAACAGGGAGGCTTATTTTGCTGATGGGCGGGTTGTAAACTGCCAACTGCATCCCTGGAGGAGTGCATTGTGTTCCCTAAAACAAGAAAACAACAGAGCTACAGAGCCAAGGGCACTTCCAGTCTAGGGAATATACCTTGGGAAACCTGAAAATCAATAAGACAGATCCACCCCAAAATTTAGGGGTGCACTGCTTACAAGAACCTCAACTTGGGTACACCTTAAATATCCCAGGAAATATAAAAATGGTTCAAAAATTTGTGGTACTTCCGTACGATGGAATATCCCTCAGCCATGCAATCAATGGCATAAGACCAGTAGCAGCAAAATGAGTGGATTGAGGTATGATGCTTCTAAGTGAAATAAGTCACACAGAAAAAGAAACTTATATTAACATATCACTTATGAAGATCCTATAAACATGGCTACACTTGAACTCAGTTAAGAAAGAGAACAGAGTCTCACCTTTGGAAAACAATCTGATGCCTGCTTAAGGGGGAATGAGAGGTGGTGTGATGCATAAAACCAGAGTTTGATATAAGCACAGGTACCATTCCAAACACAAACTATGGAATAGACAAGACCTACTCCTTCGTCAGTGAAAGGGACCCCAGGCATCTGTGAGTAACCGTGAGCTGAGCCCCAGGCCAGCTGCTGTTGAACTTTTCCCACCCTTCCCAGGTAAAACACCTGAGTATGTACAAGGGCTTGAAAGCCTAGAGGAAGGGCTGTGGAGCCACACCAGCGACAGCACGCAGGCCAACTTGGTGCCTGCAGGCCAGTCAGGATGGTCCTGGCCCTGGGCGCTCTTCTGGAAGCTTTCCATTGCCCTGCCTGAGATACCCCTCCTGTCCCGGCCCCCACTGCTTTTTTCCTTCCTCACCTCTGTCCGGAGAGAAATTCCAGCGGAAGGTATGGGTGACACATCCTCTTCATTACAGGTGGAAGCCTGGCAACTCCTGCAGAAAGTCCAGCAGAGACCCACTCGCACCGGGCCACCCACAAAGCCGTGGCCCCTCACTCCCTCCCACCAGCACAGCCCCGACACTGCTGACGGGGCAGAGAATATGGAGTCAGGCACAGCTTCAGGGGCTATTGCTGCCTGCAGCGCTGTTTATATTGACCTCAACCCAGGCACACCTGGGGAGGGCCGGCCGGCAGGGTCAGGCTACCCAGGTCAGCTAATCCTCAGCCCTCAGGGAATCACATTGTTGAAAATGGACCTCGCTAAGGCAGAATAGAAGCCAAGGAATAAAAGGACACAATGCCATTTGCAGCACCGTAGGTGTGTCTAGAGGTAATCACGTGACTTTTAGTAAGTCAGAAAGTGAAAGACACATATCATATCATATCTCTTATAGGTGTGACCGAAAAATGGATACCAGGGCAGATATTTCCACGGAGAAGGGCAATCAGAGATTCATTCAACAAACTTATGGTTCACCAATGGAAAGGTGTGAGGATTGGTTTCATTATGATATTGGGGTTAACAGACATATTCAAACACAGGTGACATATATAATCACCAAAGACCTACAGAATACCAAGAGAAGACTACTCAACATTCTGTCATAAGGTACATGGGAAAAGGATCCCAGGAAGAACAGACATATGTGTATGTGTAAAAGAACCACATCTTCCACACCTACAACAAGCCAAACATTGTAATCAAATTTGCTGTAATAAAAAATAAAAAATTAAATTAAAAACACGAACAAGAAGTAGTGAGACAAACTTGAGGGGCTTTCTCCTGGCACATTCCATTCTAAATTCCAATCTAGAACACGACTTCCATTGAGGCTCTGTTGCCCCAGTAACCAGATTTGGTAAGGGAGACCTGCTGCCACCTTGTGGCCGTTTCACACAACAGCAGCTTTAATCCCAGCGCTAATGGTCAGTTGATATTCAAAATCATTGCAGGCCTGTAAATGACACCTGCCCTGAAAACAAATCCTGGGTTCATATATCGACCAAAAAATTCAAAGGACGTCCATATTTCAAAACGACAGTTTCAAAAGGCATATTTTACTCACATTAGTGTTCTGCTTCTTTTTCTTTCTTTCTTTTTTTGTTAAAAAAACGGGAATGGCAAAAAGCATCCCTCAGAATGGGCGAAAATATTTTCAAACGAATCAATGGACAAAAGTTTAATCTCCAATATATATAAAGAGCTCATGCAGCTTAATATTAAAAAAACAAACAACCCAATACAAAAATGGGCAGAAGATCTAAAGAGACGTTTCTTCAAAGAAGACACAGAGATGGCCAAGACGCACATGGAAAGCTGCTCAACATCACTAATTATTAGAGAAATGCAAATCAAAACTACAATGAGGTATCACCTCACACCTGTTACAATTGGCATCATCAGAAAATCTACAAACAACGAATTCTGGGGAGGGTGTGGACAAAAGGATCCCTCTTCCACTAGTGGTGGAAATGTAAATTGATACAGTCACGATGGAGAACAGTATGGAGTTTCCTTAAAAAAACTAGAAATAGAATTACCATATGATCCAGCAATCCCACTTCTGGGCATATACCCAGATAAAACCATAAATCAAAAAGGCACATTCACCACAATGCTCATTTCAGCACTATTTACGATAGCCAGGTAATGGAAGCAACCTAAATACCCACAGACAGACGAATGGATAAAGATGTGGTACATATATAAAATGGAATATTACTCAGCCATAAGAAGGAATGAAAGTGGGTCATTTGTAGAGACGTCGATGGATCTAGAGACTGTCATACAGAATGAAGTAAGTCAGAAAGAGACAAACAAATATTGTATATTAATGCATATATGTGGAACCTAGAAAAATGGTACAGATGAACTGGTTTGCAGGGAAGAAATAGAGACACAGAGGTAGAGAACACACGTATGGACACCAAGTGTGGGAAGCCATGGGGAGGTGGTGTTGGGGTGAGTTGGGAGATTGGGATTGACCTGTATACATGTATATGCATAAAATACATAACTAATAATAACCTGCTGTATAAAAAATAAATAAAATTAAATTTCAAAATTTTATAAAATAAAATTTAAAAATAAAACAGAAAAAAGTTCTTCCCTTCACACAGATGTATTTATATGAATGAATTATTCCCATGCTTATATCTATAAATACATAAAAGAGGAATAAAATCTAACTTGAACCAAAAAAGAAAAAAAAAACCTGAACCCACGAGTTAGACAGAGGAAAACACAATCAGGGCACTTGCTCCATCGGTAAACAATTCTGAAATTGGTCAGAGGTGGGGAATCATCTCCCATAGAGCCAGCAGCCCACTCCTACGCAAGGATCGTCCTCATTGCAAAGCGGGGGGCCATGCTGAGGCATCTGTGAGTAACCGTGAGCTGAGCCCCAGGCCAGCTGCTGTTGAACTTTTCCCACCCTTCCCAGGTAAAACACCTGAATATGTACAAGGGCTTGAAAGCCTAGAGGAAGGGCCGTGGAGCCACACTAGTGACAGCACGCAGGCCAACTTGGTGCCTGCAGGCCAGTCAGGATGGTCCTGGCCCTGGGCGCTCTTCTGGAAGCTTTCCATTGTCCTGCCTGAGATACCCCTCCTGTCCCGGCCCCCACTGCTTTTTTCCTTCCTCACCTCTGTCCGGAGAGAAATTCCAGCGGAAGGTATGGGTGACACATCCTCTTCATTACAGGTGGAAGCCTGGCAACTCCTGCAGAAAGTCCAGCAGAGACCCACTCACACCGGGCCACCCACAAAGCCGTGGCCCCTCACTCCCTCCCACCAGCACAGCCCCGACACTGCTGACGGGGCAGAGAATATGGAGTCAGGCACAGCTTCAGGGGCTATTGCTGCCTGCAGCGCTGTTTATATTGACCTCAACGCAGGCACACCTGGGGAGGGCCGGCCGGCAGGGTCAGGCTACCCAGGTCAGCTAATCCTCAGCCCTCAGGGAATCACATTGTTGAAAATGGACCTCGCTAAGGCAGAATAGAAGCCAAGGAATAAAAGGACACAATGCCATTTGTAGCACCGTAGGTGTGTCTAGAGGTAAGCACGTGAGTTGTTGTAAGTCAGAAAGTGAAAGACACATATCATATTATATCTCTTATAGGTGTGACCGAAAAATGGATACCAGGGCAGATATTTCCACGGAGAAGGGCAATCACAGATTCATTCAACAAACTTATGGTTCACCAATGGAAAGGTGTGAGGATTGGTTTCATTATGATATTGGGGTTAACAGACATATACAAACACAGGTGACATATATAACCACCAAAGACCTACAGAATACCAAGAGAAGACTACTCAACATTCTGTCATAAGGTACATGGGAAAAGGATCCCAGGAAGAGTAGACATATGTGTATGTGTAAAAGAACCACATCTTCCACACCTACAACAAGCCAAACATTGTAATCAAATTTGCTGTAATAAAAAATAAAAAATTAAATTAAAAACACGAACAAGAAGTAGTGAGACAAACTTGAGGGGCTTTCTCCTGGCACATTCCATTCTAAATTCCAATCTAGAACACGACTTCCATTGAGGCTCTGTTGCCCCAGTAACCAGATTTGGTAAGGGAGACCTGCTGCCACCTTGTGGCCGTTTCACACAACAGCAGCTTTAATCCCAGCGCTAATGGTCAGTTGATATTCAAAATCATTGCAGGCCTGTAAATGACACCTGCCCTGAAAACAAATCCTGGGTTCATATATCGACCAAAAAATTCAAAGGACGTCCATATTTCAAAACGACAGTTTCAAAAGACATATTTTACACACATTAGTGTTCTGCTTCTTTTCCTTTCTTTCTTTTTTTGTTAAAAAAACGGGAATGGCAAAAAGCATCCCTCAGAATGGGCGAAAATATTTGCAAACGAATCAATGGACAAAAGTTTAATCTCCAATATATATAAAGAGCTCATGCAGCTTAATATTAAAAAAACAAACAACCCAATACAAAAATGGGCAGAAGATCTAAAAAGACGTTTCTTCAAAGAAGACACAGAGATGGCCAAGACGCACATGGAAAGCTGCTCAACATCACTAATTATTAGAGAAATGCAAATCAAAACTACAATGAGGTATCACCTCACACCTGTTACAATTGGCATCATCAGAAAATCTACAAACAACGAATTCTGGGGAGGGTGTGGACAAAAGGATCCCTCTTCCACTAGTGGTGGAAATGTAAATTGATACAGTCACGATGGAGAACAGTATGGAGTTTCCTTAAAAAAACTAGAAATAGAATTACCATATGATCCAGCAATCCCACTTCTGGGCATATACCCAGATAAAACCATAAATCAAAAAGGCACATTCACCACAATGCTCATTTCAGCACTATTTACGATAGCCAGGTAATGGAAGCAACCTAAATACCCACAGACAGACGAATGGATAAAGATGTGGTACATATATAAAATGGAATATTACTCAGCCATAAGAAGGAATGAAACTGGGTCATTTGTAGAGACGTCGATGGATCTAGAGACTGTCATACAGAATGAAGTAAGTCAGAAAGAGACAAACAAATATTGTATATAAATGCATATATGTGGAACCTAGAAAAATGGTACAGATGAACTGGTTTGCAGGGAAGAAATAGAGACATAGAGGTAGAGAACCCTCGTATGGACACCAAGTGTGGGAAGCCATGGGGAGGTGGTGTTGGGGTGAGTTGGGAGATTGGGATTGACCTGTATACATGTATATGCATAAAATACATAACTAATAATAACCTGCTGTATAAAAAATAAATAAAATTAAATTTCAAAATTTTAAACAATAAAATTTAAAAATAAAACAGAAAAAAGGTCTTCCCTTCACACAGATGTATTTATATGAATGAATTATTTCCATGCTTATATCTATAAATACATAAAAGAGGAATAAAATCTAACTTGAACCAGAAAAGAAAAAAAAAAAACCTGAACACACGAGTTAGACAGAGGAAAACACAATCAGGGCACTTGCTCCATCGGTAAACAATTCTGAAATTGGTCAGAGGTGGGGAATCATCTCCCATAGAGCCAGCAGCCCACTCCTACGCAAGGATCGTCCTCATTGCAAAGCGGGGGGCCATGCCGAGGCATCTGTGAGTAACCGTGAGCTGAGCCCCAGGCCAGCTGCTGTTGAACTTTTCCCACCCTTCCCAGGTAAAACACCTGAATATGTACAAGGGCTTGAAAGCCTAGAGGAAGGGCCGTGGAGCCACACCAGCGACAGCACGCAGGCCAACTTGGTGCCTGCAGGCCAGTCAGGATGGTCCTGGCCCTGGGCGCTCTTCTGGAAGCTTTCCATTGCCCTGCCTGAGATACCCCACCTGTCCCGGCCCCCACTGCTTTTTTCCTTCCTCACCTCTGTCCGGAGAGAAATTCCAGCGGAAGGTATGGGTGACACATCCTCTTCATTACAGGTGGAAGCCTGGCAACTCCTGCAGAAAGTCCAGCAGAGACCCACTCGCACCGGGCCACCCACAAAGCCGTGGCCCCTCACTCCCTCCCACCAGCACAGCCCCGACACTGCTGACGGGGCAGAGAATATGGAGTCAGGCACAGCTTCAGGGGTTATTGCTGCCTGCAGCGCTGTTTATATTGACCTCAACCCAGGCACACCTGGGGAGGGCCGGCCGGCAGGGTCAGGCTACCCAGGTCAGCTAATCCTCAGCCCTCAGGGAATCACATTGTTGAAAATGGACCTCGCTAAGGCAGAATAGAAGCCAAGGAATAAAAGGACACAATGCCATTTGCAGCACCGTAGGTGTGTCTAGAGGTAATCACGTGACTTTTAGTAAGTCAGAAAGTGAAAGACACATATCATATCATATCTCTTATAGGTGTGACCGAAAAATGGATACCAGGGCAGATATTTCCACGGAGAAGGGCAATCAGAGATTCATTCAACAAACTTATGGTTCACCAATGGAAAGGTGTGAGGATTGGTTTCATTATGATATTGGGGTTAACAGACATATACAAACACAGGTGACATATATAATCACCAAAGACCTACAGAATACCAAGAGAAGACTACTCAACATTCTGTCATAAGGTACATGGGAAAAGGATCCCAGGAAGAACAGACATATGTGTATGTGTAAAAGAACCACATCTTCCACACCTACAACAAGCCAAACATTGTAATCAAATTTGCTGTAATAAAAAATAAAAAAATTGGGCCTCCCTGGTGGCGCAGTGGTTGAGAGTCCGCCTGCCGATGCAGGGGATACGGGTTCGTGCCCCGGTCTGGGAGGATCCCATATGCCGCGGAGCGGCTGGGCCCGTGAGCCATGGCTGCTGAGCCTGCGCATCCGGAGCCTGTGCTCCACAACGGGAGAGGCCACAACAGTGAGAGGCCCGCATACCACAAAAAAAAAAAAATAAAAAAAAATAAAAAAATTAAATTAAAAACACGAACAAGAAGTAGTGAGACAAACTTGAGGGGCTTTCTCCTGGCACATTCCATTCTAAATTCCAATCTAGAACACGACTTCCATTGAGGCTCTGTTGCCCCAGTAACCAGATTTGGTAAGGGAGACCTGCTGCCACCTTGTGGCCGTTTCACACAACAGCAGCTTTAATCCCAGCGCTAATGGTCAGTTGATATTCAAAATCATTGCAGGCCTGTAAATGACACCTGCCCTGAAAACAAATCCTGGGTTCATATATCGACCAAAA
Source organism: Hyperoodon ampullatus (assembly GCF_949752795.1). Lineage (NCBI taxonomy): Eukaryota > Metazoa > Chordata > Mammalia > Artiodactyla > Ziphiidae > Hyperoodon > Hyperoodon ampullatus. Next base: position 68,726 of record NW_027640934.1, read on the forward strand.
AATTCAAAGGACGTCCATATTTCAAAACGACAGTTTCAAAAGACATATTTTACACACATTAGTGTTCTGCTTCTTTTCCTTTCTTTCTTTTTTTGTTAAAAAAACGGGAATGGCAAAAAGCATCCCTCAGAATGGGCGAAAATATTTGCAAACGAATCAATGGACAAAAGTTTAATCTCCAATATATATAAAGAGCTCATGCAGCTTAATATTAAAAAAACAAACAACCCAATACAAAAATGGGCAGAAGATCTAAAAAGACGTTTCTTCAAAGAAGACACAGAGATGGCCAAGATGCACATGAAAAGCTGCTCAACATCACTAATTATTAGAGAAATGCAAATCAAAACTACAATGAGGTATCACCTCACACCTGTTAGAATCGGCATCATCAGAAAATCTACAAACAACGAATTCTGGGGAGGGTGTGGACAAAAGGATCCCTCTTCCACTAGTGGTGGAAATGTAAATTGATACAGTCACGATGGAGAACAGTATGGAGTTTCCTTAAAAAAACTAGAAATAGAATTACCATATGATCCAGCAATCCCACTTCTGGGCATATACCCAGAGAAAACCATAAATCAAAAAGGCACATTCACCACAATGCTCATTTCAGCACTATTTACGATAGCCAGGTAATGGAAGCAACCTAAATACCCACAGACAGACGAATGGATAAAGATGTGGTACATATATAAAATGGAATATTACTCAGCCATAAGAAGGAATGAAACTGGGTCATTTGTAGAGACGTCGATGGATCTAGAGACTGTCATACAGAATGAAGTAAGTCAGAAAGAGACAAACAAATATTGTATATAAATGCATATATGTGGAACCTAGAAAAATGGTACAGATGAACTGGTTTGCAGGGAAGAAATAGAGACATAGAGGTAGAGAACCCTCGTATGGACACCAAGTGTGGGAAGCCATGGGGAGATGGTGTTGGGGTGAGTTGGGAGATTGGGATTGACCTGTATACATGTATATGCATAAAATACATAACTAATAATAACCTGCTGTATAAAAAATAAATAAAATTAAATTTCAAAATTTTAAACAATAAAATTTAAAAATAAAACAGAAAAAAGGTCTTCCCTTCACACAGATGTATTTATATGAATGAATTATTTCCATGCTTATATCTATAAATACATAAAAGAGGAATAAAATCTAACTTGAACCAGAAAAGAAAAAAAAAAAACCTGAACACACGAGTTAGACAGAGGAAAACACAATCAGGGCACTTGCTCCATCGGTAAACAATTCTGAAATTGGTCAGAGGTGGGGAATCATCTCCCATAGAGCCAGCAGCCCACTCCTACGCAAGGATCGTCCTCATTGCAAAGCGGGGGGCCATGCCGAGGCATCTGTGAGTAACCGTGAGCTGAGCCCCAGGCCAGCTGCTGTTGAACTTTTCCCACCCTTCCCAGGTAAAACACCTGAATATGTACAAGGGCTTGAAAGCCTAGAGGAAGGGCCGTGGAGCCACACCAGCGACAGCACGCAGGCCAACTTGGTGCCTGCAGGCCAGTCAGGATGGTCCTGGCCCTGGGCGCTCTTCTGGAAGCTTTCCATTGCCCTGCCTGAGATACCCCTCCTGTCCCGGCCCCCACTGCTTTTTTCCTTCCTCACCTCTGTCCGGAGAGAAATTCCAGCGGAAGGTATGGGTGACACATCCTCTTCATTACAGGTGGAAGCCTGGCAACTCCTGCAGAAAGTCCAGCAGAGACCCACTCGCACCGGGCCACCCACAAAGCCGTGGCCCCTCACTCCCTCCCACCAGCACAGCCCCGACACTGCTGACGGGGCAGAGAATATGGAGTCAGGCACAGCTTCAGGGGCTATTGCTGCCTGCAGCGCTGTTTATATTGACCTCAACCCAGGCACACCTGGGGAGGGCCGGCCGGCAGGGTCAGGCTACCCAGGTCAGCTAATCCTCAGCCCTCAGGGAATCACATTGTTGAAAATGGACCTCGCTAAGGCAGAATAGAAGCCAAGGAATAAAAGGACACAATGCCATTTGCAGCACCGTAGGTGTGTCTAGAGGTAATCACGTGACTTTTAGTAAGTCAGAAAGTGAAAGACACATATCATATCATATCTCTTATAGGTGTGACCGAAAAATGGATACCAGGGCAGATATTTCCACGGAGAAGGGCAATCAGAGATTCATTCAACAAACTTATGGTTCACCAATGGAAAGGTGTGAGGATTGGTTTCATTATGATATTGGGGTTAACAGACATATACAAACACAGGTGACATATATAATCACCAAAGACCTACAGAATACCAAGAGAAGACTACTCAACATTCTGTCATAAGGTACATGGGAAAAGGATCCCAGGAAGAACAGACATATGTGTATGTGTAAAAGAACCACATCTTCCACACCTACAACAAGCCAAACATTGTAATCAAATTTGCTGTAATAAAAAATAAAAAAATTAAATTAAAAACACGAACAAGAAGTAGTGAGACAAACTTGAGGGGCTTTCTCCTGGCACATTCCATTCTAAATTCCAATCTAGAGCACGACTTCCATTGAGGCTCTGTTGCCCCAGTAACCAGATTTGGTAAGGGAGACCTGCTGCCACCTTGTGGCCGTTTCACACAACAGCAGCTTTAATCCCAGCGCTAATGGTCAGTTGATATTCAAAATCATTGCAGGCCTGTAAATGACACCTGCCCTGAAAACAAATCCTGGGTTCATATATCGACCAAAAAATTCAAAGGACGTCCATATTTCAAAACGACAGTTTCAAAAGGCATATTTTACTCACATTAGTGTTCTGCTTCTTTTTCTTTCTTTCTTTTTTTGTTAAAAAAACGGGAATGGCAAAAAGCATCCCTCAGAATGGGCGAAAATATTTGCAAACGAATCAATGGACAAAAGTTTAATCTCCAATATATATAAAGAGCTCATGCAGCTTAATATTAAAAAAACAAACAACCCAATACAAAAATGGGCAGAAGATCTAAAGAGACGTTTCTTCAAAGAAGACACAGAGATGGCCAAGACGCACATGGAAAGCTGCTCAACATCACTAATTATTAGAGAAATGCAAATCAAAACTACAATGAGGTATCACCTCACACCTGTTACAATTGGCATCATCAGAAAATCTACAAACAACGAATTCTGGGGAGGGTGTGGACAAAAGGATCCCTCTTCCACTAGTGGTGGAAATGTAAATTGATACAGTCACGATGGAGAACAGTATGGAGTTTCCTTAAAAAAACTAGAAATAGAATTACCATATGATCCAGCAATCCCACTTCTGGGCATATACCCAGATAAAACCATAAATCAAAAAGGCACATTCACCACAATGCTCATTTCAGCACTATTTACGATAGCCAGGTAATGGAAGCAACCTAAATACCCACAGACAGACGAATGGATAAAGATGTGGTACATATATAAAATGGAATATTACTCAGCAATAAGAAGGAATGAAACTGGGTCATTTGTAGAGACGTCGATGGATCTAGAGACTGTCATACAGAATGAAGTAAGTCAGAAAGAGACAAACAAATATTGTATATTAATGCATATATGTGGAACCTAGAAAAATGGTACAGATGAACTGGTTTGCAGGGAAGAAATAGAGACACAGAGGTAGAGAACACACGTATGGACACCAAGTGTGGGAAGCCATGGGGAGGTGGTGTTGGGGTGAGTTGGGAGATTGGGATTGACCTGTATACATGTATATGCATAAAATACATAACTAATAATAACCTGCTGTATAAAAAAATAAATAAAATTAAATTTCAAAATTTTAAAAAATAAAATTTAAAAATAAAACAGAAAAAAGTTCTTCCCTTCACACAGATGTATTTATATGAATGAATTATTCCCATGCTTATATCTATAAATACATAAAAGAGGAATAAAATCTAACTTGAACCAAAAAAGAAAAAAAAAAACCTGAACCCACGAGTTAGACAGAGGAAAACACAATCAGGGCACTTGCTCCATCGGTAAACAATTCTGAAATTGGTCAGAGGTGGGGAATCATCTCCCATAGAGCCAGCAGCCCACTCCTACGCAAGGATCGTCCTCATTGCAAAGCGGGGGGCCATGCTGAGGCATCTGTGAGTAACCGTGAGCTGAGCCCCAGGCCAGCTGCTGTTGAACTTTTCCCACCCTTCCCAGGTAAAACACCTGAATATGTACAAGGGCTTGAAAGCTTAGAGGAAGGGCCGTGGAGCCACACTAGCGACAGCACGCAGGCCAACTTGGTGCCTGCAGGCCAGTCAGGATGGTCCTGGCCCTGGGCGCTCTTCTGGAAGCTTTCCATTGTCCTGCCTGAGATACCCCTCCTGTCCCGGCCCCCACTGCTTTTTTCCTTCCTCACCTCTGTCCGGAGAGAAATTCCAGCAGAAGGTATGGGTGACACATCCTCTTCATTACAGGTGGAAGCCTGGCAACTCCTGCAGAAAGTCCAGCAGAGACCCACTCACACCGGGCCACCCACAAAGCCGTGGCCCCTCACTCCCTCCCACCAGCACAGCCCCGACACTGCTGACGGGGCAGAGAATATGGAGTCAGGCACAGCTTCAGGGGCTATTGCTGCCTGCAGCGCTGTTTATATTGACCTCAACGCAGGCACACCTGGGGAGGGCCGGCCGGCAGGGTCAGGCTACCCAGGTCAGCTAATCCTCAGCCCTCAGGGAATCACATTGTTGAAAATGGACCTCGCTAAGGCAGAATAGAAGGCAAGGAATAAAAGGACACAATGCCATTTGTAGCACCGTAGGTGTGTCTAGAGGTAAGCACGTGAGTTGTTGTAAGTCAGAAAGTGAAAGACACATATCATATTATATCTCTTATAGGTGTGACCGAAAAATGGATACCAGGGCAGATATTTCCACGGAGAAGGGCAATCACAGATTCATTCAACAAACTTATGGTTCACCAATGGAAAGGTGTGAGGATTGGTTTCATTATGATATTGGGGTTAACAGACATATACAAACACAGGTGACATATATAACCACCAAAGACCTACAGAATACCAAGAGAAGACTACTCAACATTCTGTCATAAGGTACATGGGAAAAGGATCCCAGGAAGAGTAGACATATGTGTATGTGTAAAAGAACCACATCTTCCACACCTACAACAAGCCAAACATTGTAATCAAATTTGCTGTAATAAAAAATAAAAAATTAAATTAAAAACACGAACAAGAAGTAGTGAGACAAACTTGAGGGGCTTTCTCCTGGCACATTCCATTCTAAATTCCAATCTAGAACACGACTTCCATTGAGGCTCTGTTGCCCCAGTAACCAGATTTGGTAAGGGAGACCTGCTGCCACCTTGTGGCCGTTTCACACAACAGCAGCTTTAATCCCAGCGCTAATGGTCAGTTGATATTCAAAATCATTGCAGGCCTGTAAATGACACCTGCCCTGAAAACAAATCCTGGGTTCATATATCGACCAAAAAATTCAAAGGACGTCCATATTTCAAAACGACAGTTTCAAAAGGCATATTTTACACACATTAGTGTTCTGCTTCTTTTTCTTTCTTTCTTTTTTTGTTAAATAAACGGGAATGGCAAAAAGCATCCCTCAGAATGGGCGAAAATATTTGCAAACGAATCAATGGACAAAGGTTTAATCTCCAATATATATAAAGAGCTCATGCAGCTTAATATTAAAAAAAACAAACAATCCAATACAAAAATGGGCAGAAGATCTAAAGAGACGTTTCTTCAAAGAAGACACAGAGATGGCCAAGACGCACATGAAAAGCTGCTCAACATCACTAATTATTAGAGAAATGCAAATCAAAACTACAATGAGGTATCACCTCACACCTGTTACAATCGGCATCATCAGAAAATCTACAAACAACGAATTCTGGGGAGGGTGTGGACAAAAGGATCCCTCTTCCACTAGTGGTGGAAATGTAAATTGATACAGTCACGATGGAGAACTGTATGGAGTTTCCTTAAAAAAACCAGAAATAGAATTACCATATGATCCAGCAATCCCACTTCTGGGCATATACCCAGAGAAAACCATAAATCAAAAAGGCACATTCACCACAATGCTCATTTCAGCACTATTTACGATAGCCAGGTAATGGAAGCAACCTAAATACCCACAGATACACGAATGGATAAAGATGTGGTACATATATAAAATGGAATATTACTCAGCCATAAGAAGGAATGAAACTGGGTCATTTGTAGAGACGTTGATGGATCTAGAGACTGTCATACAGAATGAAGTAAGTCAGAAAGAGACAAACAAATATTGTATATTAATGCATATATGTGGAACCTAGAAAAATGGTACAGATGAACTGGTTTGCAGAGAAGAAATAGAGACACAGAAGTAGAGAACACACGTATGGACACCAAGTGTGGGAAGCCATGGGGAGGTGGTGTTGGGGTGAGTTGGGAGATTGGGATTGACCTGTATGCATGTATATGCATAAAATACATAACTAATAATAACCTGCTGTATAAAAAAATAAATAAAATTAAATTTCAAAATTTTAAAAAATAAAATTTAAAAATAAAACAGAAAAAAGTTCTTCCCTTCACACAGATGTATTTATATGAATGAATTATTTCCATGCTTATATCTATAAATACATAAAAGAGGAATAAAATCTAACTTGAACCAAAAAAGAAAAAAAAAAACCTGAACACACGAGTTAGACAGAGGAAAACACAATCAGGGCACTTGCTCCATCGGTAAACAATTCTGAAATTGGTCAGAGGTGGGGAATCATCTCCCATAGAGCCAGAAGCCCACTCCTACGCAAGGAGCGTCCTCATTGCAAAGCGGGGGGCCATGCCGAGGCATCTGTGAGTAACCGTGAGCTGAGCCCCAGGCCAGCTGCTGTTGAACTTTTCCCACCCTTCCCTGGTAAAACACGTGAATATGCACAAGGGCTTGAAAGCCTAGAGGAAGGGCCGTGGAGCCACACCAGCGACAGCACGCAGCCCAACTTGGTGCCTGCAGGCCAGTCAGGATGGTCCTGGCCCTGGGCGCTCTTCTGGAAGCTTTCCATTGCCCTGCCTGAGATACCCCTCCTGTCCCGGCACCCTCTGCTTCTTTCCTTCCTCACCTCTGTCCGGAGAGAAATTCCAGCAGAAGGTATGGGTGCCACATCCTCTTCTTTACAGGTGGAAGCCTGGCAACTCCTGCAGAAAGTCCAGCAGAGACCCACTCACACCGGGCCACCCACAAAGCCGTGGCCCCTCACTCCCTCCCACCAGCACAGCCCCGACACTGCTGACGGGGCAGAGAATATGGAGTCAGGCACAGCTTCAGGGGCTATTGCTGCCTGCAGCGCTGTTTATATTGACCTCTACCCAGGCACACCTGGGGAGGGCCGGACGGCAGGATCAGGCTACCCAGGTCAGCTAATCCTCAGCCCTCAGGGAATCACATTGTTGAAAATGGACCTCGCTAAGGCAGAATGGAAGCCAAGGAATAAAAGGACACAATGCCATTTGCAGCACCGTAGGTGTGTCTAGAGGTAAGCACGTGACTTTTAGTAAGTCAGAAAGTGAAAGACACATATCATATCATATCTCTTATAGGTGTGACCGAAAAATGGATACCAGGGCAGATATTACCACGGAGAAGGGCAATCAGAGATTCATTCAACAAACTTATGGTTCACCAATGGAAAGGTGTGAGGATTGGTTTCATTATGATATTGGGGTTAACAGACATATACAAACACAGGTGACATATATAATCACCAAAGTCCTACAGAATACCAAGAGAAGACTACTCAACATTCTGTCATAAGGTACATGGGAAAAGGATCCCAGGAAGAACAGACATATGTGTATGTGTAAAAGAACCACATCTTCCACACCTACAACAAGCCAAACATTGTAATCAAATTTGCTGTAATAAAAAATAAAAAAATAAATTAAAAACACGAACAAGAAGTAGTGAGGCAAACTTGAGGGGCTTTCTCCTGGCACCTTCCATTCTAAATTCCAATCTAGAACACGACTTCCATTGAGGCTCTGTTGCCCCAGTAACCAGATTTGGTAAGGGAGACCTGCTGCCACCTTGTGGCCGTTTCACACAACAGCAGCTTTAATCCCAGCGCTAATGGTCAGTTGATATTCAAAATCATTGCAGGACTGTAAATGACACCTGCCCTGAAAACAAATCCTGGGTTCATATATCGACCAAAAAATTCAAAGGACGTCCATATTTCAAAACGACAGTTTCAAGAGGCATATTTTACACACATTAGTGTTCTGCTTCTTTTTCTTTCTTTTTTTTTTTGTTAATAAAACGGGTATGGCAAAAAGCATCCCTCAGAATGGGCGAAAATATTTGCAAACGAATCAATGGACAAAAGTTTAATCTCCAATATATATAAAGAGCTCATGCAGCTTAATATTAAAAAAACAAACAACCCAATACAAAAATGGGCAGAAGATCTAAAGAGACGTTTCTTCAAAGAAGACACAGAGATGGCCAAGACGCACATGAAAAGCTGCTCAACATCACTAATTATTAGAGAAATGCAAATCAAAACTACAATGAGGTATCACCTCACACCTGTTAGAATCGGCATCATCAGAAAATCTACAAACAACGAATTCTGGGGAGGGTGTTGACAAAAGGATCTCTCTTCCACTAGTGGTCGAAATGTAAATTGATACAGTCACGGTGGAGAACAGTATGGAGTTTCCTTAAAAAAACTAGAAATAGAATTACCATATGATCCAGCAATCCCACTTCTGGGCATATACCCAGAGAAAACCATAAATCAAAAAGGCACATTCACCACAATGCTCATTTCAGCACTATTTGCGATAGCCAGGTAATAGAAGCAACCTAAATACCCACAGACAGACGAATGGATAAAGATGTGGTACATATATAAAGTGGAATATTACTCAGCCATAAGAAGGAATGAAACTGGGTCATTTGTAGAGACGTCGATGGATCTAGAGACTGTCATACAGAATGAAGTAAGTCAGAAAGAGAAAAACAAATATTGTATATTAATGCATATATGTGGAACCTAGAAAAATGGTACAGATGAACTAGTTTGCAGGGAAGAAATAGAGACACAGAGGTAGAGAACACACGTATGGACACCAAGTGTGGGAAGCCATGGGGAGGTGATGTTGGGATGAGTTGGGAGATTGGGATTGACCTGCATACATATATATGCATAAAATACATAACTAATAATAACCTGCTGTATAAAAAAATAAATAAAATTAAATTTCAAAATTTTAAAAAATAAAATTTAAAAATAAAACAGAAAAAAGTCCTTCCCTTCACACAGATGTATTTATATGAATGAATTATTTCCATGCTTATATCTATAAATACATAAAAGAGGAATAAAATCTAACTTGAACCAAAAAAGAAAAAAAAAAAACCTGAACCCTCCAGTTATACAGAGGAAAACCCTATCAGGGCACTTGCTCCAGCGGTAAACAATTCTGAAACTGGTCAGAGGTGGGGAGTCATCTCCCATACAGCCAGCAGCCCACTCCTATGCAAAGAGCGTCCTCATTGCAATGGAGGGGGCCATTCCGAGGCATCTGTGAGTAACCGTGACCTGAGACACAGGCCAGATGCCTTTGAACTTTTCCCACCCTTCCGAGGTAAAACACCTGAATATGTACAAGGGCTTGAAAGCCTAGAGGAAGGGGCGTGGAGCCACACCAGCGACAGCACACAGGCTAACTTGGTGCCAGCAGGCCAGCCAGGATGGTTCTGGCCCTGGGCGCTCTTCTGGAAACTTTCCATTGCCCTGCCTGAGATACCCCTCCTGTCCCGGCACCCACTGTTTTTTTCCTTCCTCACCTCTGTCCGGAGAGAAATTCCAGCGGAAGGTATGTGTGCCACATCCTCTTCTTTACAGGTGGAAGCCTGGCAACTCCTGCAGTAAGTCCAGCAGAGACCCACTCACACCGGGCCACCCACAAAGTCGTGGCCCCTCACTCCCTCCCACCAGCACAGCCCCGACACTGCTGACGGGGCAGAGAATATGGAGTCAGGCACAGCTTCAGGGGCTATTGCTGCCTACAGCGCTGTTTATATTGACCTCAACCCAGGCACACCTGGGGAGGGCGGGCCGGCAGGGTCAGGCTACCCAGGTCAGCTAATCCTCAGCCCTCAGGAAATCACATTGTTGAAAATGGACCTCGCTAATGCAGAATAGAAGCCAAGGAATAAAAGGACACAATGCCATTTGCAGCACCGTAGGTGTGTCTAGACGTAATCACGTGACTTTTAGTAAGTCAGAAAGTGAAAGACACATATCATATCATATCTCTTATAGGTGTGACCGAAAAATGGATACCAGGGCAGATATTTCCACGGAGAAGGGCAATCAGAGATTCATTCAACAAACTTATGGTTCACCAATGGAAAGGTGTGAGGATTGGTTTCATTATGATATTGGGGTTAACAGACATATACAAACACAGGTGATATATATAATCACCAAAGACCTACAGAATACCAAGAGAAGACTACTCAACATTCTGTCATAAGGTACATGGGAAAAGGATCCCAGGAAGAACAGACATATGTGTATGTGTAAAAGAACCACATCTTCCACACCTACAACAAGCCAAACATTGTAATCAAATTTGCTGTAATAAAAAATAAAAAATTAAATTAAAAACACGAACAAGAAGTAGTGAGACAAACTTGAGGGGCTTTCTCCTGGCACATTCCATTCTAAATTCCAATCTAGAACACGACTTCCATTGAGGCTCTGTTGCCCCAGTAACCAGATTTGTTAAGGGAGACCTGCTGCCACCTTGTGGCCATTTCACACAACAGCAGCTTTAATCCCAGCACTAATGGTCAGTTGATATTCAAAATCATTGCAGGCCTGTAAATGACACCTGCCCTGAAAACAAATCCTGGGTTCATATATCGACCAAAAAATTCAAAGGACGTCCATATTTCAAAACGACAGTTTCAAAAGGCATATTTTACTCACATTAGTGTTCTGCTTCTTTTTCTTTCTTTCTTTTTTTGTTAAAAAAACGGGAATGGCAAAAAGCATCCCTCAGAATGGGCGAAAATATATGCAAACGAATCAATGGACAAAGGTTTAATATCCAATATATATAAAGAGCTCATACAGCTTAATATTAAAAAAACAAACAACGCAATACAAAAATGGGCAGAAGATCTAAAGAGACGTTTCTTCAAAGAAGACACAGAGATGGCCAAGACGCACATGAAAAGCTGCTCAACATCACTAATTATTAGAGAAATGCAAATCAAAACTACAATGAGGTATCACCTCACACCTGTTACAATTGACATCATCAGAATATCTTCAAACAACGAATTCTGGGGAGGGTGTGGACCAAAGGATCCCTCTTCCACTAGTGGTGGAAATGTAAATTGATACAGTCACGATGGAGAACAGTATGGAGTTTCCTTAGAAAAACTAGAAATAGAATTACCATATGATCCAGCAATCCCACTTCTGGGCATATACCCAGAGAAAACCATAAATCAAAAAGGCACATTCACCACAATGCTCATTTCAGCACTATTTACGATAGCCAGGTAATGGAAGCAACCTAAATACCCACAGACAGACGAATGGATAAAGATGTGGTACATATATAAAATGGAATATTACTCAGCCATAAGAAGGAATGAAACTGGGTCATTTGTAGAGACGTCGATGGATCTAGAGACTGTCATACAGAATGAAGTAAGTCAGAAAGAGAAAAACAAATATTATATATTAATGCATATATGTGGAACCTAGAAAAATGGTATAGATGAACTGGTTTGCAGGGAAGAAATAGAGACACAGAGGTAGAGAACACACGTATGGACACCAAGTGTGGGAAGCCATGGGGTGGTGTTGGTGGCATATGTTGGGAGATTGGGATTGACCTGTATACATGTATATGCATAAAATACATAACTAATAATAATCTGCTGTATAAAAACATAAATAAAATTAAATTTTAAAATTTTAAAAAATAAAATTTAAAAATAAAACCGAAAAAAGTTCTTCCCTTTACACAGATGTATTTATATGAATGAATTATTTCCATGCTTATATCAATAAATACATAAAAGAGGAATAAAATCTAACTTGAACCAAAAAAGGAAAAAAAAACCTGAACCCACCAGTTATACAGAGGAAAACCCTATCAGGGCACTTGTTCCAGCGGTAAACAATTCTGAAATTGGTCAGAGGTGGGGAATCATCTCCCATACAGCCAGCAGCCCACCCCCCAAGCAAGGAGGGTCCTCATTGCAAAGCTGGGGTACCAAGCCAAGGCATCTGTGAGTAAACGTGAGCTAAGCCCCAGTCCTGCTGCAGCTGAACTCTTCCCACCCTTTCCAGTTAAAACACCTGAATATGTACAAGAACTTGCAAGCTTAGAGGAAGGGCTGTGGAGCCACACCAGCGACAGCACACAGGCCGACTTGTTGCCTGCAGGCCAGTCAGGATGGTCCTGGCCCCAGATGCTCTTCTGGAAGCTTTCCATTTCCCTGCCTGAGATACCCCTCCTGCCACGGCCCCCACTGCTTTTTTACTTCCTCACCTCTGCCTGGGGAGAAATTCCAGCGGCAGGTATCGGTGACACATCCTCTTCTTTAGCAGGTGGCAGCCTGGCATCTCCTGCAGAAAGTCCAGGAAAGCCCCACTCACACTGGGCCACCCACAAAGCCGTGGCCCCTCACTCCCTCCCACCAGCACAGCCCCGGCACTGCCTACGGGGCAGAGAATATGGCGTCAGTCACAGCTACAAGGGCTGTCGCTCACTGGAGAGCTGTTTATATTGCCCTCAACTCAGGCACACCTGTGGAGGGCTGGCAGGCAGTTTCAGGCTGCAAAAATCAGCCAATCCTCACCCCTCAGGGGCTCACAGTTGTAGAAAATGAAACTTGCTAAACGCGCCAGGCCCTAGGAACAGGTGTGGGCTCTTGAGAGTCAGGATAGACAAGGGGCTGCAGCTGCGGCTTGTTTTCTTATCATTTTATCTGGTCCATGAGTCGATAACAACTTCAAGAAGACCCTATCCTAATGAGAGGAACCCAGGAGTCAGGGAGAGGAGTGATGGTGGGTGGAGACAGAGGCCTGGTGCCCTGGCTGCAGTGGAAGTGTCTGGAAGACCAGGCAGAAAGAGCCTGCAGAGAGTGATAGCCATGGTCACAGACCTGTCAGAACTGCTGTTTGTTAGTTCAAGTCCTGCTCTGAGGTATTCTGTGTCAGCTGTGAGCGACAGGTGAGCAGGGGGTTCTCTGCAAGGTGGGCTATGTGCACAGTTCCTGTGTGTCCAGCCCTGCTGTGGTACCTGCCCAGGGTAGCTCTGTATCCTGGGAAGGGCCTGAGTAGGAGAGCCCAATGGGCTGCTGGGTAGCTGCAGAGGTGAGCTCCATACCCTGGGAGGGACTTGACCACGAGAGCCCCGTGGGCTGTGGGGTAGGGGTGCAGCCCAGGTGAGCTCCATATCCTGAGATTGGCCTGACCACGAGAGCCCCATGGGCTGCTGGAGACCTGATAAAGTATATCAGGACAGTCAGTGAAGCCACCGAGGATATGCATCCAGTAGCTCCTATTTCCTACTCCCTGCTGGTCATTCTACCTTCCACCAGGCCATGGCATTCTGTATTAGACTTCAATGATGCCTTCTTCTGTATTCCATTCATCTCAGAGTCACAAGAATTTTTGGCTTGTGAGTGGCAGGACACAACATGCAACAAAAGAAATAATGCTGGGCCGTCCTGCCCCAATGGTTCAAAAATCCCCACACCATCATTGGGGAAATGTCCTCTAAAGACCTAAAAGTTCAACCTCTGTAAAAGGGAACCCTCCTTCAATATGCAGATGACATTCTGATCGCCAGGCCTACTAAAGACGCCTCTGAACTACCTAGCCAAGAAAGGATAGAAGGTGTCCAAGAAAAACGCTCAAATATCCCAGGCTAAGGTGACATGCCTGGGCTTCATTCTCACAGATATTCGGAGAAACGCATCCCAGGATAGGGAAGAAGCCATTTGCAGCCTTACCTCTTCTACAACTAGAAGACAGCTTAGGGGTTCTTGGGGAGGCCAAGGTTTTCTGCATCTGGATCCCTAACTACAGTGTCATAGCTGGGCCTCTACATGAAACACTGACACGAAAAGATGATGATCCTTTTGAATAGAATCCAGAAGCAGCCTTTCAAGAATGGAAAGAGCAGTCAATACAGACCCTTGCCCAGGAACTCCCTAATTTAGCTAAACCCTTTGACCTTTACATACCCGGTCAAAGGTTAATCGCCCTTGGAGCCTTAGTGCAAAAACTGGGACCACTTGAAATGGAGCAACACAAGAATGCCCTTCAGGTATGATAAACTATGGTCACCAAGGGCTTTGCCCACCGACTCATCAGGCCAGGATACTGGGGTATCTAAAAAGCTGGAAATCAGCAGCCCGCAAGGCCAGCTCCCTCCTAAGGGAAAAGGACCCCACGTGGTGATCCTAACCACCCATCATGCCCTGAAGTTGCAGGGGTCGCTCTGTGGACACACTGACCTCGAGTGAGGAGGCCCTCCAACTCCAACCTCCAGAGAGATAAACGGGGGCAACGGGCCCCCAAGATGACTCGTGTGACCATCACTTGACCTGGAGTTTCTCTCAGAAAACGACAAGACTGTGCCCCGAAAGAGCAGACTACTGCTTGCAGGACTTACTGCACCCAGAGGGGAGCTAATAACCTTGGCGGGGGAAACGTATATCACGCTTTCACCATAGAAAACCCTACAGACACCGCGGTGATGGTGGCCAATATGACCGGCTGGACTGCTGGCTATTTCTAAAGGCCGTTGACTCAGTGGACGTCATGGTCCTGGATCACCACTGACCCTGGACTGTCTGGGAGTTGCGCGGGCAGGGCTCTGACACATGGTGCTGTTTGTACATTAATTCAGGGACCTAATTAAAGAAAGCACAGACTACTGGTCAGAGCATCTAGTCTGGCAAAAACTGTCAGCCTAAGGTCGCCGAACATATGTGGGGTGGGGTGAAACCTGCCACCGCAGCATCTCTGCGCCTCTCTTTCCTGGACCCATAAAGGTCATTAGAATCTGTAACACTTCCAATGCTGGTGCTCAGGCGGACGAGAAGTGAGGCAGGAGTCCTTGGGACAATCAACCTCACCAGGAGGCTGGTGGGGAGACGTTTTGCCCCTCCCCCCATGTATCAGGGCTCCCACCACAGCATGAAGCAGTTACAAAAGAGGGGTCTGCACCCTCAACACCCCAAGAATAAGGAACGGAACAAAAAGCAGAGGAGGTGTTCGTCTCCGGCAACGTTCATTAAAAATTCCTGGGAGATAAAAAGAGAATCTGGGCAATTAAATAAAGTCTAACCTGTTTTTCCTTTGTGCTTTGTCTAATTTCACGTGCTCCTAGGGTTCCGCATGCAGAGGTCCCACACCCGGCACTTCAGACCCGATTTCCTAGTGCAGAATGGCTGGGTCGACACCTCAGCTAGCGGGGTCCCATGCAGACTCCGCGGCATAGAGCCTGAGCTGCAGCCAACGCAGCCCTCGAGAGCTCCATCCCCTCCCTCCCACTGACGCTGCCGGGGACCCTACACAGCAGCCCATCCCACAGCCCATGGGGGAGTGCACGATCTCACCTCTCCATTCTGTTTTCAAAATAATGTTTCCTTTGCTTCTGAACCAAACTCAGTCTTGATCTGTTGGCTCCAATGACACTGGGCACGGGGACTCCTGTTGGGGTCCACTCTGGAGGATCAGTAACAGAAATTGAGAACATTGTAACTTCAATGAACAGATGTGTGAGCCAAACTGTAGTTAACATAGAGCAGTGTATAATGCTCGGGTAAAATAAGATGTTTCTAAGACTTACATTTGATATTTCCATCACTTTCCTATAAGCAAGTTCAGTGAAGACGTCTGTCTTATTTGTCAGGTCAACATTAGAGAAATGAAGTGATTTATTTCCATGGATGTACATCGAATACTCTTGGCTGAAGCTTCAATCTTGTTTTGAATGCTTTTCCACTGTAAATGATACCTCTCTTTCAGCTCCCCCATTTCTGAGAAGTATAAAATCTTATAATTTATTATTACCAAAGGGGAAAGGTAGTAGAAGGGATAAATTAACAGTTTGGGATTAACACATACACACTGCTATGTATAAAATAGATCATCAACAAGGAACTACTGTATAGCACAGGGAACTACACTGAATATTTTGCAATAACCTACAAGGGGAAATAATCTGAAAAAGAATAGATATTTTTATTGACATCATCTATCAATGACAGATAAAATGTAACCTAAGCAACGCCGATGGTGAGCGCTTCTGACCCTGAAGATTTCAGTCATCTAAAGTTTGGGCTCTGCCTATTTCCCAAGGCCCTTAAAGGACATACGTGTAGCCGTAGCTTAAAAATTCCCCAGTTTGGGGTTCGGGGAGGCACTGATTTGGAAAAATCCCTGGTGTTCTCCTTACATGCACGGGACCCTTCCTACAGCTAAAACATGCCTGTCACACCTAGAGGATGGTACACCGTTTGATCGGAAAGAGTTTGGAAAAGGCACCTCATCTCCTCATCGCCTGGTGCTCGGGTTCAACCCTCCAGCATCTTTCCTAACAATCTCCTCACTTGGGGATATCAGCACCGTCAACATCCTGTTGCACACAGTTTGGAATTTGTCCAGAGGATGAAGCGGAAAGATGAGAAAAAATTAGAGACAAGTCTTAGGTGTTCGGACAGGCACATGCCACTCTAATTTCCAATCCAGAAGACAAATTCATCAAAGCCTAGAATTGCCCAAGGAAACAGAATAGGGCTAGAGGAAATCCCGCTGTTTTGTGTCCAGTTTCCAAAAACACAAGTTGAAAAATGGAACTCAGGGGCACTAAAATTCATGAAACTGCAGAGTTGAAAATATCTATCGTCGAAAAATGTCTTGAGGTAAGTCACAGAAAAGGACTTGTAAGCAAGGGAGAGTGGCAGGAAACAGATTTGAAGAGGTAGAAAGGACTCCCCATTAAAGTACAAGAAAAGGGGCTGAACATCGCCAATGATGCAGTTGGCCAAAAAGGGTGTATGCATTTTTTCTGAATATATTCAAGTAAAGGCCATACACACTTTTTATCCAACCCAACAGGTGGGCACTGGAAATCAATATCACAAAATGTATCACTTCACATCAGTCAGAAGGGCCATCCACATAAAGTGTAAACACCAGAAATGCAGGACAGGGCGAGGAGAAAAGGGAGCCCTGTGAGGCTGATAGTGGAAATGTAATTTGCCAACGGCCACTCTGGAGAAGTGTATTGTGTTTGCTAAAACATCTAAAAAATGAGCTACAGAGCATAGGGCACTTGCACTCATGGGCGTGTACCTTGGGAAAAACAAAAATCGACAGAAAACAGGCACCTGAACGTTTACCACCTCTCTGTTAAAAAGGGCCTCAACTTGGATATAACCTAAATGTTCCTGGAAGGATAAAATGGATAAAAGAGATGGGGTACTTATGTAGAGTGGAATATTACTCATCCAGAAATCAATGAAATAAGGCCAGTTGTAACAACTCTGGAGGAGTTACATACGATCATTCTAAGTGACATATGTCAGAAAGAAAAAGACACAGATCATAAGATGTCACTTAAAGGTGGAATCAAAAATGGCTACACATGAAATAAATTACAAAACAGAAACATAGTCAAATATGTAGAAAATAGACATAAGGCTGCTAAATGGGAAAGGTGGGGAATGGTGAGGTATTATCCAGGAGGTTGAAATTAGCAAAGATACCATTCCAAGTACCAAATTGAATAACTGACAAGGCCTACACGGTACCTCAAAGAACTGCACTCAGCCCACTCAAGTCACTGGAAAATAATACATATGACTGGTAAGCATCTGAAAAAGAAGTTATTGTTGTCTCACAGTACATGAATCAAGTGGATATACAGCAGCAAAAAACAGAGCTTTGAAAATCAGCTGTAACCAATATAAAAATAAATTTAAAACTATTTATAAAAACAGTGAGACAGGCAAAAATTCTTACAACTTTTGTTGAAGGGCTACGATGTAACATGGATTGAACACATGTAGACCCACAGCAGGATGATTATATAAGGCTGGAAGCTATGCACGCTAAGAGATGTTAGAGAGGCTGGGTGAGGAAATGCAGACCTTTTAAAGTAATACTGCCTGGTACCAATTCCATGGGTCCCAAATCTGCAGGTTCAAGGGAATCTTCTGACAGCGAAAACATGCCTGGGAAACCGAGATGAATGTACACCGTGTGCTCAGGAAAGGTGTCTAAAATGCACCTCATTTTTGATCTCCTGGTGCTGGGGCTCACCATTCCAGCCACATTACTAACAATCTCCCCACTTGGAGAATCAGCACCTTTAACCTCCTGCTTCACACAGTTTGCAATTTGTGCAGAGGATAAATGGGAAGAGGGGGAACCAATGAGAGATGAGCTGTAGGACTTTTGACAGGCACATGTCACTCTAATTTCCCATTAGGAAGAAGAATTAACCAAAGGCTCAGCCTGCCTCCCCAGAACC
Source organism: Hyperoodon ampullatus (assembly GCF_949752795.1). Classification (NCBI taxonomy): domain Eukaryota; kingdom Metazoa; phylum Chordata; class Mammalia; order Artiodactyla; family Ziphiidae; genus Hyperoodon; species Hyperoodon ampullatus. The sequence goes on from NW_027640934.1 coordinate 87,295, forward strand.
AGAATAGGGCCAGAAGTAATCCAATGGTTTGGCGGCCAGCTCACAAAAAATGCGAGTTGCAAAATGGAGCTCAGGAGCAGACAATTCAAAGACCTGCAAAGATATAAATGATAACCAACGTCCAAAAATATATTCAGGTAAGGTAACGAAGAGGATCTGAATGAGAGGCAGAATTGCAGGAAACAGATTTCAAAAGGTAGATTGTACTCACATTTAAAGCATATGAAAAGCAGCAGAATTTCTAAAATGATGCGGTTGGGCAAAAGGGTGTATGCGTTTTTTTCGTGAATATCTTCAGGAAAAAAACACATGCAGAGTTTTTGGCCAACCAAGCAAGAGGGAAATGCAAATCCGCACAATAAAGAAGTCTCAATTTCCACTGCTCAGAAAGGCCATCCAAAAAATGTGTACAAACCAGAAATTCAGGAGAGGCCATGGAAAACAGGGAGCCTAGTCACGCTGATGGGTGGGGTATAAATATCCAAGAGCCACTCTGAAGAAGTGTATGCTGTTTTTAAAACATCTAAAATACAAAGCCCCGGAGCAAGGGGACTTCAACTCATGGACATATAACTTGGGAAGACTAAATGTCAATAAGACACAGGCACCCCAAAGTTTAGGGCTGCTCTGCATACAAGAACCTCAACTTTGGTACACCTAAAATATCCCAGGAAAAAGAGAAATGCATAAAGAACTTGTGGTAATTTTGTACAACGGAATATCACTCAGACGTGAAATCAATGTATATAAGGCCAGTAGCAGCATAATGAGTGGATTTACGTATGATGATTTTAAGGGAAATTAGTCACACAGAAAAAGAATCTTATCATAAGATATGACTTATAGAGGGAATGTCAATATCGCAACACATGAACTGAATTAGGAAAGAGAACAGAGTCTCACATTTAGCAAAATTCTCTTATGCCTGCTTCAGGGGAAAGGAGAGGTGGTGTGATACATAAAACCAGAGTTTGATATTAGCACAGGTACCATTCCATAAACCAAATACAGAATAGACAAGACCTACACCTTCCTCAGTGAACGGGACTCAACACCCCTATGCCCCACAGAGGAATATATCTGACTACTAAGAATCTTAAAACCTATGTATTGATATGTCTCCGTAAGGGAATCAATTGTGTCTAGACTGGCATAAACACGTCAGTGAAAATCAGCTCAACCCCATTATAAAAATGAATTTCAAAAAACCCCCCAAAAACAGCGGAATTCTTACACAATTCCTTCAAGGGTTCTGATGAAACCTGGAATGACCCTATCTGCAAAGACAGCTGGATGAGACATAAGGCTGGACACTTGGGACTGAGAGGACTGGTGAGATTGGGAGAGAAAATGCAGACCTTTTAAAGTAGTAATGCATGCCACCATTCCATGTGTCCCAAATCTCCAGGTAGAAGGGAATATCACTACAATTATAACATGTATGGGAAACCTAGAAAATGGACACCCTGTGATGGCGAAAGGTTTCTAAAACTCTCCTAATTTTTCCTCTCCTTGTGCTCCACTTTGGCATTCCAACTGCTTTACTATCAATCTCCCAACTTAGGAGAGTCAGCCCCTATAACCTCCTGGTTCGCACAGTTTGCTAATTGTGCAGAGGATGAAAGGGAAGAGGGAGAACCAATCAGAGAGTAGATGTAGACATTTGGACGGGCACATGTCACTCTAATTTCCCGGCAGGAAGAAGAATTAACCAAAGCCTCAGCCACCCACAGGGAACCAATATAGCCACCCCTGGAACCAGTATAGGTCCTGAAGCAAAATTGTGGACTTGCGGCCAGCTCACAAAGATGGGATTTGAAAATGGGAGCTCAGGGGCACAGCGTTTCACAAACCTGCAGACTTATAAAGGACTACTCTCTTCCAAAAATTTGTTGAGGGAAGGCAATGAAGCGGCCTTGAAAATGAGGCAGAATTGCACAAAACATATTTCAAGAGGTAAATTGGAATCACCTTTAAAGCACAGGAAAAGCATCCCAACATGGACAGAGATGCACTTGGCCAAAAAGGGCGTATGCCTTTTCTCCTGAATATATTCAGAAGAAAACGCATACACCCTTTTTGGCCAATCAAGCAAGCACGCAATACAAATCCACACTACAAAGAATTGTCACTTACCACCGGTCAAAAGGGACATCCGAATATCTGTAAAAACCAGAAAGGCAAGAGAGAGATGTCAAGGGCATGAAGCAATGTGATCCCAATGGTCATGGAGGATTGTGATGACAAGCGCATGGAGAATTGTGATGACAAGATTATGTACCATTTTGTTGACAAATGCAAGGAGCATTATGATGACAAGGTTCATGGAGCACTGTGATGACAAGCATCACGGAGCATAGTGATTACAGGGGTCATGGAGCATTGGGATGACAAGCGCATGGATCATTGTGATGATAATGGTCATGGAGCATTTTAATGACAAGAGTCCCGGATCATTGTGTTGTCAGGGTTCATGGAGCGTTGTGATGACAGTGGTCATGGAGCATTGTGATGACAGGGGTCATGGCGCATTGTGATGAGAAGGTCATGGAGCATTGGGCTGAAAATATCCATGGAGTACTGTGATGACAGGGGTCATGGAGCATTGTGATGACAAGGTACTGGAGCACTGTGATGAGAAGACCATGGAGCCTTGTGATGACAAGTCTCATGGAGCATTCTGATGAAAAGTGCCATGGAGCATTGTGATTACTGGGGTCTTGGAGCATTGTGATGACAAGGGCATGGAGCATTGGGATGAGAAGGCCATGGAGCGTTCTGATGACATGCATCATGGAACTTTGTGATGACAAGGGCATGGAGCATTGTGATTACAGCGGTCTTGGAGCACTGTGATGAAAAGGGCATGGATCATTGTGATGAAAAAGGCATGGAGCCTTGTCATGACAGGGCTCAAGGAGCAAACTGACAACAAGTGTCAGGGAGCATTGTGATGACAAGGGTATTGAGTATTGTGATGACAGAGGTCATGGAGCATTGTGATGAGAAGACCATGGATAATTGTGATGACGAGCGTCATGGGGCGTTGTGATGATAAGTGTTATGGAACATATTGATCACAAGGATTTGGAGCATTGTGATGACAGAGGTCATGGAGCATTTTGGTTTCATTGTGATGACAATAGCCTGAAGCATTATGATGATGGGCATGGTGCATTGTGATGACAGAGTTCATGGAGCATTGAGATGAAAAGGGGCATGGAGCATTGCGATTACAGGAGTCTTGGAGCATTGTGATGACAAAGGCATGGAACATCGTGAATGAGAAGGCCATGGAGCATTCTGTTGACATGCGTCATGGAGCTTTGTGATGACAAGGGCATGGAGCATTGTGATTACAGGGGTCTTGGAGCATTGTGATGACAAGGGTCATGGAGCCTTGTGATGACAAGGCTGTGGAACATTTTGATGGCAGGGGTCATGGAGCATTGTTATGACAGGGGTAATGGAGCATTGTGATGACAAGGGCATGGAGCATTGGTCTGAAAAGTTTCATGGATTATTGTGATGAAAGGGGGCAAGGAGCATTGTGATGACAAGGGCATGGAACACTGTGATACATGGGTCATGGAGGATTGTAATGAGAAGCGCATGGAGCATTGTGATAAGAATGTCATCGAGCATTGTGATGAAAAGCATCATGGAGCCTGTGATGACAAGGGCATGGAACAATGTGATGAGAGGGTTCATGGAGCATTGTGATGACAATGGCATGCAGCATTGTGATGACAAGGGTCATTGAGCTTTGTGATGACAAAGGTCATGGAGCATTTTGATGACAAGGGTGTGGTGCATTCTGTTGTGAAGGACAGGGAGCATTGTGATGACAGGGGATATGGAACATTGTGATTTCAGGGGAATGGAGCATTGTGATGATAAAGGCATGTAGCATTGTTGTGACAAGGGTCATGGAATATTGTGATGACAGGGGTGAGGGAGTATTGTGTTGACTAGTGATGGAACATTGTGATATCAGTGGTGAGAGAGCATTTTGATGAGAAGTGCATGGAGCAGTGTGATGCCAAGGTTTATGGAGCATTGTGATGACAAAGATGTGGAGCATTGTGATGACAAGCGCATGGCACATTGTGATGCCATGGGTCATGGAGTATTGTGCTAACAAAGGCATTGAGCATTGGGAGGACAAGGGTCACCGAGCATTGTGATGAAATATTCACGGAGCGCTGTGGTGACAAAGGTCACAGAGCCTTGTGATGACGAGGGCATGGACCATTGTGATGACAAAGGTCATGAAGCATTGTGATGACTGGAGTCACGGAGCATTGTGATGACAGGGGTCATAGAGCATTGTGATGAAAGGGCATGGAGTATTGTGATGACAGGGGCATGTTGCATTGGTTTGACAAGTTTCAGGGATTATTGTGATGACAGTGGGCATGGCACATTGTGATGACAAGGGCATGGAGCATTGTGATGAGAAGGTCATGGAGTATTGTGAAGAAGGGTGTCAGGGAGCATTGTGATGACATATGTCATGGTCCATTGCGATGACAATGGAATGGAGCATTGTGATGCCAAGTGTCATGGAGGATTGTGATGAGAAAGGTAATGGAGCATTTTGATGACAAGCGCTTGGGGCATTGTGATGACAAGGGTCATGGAGCATTGTGATAACAAGGGCCATTGAGAATTTTGATGACATGTTCATGAAGCATTGTGATGACAATCACATGGGGCTTGCTGTGACAGGGATCATGGAGCATTGCGATGACAAGTGCATAGAGAATTGTGATGACAAAGCATGTAACACTGTGATGAAAAGCATCATGGAGCACAGTGATGCCAAGAACGTGGAGAATTGTGATGACAGGGGACATGGAGCATTGTGATGACCAGGGCATGGAGTATTGTGATGGCAAGACCGTGGAGCATTGTGATGAGAAGACCATGGATAATTGTGATGAATAGCGTCATGGAGCACTGTAATGACAAGGGGTATGGAGCATTGTGATAACAGGGGTCATGGAGCATTGTGATGACAAGGTTCATGGAGCATTCTGATGACAAGCTTGTGGAGTATTTTGATGACAATGACATGGAGCATTTTGATGAAAATGGCATGGGGCATTGTGATGAAAAAGACATGGAGCGTTTTCATGACAGTTTTCAGGGAGCATTCTGACGACAAGTGTCAGGGAGCATTGTGATGACAAAGGTCATGGAGAATTGTGACGACAAGGGCAGGGAGTATTGTGATGACAAGCACATGGAGCTTGCTATGACGGGGTCATGGAGCATTGCGATGACAAGTGCATAGAGAATTGTGATGACAAAGCATGTAACACTGTAATGAGAAGTGTCATGGAGCATAGTGATGCCAAGATCGTGGAGAATTGTGATGACAGGGGACATGGAGCATTGTGATGACCAGGGCATGGAGCATTGCGATGGCAAGATCGTGGAGCATTGTGATGAGAAGACCATGGATAATTGTGATGACGAGGGTCATGGAGCACTGTAATGACAAGGGGTATAGAGCACTGTGATGACAGTGGTCATGGAGCATTGTGATGACCGGGGACATGGAGCATTGTGATGCCCAAGGCATGGAGCACTGTGATGGCAAGACCGTGGAGCATTGTGATGAGAAGACCATGGATAATTGTGATGAGGAGCGTCATGGAGCACTGTAATGACAAGTGGTATGGAGCCTTGTGATGACAGGGGTCATGGAGCATTGTTATGACAGTGGTCATGGAGCATTGTGATGACAAGTGTCATGGAGCATTTTGATGACAAGGGCGTGCAGCATTGTGATGAGAAGACCATGGACAATTGTGATTACGAGTGTCATGGAGCACTGTAATGACAAGCAGTATGGAGCATTGTGATGACAGGGGTCATGGAGCATTGTGATGACTGGGGACATGGAGCATTGTGATGACCAGAGCATGGAGCATTGTGATGGCAAGACCGTGGAGCACTGTGATGAGAAGACCGTGGATAATTGTGATGACGAACATCATGGAGCACTGTAATGACAAGGGGCATGGAGCATTGTGATGACAGGTGTCATGGAGCATTGTGATGACAGGGGTCATGGACCATTGAGATGACAAGGGTCACGGAGCATTCTGATGACAAGCTTGTGGAGTATTGTGATGACAATGGCATGAAGCATTGTGATGAAAAGGGCATGGATCATTGTGATGAAAAAGGCATGGAGACTTGTCATGACAGGGTTCAATGAGCATACTGATGACAAGTGTCAGGGAGCATTGTGATGACAAGTGTATTGAGAATTGTGATGACAAAGGTCATGGAGCATTGTGATGAGAAGTCCATGGATAATTGTGATGACCAACGTCATGGGGCGTTGTGATGACAAGTGTTATGGAACATTGTGATCACAAGGGTTTGGAGCATTGTGATGAGAGAGGTCATGGAGAATTTTGATTTCATTGTGATGACAATAGCATGAAGCATTATGATGATGGGCATGGTGCATTGTGATGACAGGGTTCATGGAGCATTGAGATGCAAAGAGGCATGGATCATTGTAATAACAAGGGTCTTGGAGCATTGTGATGACAAGGGCATGGAGTATTGTGATGAGAAGGCCATGGAGCATTCTGAAGACATGCGTCAGGGAGCTTTGTGATGACATGGGATTGGAGCATTGTGATTACAGGGGTCTTGGAGCATTGTGATGACAAGGGCCATGGAGTCTTGTGATGACAAGGCCGTAGAACATTGTGATGGCAGGGGTCATGGAGCATTGTTATGACAGGTGTAATGGAGCATTGTGATGACAAGGGCATGGAGCATTGGTCTGAAAAGTTTCATGGATTATTGTGATGAGAGTGAGCATGGAGCATTGTGATGACAAGGGCACGGAACACAGTGATACATGTGTCATGGAGGATTGCAATGACAAGGGCATGGAGCATTGTGATGACAAGCGTCATGGAGCTTTGTGATGACAACGGCATGGAGCAATGTGATGAGAGGTTTCATGGAGCTTTGTGATGACAATGGCATGGAGCATTGTGATTCCAAGGGTCATGGAGCTTTGTGATGACATAGGCCATGGAGCATTTTGATGACAAGGGCGTGGTGCATTGTGATGAGAAGGGCAGGGAGCATTGTGATGACAGGGTCATCTAGCAATTGGATGAAAAGGGTCATGGAATATTTTGATGACAGTGTTTATGGAACATTGTGATGTTAGGGGTCATGGAGCATTGTGATGAAAAGGGTCATGGAGCATTGTGATGACAGGGGTTATGGAACATTGTGATGTCAGGGGTCATGGAGCATTGTGATGATAAGAGCATGTAGCATTGTTGTGACAAGGGTCATGGAACATTGGGATGACAGGGTGGAGGGAGTATTGTGTTGACTAGTGATGGAACATTGTGATATCAGTGGTGAGAGAGCATTTTGATGAGAGGTGCATGGAGCATTGTGATGACAAGGCTGTGGAGCATTGTGATGAGAAACGCAGGGCACATTGTGATGACATGGGTCATGGAACATTGTGCTGACAAACGCATGGAGCATTGTGATGACAAGGTTTATGGAGCATTGTGATGACAACGATGTGGAGCATTGTGATGACAAGCGCATGGCACATTTGATGCCATGTGTTATGGAGTAATGTGCTGACAAAGGCATGGAGCATTGTGATGACAAGGGTCACCGAGCATTGTGATGAAATGTTCATGGAGCGTTGTGGTCACAAAGGTCACAGAGCCTTGTGATGACGAGGGCATGGACCATTGTGATGACAAAGGTCATGAAGCATTGTGATAACTGGAGTCACGGAGCATTGTGATGACAGGGGTCATAGAGCATTGTGATGAAAGGGCATGGAGCATTGTGATGACAGGGTCATGGATCATTTTTCTGACAAGTTTCATGGATTATTGTGATGACAGTGGGCATGGCGCATTGTGATGACAAGGGCATGGAGCATTGTGATGAGAAGGTCATGGACTATTGTGAAGAAGGGTGTCAGGGAGCATTGTGATGACATATGTCATGGTCTATTGCAATGACAATGGAATGTAGCATTGTGATGCCAAGTGTCATGGAGGATTGTGATGACAAAGGTAATGGAGCATTTTGATGACAAGGGCTTGGAGCATTGTGATGACAAGGGTCATGGCGCATTGTGATAACAAGGGCCATTGAGAATTTTGATGACATGTTCATGAAGAATTGTGATGACAATCACATGGAGCTTGCTATGACAGGGGTCATGGAGCATTACGATGACAAGTGCATAGAGAATTGTGATGACAAAACATGTAACACTGTGATGAGAAGTATCATGGAGCATAGTGATGCCAAGAACGTGGAGAATTGTGATGACAGGGGACATGGAGCATTGTGATGAACAGGGCATAGAGCACTGTGATGGCAAGACCGTGGAGCATTGTGATGAGAAGACCATGGATAATTGTGATGATGAGCCTCATGGAGCACTGTAATGACAAGGGGTATGGAGCATTGTGAAGACAGGGGTCATGCAGCATTGTGATGACTGAGGACATGGAGCATCGTGATGACCAAGGTATGGAGCATTGTGATGGCAAGACCGTGGAGGATTGTGATGAGAAGACCATGGATAATTGTGATGACGAGCGTCATGGAACAGTGTAATGACAAGGGCTATGGAGCATTTTGATGACAGGTGTCATGGAGCATTCTGAAGACAATGATCAGGGAGCATTCTGATGACAAGCTTGTGGAGTATTGTGATGACAATGACATGGAGCGTTGTGATGAAAAGGGCATGGAGCATTCTGATGAAAAAGGCATGGAGCATTTTCATGACAGTGTTCAAGGAGTATTCTGACGACAAGTGTCAGGGAGCATTGTGATGACAAGTGTATTGAGAATTGTGATGACAAAGGTCATGGAGCATTGTGACGACAAGTGCATGGAGTATTGTCATGACAGTCATCATGGAGTGTTGTGATGACAAGTGTTATGGAACATTGTGATCACAAGGGGTTGGAGCATTGTGATGACAGAGGTCATGGACCATTTTGATTTCAAGGAGCATGGAGCATTGTGATGACAAGAGCATGGAGCAATGTGATCCCAGGGTTCATGGAGGATTGTGATGAAAATTGTAATGGAGTATTGTGATGACAAGCTCATGGAGCATTGTGATGACAAGGTCATGTAGGATTTTGATGACACAGGCATGGAGAATTGTGATGATAAGGGTCATGGAGCACTGTGATGATAAAAGTCACGGAGCATTGTGATTACAGGGGTCATGGAGCATTGGGATGACAAGGGCATGGATCATTGTGATGACAAGTGTCATGGAGCATTGGGCTGAAAATGTTCATGGAGCATTGTGATGACAAGGGAATGGAGCATTGTGATGACAAGAGTCCCGGATCATTGTGTTGTCAGGGGTCATGGAGTGTTGTGATGACAGTGGTCATGGAGGATTTTGATGATATGGGTCATGGAGCATTGTGATGAGAAGGTCATGAAGCATTGGGCTGAAAATGTTCATGGAGTATTGTGATGACAGGGGTCATGGAGCATTGTAATGAGAAGGGAATTGAGCACTGTGATGACAAGGTCCTGGAGCATTGTGATGGGAAGTCCATGGAGCCTTGTGATGACAATTCTCATGGAACATTCTGATGAAAAGGGGCATGGAGCATTGTGATTACAGGGATCTTGGAGCATTGTGATGACAAGGGCATGGAGTATTGTGATGAGAAGGCCATGAAGCATTCTGATGACATGCGCCATGGAGCTTTGTGCTGACAAGGGCATGGAGTATTGTGATGAAAATGGCATGGATCATTGTTATGAAAAAGGCATGGAGCCTTGTCATGACAGGGTTCAAGGAGCATACTGACGACAAGTGTCACGGAGCATTGTGATGACAAGTGTATTGAGCATTGTGATGACAAAGTTCATGGAGCATTGTGATGAGAAGACCATGGATAATTGTGATGATGAGCGTCATGGGGTGTTGTGATGATAAGTTTTATGGAACATTGTGATCACAAGGGTTTGGAGCATTGTGATGACAGAGGTCATGGAGCATTTTGATTTCATTGTGATGACAATAGCCTGAAGCATTATGGTGATGGGCATGGTGCATTGTGATGACAGCGTTCATGGAGCATTGAGATGAAAAGGGGCATGGAGTATTGTGATTACAGGGGTCTTGGAGCATTGTGATGACAAGGGCAAGGAGCATTGTGATGAGAAGGCCATGGAGCATACTGATGACATGTGTCATTAAGCTTTGTGATGACAAGGGCATGGAGCATTGTGATTACAGGGGTCGTGGAGCATTGTGATGACAAGGGTCATGGAGCCTTGTGATGAAAATGGTGTGGAACATTGTGATGGAAGGGGTCATGGAGCATTGTTATGACAGGGATAATGGAGCATTGTGATGAGAAGGGCATGGAGCATTGGTCTGAAAAGTTTCATGGATTATTGTGATGAGAGTGGGCATGGAGCATTGTGATGACAAGGTCACGGAACACTGTGATCCATGGGTCATGGAGGATTGTAATGACAAGGGCATGGAGCATTGTGATGAGAAGGGCATCGTACATTGTTTTGACAAGCATCATGGAGCTTTGTGATGACAAGAGCATGGAACAATGTGATGAGAGGGTTCATGGAACATTGTGCTTCCAAGGGTTATGGAGGTTTGTGATGACAAAAGTCATGGAGCATTTTGATGTCAAGGGCGTGGTGCATTGTGATGAGAAGGACAGGGAGCATTTTGATAACAGGGTCATGCAGCAATTTGATGAAAAGTGTAATGGAACATTTTGATGACAGGGGTTATAGAACATTGAGATGTCAGGGGTCATGGAGCTTTGGGATGAAAAGGGTCATGGAGCATTTTGATGACAGGGGTTATGGAACATTGTGATGTCAGGGGTCATGGAACATTGTGATGATAAGGGGATGTAGCATTGTGATGACAGTGGTCATGGAACATTGTGATTACAGGGGTGAGGGATTATTGTGATGACTAGTGATGGAACATTGTGATATCTCTGTTGAGAGAGCATTTTGATGAGAAGTGCATGGAGCATTGTGATTACAAGGTTTATGGAGCATTACGATGACAAGGTTGTGGACCGTTGTGATGAAAATCATGTGGCACATTGTGATGACAAGGGTCATGGAGCATTGTTCTGACAAAGGCATGGAGCATTGTGATGACAAGTGTCACGGAGCATTGTGATGAAAAGTTCATGAAGTATTGTGGTTACAAAGGTCACAGAGCCTTGTGATGATGTGGGCATGGACCACTGTGATGACAAATGTTATGAAGCATTGTGATGACTGGAGTCACAGAGCATTGTGATGACAGGGGTCATGGAGCTTTGTGATGACAAGGGCATGGAGCATTGTGATGACAGGGGCATGGAGCATTGGTCTGACAAGTTTAATAGATTATTGTGATGACAGTGGGCATGGGGCATTGTGATGACAAGGGCATGGGGCATTGTGATGAGAAGGTCATGGAGTATTGTGAAGACAGGTGTCAGGGAGCATTGTGATGACATATGTCATGGTCCATTGCTATGACAATGGCATGGAGCATTGTGATGCCAAATGTAATGGAGGATTGTGATGACAAATATAATGGAGCATTGTGATGACTAGGTTTTGGAGCATTATGATGACAAGGGCCATTGAAAATTTTCATGACAAGGTCGTGAAGCATTGTGATGACAAGGTGCTGGAGCATTGTGATGAGAAAACCATGGAGCCCTGTGAGACAAGTCTCCTGGAGCATACTGATGAAAAGGGGCATGGAGCATTGTGATTAGAGTGTCTTGGAAAATTGTGATGACAAGGGCATGGAGCATTGTGATGAGAAGGCCAAGGAGCAGTCTGATGACATGCGTCATTGAGCTTTGTGATGACAAGGGCATGAAGCATTGTAATTACAGGCGTCTTGGAGTATTGTGATGAAAAAGGCATGGATCATTGTGATGAAAAAGGCATGGAGCCTTGTCATGACAGGGTTCAAGGAGCATACAGAGAACAAGTGTCAGGGAGCATTTTGATGACAAGTGTATTGAGCATTGTGATGACAAAGGTCATGGAGCATTGTGAAGAGAAGACCATAGATAATTGTGATGACGAGCGTCATGGGGCATTGTGATGACAAGTGTTATGGAATATTGTGATCACAAGGGTTTGGAGCAGTGTTATGACAGAGGTCATGGAGCATTTTGATTTCATTGTGATGACAATAGCCTGAAGCATTATGATGATGGGCATGGTGCATTGTGATGACAGGGTTCATGGATCATTGAGATAAAAAGGGACATGGAGCATTGTGATTACAGGGGTCTTGGAGCATTGTGATGAGAAGGGTCATGGAGCCTTGTGATGACAAGACCATGGAACATCGTGATGGCAGGGGTCATGGAGCATTGTTATCACAGGGGTAATGGAGCATTGTGATGGCAAGGGCATGGAGCATTCTGATGACATGCATCAGGGAGCTTTGTGATGACAAGGGCATGGAGCACTGTGATTACAGGGGTCTTGGAGCATTGTGATGACAAGGGTCATGGAGCCTTGTGATGACAAGGCCGTGGAACGTTGTGATGGCAGGGTTCATGGAGCATTGTGATGACAAGGGCATGGAACATTTGTCTGAAAAGTTTCATGGATTATTGTGATGAGAGTGGGCATGGAGCATTGTGATGACAAGGGCACGGAACACAGTGATACATGGGTCATGGAGGATTGTAATGACAAGGGCATGGAGCATTGTGATGAGAAGGGCATCGAGCAGTGTGATGACAAGCACCATGGAGCTTTTTGATGACAATAGCATGGAACAATGTGATCAGAGTTTTCATGGAGTATTGTGATGACAATGGCATGGAGCATTGTGATGCCAAGGGTCATGGAGCTTTGTGATGACAAAGGTCATGGAGCATTTTGATGACAAGGGCGTGGTGCATTGTGATGAGAAGGGCAGGGAGCATTGTGATGACATTGTCATGAACCAATTTGATGAAAAGGGTCATGGAATATTTTGATGAGAGGTGTTATGTAACATTGTGATGTCAGGGGTCATGGAGCATTTTGATGAAAAGGGTCATGGAGCATTTTGGTGACAGGGGTTATGGAACATTGTGATGTCAGGGATCATCAAACATTGTGATGATAAGTGCATGTAGCATTGTGATGACAGGAGTCATGGAACATTGTGATGACAGGGTTCAGGGAGTATTGTGATGAATAGTGATGTAACATTGTGATATCAGTGGTGAGAGAGCATTTTGATTTGAAGTGCATGGAGCATTGTGATGACAAGGTTTATGGAGCATTGTGATGACAAGATTGTGGAGCACTGTGACGACAAGTGCATGGTGCATTGTGATGACATGGGTCATGGAGCATTGTGCTGACAAGCGCATGGAGCATTGTGATGACAAGGGTCATGGAGCATTGTGCTGAGAAAGGCATAGAGCATTGTGATGACAAGGGTCAAAGAGCATTGTGATGAAAAGTTCATGAAGCATTGTGGTTAAAAAGGTCACAGAGACTGTTGATGACAAGGACATGGACCATTGTGATGACAAAGGTCATGAAGCCTTGTGATGACTGGAGTCACGGAGCATTGTGATGACAGGGGTCATGGAGCATTGTGATAACAAGGTCATGGGGCATTGTGATGACAAGGGCATGGAGCATTGGTCTAATAAGTTTCATGGCTTATTGCGATGACAGTTGGAATGGCGCATTGTGATGACAAGGGCATGGAGCATTGTGATGACCAGGTCATTCATTATTGTGAAGACAGGTGTCAGGGAGCATTGTGATGACATATGTAATGGCCCATTGTGATGACAATGCCATGGAGCATTGTGATGCCAAGTGTCATGGAGGATTCTGATGACAAAGGTAATGGAGCATTGTGATGACAATGGCTTGGAGCATTGTGATGACAAGGGTCAGGGAGCATTGTGCTGACAAGTGCATGGAAAATTGTGATGACAAGGGACATGGAGCATTCTGATGACAAGCTTGTGGATTATTTTGATGACAATGGCATGGAGCATTGTGATGAAAATGGCATGGTGCATTTTGATGAAAAAGGCATGGAGCCTTTTTGTGACAGGGTTCAAGGAGCATTCTGACGACAAGTGTCAGGGAGCATTGTGATGACAAGTGTATCGAGAATTGTGATGACAATGGTCATGGAGCATTGTGATGAAAAGGGCATGCAGTATTGTGATGACAGGCATCATGGAGCATTGTGATGACAAGTGTTATGGAACATTGTGATCACAAGGGTTTGGAGCATTGTGATGACAGAGGTCATGGATCATTTTGATTTCAAGGAGCATGGAGCATTGTGATGACAAGGGCATGGAGCAATGTGATCCCAAGGTTCATGGAGGATTGTGATGGCAATGGTAATGGAGTATTGTGATGACAAGTGCATAGAACATTGTAATGACAAGGTCATGTAGCATTTTGCTGACAAAGGGAACAGGGAGCCTTGCTATGCTCATGGGTGGGATGTAAATTGCCAACTGTATCTCTGGAGGAGTACATTGTGTTCCCTAAAACAAGTAAAGAACAGAGCTACAGAGCCAAGGGCACTTCCCGTCTAGGGAATATACCTTGGGAAAAATGAAAATCAATAAGACAGAGCCACCCCAAAATTTAGGGCTGCACTGCTTACAAGGACCTCAACTTGGGTCCACCTTAAATATCCCAGGAAATATAAAAATCGTTCAAAAAATTGTGGTTCTTACGTATGATGGAATATCCCTCAGCTATGAAATCAATGTCATAAGACCAGTAGCAGCAAATTGGGTGGATTCAGGTACGATGATTCTAAGTGAAATAAGTCACAGAGAAAAAGAAACTTATCATAAGATATCACTTATGAAGATTCTGTAAACATGGCTACACTTGAACTGAGTTAGGAAAGAGAACAGTGTCTCACATTTAGAAAACACTCTTATGCCTGCTTAAGGGGGAAGGAGAGGTGGGGTGATGCATAAAACCAGAGTTTGATATAAGCACAGGTACCGTTCCAAAAACCAACTATGGAATAGACAAGACGTACACCTTCCTCAGCGAAAGGGACTCAAAACCCCATATTTCCCACAGAGGAATATATCTGACTAGTAAGAATCTTAAAACCTATGTACTGATATGTCTCCGTAAGGGAATCAAGTGTGTCTAGACTGGCATAAACATGGCAGCCAGAATCAGCTCAAACCCACTAGAAAAAGGAATTTCAAAAACAAAACAAAAAAACTGGGAAATAATTTACAATTCCTTCAGGGTCTCTGATGAAACCTGGAATGACCCTATCTACAATGACAGCTGGATGTGGCATAAGGAGGGACACTTGGGACGGAGACGATTGGTGAGATTGGGTGAGCAAATGCAGACCCATTAAAGCACAAATGCCTGGCAGCCATTCCATGGGTCCCAACTCTCCAGGTTGGAGGGAATATTACTACAGCTATAACATGTACGGGAAACCTGAGAACGGACACACTGTGAATACGAAAGGTTTCTAAAACTCATCGAATAGTCCCTCTCCCGGTGCTCCGGTTTGACTTTCCATCTGCTTTACTATCAACCTCCCAGCTTGGAGAGACAGCCCCTTTAACCTTCTGGTTCGCACATGTTGCCAATTTGGCAGAGGATGAAAGGGAAGAGGGAGAACCAATGAGAGTGTAGCTGTTAGGCATTTGAACGGGCACATATCACTGTAATTTCCAGGCAGGAAGAAGAATTAACCAAAGTCTCAGCCACCCACCGGGAACCAGCATAGGTCCTGAACCAAAATTTTGGACTTGCGGTCAGCTCACCAAAAACGAGTTGAAAAAAGGAGCTCAGGGGCACAGCAATTCATAAACTGGCCGAGCAATAAAGGACAACTATCGTTCAAAAATCTGTTGAGGGAGGAATAAGAACCGGACTTGAAATCGAGGCAGAATAGGAAGAAACAGATTTCAAGAGGTACGTTGGCATCAGCTTTAAAGCACAGGAAGAGGAGCACAACTTCGACAATGATGCACTTGGCCAAAAAGGGCGTATGCTTTTTGTCCTGAATATATTCAGGAGAAAACGCATACGCCCTTTTTGGCCAAGCAAGAAAGCGGGCAATGCAAATCTGCATAAAAAGAAGGATCACTTCCCACCGGTCAAAAGGGACATCCACAAAATGTGTAAAAACCAGAAAGGCAAGACAGGCCCTGGAGAACAGGGAGTCTTGTTATGCTGAAGGGCGATATGTAAATTGCCAACTGCCTCTCTGGAGGAGTACATTGTGTTCCCTAAAACAAGTAAAGAACAGAGCTACAGAGCCAAGGGCACTTCCAGTCTAGGGAATATACCTTTGGTAAACCGAAAATCAATAAGACAGAGCCACCCCAAAATTTAGGGCTGCACTGCTTACAAGGACCTCAACTTGGGTACACCTTAAATATCCCAGGAAATATCAAAATGGTTCAAAAAATTGTGGTACTTACGTATGATGGAATATCCCTCAGCCATGAAATCAATGTCATAAGACCAGTAGCAGCAAAATGGGTGGATTCAGGTACGATGATTCTAAGTGAAATAAGTCACACAGAAAAAGAAACTTATCATAAGATATCACTTATGAAGATCCTGTAAACATGGCTACACTTGAACTGAGTTAGGAAAGAGAACAGTGTCTCACATTTAGAAAACACTCTTATGCCTGCTTAAGGGGGAAGGAGAGGTGGGGTGATGCATAAAACCAGAGTTTGATATAAGCACAGGTACCGTTCCAAAAACCAACTATGGAATAGACAAGACCTACACCTTCCTCAGTGAAAGGGACTCAAAACCCCATTTTTTCCGCAGAGGAATATATCTGACTAGTAAGAATCTTAAAACCTATGTATTGATATGTCTCCGTAAGGGAATCAAGTGTGTCTAGACAGGCATAACCATGGCAGCGAGAATCAGCTCAAACCCACTATAAAAAGGAATTTCAAAAACAAAACAAAAAAACTGGGAAATTCTTTACAATTCCTTCAGGGTCTCTGATGAAACCTGGAATGACCCTATGTACAACGACAGCTGGATGAGGCATAAGGCTGGACACATGGAACTGAGAGGATTGGTGAGATTGGGTGAGCAAATGCAGACCCTTTAAAGCACAAAGGCCTGGCACCCATTCCATGGTTCCCAACTCTCCAGGTTGAAGGGAATATTACTACAGTTATAACATGTACAGGAAACCTAGAGAATGGACCCACTGTGAAAACGAAATGTTTCTAAAACTCAACGAATAGTCCCTCTCATGGTGCTCTGGTTTGATTTTCCACTGCTTTAGTGTCAATCTCTCAACTTGGAGAGACAGCCCCTTTAACCTCCTGATTCGCACAGGTTGCCAATTTGGCAGAGGATGAAAGGGAAGAGGGAGAACCAATGAGAGAGTAGCTCTTAGGCATTTGGACGGGAACATGTCACTCTAATTTCCCGGCAGGAAGAATAATTAACCAAAGCCTCAGCCACCAACCAGGAACCAGTATAGGTCCTGAACAAAACTTTTGGACTTGCGGTCAGCTCACAAAAAACGAGTTTAATAATAGAGCTCAGGGGCACAGCAATTCACAAACTGGCAGAGTAATAAAAGACAACTATCATCCAAAAATCTGTTGAGGGAAGGCAACGAGGCGGACTTGAAAGCCAGGCAAAATGGCAGGAAACTGATTTCGAGAGGTACGTTGGAATCGCCTTTAAAGCACAGGAAGATGGGCACAACTTCAACAATGGTCCACTTGGCCAAAAAGGGCGTATGCGTTTTCTCCTGAATATATTCAGGAGAAAACGCATACGCCCTTTTTGACCAAGCAGGCAAGGGGGCAATGCAAATCTTAACTACAAAGAAGTATCACTTCCGACCATTCAAAAGGGACATCCACAAAATGTGTAAAATTCAGAAAGGCCAGACATGCCCTGGAGAACAGAGAGGGTTATTGTGCTGATGCGAGTGATGTAAATTGCCATCTGCCTCTCTGGAGGAGTTCATTGTGTTCCCTAAAACAAGTAAACAACAGAGCTACAGAGCCAAGGGCACTTCCAGTCTAGGGAATATACATTGGGAAAACTGAAAATCAATAAGACAGAGCCACCCCAATATTTAGGGCTGCACTGCTTACAAGAACCTCAACTTGGGTATACCATAAATATCCCAGGAAAGATAAAAATGGTTCAAAACATTGTGGTACTTACATACGATGGAATATCCCTCACCCATACAATCAATGTCACAAGAACAGTAGCAGCAAAATGAGAGGATTCAGGTACGATGATTCTAAGTGAAATACGTCACACAGAAAAAGAAACTTATCATAAGATATCACTTTTGAAGATCCTGTAAACATGGCTACACTTGAACTGAGTTAGGAAAGAGAACAGAGTCTCACATTTGGAAAACACTCTTATGCCTGCTTAAGGGGGAAGGAGAGGTGGGGTGATGCATAAAACCAGAGTTTGATATAAGCACAGGTACCATTCCAAAAACCAACTAAGGAATAGACAAGACCTATACCTTCCTCAGAGAAAGGGATTCAAAACACAATATTTCCCACAGAGGAATATATCTGACTAGTAAGAATCTTAAAACCTATGTATTGATATCTCTCCGTAAGGGAATCAAGTGTGTCTAGACTGGCATAAACATGGCAGCGAGAATCAGCTCAAACCCACTATGAAAAGGAATTACAAAAACAAAAGAAAACAAAAAAGGAAATTTTTCACAATTCCTTCAAGATCTCTGATGAAACGTGGAATGACCCTATCTACAGTGACAACTGGATGTGGCATAAGGCTGGACACTTGGGAATGAGAAGATTGGTGAGATTGGGTGAGCAAATGCAGACCCTTTAAAGCAATAATGCATGGCACCAATTCCATGGGTCCCAATTCTCCAGGATGATGTGAATATTACTACAGCTATAATATGTACAAGAAACCTAGAGAATGGACACACTGTGAATACGAAAGATTTCTAAAACTCAACGAATAGTCCCGCTCCTGGTGCTCCCGTTTGACTTTCCTACTGCTTTACTATCAATCTCCCAACTTGGAGAGACAGCCCCTTTAACCTACTGGTTCGCACAGGATGCCAGTTTGGCTGAGGATGAAAGTGAAGAGGGAGAGCCAATGAGAGAGTAGCTGTTAGGCATTTGGACGGGCACATGTCTATCTAATTTCCCAGCAGGAAGAAGAATTAACCAAAGTCTCAGGCCCCCATCGGAAACCAGTATAGGTCCGGAACCAAAATTTTGGACTTGCGGTCAGCTCACAAAAAACGAGTAGAATAATGGAGCTCAGGGGCACAGCAATTCACAAACTGGCAGAGTAATAAAGGACAAATATCAACAAAGATCTGGTGAGGGAAGGCAACGAGGCGGACATGAAAGTGAGGCAGAATAGCAGGAAACAGATTTCAAGAGGTACGTTGGAATCACGTTTAAAGCACAGAAAGAGGGGCAAAATTTCAAAAATGATGCACTTGGCCAAATAGAGCATATGCGTTTTCTCATGAATATATTCAGGAGAAAACGCATACGCCCTTTTTGGCCAAGCAAGCAGGCGGGCAATGAAAATCTGCACTACAAAGAAGTATCACTTTCCACAGGTCTAAAAGGGACATCCACGAAATGTGTAAAAACCAGAAAGGCAAGACAGGCCCTGGAAGAACAGGGAGTCTTGTTATGCTGATGGGCGGGATGTAAATTGCCACCTGCATCTCTGGAGGAGTGCATTGTGTTCCCAAAAACAAGTAAACAACAGAACTACGGAGCCAAGGGCACTTCCAGTCTAGGGAATATTCCTTGGGAGAACTGAATATCAATAAGACAGAGCCACCCCAATATTTAGGGCTGCACTGATTACAAGAACCTCAACTTGGGTACACCTTAAATATTCCAGGAAATATGAAAATGGTTCAAAAAATTGTGGTACTTACGTACGATGGAATATCCCTCAGCCATGAAGTCAATGTCATAAGACCAGTAGCAGCAAAATGAGTAGATACAAGTACGATGATTCTAAGTGAAATAAGTCACACAGAAAAAGAAACTTATCATAAGATATCACTTATGAAGATCCTGTAAACATGGCTACACTTGAACTGAGTTAGGAAAGAGAACAGAGTCTCACATTTAGAAAGCACTCTTTGCCTGCTTCAGGGGGAAGGAGACGTGGGGTGATGCATAAAACTGGAGTTTCATATAAGCACAGGTACTGTTCCAAAAACTAACTATGGAATAGACAAGAGCTACACCTTCCTCAGTGAAAGGGACTCAAAACCCCATATTTCCCACAGAGGAATATATCTGACTTGTAAGAATCTTAAAACCTATTTATTGATATGTCTGCATAAGGTAATCAAGTGTGTCTAGACTG
Organism: Hyperoodon ampullatus; assembly: GCF_949752795.1. NCBI lineage: Eukaryota > Metazoa > Chordata > Mammalia > Artiodactyla > Ziphiidae > Hyperoodon > Hyperoodon ampullatus. Next base: position 107,737 of record NW_027640934.1, read on the forward strand.
GCATAAACATGGCAGCGAGAACCAGATCAAACCCACTATAAAAAGGAATTTAAAAACAGAACAAAAAAAAATGTAAATTCTTCACAATTCCTTCAGGGTCTCTGATGAAACCTGGACTGACCCAATCTACAACGACAGCTGGATGTGGCATAAGGCTGGACACTTGGGACTGAGAGGATTGGTGAGATTCGGTGAGCAAATGCAGACCCTTTAAAGCAATAATGAATGGCACGCATTCCATTGTTCCCAACTCTCCAGCTTGAAGGGACTATTACTACAGATATAACATGTAAGGGAAAAATAGAGAATGGACAAACTGTGAATATGAAAGGTTTCTAAAACTCAACGAATAGTCCCTCTCCTGTTGCTCCGGTTTGATTTTCCAACTGCTTTTCTATCAATCTCCCAACTTGGATAAACAGCCCCTTTAACCTCCTGGTTCGCACAGGTTGCCAATTTGGCAGAGGATGAAAGGGAAGAGGGAGAACCAGTGAGAGAGTAGCTCTAAGGCATTTGGACGGCCACATGTCACTCTAATTTCCCAGCAGGAAGAAGAATTTACCAAAGTCTCAGCCCCCCACCGGGAACCAGTATAGGTCCTGAACCACAATTTTGGACTTTCGGTCAGCTCACAAAAAACAAGTTGAAAAATGGAGCTAAGGGGCACAGCAATTCACAAACTGGCCGAGTAATAAAGGACAACTATCGTCCAAAAATCTGTTGAGGGAAGGCAACGAGGTGGACTTGAAAGCTAGGCAGAATAGCAGGAAACAGATTTCAAGTGGTAAGTTGGAATTGACTTTAAAGCACAGGATGAGGGGCACAACTTCAACAATGTTGCACTTGAGCAAAAAGGGCATATGCATTTTCTCCTGAATATATTCAGGAGAAAACGCATACGCCCTTTTTGGCCAAGCAATCAAGCGGGCAATGCAAATCTGCACTACAAAGAAGTATCACTTCCGACTGTTCAAAAGGGACATCCACAAAATGTGTAAAATCCAGAAAGGCAAGACCGGCCCTGGAGAACAGGGAGGCTTGTTTTGCTGATGGGCGGGTTGTAAACTGCCAACTGCATCTCTGGAGGAGTGCATTGTGTTCCCTAAAACAAGTAAACAACAGAGCTACAGAGCCAAGGGCACTTCCAGTCTAGGGAATATACCTTGGGAAACCTGAAAATCAATAAGACAGAGCCACCCCAAAATTTAAGGGTGCACTGCTTACAAGAACCTCAACTTGGGTACACCTTAAATATCCCAGGAAATATAAAAATGGTTCAAAAATTTGTGGTACTTCCGTACGATGGAATATCCCTCAGCCATGCAATCAATGGCATAAGACCAGTAGCAGCAAAATGAGTGGATTGAGGTATGATGCTTCTAAGTGAAATAAGTCACACAGAAAAAGAAACTTATATTAAGATATCACTTATGAAGATCCTGTAAACATGGCTACACTGGAACTCAGTTAAGAAAGAGAACAGAGTCTCACCTTCGGAAACAATCTGATGCCTGCTTAAGGGGGAATGAGAGGTGGGGTGATGCATAAAACCAGAGTTTGATATAAGCACAGGTACCGTTCCAAACACAAACTATGGAATAGACAAGACCTACACCTTCGTCAGTGAAAGGGACCCGAGGCATCTGTGAGTAACCGTGAGCTGAGCCCCAGGCCAGCTGTTGTTGAACTTTTCCCACCCTTCCCATGTAAAACACCTGAATATGTACAAGGGCTTGAAAGCCTAGAGGAAGGGGTGTGGAGCCACACCAGCGACAGCACACAGGCCAACTTGGTGCCTGCAGGCCAGCCAGTATGGTCCTGGACCTGGTCGCTCTTCTGGAAGCTTTCCATTGCCCTGCCTGAGATACCCCTCCTGTCCCGGCACCCACTGCTTTTTTCCTTCCTCACCTCTGTCCGGAGAGAAATTCCAGTGGAAGGTATGTGTGCCACATCCTCTTCTTTACAGGTGGAAGCCTGGCAACTCCTGCAGAAAGCCCAGCAGAGACCCACTCACACCGGGCCACCCACAAAGCCATGGCCCCTCACTCCCTCCCACCAGCACAGCCCCGAGATTGCTGACGGGGCAGAGAATATGGAGTCAGCCACAGCTTCAGGGGCTATTGCTGCCTGCAGCGCTGTTTATATTGACCTCAACCCAGGCACACCTGGGGAGGGCCGGCCGGCAGGGTCAGGCTACCCAGGTCAGCTAATCCTCAGCCCTCAGGGAATCACATTGTTGAAAATGGACCTCGCTAAGGCAGAATAGAAGCCAAGGAATAAAAGGACACAATGCCATTTGCAGCACCGTAGGTGTGTCTAGAGGTAATCACGTGACTTGTAGTAAGTCAGAAAGTGAAAGACACATATCATATCATATCTCTTATAGGTGTGACCGAAAAATGGATACCAGGGCAGATATTTCCACGGAGAAGGGCAATCAGAGATTCATTCAACAAACTTATGGTTCACCAATGGAAAGGTGTGAGGATTGGTTTCATTATGATATTGGGGTTAACAGACATATACAAACACAGGTGACATATATAATCACCAAAGACCTACAGAATACCAAGAGAAGACTACTCAACATTCTGTCATAAGGTACATGGGAAAAGGATCCCAGGAAGAACAGACATATGTATATGTGTAAAAGAACCACATCTTCCACACCTACAACAAGCCAAACATTGTAATCAAATTTGCTGTAATAAAAAATAAAAAAATAAATTAAAAACACGAACAAGAAGTAGTGAGACAAACTTGAGGGGCTTTCTCCTGGCACATTCCATTCTAAATTCCAATCTAGAACACGACTTCCATTGAGGCTCTGTTGCCCCAGTAACCAGATTTGGTAAGGGAGACCTGCTGCCACCTTGTGGCCGTTTCACACAACAGCAGCTTTAATCCCAGCGCTAATGGTCAGTTGATATTCAAAATCATTGCAGGCCTGTAAATGACACCTGCCTTGAAAACAAATCCTGGGTTCATATATCGACCAAAAAATTCAAAGGACGTCCATATTTCAAAACGACAGTTTCAAAAGGCATATTTTACACACATTAGTGTTCTGCTTCTTTTTCTTTCTTTCTTTTTTTGTTAAAAAAACGGGAATGGCAAAAAGCATCCCTCAGAATGGGCGAAAATATTTGCAAACGAATCAATGGACAAAGGTTTAATCTCCAATATATATAAAGAGCTCATGCAGCTTAATATTAAAAAAACAAACAACCCAATACAAAAATGGGCAGAAGATCTAAAGAGACGTTTCTTCAAAGAAGACACAGAGATGGCCAAGACGCACATGAAAAGCTGCTCAACATCACTAATTATTAGAGAAATGCAAATCAAAACTACAATGAGGTATCACCTCACACCTGTTACAATTGGCATCATCAGAAAATCTACAAACAACGAATTCTGGGGAGGGTGTGGACAAAAGGATCCCTCTTCCACTAGTGGTGGAAATGTAAATTGATACAGTCACGATGGAGAACAGTATGGAGTTTCCTTAAAAAAACTAGAAATAGAATTACCATATGATCCAGCAATCCCACTTCTGGGCATATACCCAGAGAAAACCATAAATCAAAAAGGCACATTCACCACAATGCTCATTTCAGCACTATTTACGATAGCCAGGTAATGGAAGCAACCTAAATACCCACAGACAGACGAATGGATAAAGATGTGGTACATATATAAAATGGAATATTACTCAGCCATAAGAAGGAATGAAAGTGGGTCATTTGTAGAGACGTCGATGGATCTAGAGACTGTCATACAGAATGAAGTAAGTCAGAAAGAGAAAAACAAATATTGTATATTAATGCATATATGTGGAACCTAGAAAAATGGTACAGATGAACTGGTTTGCAGGGAAGAAATAGAGACACAAAGGTAGAGAACACACGTATGGACACCAAGTGTGGGAAGCCATGGGGAGGGGGTGTTGGGGTGAGTTGGGAGATTTGGATTGACCTGTATACATGTATATGCATAAAATACATAACTAATAATAACCTGCTGTATAAAAAATAAATAAAAATTTCAAAATTTTAAAAAATAAAATTTAAAAATAAAAGAGAAAAAAGTTCTTCCCTTCACACAGATGTATTTATATGAATGAATTATTTCCATGCTTATATCTATAAATACATAAAAGAGGAATAAAATCTAACTTGAACCAAAAAAGAAAAAAAAAAACCTGAACCTACGAGTTAGACAGAGGAAAACACAATCAGGGCACTTGCTCCATCGGTAAACAATTCTGAAATTGGTCAGAGGTGGGGAATCATCTCCCATAGAGCTAGCAGCCCACTCCTATTAAAGGAGCGTCCTCATTGCAAAGCGGGGGGCCATGCCAAGGCATCTGTGAGTAACCGTGAGCTGAGCCCCAGGCCAGCTGCTGTTGAACTTTTCCCACCCTTCCCAGGTAAAACACCTGAATATGTACAAGGGCTTGAAAGCCTAGAGGAAGGGCCATGGAGCCACACCAGCGACAGCACACAGGCCAACTTGGTGCCTGCAGGCCAGTCAGGATGGTCCTGGCCCTGGGCGGTCTTCTGGAAGCTTTCCATTGCCCTGCCTGAGATACCCCTCCTGTCCCGGGCCCCACTGCTTTTTTCCTTCCTCACCTCTGTCCGGAGAGAAATTCCAGCGGAAGGTATGGGTGACACATCCTCTTCTTTACAAGTGGAAGCCTGGCAACTCCTGCAGAAAGTCCAGCAGAGACCCACTCACACCGGGCCACCCACAAAGCCGTGACCCCTCACTCCCTCCCACCAGCACAGCCCCGACACTGCTGACGGGGCAGAGAATATGGAGTCAGGCACAGCTTCAGGTTCTATTGCTGCCTGCAGTGCTGTTTATATTGACCTCAACCCAGGCACACGTGGGGAGGGCCGGCCGGCAGGGTCAGGCTACCCAGGTCAGCTAATCCTCAGCCCTCAGGGAATCACATTGTTGAAAATGGACCTCGCTAAGGCAGAATAGAAGCCAAGGAATAAAAGGACACAATGCCATTTGTAGCACCGTAGGTGTGTCTAGAGGTAAGCACGTGAGTTGTTGTAAGTCAGAAAGTGAAAGACACATATCATATCATATCTCTTATAGGTGTGACCGAAAAATGGATACCAGGGCAGATATTTCCACGGAGAAGGGCAATCAGAGATTCATTCAACAAACTTATGGTTCACCAATGGAAAGGTGTGAGGATTGGTTTCATTATGATATTGGGGTTAACAGACATATACAAACACAGGTGACATATATAATCACCAAAGACCTACAGAATACCAAGAGAAGATTACTCAACATTCTGTCATAAGGTACATGGGAAAAGGATCCCAGGAAGAACAGACATATGTGTATGTGTAAAAGAACCACATCTTCCACACCTACAACAAGCCAAACATTGTAATCAAATTTGCTGTAATAAAAAATAAAAAATTAAATTAAAAACACGAACAAGAAGTAGTGAGACAAACTTGAGGGGCTTTCTCCTGGCACATTCCATTCTAAATTCCAATCTAGAACACGACTTCCATTGAGGCTCTGTTGCCCCAGTAACCAGATTTGGTAAGGGAGACCTGCTGCCACCTTGTGGCCGTTTCACACAACAGCAGCTTTAATCCCAGCGCTAATGGTCAGTTGATATTCAAAATCATTGCAGGCCTGTAAATGACACCTGCCCTGAAAACAAATCCTGGGTTCATATATCGACCAAAAAATTCAAAGGACGTCCATATTTCAAAACGACAGTTTCAAAAGGCATATTTTACACACATTAGTGTTCTGCTTCTTTTTCTTTCTTTCTTTTTTTGTTAATAAAACGGGTATGGCAAAAAGCATCCCTCAGAATGGGCGAAAATATTTGCAAACGAATCAATGGACAAAAGTTTAATCTCCAATATATATAAAGAGCTCATGCAGCTTAATATTAAAAAAACAAACAACCCAATACAAAAATGGGCAGAAGATCTAAAGAGACGTTTCTTCAAAGAAGACACAGAGATGGCCAAGACGCACATGAAAAGCTGCTCAACATCACTAATTATTAGAGAAATGCAAATCAAAACTACAATGAGGTATCACCTCACACCTGTTACAATTGGCATCATCAGAAAATCTACAAACAAAGAATTCTGGGGAGGGTGTGGACAAAAGGATCCCTCTTCCACTAGTGGTGGAAATGTAAATTGATACAGTCACGATGGAGAACAATATGGAGTTTCCTTAAAAAAACCAGAAATAGAATTACCATATGATCCAGCAATCCCACTTCTGGGCATATACCCAGATAAAACCATAAATCAAAAAGGCACATTCACCACAATGCTCATTTCAGCACTATTTACGATAGCCAGGTAATGGAAGCAACCTAAATACCCACAGACAGACGAATGGATAAAGATGTGGTACATATATAAAATGGAATATTACTCAGCCATAAGAAGGAATGAAACTGGGTCATTTGTAGAGACGTCGATGGATCTAGAGACTGTCATACAGAATGAAGTAAGTCAGAAAGAGAAAAACAAATATTGTATATTAATGCATATATGTGGAACCTAGAAAAATGGTACAGATGAACTGGTTTGCAGGGAAGAAATAGAGACACAGAGGTAGAGAACACACGTATGGACACCAAGTGTGGGAAGCCATGGGGAGGTGGTGTTGGGATGAGTTGGGAGATTTGGATTGATCTGTATACATGTATATGCATAAAATACATAACTAATAATAACTTGCTGTATAAAAAAAGAAATAAAATTAAATTTCAAAATTTAAAAAAATAAAATTTAAAAATAAAACAGAAAAAAGTTCTTCCCTTCACACAGATGTATTTATATGAATGAATTATTTCCATGCTTATATCTATAAATACATAAAAGAGGAATAAAATCTAACTTGAACCAAAAAAGAAAAAAAAAAAAACCTGAACCCATGAATTAGACACAGGAAGACACAATCAGGGCACTTGCTCCAGCGGTAAACAATTCTGAAATTGGTCAGAGGTGGGGAATCATCTCCCATAGAGCCAGCAGCCCACTCCTACACAAGGAGCGTCCTCATTGCAAAGCTGGGGGCCATGCCGAGGCATCTGTGAGTAACCGTGAGCTGAGTCCCAGGCCAGCTGCTGTTGAACTTTTCCCACCCTTCCCAGGTAAAACACCTGAATATGTGCAAGGGCTTGAAAGCCTAGAGGAAGGGGCGTGGAGCCACACCAGCGACAGCACGCAGGCCAACTTGGTGCCTGCAGGCCAGTCAGGATGGTCCTGGCCCTGGGCGCTCTTCTGGAAGCTTTCCATTGCCCTGCCTGAGATACCCCTCCTGTCCCGGCCCCCACTGCTTTTTTCCTTCCTCACCTCTGTCCGGAGAGAAATTCCAGCGGAAGGTATGGGTGACACAACCTCTCCATTACAGGTGGAAGCCTGGCAACTCCTGCAGAAAGTCCAGCAGAGACCCACTCACACCGGGCCACCCACAAAGCCGTGGCCCCTCACTCCCTCCCACCAGCACAGCCCCGACACTGCTGACGGGGCAGAGAATATGGAGTCAGGCACAGCTTCAGGGGCTATTGCTGCCTGCAGCGCTGTTTATATTGACCTCAACACAGGCACACCTGGGGAGGGCCGGCCGGCAGGGTCAGGCTACCCAGGTCAGCTAATCCTCAGCCCTCAGGGAATCACATTGTTGAAAATGGACCTCGCTAATGCAGAATAGAAGCCAAGGAATAAAAGGACACAATGCCATTTGTAGCACCGTAGGTGTGTCTAGAGGTAATCACGTGAGTTGTTGTAAGTCAGAAAGTGAAAGACACATATCATATCATATCTCTTATAGGTGTGACCGAAAAATGGATACCAGGGCAGATATTTCCACGGAGAAGGGCAATCAGAGATTCATTCAACAAACTTATGGTTCACAAATGGAAAGTTGTGAGGATTGGTTTCATTATGATATTGGGGTTAACAGACATATACAAACACATGTGACATATATAATCACCAAAGACCTACAGAATACCAAGAGAAGACTACTCAACATTCTGTCATAAGGTACATGGGAAAAGGATTTCAGGAATAAGAGACATATGTATATGTGTAAAAGAGCCACATCTTCCACACCTACAACAAGCCAAACACTGTAATCAAATTACCTGTAATAAAAAATAAAAAAATAAATTAAAAACACGAACAAGAAGTAGTGAGGCAAACTTGAGGGGCTTTCTCCTGGCACATTCCATTCTAAATTCCAATCTAGAACACGACTTCCATTGAGGCTCTGTTGCCCCAGTAACCAGATTTGGTAAGGGAGAACTGCTGCCACCTTGTGGCCGTTTCACACAACAGCAGCTTTAATCCCAGCGCTAATGGTCAGTTGATATTCAAAATCATTGCAGGCCTGTAAATGACACCTGCCCTGAAAACAAATCCTGGGTTCATATATCGACCAAAAAATTCAAAGGATGTCCATATTTCAAAACGAAAGTTTCAAAAGGCATATTTAACACACATTAGTGTTCTGCTTCTTTTTCTTTCTTTCTTTTTTTGTTAAAAAGACGGGAATGGCAAAAAGCATCCCTCAGAATGGGCGAAAATATTTGCAAACGAATCAGTGGACAAATGTTTAATCTCCAATATATATAAAGAGCTCATGAAGCTTAATATTAAAAAAAACAAACAACCCAATACAAAAATGGGCAGAAGATCTAAAGAGACGTTTCTTCAAAGAAGACACAGAGATGGCCAAGACGCACATGAAAAGCTGCTCAACATCACTAATTATTAGAGAAATGCAAATCAAAACTACAATGAGGTATCACCTCACACCTGTTAGAATCGGCATCAACAGAAAATCTACAAACAACGAATTCTGGGGAGGGTGTAGTCAAAAGGATCCCTCTTCCACTAGTGGTGGAAATGTAAATTGATACAGTCACGATGGAGAACAGTATGGAGTTTCCTTAAAAAAACTAGAAATAGAAATACCATATGATCCAGCAATCCCACTTCTGGGCATATACCCAGAGAAAACCATAAATCAAAAAGGCACATTCACCACAATGCTCATTTCAGCACTATTTACGATAGCCAGGTAATGGAAGCAACCTAAATACCCACAGACAGACGAATGGATAAAGATGTGGTACATATATAAAATGGAATATTACTCAGCCATAAGAAGGAATGAAACTGGGTCATTTGTAGAGACGTCGATGGATCTAGAGACTGTCATACAGAATGAAGTAAGTCAGAAAGAGAAAAACAAATATTGTATATTAATGCATATATGTGGAACCTAGAAAAATGGTACAGATGAACTGGTTTGCAGGGAAGAAATAGAGACACAGAGGTAGAGAACACACGTATGGACACCAAGTTTGGGAAGCCATGGGGAGGTGGTGTTGGGATGAGTTGGGAGACTGGGATTGACCTGTATACATGTATATGCATAAAACACATAACTAATAATAACCTGCTGTATAAAAAAATAAATAAAATTAAATTTCAAAATTTTTAAAAATAAAATTTAAAAATAAAACAGAAAAAAGTTCTTCCCTTCACACAGATGTATTTATATGAATGAATTATTTCCATGCTTATATCTATAAATACATAAAAGAGGAATAAAATCTAACTTGAACCAAAAAAGAAAAAAAAAAACCTGAACCCACGAGTTAGAGGAAAACCCTATCAGGGCACTTGCTCCAGTGGTAAACAATTCTGAAATTGCTCAGAGGTGGGGAATAATCTCCCATAGAACCAGCAGCCCACTCCTATGCAAGGAGCGTCTTCATTGCAAAGCGGGGGGCCATGCCGAGGCATCTGTGAGTAACCGTGAACTGAGCCCCAGGCCAGCTGCTCTTGAACTTTTCCCACCCTTCCCAGGTAAAACACCTGAATATGTACAAGGCCTTGAAAGCCTAGAGGAAGGGCTGTGGAGCCACACCAGCGACAGCACACAGGACGACTTGGTGCCTGCAGGCCAGTCAGGATGATCCTGGCCCCAGATGCTCTTCTGGAAGCTTTCCATTTCCCTGCCTGATATACCCCTCCTGCCACGGCCCCCACTGCTTTTTTACTTCCTCACCTCTGCCTGGGGAGAAATTCCAGCGGCAGGTATCGGTGACACATCCTCTTCTTTAGCAGGTGGCAGCCTGGCAACTCCTGCAGAAAATCCAGCAGAGCCCCACTCACACTGGGCCACCCACAAAACCACGGCCCCTCACTCCCTCCCACCAGCACAGCCCCGGCACTGCCTACGGGGCAGAGAATATGGTGTCAGTCACAGCTACAAGGGCTGTCGCTCGCTGGAGAGCTGTTTATATTGCCCTCAACTCAGGCACACCTGTGGAGGGCTGGCAGGCAGTTTCAGGCTGCCAAAATCAGCCAATCCTCACCCATCAGGGGCTCAGAGTTGCAGAAAATGAAACTTGCTAAACGGGCCAGGCCCTAGGAACAGGTGTGGGCTCTTGAGAGTCAGGATAGACAAGGGGCTGCAGCTGCGGCTTGTTTTCTTATCATTTTATCTGGTCCATGAGTGGATAACAACTTCAAGAAGACCCTATCCTAATGAGAGGAACCCAGGAGTCAGGGAGAGGAGTGATGGTGGGTGGAGACAGAGGCCTGGTGCCCTGGCTGCAGTGGAAGTGTCTGGAAGACCAGGCAGAAAGAGCCTGCAGAGAGTGATAGCCATGGTCACAGACCTGTCAGAACTGCTGTTTGTTAGTTCAAGTCCTGCTCTGAGGTATTCTGTGTCAGCTGTGAGCGACAGGTGAGCAGGGGGTTCTCTGCAAGGTGGGCTATGTGCACAGTTCCTGTGTGTCCAGCCCTGCTGCGGTTCCTTCCCAGGGGAGCTCCGTATCCTGGGAAGGGCCTGAGTAGGAGAGCCCCATGGGCTGCTGGGTAGCTGCAGAGGTGAGCTCCATACCCTGGGAGGGACTTGACCACGAGAGCCCCGTGGGCTGTGGGGTAGGGGTGCAGCCCAGGTGAGCTCCATATCCTGAGATTGGCCTGACCACGAGAGCCCCATGGGCTGCTGGAGACCTGGTAAAGGATATCAGGACAGTCAGTGAAGCCACCGAGGATATACATCCAGTAGCTCCTATTTCCTACTCCCTGCTGGTCATTCTACCTTCCACCAGGCCATGGCATTCTGTATTAGACTTCAATGATGCCTTCTTCTGTATTCCATTCATCTCAGAGTCACAAGAATTTTTGGCTTGTGAGTGGCAGGACACAACATGCAACAAAAGCAATAATGCTGGGCCGTCCTGCCCCAATGGTTCAAAAATCCCCACACCATCATTGGGGAAATGTCCTCTAAAGACCTAAAAGTTCAACCTCTTTAAAAGGGAACCCTCCTTCAATATGCAGATGACATTCTGATCGCCAGGCCTACTAAAGACGCCTCTGAACTACCTAGCCAAGAAAGGATAGAAGGTGTCCAAGAAAAACGCTCAAATATCCCAGTCTAAGGTGACATGCCTGGGATTCATTCTCACAGATATTCGGAGAAACGCATCCCAGGATAGGGAAGAAGCCATTTGCAGCCTTACGTCTTCTAAAACTAGAAGACAGCTTAGGGGTTCTTGGGGAGGCCAAGGTTTTCTGCATCTGGATCCCTAACTACAGTGTCATAGCTGGGCCTCTACATGAAACACTGACACGAAAAGATGATGATCCTTTTGAATAGAAGCCAGAAGCAGCCTTTCAAGAATGGAAAGAGCAGTCAATACAGACCCTTGCCCAGGAACTCCCTAATTTAGCTAAACCCTTTGACCTTTACATACCCGGTCAAAGGTTAATCGCCCTTGGAGCCTTAGTGCAAAAACTGGGACCACTTGAAATGGAGCAACACAAGAATGCCCTTCAGGTATGATAAACTATGGTCACCAAGGGCTTTGCCCACCGACTCATCAGGCCAGGATACTGGGGTATCTAAAAAGCTGGAAATCAGCAGCCCGCAAGGCCAGCTCCCTCCTAAGGGAAAAGGACCCCACGTGGTGATCCTAACCACCCATCATGCCCTGAAGTTGCAGGGGTCGCTCTGTGGACACACTGACCTCGAGTGAGGAGGCCCTCCAACTCCAACCTCCAGAGAGGTAAACGGGGGCAACGGGCCCCCAAAATGACTCGTGTGACCATCACTTGACCTGGAGTTTCTCTCAGAAAACGACAAGACTGTGCCCCGAAAGAGCAGACTACTGCTTGCAGGACTTACTGCACCCAGAGGGGGGCTAATAACCTTGGCGGGGGAAACGTATATCACGCTTTCACCATGGAAAACCCTACAGACACCGCGGTGATGGTGGCCAATATGACCGGCTGGACTGCTGGCTACTTCTAAAGGCCGTTGACTCAGTGGACGTCATGGTCCTGGATCACCACTGACCCTGGACTGTCTGGGAGTTGCGCGGGCAGGGCTCTGACACATGGTGCTGTTTGTACATTAATTCAGGGACCTAATTAAAGAAAGCACAGACTACTGGTCAGAGCATCTAGTCTGGCAAAAACTGTCAGCCTAAGGTCGCCGAACATATGTGGGGTGGGGTGAAACCTGCCACCGCAGCATCCCTGCGCCTCTCTTTCCTGGACCCTTAAAGGTCATTAGAATCTGTAACACTTCCAATGCTGGTGCTCAGGCGGACGAGAAGTGAGGCAGGAGGCCTTGGGACAATCAACCTCACCAGGAGGCTGGAGGGGAGACGTTTTGCCCCTCCCCCCATGTATCAGGGCTCCCACCACAGCATGAAGCAGTTACAAAAGAGGGGTCTGCACCCTCAACACCCCAAGAATAAGGAACGGAACAAAAAGCAGAGGAGGTGTTCGTCTCCGGCAACGTTCATTAAAAATTCCTGGGAGATAAAAAGAGAATCTGGGCAATAAAATAAAGTCTAACCTGTTTTTCCTTTGTGCTTTGTCTAATTTCACGTGCTCCTAGGGTTCCGCATGCAGAGGTCCCACACCCGGCACTTCAGACCCGATTTCCTAGTGCAGAATGGCTGGGTCGACACCTCAGCTAGCGGGGTCCCATGCAGACTCCGCGGCATAGAGCCTGAGCTGCAGCCAACGCAGCCCTCGAGAGCTCCATCCCCTCCCTCCCACTGACGCTGCCGGGGACCCTACACAGCAGCCCAGCCCACAGCCCATGGGGGAGTGCACGCTCTCACCTCTCCATTCTGTTTTCAAAATACTGTTTCCTTTGCTTCTGAACCAAACTCAGTCTTGATCTGTTGGCTCCAATGACACTGGGCACGGGGACTCCTGTTGGGGTCCACTCTGGAGGATCAGTAACAGAAATTGAGAACATTGTAACTTCAATGAACAGATGTGTGAGCCAAACTGTAGTTAACATAAAGCAGTGTATAATGCTCGGGTAAAATAAGATGTTTCTAAGACTTACATTTGATATTTCCCTCACTTTCCTATAAGCAAGTTTAGTGAAGACGTCTGTCTTATTTGTCAGGTCAACATTAGAGAAATGAAGTGATTTATTTCCATGGATGTACATCGAATACTCTTGGCTGAAGCTTCAATCTTGTTTTGAATGCTTTTCCATTGAAAATGATACCTCTCTTTCAGCTCCCCCATTTCTGAGAAGTATAAAATCTTATAATTTATTATTACCAAAGGGGAAAGGTAGGAGAAGGGATAAATTAACAGTTTGGGATTAAGACATACACACTGCTATGTATAAAATAGATCATCAACAAGGAACTACTGTATAGCACAGGGAACTACACTGAATATTTTGCAATAACCTATAAGGGGAAATAATCTGAAAAACAATAGATATTTTTATTGACATCATCTATCAATGACAGATAAAATGTAACCTAAGCAAGGCCGATGGTGAGTGCTTCTGACCCTGAAGATTTCAGTCATCTAAAGTTGGGGCTCTGCCTATTTCCCAAGCCCCTTACAGGACATACGTGTAGCCGTAGCTTAAAAATTCCCCAGTTTGGGGTTCGGGGAGGCACTGATTTGGAAAAATCCCTGGTGTTCTCCTTACATGCACGGGACCCTTCCTACAGCTAAAACATGCCTGTCACACCTAGAGGATGGTACACCGTTTGATCGGAAAGAGTTTGGAAAAGGCACCTCATCTCCTCATCGCCTGGTGCTCGGGTTCAACCCTCCAGCATCTTTCCTAACAATCTCCTCACTTGGGGATATCAGCACCGTCAACATCCTGTTGCACACAGTTTGGAATTTGTCCAGAGGATGAAGCGGAAGGATGAGAAAAATTTAGAGACAAGTCTTAGGTGTTTGGACAGGCACATGCCACTCTAATTTCCAATCCAGAAGACAAATTCATCAAAGGCTAGAATTGCCCACGGAAACAGAATAGGGCTAGAGGAAATCCCGCTGTTTTGTGTCCGGTTTCCAAAAACACAAGTTGAAAAATGGAACTCAGGGGCACTAAAATTCATGAAACTGCAGAGTTGAAAATATCTATCGCCGAAAAATGTCTTGAGGTAAGTCACAGAAAAGGACTTGTAAGCAAGGGAGAGTGGCAGGAAACAGATTTGAAGAGGTAGAAAGGACTCCCCATTAAAGCACAAGAAAAGGGGCTGAACATTGCCAATGATGCAGTTGGCCAAAAAGGGTGTATGCATTTTTTCTGAATATATTCAAGTAAAGGCCATACACACTTTTTATCCAACCAAACAGGTGGGCACTGGAAATCAATATCACAAAATGTATCACTTCACATCAGTCAGAAGGGCCATCCACATAAAGTGTAAACACCAGAAATGCAGGACAGGGCGAGGAGAAAAGGGAGCCCTGTGAGGCTGATAGTGGAAATGTAATTTGCCAACGGCCACTCTGGAGAAGTGTATTGTGTTTGCTAAAACATCTAAAAAATGAGCTACAGAGCATAGGGCACTTGCACTCATGGGCGTGTACCTTGGGAAAAACAAAAATCGACAGAAAACAGGCACCCGAACGTTTACCACCTCTCTGTTAAAAAGGGCCTCAACTTGGATATAACCTAAATGTCCCTGGAAGGATAAAATGGATAAAAGAGATGGGGTACTTATGTAGAGTGGAATATTACTCATCCAGAAATCAATGAAATAAGGCCAGTTGTAACAACTCTGGAGGAGTTACATACGATCATTCTAAGTGACATATGTCAGAAAGAAAAAGACACATATCATAAGATGTCACTTAAAGGTGGAATCAAAAATGGCTACACATGAAATAAATTACAAAACAGAAACATAGTCAAATATGTAGAAAATAGACATAAGGCTGCTAAATGGGAAAGGTGGGGAATGGTGAGGTATTATCCAGGAGGTTGAAATTAGCAAAGATACCATTCCAAGTACCAAATTGAATAACTGACAAGGCCTACACGGTACCTCAAAGAACTGCACTCAGCCCACTCAAGTCACTGGAAAATAATACATATGACTGGTAAGCATCTGAAAAAGAAGTTATTGTTGTCTCACAGTACATGAATCAAGTGGATGTACAGCAGCAAAAAACAGAGCTTTGAAAATCAGCTGTAACCAATATAAAAATAAATTTAAAACTATTTATAAAAACAGTGAGACAGACAAAAATTCTTACAAATTTTGTTGAAGGGCTACGATGTAACATGGATTGAACACATGTAGACCCACAGCAGGATGATTATATAAGGCTGGAAGCTATGCACGCTAAGAGATGTTAGAGAGGCTGGGTGAGGAAATGCAGACCTTTTAAAGTAATACTGCCTGGTACCCATTCCATGGGTCCCAAATCTGCAGGTTCAAGGGTATCTTCTGACAGCGAAAACATGCCTGGGAAACCGAGATGAATGTACACCGTGTGCTCAGGAAAGGTGTCTAAAATGCACCTCATTTTTGATCTCCTGGTGCTGGGGTTCGCCATTCCAGCCACATTACTAACAATCTCCCCACTTGGAGAATCAGCACCTTTAACCTCCTGTTTCACACAGTTTGCAATTTGTGCAGAGGATAAATGGGAAGAGGGGGAACCAATGAGAGATTAGCTGTAGGACTTTTGACAGGCACATGTCACTCTAATTTCCCATTAGGAAGAAGAATTAACCAAAGGCTCAGCCTGCCTCCCCAGAACCAGAATAGGGCCAGAAGTAATCCAATGGTTTGGCGGCCAGCTCACAAAAAAAGCGAGTTGCAAAATGGAGCTCAGGAGCAGACAATTCAAAGACCTGCAAAGATATAAATGATAACCAACGTCCAAAAATATATTCAGGTAAGGCAACGAAGAGGATCTGAATGAGAGGCAGAATTGCAGGAAACAGATTTCAAAAGGTAGATTGTACTCACATTTAAAGCATATGAAAAGCAGCAGAATTTCTAAAATGATGCGGTTGGGCAAAAGGGTGTATGCGTTTTTTTCGTGAATATCTTCAGGAAAAAAACACATGCAGAGTTTTTGGCCAACCAAGCAAGAGGGAAATGCAAATCCGCACAATAAAGAAGTCTCAATTTCCACTGCTCAGAAAGGCCATCCAAAAAATGTGTACAAACCAGAAATTCAGGAGAGGCCATGGAAAACAGGGAGCCTAGTCACGCTGATGGGTGGGGTATAAATATCCAAGAGCCACTCTGAAGAAGTGTATGCTGTTTTTAAAACATCTAAAATACAAAGCCCCGGAGCAAGGGGACTTCAACTCATGGACATATAACTTGGGAAGACTAAATGTCAATAAGACACAGGCACCCCAAAGTTTAGGGCTGCTCTGCATACAAGAACCTCAACTTTGGTACACCTAAAATATCCCAGGAAAAAGAGAAATGCATAAAGAACTTGTGGTAATTTTGTACAACGGAATATCACTCAGACGTGAAATCAATGTATATAAGGCCAGTAGCAGCATAATGAGTGGATTTACGTATGATGATTTTAAGGGAAATTAGTCACACAGAAAAAGAATCTTATCATAAGATATGACTTATAGAGGGAATGTCAATATCGCAACACATGAACTGAATTAGGAAAGAGAACAGAGTCTCACATTTAGCAAAATTCTCTTATGCCTGCTTCAGGGGAAAGGAGAGGTGGTGTGATACATAAAACCAGAGTTTGATATTAGCACAGGTACCATTCCATAAACCAAATACAGAATAGACAAGACCTACACCTTCCTCAGTGAACGGGACTCAACACCCCTATGCCCCACAGAGGAATATATCTGACTACTAAGAATCTTAAAACCTATGTATTGATATGTCTCCGTAAGGGAATCAATTGTGTCTAGACTGGCATAAACACGTCAGTGAAAATCAGCTCAACCCCATTATAAAAATGAATTTCAAAAAACCCCCCAAAAACAGCGGAATTCTTACACAATTCCTTCAAGGGTTCTGATGAAACCTGGAATGACCCTATCTGCAAAGACAGCTGGATGAGACATAAGGCTGGACACTTGGGACTGAGAGGACTGGTGAGATTGGGAGAGAAAATGCAGACCTTTTAAAGTAGTAATGCATGCCACCATTCCATGTGTCCCAAATCTCCAGGTAGAAGGGAATATCACTACAATTATAACATGTATGGGAAACCTAGAAAATGGACACCCTGTGATGGCGAAAGGTTTCTAAAACTCTCCTAATTTTTCCTCTCCTTGTGCTCCACTTTGGCATTCCAACTGCTTTACTATCAATCTCCCAACTTAGGAGAGTCAGCCCCTATAACCTCCTGGTTCGCACAGTTTGCTAATTGTGCAGAGGATGAAAGGGAAGAGGGAGAACCAATCAGAGAGTAGATGTAGACATTTGGACGGGCACATGTCACTCTAATTTCCCGGCAGGAAGAAGAATTAACCAAAGCCTCAGCCACCCACAGGGAACCAATATAGCCACCCCTGGAACCAGTATAGGTCCTGAAGCAAAATTGTGGACTTGCGGCCAGCTCACAAAGATGGGATTTGAAAATGGGAGCTCAGGGGCACAGCGTTTCACAAACCTGCAGACTTATAAAGGACTACTCTCTTCCAAAAATTTGTTGAGGGAAGGCAATGAAGCGGCCTTGAAAATGAGGCAGAATTGCACAAAACATATTTCAAGAGGTAAATTGGAATCACCTTTAAAGCACAGGAAAAGCATCCCAACATGGACAGAGATGCACTTGGCCAAAAAGGGCGTATGCCTTTTCTCCTGAATATATTCAGAAGAAAACGCATACACCCTTTTTGGCCAATCAAGCAAGCACGCAATACAAATCCACACTACAAAGAATTGTCACTTACCACCGGTCAAAAGGGACATCCGAATATCTGTAAAAACCAGAAAGGCAAGAGAGAGATGTCAAGGGCATGAAGCAATGTGATCCCAATGGTCATGGAGGATTGTGATGACAAGCGCATGGAGAATTGTGATGACAAGATTATGTACCATTTTGTTGACAAATGCAAGGAGCATTATGATGACAAGGTTCATGGAGCACTGTGATGACAAGCATCACGGAGCATAGTGATTACAGGGGTCATGGAGCATTGGGATGACAAGCGCATGGATCATTGTGATGATAATGGTCATGGAGCATTTTAATGACAAGAGTCCCGGATCATTGTGTTGTCAGGGTTCATGGAGCGTTGTGATGACAGTGGTCATGGAGCATTGTGATGACAGGGGTCATGGCGCATTGTGATGAGAAGGTCATGGAGCATTGGGCTGAAAATATCCATGGAGTACTGTGATGACAGGGGTCATGGAGCATTGTGATGACAAGGTACTGGAGCACTGTGATGAGAAGACCATGGAGCCTTGTGATGACAAGTCTCATGGAGCATTCTGATGAAAAGTGCCATGGAGCATTGTGATTACAGGGGTCTTGGAGCATTGTGATGACAAGGGCATGGAGCATTGGGATGAGAAGGCCATGGAGCGTTCTGATGACATGCATCATGGAACTTTGTGATGACAAGGGCATGGAGCATTGTGATTACAGCGGTCTTGGAGCACTGTGATGAAAAGGGCATGGATCATTGTGATGAAAAAGGCATGGAGCCTTGTCATGACAGGGCTCAAGGAGCAAACTGACAACAAGTGTCAGGGAGCATTGTGATGACAAGGGTATTGAGTATTGTGATGACAGAGGTCATGGAGCATTGTGATGAGAAGACCATGGATAATTGTGATGACGAGCGTCATGGGGCGTTGTGATGATAAGTGTTATGGAACATATTGATCACAAGGATTTGGAGCATTGTGATGACAGAGGTCATGGAGCATTTTGGTTTCATTGTGATGACAATAGCCTGAAGCATTATGATGATGGGCATGGTGCATTGTGATGACAGAGTTCATGGAGCATTGAGATGAAAAGGGGCATGGAGCATTGCGATTACAGGAGTCTTGGAGCATTGTGATGACAAAGGCATGGAACATCGTGAATGAGAAGGCCATGGAGCATTCTGTTGACATGCGTCATGGAGCTTTGTGATGACAAGGGCATGGAGCATTGTGATTACAGGGGTCTTGGAGCATTGTGATGACAAGGGTCATGGAGCCTTGTGATGACAAGGCTGTGGAACATTTTGATGGCAGGGGTCATGGAGCATTGTTATGACAGGGGTAATGGAGCATTGTGATGACAAGGGCATGGAGCATTGGTCTGAAAAGTTTCATGGATTATTGTGATGAAAGGGGGCAAGGAGCATTGTGATGACAAGGGCATGGAACACTGTGATACATGGGTCATGGAGGATTGTAATGAGAAGCGCATGGAGCATTGTGATAAGAATGTCATCGAGCATTGTGATGAAAAGCATCATGGAGCCTGTGATGACAAGGGCATGGAACAATGTGATGAGAGGGTTCATGGAGCATTGTGATGACAATGGCATGCAGCATTGTGATGACAAGGGTCATTGAGCTTTGTGATGACAAAGGTCATGGAGCATTTTGATGACAAGGGTGTGGTGCATTCTGTTGTGAAGGACAGGGAGCATTGTGATGACAGGGGATATGGAACATTGTGATTTCAGGGGAATGGAGCATTGTGATGATAAAGGCATGTAGCATTGTTGTGACAAGGGTCATGGAATATTGTGATGACAGGGGTGAGGGAGTATTGTGTTGACTAGTGATGGAACATTGTGATATCAGTGGTGAGAGAGCATTTTGATGAGAAGTGCATGGAGCAGTGTGATGCCAAGGTTTATGGAGCATTGTGATGACAAAGATGTGGAGCATTGTGATGACAAGCGCATGGCACATTGTGATGCCATGGGTCATGGAGTATTGTGCTAACAAAGGCATTGAGCATTGGGAGGACAAGGGTCACCGAGCATTGTGATGAAATATTCACGGAGCGCTGTGGTGACAAAGGTCACAGAGCCTTGTGATGACGAGGGCATGGACCATTGTGATGACAAAGGTCATGAAGCATTGTGATGACTGGAGTCACGGAGCATTGTGATGACAGGGGTCATAGAGCATTGTGATGAAAGGGCATGGAGTATTGTGATGACAGGGGCATGTTGCATTGGTTTGACAAGTTTCAGGGATTATTGTGATGACAGTGGGCATGGCACATTGTGATGACAAGGGCATGGAGCATTGTGATGAGAAGGTCATGGAGTATTGTGAAGAAGGGTGTCAGGGAGCATTGTGATGACATATGTCATGGTCCATTGCGATGACAATGGAATGGAGCATTGTGATGCCAAGTGTCATGGAGGATTGTGATGAGAAAGGTAATGGAGCATTTTGATGACAAGCGCTTGGGGCATTGTGATGACAAGGGTCATGGAGCATTGTGATAACAAGGGCCATTGAGAATTTTGATGACATGTTCATGAAGCATTGTGATGACAATCACATGGGGCTTGCTGTGACAGGGATCATGGAGCATTGCGATGACAAGTGCATAGAGAATTGTGATGACAAAGCATGTAACACTGTGATGAAAAGCATCATGGAGCACAGTGATGCCAAGAACGTGGAGAATTGTGATGACAGGGGACATGGAGCATTGTGATGACCAGGGCATGGAGTATTGTGATGGCAAGACCGTGGAGCATTGTGATGAGAAGACCATGGATAATTGTGATGAATAGCGTCATGGAGCACTGTAATGACAAGGGGTATGGAGCATTGTGATAACAGGGGTCATGGAGCATTGTGATGACAAGGTTCATGGAGCATTCTGATGACAAGCTTGTGGAGTATTTTGATGACAATGACATGGAGCATTTTGATGAAAATGGCATGGGGCATTGTGATGAAAAAGACATGGAGCGTTTTCATGACAGTTTTCAGGGAGCATTCTGACGACAAGTGTCAGGGAGCATTGTGATGACAAAGGTCATGGAGAATTGTGACGACAAGGGCAGGGAGTATTGTGATGACAAGCACATGGAGCTTGCTATGACGGGGTCATGGAGCATTGCGATGACAAGTGCATAGAGAATTGTGATGACAAAGCATGTAACACTGTAATGAGAAGTGTCATGGAGCATAGTGATGCCAAGATCGTGGAGAATTGTGATGACAGGGGACATGGAGCATTGTGATGACCAGGGCATGGAGCATTGCGATGGCAAGATCGTGGAGCATTGTGATGAGAAGACCATGGATAATTGTGATGACGAGGGTCATGGAGCACTGTAATGACAAGGGGTATAGAGCACTGTGATGACAGTGGTCATGGAGCATTGTGATGACCGGGGACATGGAGCATTGTGATGCCCAAGGCATGGAGCACTGTGATGGCAAGACCGTGGAGCATTGTGATGAGAAGACCATGGATAATTGTGATGAGGAGCGTCATGGAGCACTGTAATGACAAGTGGTATGGAGCCTTGTGATGACAGGGGTCATGGAGCATTGTTATGACAGTGGTCATGGAGCATTGTGATGACAAGTGTCATGGAGCATTTTGATGACAAGGGCGTGCAGCATTGTGATGAGAAGACCATGGACAATTGTGATTACGAGTGTCATGGAGCACTGTAATGACAAGCAGTATGGAGCATTGTGATGACAGGGGTCATGGAGCATTGTGATGACTGGGGACATGGAGCATTGTGATGACCAGAGCATGGAGCATTGTGATGGCAAGACCGTGGAGCACTGTGATGAGAAGACCGTGGATAATTGTGATGACGAACATCATGGAGCACTGTAATGACAAGGGGCATGGAGCATTGTGATGACAGGTGTCATGGAGCATTGTGATGACAGGGGTCATGGACCATTGAGATGACAAGGGTCACGGAGCATTCTGATGACAAGCTTGTGGAGTATTGTGATGACAATGGCATGAAGCATTGTGATGAAAAGGGCATGGATCATTGTGATGAAAAAGGCATGGAGACTTGTCATGACAGGGTTCAATGAGCATACTGATGACAAGTGTCAGGGAGCATTGTGATGACAAGTGTATTGAGAATTGTGATGACAAAGGTCATGGAGCATTGTGATGAGAAGTCCATGGATAATTGTGATGACCAACGTCATGGGGCGTTGTGATGACAAGTGTTATGGAACATTGTGATCACAAGGGTTTGGAGCATTGTGATGAGAGAGGTCATGGAGAATTTTGATTTCATTGTGATGACAATAGCATGAAGCATTATGATGATGGGCATGGTGCATTGTGATGACAGGGTTCATGGAGCATTGAGATGCAAAGAGGCATGGATCATTGTAATAACAAGGGTCTTGGAGCATTGTGATGACAAGGGCATGGAGTATTGTGATGAGAAGGCCATGGAGCATTCTGAAGACATGCGTCAGGGAGCTTTGTGATGACATGGGATTGGAGCATTGTGATTACAGGGGTCTTGGAGCATTGTGATGACAAGGGCCATGGAGTCTTGTGATGACAAGGCCGTAGAACATTGTGATGGCAGGGGTCATGGAGCATTGTTATGACAGGTGTAATGGAGCATTGTGATGACAAGGGCATGGAGCATTGGTCTGAAAAGTTTCATGGATTATTGTGATGAGAGTGAGCATGGAGCATTGTGATGACAAGGGCACGGAACACAGTGATACATGTGTCATGGAGGATTGCAATGACAAGGGCATGGAGCATTGTGATGACAAGCGTCATGGAGCTTTGTGATGACAACGGCATGGAGCAATGTGATGAGAGGTTTCATGGAGCTTTGTGATGACAATGGCATGGAGCATTGTGATTCCAAGGGTCATGGAGCTTTGTGATGACATAGGCCATGGAGCATTTTGATGACAAGGGCGTGGTGCATTGTGATGAGAAGGGCAGGGAGCATTGTGATGACAGGGTCATCTAGCAATTGGATGAAAAGGGTCATGGAATATTTTGATGACAGTGTTTATGGAACATTGTGATGTTAGGGGTCATGGAGCATTGTGATGAAAAGGGTCATGGAGCATTGTGATGACAGGGGTTATGGAACATTGTGATGTCAGGGGTCATGGAGCATTGTGATGATAAGAGCATGTAGCATTGTTGTGACAAGGGTCATGGAACATTGGGATGACAGGGTGGAGGGAGTATTGTGTTGACTAGTGATGGAACATTGTGATATCAGTGGTGAGAGAGCATTTTGATGAGAGGTGCATGGAGCATTGTGATGACAAGGCTGTGGAGCATTGTGATGAGAAACGCAGGGCACATTGTGATGACATGGGTCATGGAACATTGTGCTGACAAACGCATGGAGCATTGTGATGACAAGGTTTATGGAGCATTGTGATGACAACGATGTGGAGCATTGTGATGACAAGCGCATGGCACATTTGATGCCATGTGTTATGGAGTAATGTGCTGACAAAGGCATGGAGCATTGTGATGACAAGGGTCACCGAGCATTGTGATGAAATGTTCATGGAGCGTTGTGGTCACAAAGGTCACAGAGCCTTGTGATGACGAGGGCATGGACCATTGTGATGACAAAGGTCATGAAGCATTGTGATAACTGGAGTCACGGAGCATTGTGATGACAGGGGTCATAGAGCATTGTGATGAAAGGGCATGGAGCATTGTGATGACAGGGTCATGGATCATTTTTCTGACAAGTTTCATGGATTATTGTGATGACAGTGGGCATGGCGCATTGTGATGACAAGGGCATGGAGCATTGTGATGAGAAGGTCATGGACTATTGTGAAGAAGGGTGTCAGGGAGCATTGTGATGACATATGTCATGGTCTATTGCAATGACAATGGAATGTAGCATTGTGATGCCAAGTGTCATGGAGGATTGTGATGACAAAGGTAATGGAGCATTTTGATGACAAGGGCTTGGAGCATTGTGATGACAAGGGTCATGGCGCATTGTGATAACAAGGGCCATTGAGAATTTTGATGACATGTTCATGAAGAATTGTGATGACAATCACATGGAGCTTGCTATGACAGGGGTCATGGAGCATTACGATGACAAGTGCATAGAGAATTGTGATGACAAAACATGTAACACTGTGATGAGAAGTATCATGGAGCATAGTGATGCCAAGAACGTGGAGAATTGTGATGACAGGGGACATGGAGCATTGTGATGAACAGGGCATAGAGCACTGTGATGGCAAGACCGTGGAGCATTGTGATGAGAAGACCATGGATAATTGTGATGATGAGCCTCATGGAGCACTGTAATGACAAGGGGTATGGAGCATTGTGAAGACAGGGGTCATGCAGCATTGTGATGACTGAGGACATGGAGCATCGTGATGACCAAGGTATGGAGCATTGTGATGGCAAGACCGTGGAGGATTGTGATGAGAAGACCATGGATAATTGTGATGACGAGCGTCATGGAACAGTGTAATGACAAGGGCTATGGAGCATTTTGATGACAGGTGTCATGGAGCATTCTGAAGACAATGATCAGGGAGCATTCTGATGACAAGCTTGTGGAGTATTGTGATGACAATGACATGGAGCGTTGTGATGAAAAGGGCATGGAGCATTCTGATGAAAAAGGCATGGAGCATTTTCATGACAGTGTTCAAGGAGTATTCTGACGACAAGTGTCAGGGAGCATTGTGATGACAAGTGTATTGAGAATTGTGATGACAAAGGTCATGGAGCATTGTGACGACAAGTGCATGGAGTATTGTCATGACAGTCATCATGGAGTGTTGTGATGACAAGTGTTATGGAACATTGTGATCACAAGGGGTTGGAGCATTGTGATGACAGAGGTCATGGACCATTTTGATTTCAAGGAGCATGGAGCATTGTGATGACAAGAGCATGGAGCAATGTGATCCCAGGGTTCATGGAGGATTGTGATGAAAATTGTAATGGAGTATTGTGATGACAAGCTCATGGAGCATTGTGATGACAAGGTCATGTAGGATTTTGATGACACAGGCATGGAGAATTGTGATGATAAGGGTCATGGAGCACTGTGATGATAAAAGTCACGGAGCATTGTGATTACAGGGGTCATGGAGCATTGGGATGACAAGGGCATGGATCATTGTGATGACAAGTGTCATGGAGCATTGGGCTGAAAATGTTCATGGAGCATTGTGATGACAAGGGAATGGAGCATTGTGATGACAAGAGTCCCGGATCATTGTGTTGTCAGGGGTCATGGAGTGTTGTGATGACAGTGGTCATGGAGGATTTTGATGATATGGGTCATGGAGCATTGTGATGAGAAGGTCATGAAGCATTGGGCTGAAAATGTTCATGGAGTATTGTGATGACAGGGGTCATGGAGCATTGTAATGAGAAGGGAATTGAGCACTGTGATGACAAGGTCCTGGAGCATTGTGATGGGAAGTCCATGGAGCCTTGTGATGACAATTCTCATGGAACATTCTGATGAAAAGGGGCATGGAGCATTGTGATTACAGGGATCTTGGAGCATTGTGATGACAAGGGCATGGAGTATTGTGATGAGAAGGCCATGAAGCATTCTGATGACATGCGCCATGGAGCTTTGTGCTGACAAGGGCATGGAGTATTGTGATGAAAATGGCATGGATCATTGTTATGAAAAAGGCATGGAGCCTTGTCATGACAGGGTTCAAGGAGCATACTGACGACAAGTGTCACGGAGCATTGTGATGACAAGTGTATTGAGCATTGTGATGACAAAGTTCATGGAGCATTGTGATGAGAAGACCATGGATAATTGTGATGATGAGCGTCATGGGGTGTTGTGATGATAAGTTTTATGGAACATTGTGATCACAAGGGTTTGGAGCATTGTGATGACAGAGGTCATGGAGCATTTTGATTTCATTGTGATGACAATAGCCTGAAGCATTATGGTGATGGGCATGGTGCATTGTGATGACAGCGTTCATGGAGCATTGAGATGAAAAGGGGCATGGAGTATTGTGATTACAGGGGTCTTGGAGCATTGTGATGACAAGGGCAAGGAGCATTGTGATGAGAAGGCCATGGAGCATACTGATGACATGTGTCATTAAGCTTTGTGATGACAAGGGCATGGAGCATTGTGATTACAGGGGTCGTGGAGCATTGTGATGACAAGGGTCATGGAGCCTTGTGATGAAAATGGTGTGGAACATTGTGATGGAAGGGGTCATGGAGCATTGTTATGACAGGGATAATGGAGCATTGTGATGAGAAGGGCATGGAGCATTGGTCTGAAAAGTTTCATGGATTATTGTGATGAGAGTGGGCATGGAGCATTGTGATGACAAGGTCACGGAACACTGTGATCCATGGGTCATGGAGGATTGTAATGACAAGGGCATGGAGCATTGTGATGAGAAGGGCATCGTACATTGTTTTGACAAGCATCATGGAGCTTTGTGATGACAAGAGCATGGAACAATGTGATGAGAGGGTTCATGGAACATTGTGCTTCCAAGGGTTATGGAGGTTTGTGATGACAAAAGTCATGGAGCATTTTGATGTCAAGGGCGTGGTGCATTGTGATGAGAAGGACAGGGAGCATTTTGATAACAGGGTCATGCAGCAATTTGATGAAAAGTGTAATGGAACATTTTGATGACAGGGGTTATAGAACATTGAGATGTCAGGGGTCATGGAGCTTTGGGATGAAAAGGGTCATGGAGCATTTTGATGACAGGGGTTATGGAACATTGTGATGTCAGGGGTCATGGAACATTGTGATGATAAGGGGATGTAGCATTGTGATGACAGTGGTCATGGAACATTGTGATTACAGGGGTGAGGGATTATTGTGATGACTAGTGATGGAACATTGTGATATCTCTGTTGAGAGAGCATTTTGATGAGAAGTGCATGGAGCATTGTGATTACAAGGTTTATGGAGCATTACGATGACAAGGTTGTGGACCGTTGTGATGAAAATCATGTGGCACATTGTGATGACAAGGGTCATGGAGCATTGTTCTGACAAAGGCATGGAGCATTGTGATGACAAGTGTCACGGAGCATTGTGATGAAAAGTTCATGAAGTATTGTGGTTACAAAGGTCACAGAGCCTTGTGATGATGTGGGCATGGACCACTGTGATGACAAATGTTATGAAGCATTGTGATGACTGGAGTCACAGAGCATTGTGATGACAGGGGTCATGGAGCTTTGTGATGACAAGGGCATGGAGCATTGTGATGACAGGGGCATGGAGCATTGGTCTGACAAGTTTAATAGATTATTGTGATGACAGTGGGCATGGGGCATTGTGATGACAAGGGCATGGGGCATTGTGATGAGAAGGTCATGGAGTATTGTGAAGACAGGTGTCAGGGAGCATTGTGATGACATATGTCATGGTCCATTGCTATGACAATGGCATGGAGCATTGTGATGCCAAATGTAATGGAGGATTGTGATGACAAATATAATGGAGCATTGTGATGACTAGGTTTTGGAGCATTATGATGACAAGGGCCATTGAAAATTTTCATGACAAGGTCGTGAAGCATTGTGATGACAAGGTGCTGGAGCATTGTGATGAGAAAACCATGGAGCCCTGTGAGACAAGTCTCCTGGAGCATACTGATGAAAAGGGGCATGGAGCATTGTGATTAGAGTGTCTTGGAAAATTGTGATGACAAGGGCATGGAGCATTGTGATGAGAAGGCCAAGGAGCAGTCTGATGACATGCGTCATTGAGCTTTGTGATGACAAGGGCATGAAGCATTGTAATTACAGGCGTCTTGGAGTATTGTGATGAAAAAGGCATGGATCATTGTGATGAAAAAGGCATGGAGCCTTGTCATGACAGGGTTCAAGGAGCATACAGAGAACAAGTGTCAGGGAGCATTTTGATGACAAGTGTATTGAGCATTGTGATGACAAAGGTCATGGAGCATTGTGAAGAGAAGACCATAGATAATTGTGATGACGAGCGTCATGGGGCATTGTGATGACAAGTGTTATGGAATATTGTGATCACAAGGGTTTGGAGCAGTGTTATGACAGAGGTCATGGAGCATTTTGATTTCATTGTGATGACAATAGCCTGAAGCATTATGATGATGGGCATGGTGCATTGTGATGACAGGGTTCATGGATCATTGAGATAAAAAGGGACATGGAGCATTGTGATTACAGGGGTCTTGGAGCATTGTGATGAGAAGGGTCATGGAGCCTTGTGATGACAAGACCATGGAACATCGTGATGGCAGGGGTCATGGAGCATTGTTATCACAGGGGTAATGGAGCATTGTGATGGCAAGGGCATGGAGCATTCTGATGACATGCATCAGGGAGCTCTGTGATGACAAGGGCATGGAGCACTGTGATTACAGGGGTCTTGGAGCATTGTGATGACAAGGGTCATGGAGCCTTGTGATGACAAGGCCGTGGAACGTTGTGATGGCAGGGTTCATGGAGCATTGTGATGACAAGGGCATGGAACATTTGTCTGAAAAGTTTCATGGATTATTGTGATGAGAGTGGGCATGGAGCATTGTGATGACAAGGGCACGGAACACAGTGATACATGGGTCATGGAGGATTGTAATGACAAGGGCATGGAGCATTGTGATGAGAAGGGCATCGAGCAGTGTGATGACAAGCACCATGGAGCTTTTTGATGACAATAGCATGGAACAATGTGATCAGAGTTTTCATGGAGTATTGTGATGACAATGGCATGGAGCATTGTGATGCCAAGGGTCATGGAGCTTTGTGATGACAAAGGTCATGGAGCATTTTGATGACAAGGGCGTGGTGCATTGTGATGAGAAGGGCAGGGAGCATTGTGATGACATTGTCATGAACCAATTTGATGAAAAGGGTCATGGAATATTTTGATGAGAGGTGTTATGTAACATTGTGATGTCAGGGGTCATGGAGCATTTTGATGAAAAGGGTCATGGAGCATTTTGGTGACAGGGGTTATGGAACATTGTGATGTCAGGGATCATCAAACATTGTGATGATAAGTGCATGTAGCATTGTGATGACAGGAGTCATGGAACATTGTGATGACAGGGTTCAGGGAGTATTGTGATGAATAGTGATGTAACATTGTGATATCAGTGGTGAGAGAGCATTTTGATTTGAAGTGCATGGAGCATTGTGATGACAAGGTTTATGGAGCATTGTGATGACAAGATTGTGGAGCACTGTGACGACAAGTGCATGGTGCATTGTGATGACATGGGTCATGGAGCATTGTGCTGACAAGCGCATGGAGCATTGTGATGACAAGGGTCATGGAGCATTGTGCTGAGAAAGGCATAGAGCATTGTGATGACAAGGGTCAAAGAGCATTGTGATGAAAAGTTCATGAAGCATTGTGGTTAAAAAGGTCACAGAGACTGTTGATGACAAGGACATGGACCATTGTGATGACAAAGGTCATGAAGCCTTGTGATGACTGGAGTCACGGAGCATTGTGATGACAGGGGTCATGGAGCATTGTGATAACAAGGTCATGGGGCATTGTGATGACAAGGGCATGGAGCATTGGTCTAATAAGTTTCATGGCTTATTGCGATGACAGTTGGAATGGCGCATTGTGATGACAAGGGCATGGAGCATTGTGATGACCAGGTCATTCATTATTGTGAAGACAGGTGTCAGGGAGCATTGTGATGACATATGTAATGGCCCATTGTGATGACAATGCCATGGAGCATTGTGATGCCAAGTGTCATGGAGGATTCTGATGACAAAGGTAATGGAGCATTGTGATGACAATGGCTTGGAGCATTGTGATGACAAGGGTCAGGGAGCATTGTGCTGACAAGTGCATGGAAAATTGTGATGACAAGGGACATGGAGCATTCTGATGACAAGCTTGTGGATTATTTTGATGACAATGGCATGGAGCATTGTGATGAAAATGGCATGGTGCATTTTGATGAAAAAGGCATGGAGCCTTTTTGTGACAGGGTTCAAGGAGCATTCTGACGACAAGTGTCAGGGAGCATTGTGATGACAAGTGTATCGAGAATTGTGATGACAATGGTCATGGAGCATTGTGATGAAAAGGGCATGCAGTATTGTGATGACAGGCATCATGGAGCATTGTGATGACAAGTGTTATGGAACATTGTGATCACAAGGGTTTGGAGCATTGTGATGACAGAGGTCATGGATCATTTTGATTTCAAGGAGCATGGAGCATTGTGATGACAAGGGCATGGAGCAATGTGATCCCAAGGTTCATGGAGGATTGTGATGGCAATGGTAATGGAGTATTGTGATGACAAGTGCATAGAACATTGTAATGACAAGGTCATGTAGCATTTTGCTGACAAAGGGAACAGGGAGCCTTGCTATGCTCATGGGTGGGATGTAAATTGCCAACTGTATCTCTGGAGGAGTACATTGTGTTCCCTAAAACAAGTAAAGAACAGAGCTACAGAGCCAAGGGCACTTCCCGTCTAGGGAATATACCTTGGGAAAAATGAAAATCAATAAGACAGAGCCACCCCAAAATTTAGGGCTGCACTGCTTACAAGGACCTCAACTTGGGTACACCTTAAATATCCCAGGAAATATAAAAATCGTTCAAAAAATTGTGGTTCTTACGTATGATGGAATATCCCTCAGCTATGAAATCAATGTCATAAGACCAGTAGCAGCAAATTGGGTGGATTCAGGTACGATGATTCTAAGTGAAATAAGTCACAGAGAAAAAGAAACTTATCATAAGATATCACTTATGAAGATTCTGTAAACATGGCTACACTTGAACTGAGTTAGGAAAGAGAACAGTGTCTCACATTTAGAAAACACTCTTATGCCTGCTTAAGGGGGAAGGAGAGGTGGGGTGATGCATAAAACCAGAGTTTGATATAAGCACAGGTACCGTTCCAAAAACCAACTATGGAATAGACAAGACGTACACCTTCCTCAGCGAAAGGGACTCAAAACCCCATATTTCCCACAGAGGAATATATCTGACTAGTAAGAATCTTAAAACCTATGTACTGATATGTCTCCGTAAGGGAATCAAGTGTGTCTAGACTGGCATAAACATGGCAGCCAGAATCAGCTCAAACCCACTAGAAAAAGGAATTTCAAAAACAAAACAAAAAAACTGGGAAATAATTTACAATTCCTTCAGGGTCTCTGATGAAACCTGGAATGACCCTATCTACAATGACAGCTGGATGTGGCATAAGGAGGGACACTTGGGACGGAGACGATTGGTGAGATTGGGTGAGCAAATGCAGACCCATTAAAGCACAAATGCCTGGCAGCCATTCCATGGGTCCCAACTCTCCAGGTTGGAGGGAATATTACTACAGCTATAACATGTACGGGAAACCTGAGAACGGACACACTGTGAATACGAAAGGTTTCTAAAACTCATCGAATAGTCCCTCTCCCGGTGCTCCGGTTTGACTTTCCATCTGCTTTACTATCAACCTCCCAGCTTGGAGAGACAGCCCCTTTAACCTTCTGGTTCGCACATGTTGCCAATTTGGCAGAGGATGAAAGGGAAGAGGGAGAACCAATGAGAGTGTAGCTGTTAGGCATTTGAACGGGCACATATCACTGTAATTTCCAGGCAGGAAGAAGAATTAACCAAAGTCTCAGCCACCCACCGGGAACCAGCATAGGTCCTGAACCAAAATTTTGGACTTGCGGTCAGCTCACCAAAAACGAGTTGAAAAAAGGAGCTCAGGGGCACAGCAATTCATAAACTGGCCGAGCAATAAAGGACAACTATCGTTCAAAAATCTGTTGAGGGAGGAATAAGAACCGGACTTGAAATCGAGGCAGAATAGGAAGAAACAGATTTCAAGAGGTACGTTGGCATCAGCTTTAAAGCACAGGAAGAGGAGCACAACTTCGACAATGATGCACTTGGCCAAAAAGGGCGTATGCTTTTTGTCCTGAATATATTCAGGAGAAAACGCATACGCCCTTTTTGGCCAAGCAAGAAAGCGGGCAATGCAAATCTGCATAAAAAGAAGGATCACTTCCCACCGGTCAAAAGGGACATCCACAAAATGTGTAAAAACCAGAAAGGCAAGACAGGCCCTGGAGAACAGGGAGTCTTGTTATGCTGAAGGGCGATATGTAAATTGCCAACTGCCTCTCTGGAGGAGTACATTGTGTTCCCTAAAACAAGTAAAGAACAGAGCTACAGAGCCAAGGGCACTTCCAGTCTAGGGAATATACCTTTGGTAAACCGAAAATCAATAAGACAGAGCCACCCCAAAATTTAGGGCTGCACTGCTTACAAGGACCTCAACTTGGGTACACCTTAAATATCCCAGGAAATATCAAAATGGTTCAAAAAATTGTGGTACTTACGTATGATGGAATATCCCTCAGCCATGAAATCAATGTCATAAGACCAGTAGCAGCAAAATGGGTGGATTCAGGTACGATGATTCTAAGTGAAATAAGTCACACAGAAAAAGAAACTTATCATAAGATATCACTTATGAAGATCCTGTAAACATGGCTACACTTGAACTGAGTTAGGAAAGAGAACAGTGTCTCACATTTAGAAAACACTCTTATGCCTGCTTAAGGGGGAAGGAGAGGTGGGGTGATGCATAAAACCAGAGTTTGATATAAGCACAGGTACCGTTCCAAAAACCAACTATGGAATAGACAAGACCTACACCTTCCTCAGTGAAAGGGACTCAAAACCCCATTTTTTCCGCAGAGGAATATATCTGACTAGTAAGAATCTTAAAACCTATGTATTGATATGTCTCCGTAAGGGAATCAAGTGTGTCTAGACAGGCATAACCATGGCAGCGAGAATCAGCTCAAACCCACTATAAAAAGGAATTTCAAAAACAAAACAAAAAAACTGGGAAATTCTTTACAATTCCTTCAGGGTCTCTGATGAAACCTGGAATGACCCTATGTACAACGACAGCTGGATGAGGCATAAGGCTGGACACATGGAACTGAGAGGATTGGTGAGATTGGGTGAGCAAATGCAGACCCTTTAAAGCACAAAGGCCTGGCACCCATTCCATGGTTCCCAACTCTCCAGGTTGAAGGGAATATTACTACAGTTATAACATGTACAGGAAACCTAGAGAATGGACCCACTGTGAAAACGAAATGTTTCTAAAACTCAACGAATAGTCCCTCTCATGGTGCTCTGGTTTGATTTTCCACTGCTTTAGTGTCAATCTCTCAACTTGGAGAGACAGCCCCTTTAACCTCCTGATTCGCACAGGTTGCCAATTTGGCAGAGGATGAAAGGGAAGAGGGAGAACCAATGAGAGAGTAGCTCTTAGGCATTTGGACGGGAACATGTCACTCTAATTTCCCGGCAGGAAGAATAATTAACCAAAGCCTCAGCCACCAACCAGGAACCAGTATAGGTCCTGAACAAAACTTTTGGACTTGCGGTCAGCTCACAAAAAACGAGTTTAATAATAGAGCTCAGGGGCACAGCAATTCACAAACTGGCAGAGTAATAAAAGACAACTATCATCCAAAAATCTGTTGAGGGAAGGCAACGAGGCGGACTTGAAAGCCAGGCAAAATGGCAGGAAACTGATTTCGAGAGGTACGTTGGAATCGCCTTTAAAGCACAGGAAGATGGGCACAACTTCAACAATGGTCCACTTGGCCAAAAAGTGCGTATGCGTTTTCTCCTGAATATATTCAGGAGAAAACGCATACGCCCTTTTTGACCAAGCAGGCAAGGGGGCAATGCAAATCTTAACTACAAAGAAGTATCACTTCCGACCATTCAAAAGGGACATCCACAAAATGTGTAAAATTCAGAAAGGCCAGACATGCCCTGGAGAACAGAGAGGGTTATTGTGCTGATGCGAGTGATGTAAATTGCCATCTGCCTCTCTGGAGGAGTTCATTGTGTTCCCTAAAACAAGTAAACAACAGAGCTACAGAGCCAAGGGCACTTCCAGTCTAGGGAATATACATTGGGAAAACTGAAAATCAATAAGACAGAGCCACCCCAATATTTAGGGCTGCACTGCTTACAAGAACCTCAACTTGGGTATACCATAAATATCCCAGGAAAGATAAAAATGGTTCAAAACATTGTGGTACTTACATACGATGGAATATCCCTCACCCATACAATCAATGTCACAAGAACAGTAGCAGCAAAATGAGAGGATTCAGGTACGATGATTCTAAGTGAAATACGTCACACAGAAAAAGAAACTTATCATAAGATATCACTTTTGAAGATCCTGTAAACATGGCTACACTTGAACTGAGTTAGGAAAGAGAACAGAGTCTCACATTTGGAAAACACTCTTATGCCTGCTTAAGGGGGAAGGAGAGGTGGGGTGATGCATAAAACCAGAGTTTGATATAAGCACAGGTACCATTCCAAAAACCAACTAAGGAATAGACAAGACCTATACCTTCCTCAGAGAAAGGGATTCAAAACACAATATTTCCCACAGAGGAATATATCTGACTAGTAAGAATCTTAAAACCTATGTATTGATATCTCTCCGTAAGGGAATCAAGTGTGTCTAGACTGGCATAAACATGGCAGCGAGAATCAGCTCAAACCCACTATGAAAAGGAATTACAAAAACAAAAGAAAACAAAAAAGGAAATTTTTCACAATTCCTTCAAGATCTCTGATGAAACGTGGAATGACCCTATCTACAGTGACAACTGGATGTGGCATAAGGCTGGACACTTGGGAATGAGAAGATTGGTGAGATTGGGTGAGCAAATGCAGACCCTTTAAAGCAATAATGCATGGCACCAATTCCATGGGTCCCAATTCTCCAGGATGATGTGAATATTACTACAGCTATAATATGTACAAGAAACCTAGAGAATGGACACACTGTGAATACGAAAGATTTCTAAAACTCAACGAATAGTCCCGCTCCTGGTGCTCCCGTTTGACTTTCCTACTGCTTTACTATCAATCTCCCAACTTGGAGAGACAGCCCCTTTAACCTACTGGTTCGCACAGAATGCCAGTTTGGCTGAGGATGAAAGTGAAGAGGGAGAGCCAATGAGAGAGTAGCTGTTAGGCATTTGGACGGGCACATGTCTATCTAATTTCCCAGCAGGAAGAAGAATTAACCAAAGTCTCAGGCCCCCATCGGAAACCAGTATAGGTCCGGAACCAAAATTTTGGACTTGCGGTCAGCTCACAAAAAACGAGTAGAATAATGGAGCTCAGGGGCACAGCAATTCACAAACTGGCAGAGTAATAAAGGACAAATATCAACAAAGATCTGGTGAGGGAAGGCAACGAGGCGGACATGAAAGTGAGGCAGAATAGCAGGAAACAGATTTCAAGAGGTACGTTGGAATCACGTTTAAAGCACAGAAAGAGGGGCAAAATTTCAAAAATGATGCACTTGGCCAAATAGAGCATATGCGTTTTCTCATGAATATATTCAGGAGAAAACGCATACGCCCTTTTTGGCCAAGCAAGCAGGCGGGCAATGAAAATCTGCACTACAAAGAAGTATCACTTTCCACAGGTCTAAAAGGGACATCCACGAAATGTGTAAAAACCAGAAAGGCAAGACAGGCCCTGGAAGAACAGGGAGTCTTGTTATGCTGATGGGCGGGATGTAAATTGCCACCTGCATCTCTGGAGGAGTGCATTGTGTACCCAAAAACAAGTAAACAACAGAACTACGGAGCCAAGGGCACTTCCAGTCTAGGGAATATTCCTTGGGAGAACTGAATATCAATAAGACAGAGCCACCCCAAAATTTAGGGCTGCACTGATTACAAGAACCTCAACTTGGGTACACCTTAAATATTCCAGGAAATATGAAAATGGTTCAAAAAATTGTGGTACTTACGTACGATGGAATATCCCTCAGCCATGAAGTCAATGTCATAAGACCAGTAGCAGCAAAATGAGTAGATACAAGTACGATGATTCTAAGTGAAATAAGTCACACAGAAAAAGAAACTTATCATAAGATATCACTTATGAAGATCCTGTAAACATGGCTACACTTGAACTGAGTTAGGAAAGAGAACAGAGTCTCACATTTAGAAAGCACTCTTTGCCTGCTTCAGGGGGAAGGAGACGTGGGGTGATGCATAAAACTGGAGTT
Source organism: Hyperoodon ampullatus (assembly GCF_949752795.1). NCBI lineage: Eukaryota > Metazoa > Chordata > Mammalia > Artiodactyla > Ziphiidae > Hyperoodon > Hyperoodon ampullatus. Next base: position 144,098 of record NW_027640934.1, read on the forward strand.
TCATATAAGCACAGGTACTGTTCCAAAAACTAACTATGGAATAGACAAGAGCTATACCTTCCTCAGTGAAAGGGACTCAAAACCCCATATTTCCCACAGAGGAATATATCTGACTTGTAAGAATCTTAAAACCTATTTATTGATATGTCTGCATAAGGTAATCAAGTGTGTCTAGACTGGCATAAACATGGCAGCGAGAACCAGATCAAACCCACTATAAAAAGGAATTTAAAAACAGAACAAAAAAAAATGTAAATTCTTCACAATTCCTTCAGGGTCTCTGATGAAACCTGGACTGACCCAATCTACAACGACAGCTGGATGTGGCATAAGGCTGGACACTTGGGACTGAGAGGATTGGTGAGATTCGGTGAGCAAATGCAGACCCTTTAAAGCAATAATGAATGGCACGCATTCCATTGTTCCCAACTCTCCAGCTTGAAGGGACTATTACTACAGATATAACATGTAAGGGAAAAATAGAGAATGGACAAACTGTGAATATGAAAGGTTTCTAAAACTCAACGAATAGTCCCTCTCCTGTTGCTCCGGTTTGATTTTCCAACTGCTTTTCTATCAATCTCCCAACTTGGATAAACAGCCCCTTTAACCTCCTGGTTCGCACAGGTTGCCAATTTGGCAGAGGATGAAAGGGAAGAGGGAGAACCAGTGAGAGAGTAGCTCTAAGGCATTTGGACGGCCACATGTCACTCTAATTTCCCAGCAGGAAGAAGAATTTACCAAAGTCTCAGCCCCCCACCGGGAACCAGTATAGGTCCTGAACCACAATTTTGGACTTTCGGTCAGCTCACAAAAAACAAGTTGAAAAATGGAGCTAAGGGGCACAGCAATTCACAAACTGGCCGAGTAATAAAGGACAACTATCGTCCAAAAATCTGTTGAGGGAAGGCAACGAGGTGGACTTGAAAGCTAGGCAGAATAGCAGGAAACAGATTTCAAGTGGTAAGTTGGAATTGACTTTAAAGCACAGGATGAGGGGCACAACTTCAACAATGTTGCACTTGAGCAAAAAGGGCATATGCATTTTCTCCTGAATATATTCAGGAGAAAACGCATACGCCCTTTTTGGCCAAGCAATCAAGCAGGCAATGCAAATCTGCACTACAAAGAAGTATCACTTCCGACTGTTCAAAAGGGACATCCACAAAATGTGTAAAATCCAGAAAGGCAAGACCGGCCCTGGAGAACAGGGAGGCTTGTTTTGCTGATGGGCGGGTTGTAAACTGCCAACTGCATCTCTGGAGGAGTGCATTGTGTTCCCTAAAACAAGTAAACAACAGAGCTACAGAGCCAAGGGCACTTCCAGTCTAGGGAATATACCTTGGGAAACCTGAAAATCAATAAGACAGAGCCACCCCAAAATTTAAGGGTGCACTGCTTACAAGAACCTCAACTTGGGTACACCTTAAATATCCCAGGAAATATAAAAATGGTTCAAAAATTTGTGGTACTTCCGTACGATGGAATATCCCTCAGCCATGCAATCAATGGCATAAGACCAGTAGCAGCAAAATGAGTGGATTGAGGTATGATGCTTCTAAGTGAAATAAGTCACACAGAAAAAGAAACTTATATTAAGATATCACTTATGAAGATCCTGTAAACATGGCTACACTGGAACTCAGTTAAGAAAGAGAACAGAGTCTCACCTTCGGAAACAATCTGATGCCTGCTTAAGGGGGAATGAGAGGTGGGGTGATGCATAAAACCAGAGTTTGATATAAGCACAGGTACCGTTCCAAACACAAACTATGGAATAGACAAGACCTACACCTTCGTCAGTGAAAGGGACCCGAGGCATCTGTGAGTAACCGTGAGCTGAGCCCCAGGCCAGCTGTTGTTGAACTTTTCCCACCCTTCCCATGTAAAACACCTGAATATGTACAAGGGCTTGAAAGCCTAGAGGAAGGGGTGTGGAGCCACACCAGCGACAGCACACAGGCCAACTTGGTGCCTGCAGGCCAGCCAGTATGGTCCTGGACCTGGTCGCTCTTCTGGAAGCTTTCCATTGCCCTGCCTGAGATACCCCTCCTGTCCCGGCACCCACTGCTTTTTTCCTTCCTCACCTCTGTCCGGAGAGAAATTCCAGTGGAAGGTATGTGTGCCACATCCTCTTCTTTACAGGTGGAAGCCTGGCAACTCCTGCAGAAAGCCCAGCAGAGACCCACTCACACCGGGCCACCCACAAAGCCATGGCCCCTCACTCCCTCCCACCAGCACAGCCCCGAGATTGCTGACGGGGCAGAGAATATGGAGTCAGCCACAGCTTCAGGGGCTATTGCTGCCTGCAGCGCTGTTTATATTGACCTCAACCCAGGCACACCTGGGGAGGGCCGGCCGGCAGGGTCAGGCTACCCAGGTCAGCTAATCCTCAGCCCTCAGGGAATCACATTGTTGAAAATGGACCTCGCTAAGGCAGAATAGAAGCCAAGGAATAAAAGGACACAATGCCATTTGCAGCACCATAGGTGTGTCTAGAGGTAATCACGTGACTTGTAGTAAGTCAGAAAGTGAAAGACACATATCATATCATATCTCTTATAGGTGTGACCGAAAAATGGATACCAGGGCAGATATTTCCACGGAGAAGGGCAATCAGAGATTCATTCAACAAACTTATGGTTCACCAATGGAAAGGTGTGAGGATTGGTTTCATTATGATATTGGGGTTAACAGACATATACAAACACAGGTGACATATATAATCACCAAAGACCTACAGAATACCAAGAGAAGACTACTCAACATTCTGTCATAAGGTACATGGGAAAAGGATCCCAGGAAGAACAGACATATGTATATGTGTAAAAGAACCACATCTTCCACACCTACAACAAGCCAAACATTGTAATCAAATTTGCTGTAATAAAAAATAAAAAAATAAATTAAAAACACGAACAAGAAGTAGTGAGACAAACTTGAGGGGCTTTCTCCTGGCACATTCCATTCTAAATTCCAATCTAGAACACGACTTCCATTGAGGCTCTGTTGCCCCAGTAACCAGATTTGGTAAGGGAGACCTGCTGCCACCTTGTGGCCGTTTCACACAACAGCAGCTTTAATCCCAGCGCTAATGGTCAGTTGATATTCAAAATCATTGCAGGCCTGTAAATGACACCTGCCTTGAAAACAAATCCTGGGTTCATATATCGACCAAAAAATTCAAAGGACGTCCATATTTCAAAACGACAGTTTCAAAAGGCATATTTTACACACATTAGTGTTCTGCTTCTTTTTCTTTCTTTCTTTTTTTGTTAAAAAAACGGGAATGGCAAAAAGCATCCCTCAGAATGGGCGAAAATATTTGCAAACGAATCAATGGACAAAGGTTTAATCTCCAATATATATAAAGAGCTCATGCAGCTTAATATTAAAAAAACAAACAACCCAATACAAAAATGGGCAGAAGATCTAAAGAGACGTTTCTTCAAAGAAGACACAGAGATGGCCAAGACGCACATGAAAAGCTGCTCAACATCACTAATTATTAGAGAAATGCAAATCAAAACTACAATGAGGTATCACCTCACACCTGTTACAATTGGCATCATCAGAAAATCTACAAACAACGAATTCTGGGGAGGGTGTGGACAAAAGGATCCCTCTTCCACTAGTGGTGGAAATGTAAATTGATACAGTCACGATGGAGAACAGTATGGAGTTTCCTTAAAAAAACTAGAAATAGAATTACCATATGATCCAGCAATCCCACTTCTGGGCATATACCCAGAGAAAACCATAAATCAAAAAGGCACATTCACCACAATGCTCATTTCAGCACTATTTACGATAGCCAGGTAATGGAAGCAACCTAAATACCCACAGACAGACGAATGGATAAAGATGTGGTACATATATAAAATGGAATATTACTCAGCCATAAGAAGGAATGAAAGTGGGTCATTTGTAGAGACGTCGATGGATCTAGAGACTGTCATACAGAATGAAGTAAGTCAGAAAGAGAAAAACAAATATTGTATATTAATGCATATATGTGGAACCTAGAAAAATGGTACAGATGAACTGGTTTGCAGGGAAGAAATAGAGACACAAAGGTAGAGAACACACGTATGGACACCAAGTGTGGGAAGCCATGGGGAGGGGGTGTTGGGGTGAGTTGGGAGATTTGGATTGACCTGTATACATGTATATGCATAAAATACATAACTAATAATAACCTGCTGTATAAAAAATAAATAAAAATTTCAAAATTTTAAAAAATAAAATTTAAAAATAAAAGAGAAAAAAGTTCTTCCCTTCACACAGATGTATTTATATGAATGAATTATTTCCATGCTTATATCTATAAATACATAAAAGAGGAATAAAATCTAACTTGAACCAAAAAAGAAAAAAAAAAACCTGAACCTACGAGTTAGACAGAGGAAAACACAATCAGGGCACTTGCTCCATCGGTAAACAATTCTGAAATTGGTCAGAGGTGGGGAATCATCTCCCATAGAGCTAGCAGCCCACTCCTATTAAAGGAGCGTCCTCATTGCAAAGCGGGGGGCCATGCCAAGGCATCTGTGAGTAACCGTGAGCTGAGCCCCAGGCCAGCTGCTGTTGAACTTTTCCCACCCTTCCCAGGTAAAACACCTGAATATGTACAAGGGCTTGAAAGCCTAGAGGAAGGGCCATGGAGCCACACCAGCGACAGCACACAGGCCAACTTGGTGCCTGCAGGCCAGTCAGGATGGTCCTGGCCCTGGGCGGTCTTCTGGAAGCTTTCCATTGCCCTGCCTGAGATACCCCTCCTGTCCCGGGCCCCACTGCTTTTTTCCTTCCTCACCTCTGTCCGGAGAGAAATTCCAGCGGAAGGTATGGGTGACACATCCTCTTCTTTACAAGTGGAAGCCTGGCAACTCCTGCAGAAAGTCCAGCAGAGACCCACTCACACCGGGCCACCCACAAAGCCGTGACCCCTCACTCCCTCCCACCAGCACAGCCCCGACACTGCTGACGGGGCAGAGAATATGGAGTCAGGCACAGCTTCAGGTTCTATTGCTGCCTGCAGTGCTGTTTATATTGACCTCAACCCAGGCACACGTGGGGAGGGCCGGCCGGCAGGGTCAGGCTACCCAGGTCAGCTAATCCTCAGCCCTCAGGGAATCACATTGTTGAAAATGGACCTCGCTAAGGCAGAATAGAAGCCAAGGAATAAAAGGACACAATGCCATTTGTAGCACCGTAGGTGTGTCTAGAGGTAAGCACGTGAGTTGTTGTAAGTCAGAAAGTGAAAGACACATATCATATCATATCTCTTATAGGTGTGACCGAAAAATGGATACCAGGGCAGATATTTCCACGGAGAAGGGCAATCAGAGATTCATTCAACAAACTTATGGTTCACCAATGGAAAGGTGTGAGGATTGGTTTCATTATGATATTGGGGTTAACAGACATATACAAACACAGGTGACATATATAATCACCAAAGACCTACAGAATACCAAGAGAAGATTACTCAACATTCTGTCATAAGGTACATGGGAAAAGGATCCCAGGAAGAACAGACATATGTGTATGTGTAAAAGAACCACATCTTCCACACCTACAACAAGCCAAACATTGTAATCAAATTTGCTGTAATAAAAAATAAAAAATTAAATTAAAAACACGAACAAGAAGTAGTGAGACAAACTTGAGGGGCTTTCTCCTGGCACATTCCATTCTAAATTCCAATCTAGAACACGACTTCCATTGAGGCTCTGTTGCCCCAGTAACCAGATTTGGTAAGGGAGACCTGCTGCCACCTTGTGGCCGTTTCACACAACAGCAGCTTTAATCCCAGCGCTAATGGTCAGTTGATATTCAAAATCATTGCAGGCCTGTAAATGACACCTGCCCTGAAAACAAATCCTGGGTTCATATATCGACCAAAAAATTCAAAGGACGTCCATATTTCAAAACGACAGTTTCAAAAGGCATATTTTACACACATTAGTGTTCTGCTTCTTTTTCTTTCTTTCTTTTTTTGTTAATAAAACGGGTATGGCAAAAAGCATCCCTCAGAATGGGCGAAAATATTTGCAAACGAATCAATGGACAAAAGTTTAATCTCCAATATATATAAAGAGCTCATGCAGCTTAATATTAAAAAAACAAACAACCCAATACAAAAATGGGCAGAAGATCTAAAGAGACGTTTCTTCAAAGAAGACACAGAGATGGCCAAGACGCACATGAAAAGCTGCTCAACATCACTAATTATTAGAGAAATGCAAATCAAAACTACAATGAGGTATCACCTCACACCTGTTACAATTGGCATCATCAGAAAATCTACAAACAAAGAATTCTGGGGAGGGTGTGGACAAAAGGATCCCTCTTCCACTAGTGGTGGAAATGTAAATTGATACAGTCACGATGGAGAACAATATGGAGTTTCCTTAAAAAAACCAGAAATAGAATTACCATATGATCCAGCAATCCCACTTCTGGGCATATACCCAGATAAAACCATAAATCAAAAAGGCACATTCACCACAATGCTCATTTCAGCACTATTTACGATAGCCAGGTAATGGAAGCAACCTAAATACCCACAGACAGACGAATGGATAAAGATGTGGTACATATATAAAATGGAATATTACTCAGCCATAAGAAGGAATGAAACTGGGTCATTTGTAGAGACGTCGATGGATCTAGAGACTGTCATACAGAATGAAGTAAGTCAGAAAGAGAAAAACAAATATTGTATATTAATGCATATATGTGGAACCTAGAAAAATGGTACAGATGAACTGGTTTGCAGGGAAGAAATAGAGACACAGAGGTAGAGAACACACGTATGGACACCAAGTGTGGGAAGCCATGGGGAGGTGGTGTTGGGATGAGTTGGGAGATTTGGATTGATCTGTATACATGTATATGCATAAAATACATAACTAATAATAACTTGCTGTATAAAAAAAGAAATAAAATTAAATTTCAAAATTTAAAAAAATAAAATTTAAAAATAAAACAGAAAAAAGTTCTTCCCTTCACACAGATGTATTTATATGAATGAATTATTTCCATGCTTATATCTATAAATACATAAAAGAGGAATAAAATCTAACTTGAACCAAAAAAGAAAAAAAAAAAAACCTGAACCCATGAATTAGACACAGGAAGACACAATCAGGGCACTTGCTCCAGCGGTAAACAATTCTGAAATTGGTCAGAGGTGGGGAATCATCTCCCATAGAGCCAGCAGCCCACTCCTACACAAGGAGCGTCCTCATTGCAAAGCTGGGGGCCATGCCGAGGCATCTGTGAGTAACCGTGAGCTGAGTCCCAGGCCAGCTGCTGTTGAACTTTTCCCACCCTTCCCAGGTAAAACACCTGAATATGTGCAAGGGCTTGAAAGCCTAGAGGAAGGGGCGTGGAGCCACACCAGCGACAGCACGCAGGCCAACTTGGTGCCTGCAGGCCAGTCAGGATGGTCCTGGCCCTGGGCGCTCTTCTGGAAGCTTTCCATTGCCCTGCCTGAGATACCCCTCCTGTCCCGGCCCCCACTGCTTTTTTCCTTCCTCACCTCTGTCCGGAGAGAAATTCCAGCGGAAGGTATGGGTGACACATCCTCTCCATTACAGGTGGAAGCCTGGCAACTCCTGCAGAAAGTCCAGCAGAGACCCACTCACACCGGGCCACCCACAAAGCCGTGGCCCCTCACTCCCTCCCACCAGCACAGCCCCGACACTGCTGACGGGGCAGAGAATATGGAGTCAGGCACAGCTTCAGGGGCTATTGCTGCCTGCAGCGCTGTTTATATTGACCTCAACCCAGGCACACCTGGGGAGGGCCGGCCGGCAGGGTCAGGCTACCCAGGTCAGCTAATCCTCAGCCCTCAGGGAATCACATTGTTGAAAATGGACCTCGCTAATGCAGAATAGAAGCCAAGGAATAAAAGGACACAATGCCATTTGTAGCACCGTAGGTGTGTCTAGAGGTAATCACGTGAGTTGTTGTAAGTCAGAAAGTGAAAGACACATATCATATCATATCTCTTATAGGTGTGACCGAAAAATGGATACCAGGGCAGATATTTCCACGGAGAAGGGCAATCAGAGATTCATTCAACAAACTTATGGTTCACAAATGGAAAGTTGTGAGGATTGGTTTCATTATGATATTGGGGTTAACAGACATATACAAACACATGTGACATATATAATCACCAAAGACCTACAGAATACCAAGAGAAGACTACTCAACATTCTGTCATAAGGTACATGGGAAAAGGATTTCAGGAATAAGAGACATATGTATATGTGTAAAAGAGCCACATCTTCCACACCTACAACAAGCCAAACACTGTAATCAAATTACCTGTAATAAAAAATAAAAAAATAAATTAAAAACACGAACAAGAAGTAGTGAGGCAAACTTGAGGGGCTTTCTCCTGGCACATTCCATTCTAAATTCCAATCTAGAACACGACTTCCATTGAGGCTCTGTTGCCCCAGTAACCAGATTTGGTAAGGGAGAACTGCTGCCACCTTGTGGCCGTTTCACACAACAGCAGCTTTAATCCCAGCGCTAATGGTCAGTTGATATTCAAAATCATTGCAGGCCTGTAAATGACACCTGCCCTGAAAACAAATCCTGGGTTCATATATCGACCAAAAAATTCAAAGGATGTCCATATTTCAAAACGAAAGTTTCAAAAGGCATATTTAACACACATTAGTGTTCTGCTTCTTTTTCTTTCTTTCTTTTTTTGTTAAAAAGACGGGAATGGCAAAAAGCATCCCTCAGAATGGGCGAAAATATTTGCAAACGAATCAGTGGACAAATGTTTAATCTCCAATATATATAAAGAGCTCATGAAGCTTAATATTAAAAAAAACAAACAACCCAATACAAAAATGGGCAGAAGATCTAAAGAGACGTTTCTTCAAAGAAGACACAGAGATGGCCAAGACGCACATGAAAAGCTGCTCAACATCACTAATTATTAGAGAAATGCAAATCAAAACTACAATGAGGTATCACCTCACACCTGTTAGAATCGGCATCAACAGAAAATCTACAAACAACGAATTCTGGGGAGGGTGTAGTCAAAAGGATCCCTCTTCCACTAGTGGTGGAAATGTAAATTGATACAGTCACGATGGAGAACAGTATGGAGTTTCCTTAAAAAAACTAGAAATAGAAATACCATATGATCCAGCAATCCCACTTCTGGGCATATACCCAGAGAAAACCATAAATCAAAAAGGCACATTCACCACAATGCTCATTTCAGCACTATTTACGATAGCCAGGTAATGGAAGCAACCTAAATACCCACAGACAGACGAATGGATAAAGATGTGGTACATATATAAAATGGAATATTACTCAGCCATAAGAAGGAATGAAACTGGGTCATTTGTAGAGACGTCGATGGATCTAGAGACTGTCATACAGAATGAAGTAAGTCAGAAAGAGAAAAACAAATATTGTATATTAATGCATATATGTGGAACCTAGAAAAATGGTACAGATGAACTGGTTTGCAGGGAAGAAATAGAGACACAGAGGTAGAGAACACACGTATGGACACCAAGTTTGGGAAGCCATGGGGAGGTGGTGTTGGGATGAGTTGGGAGACTGGGATTGACCTGTATACATGTATATGCATAAAACACATAACTAATAATAACCTGCTGTATAAAAAAATAAATAAAATTAAATTTCAAAATTTTTAAAAATAAAATTTAAAAATAAAACAGAAAAAAGTTCTTCCCTTCACACAGATGTATTTATATGAATGAATTATTTCCATGCTTATATCTATAAATACATAAAAGAGGAATAAAACCTAACTTGAACCAAAAAAGAAAAAAAAAAAAACCTGAACCCACGAGTTAGACAGAGGAAAACCCTATCAGGGCACTTGCTCCAGCGGTAAACAATTCTGAAATTGGTCAGAGGTGGGGAATCATCTCCCATAGAGCCAGCAGCCCACTCCTATGCAAGGAGCGTCATCATTGCAAAGGGGGGGCCATGCCGAGGCATCTGTGAGTAACCGTGAACTGAGCCCCAGGCCAGCTGCTCTTGAACTTTTCCCACCCTTCCCAGGTAAAACACCTGAATATGTACAAGGCCTTGAAAGCCTAGAGGAAGGGCTGTGGAGCCACACCAGCGACAGCACACAGGACGACTTGGTGCCTGCAGGCCAGTCAGGATGGTCCTGTCCCCAGATGCTCTTCTGGAAGCTTTCCATTTCCCTGCCTGATATACCCCTCCTGCCACGGCCCCCACTGCTTTTTTACTTCCTCACCTCTGCCTGGGGAGAAATTCCAGCGGCAGGTATCGGTGACACATCCTCTTCTTTAGCAGGTGGCAGCCTGGCAACTCCTGCAGAAAATCCAGCAGAGCCCCACTCACACTGGGCCACCCACAAAACCACGGCCCCTCACTCCCTCCCACCAGCACAGCCCCGGCACTGCCTACGGGGCAGAGAATATGGTGTCAGTCACAGCTACAAGGGCTGTCGCTCGCTGGAGAGCTGTTTATATTGCCCTCAACTCAGGCACACCTGTGGAGGGCTGGCAGGCAGTTTCAGGCTGCCAAAATCAGCCAATCCTCACCCATCAGGGGCTCACAGTTGCAGAAAATGAAACTTGCTAAACGGGCCAGGCCCTAGGAACAGGTGTGGGCTCTTGAGAGTCAGGATAGACAAGGGGCTGCAGCTGTGGCTTGTTTTCTTATCATTTTATCTGGTCCATGAGTGGATAACAACTTCAAGAAGACCCTATCCTAATGAGAGGAACCCAGGAGTCAGGGAGAGGAGTGATGGTGGGTGGAGACAGAGGCCTGGTGCCCTGGCTGCAGTGGAAGTGTCTGGAAGACCAGGCAGAAAGAGCCTGCAGAGAGTGATAGCCATGGTCACAGACCTGTCAGAACTGCTGTTTGTTAGTTCAAGTCCTGCTCTGAGGTATTCTGTGTCAGCTGTGAGCGACAGGTGAGCAGGGGGTTCTCTGCAAGGTGGGCTATGTGCACAGTTCCTGTGTGTCCAGCCCTGCTGCGGTTCCTTCCCAGGGGAGCTCCGTATCCTGGGAAGGGCCTGAGTAGGAGAGCCCCATGGGCTGCTGGGTAGCTGCAGAGGTGAGCTCCATACCCTGGGAGGGACTTGACCACGAGAGCCCCGTGGGCTGTGGGGTAGGGGTGCAGCCCAGGTGAGCTCCATATCCTGAGATTGGCCTGACCACGAGAGCCCCATGGGCTGCTGGAGACCTGGTAAAGGATATCAGGACAGTCAGTGAAGCCACCGAGGATATACATCCAGTAGCTCCTATTTCCTACTCCCTGCTGGTCATTCTACCTTCCACCAGGCCATGGCATTCTGTATTAGACTTCAATGATGCCTTCTTCTGTATTCCATTCATCTCAGAGTCACAAGAATTTTTGGCTTGTGAGTGGCAGGACACAACATGCAACAAAAGCAATAATGCTGGGCCGTCCTGCCCCAATGGTTCAAAAATCCCCACACCATCATTGGGGAAATGTCCTCTAAAGACCTAAAAGTTCAACCTCTGTAAAAGGGAACCCTCCTTCAATATGCAGATGACATTCTGATCGCCAGGCCTACTAAAGACGCCTCTGAACTACCTAGCCAAGAAAGGATAGAAGGTGTCCAAGAAAAACGCTCAAATATCCCAGTCTAAGGTGACATGCCTGGGATTCATTCTCACAGATATTCGGAGAAACGCATCCCAGGATAGGGAAGAAGCCATTTGCAGCCTTACGTCTTCTAAAACTAGAAGACAGCTTAGGGGTTCTTGGGGAGGCCAAGGTTTTCTGCATCTGGATCCCTAACTACAGTGTCATAGCTGGGCCTCTACATGAAACACTGACACGAAAAGATGATGATCCTTTTGAATAGAAGCCAGAAGCAGCCTTTCAAGAATGGAAAGAGCAGTCAATACAGACCCTTGCCCAGGAACTCCCTAATTTAGCTAAACCCTTTGACCTTTACATACCCGGTCAAAGGTTAATCGCCCTTGGAGCCTTAGTGCAAAAACTGGGACCACTTGAAATGGAGCAACACAAGAATGCCCTTCAGGTATGATAAACTATGGTCACCAAGGGCTTTGCCCACCGACTCATCAGGCCAGGATACTGGGGTATCTAAAAAGCTGGAAATCAGCAGCCCGCAAGGCCAGCTCCCTCCTAAGGGAAAAGGACCCCACGTGGTGATCCTAACCACCCATCATGCCCTGAAGTTGCAGGGGTCGCTCTGTGGACACACTGACCTCGAGTGAGGAGGCCCTCCAACTCCAACCTCCAGAGAGGTAAACGGGGGCAACGGGCCCCCAAAATGACTCGTGTGACCATCACTTGACCTGGAGTTTCTCTCAGAAAACGACAAGACTGTGCCCCGAAAGAGCAGACTACTGCTTGCAGGACTTACTGCACCCAGAGGGGGGCTAATAACCTTGGCGGGGGAAACGTATATCACGCTTTCACCATAGAAAACCCTACAGACACCGCGGTGATGGTGGCCAATATGACCGGCTGGACTGCTGGCTACTTCTAAAGGCCGTTGACTCAGTGGACGTCATGGTCCTGGATCACCACTGACCCTGGACTGTCTGGGAGTTGCGCGGGCAGGGCTCTGACACATGGTGCTGTTTGTACATTAATTCAGGGACCTAATTAAAGAAAGCACAGACTACTGGTCAGAGCATCTAGTCTGGCAAAAACTGTCAGCCTAAGGTCGCCGAACATATGTGGGGTGGGGTGAAACCTGCCACCGCAGCATCCCTGCGCCTCTCTTTCCTGGACCCTTAAAGGTCATTAGAATCTGTAACACTTCCAATGCTGGTGCTCAGGCAGACGAGAAGTGAGGCAGGAGGCCTTGGGACAATCAACCTCACCAGGAGGCTGGAGGGGAGACGTTTTGCCCCTCCCCCCATGTATCAGGGCTCCCACCACAGCATGAAGCAGTTACAAAAGAGGGGTCTGCACCCTCAACACCCCAAGAATAAGGAACGGAACAAAAAGCAGAGGAGGTGTTCGTCTCCGGCAACGTTCATTAAAAATTCCTGGGAGATAAAAAGAGAATCTGGGCAATAAAATAAAGTCTAACCTGTTTTTCCTTTGTGCTTTGTCTAATTTCACGTGCTCCTAGGGTTCCGCATGCAGAGGTCCCACACCCGGCACTTCAGACCCGATTTCCTAGTGCAGAATGGCTGGGTCGACACCTCAGCTAGCGGGGTCCCATGCAGACTCCGCGGCATAGAGCCTGAGCTGCAGCCAACGCAGCCCTCGAGAGCTCCATCCCCTCCCTCCCACTGACGCTGCCGGGGACCCTACACAGCAGCCCAGCCCACAGCCCATGGGGGAGTGCACGCTCTCACCTCTCCATTCTGTTTTCAAAATACTGTTTCCTTTGCTTCTGAACCAAACTCAGTCTTGATCTGTTGGCTCCAATGACACTGGGCACGGGGACTCCTGTTGGGGTCCACTCTGGAGGATCAGTAACAGAAATTGAGAACATTGTAACTTCAATGAACAGATGTGTGAGCCAAACTGTAGTTAACATAGAGCAGTGTATAATGCTCGGGTAAAATAAGATGTTTCTAAGACTTACATTTGATATTTCCCTCACTTTCCTATAAGCAAGTTTAGTGAAGACGTCTGTCTTATTTGTCAGGTCAACATTAGAGAAATGAAGTGATTTATTTCCATGGATGTACATCGAATACTCTTGGCTGAAGCTTCAATCTTGTTTTGAATGCTTTTCCATTGAAAATGATACCTCTCTTTCAGCTCCCCCATTTCTGAGAAGTATAAAATCTTATAATTTATTATTACCAAAGGGGAAAGGTAGGAGAAGGGATAAATTAACAGTTTGGGATTAAGACATACACACTGCTATGTATAAAATAGATCATCAACAAGGAACTACTGTATAGCACAGGGAACTACACTGAATATTTTGCAATAACCTATAAGGGGAAATAATCTGAAAAACAATAGATATTTTTATTGACATCATCTATCAATGACAGATAAAATGTAACCTAAGCAAGGCCGATGGTGAGCGCTTCTGACCCTGAAGATTTCAGTCATCTAAAGTTGGGGCTCTGCCTATTTCCCAAGCCCCTTACAGGACATACGTGTAGCCGTAGCTTAAAAATTCCCCAGTTTGGGGTTCGGGGAGGCACTGATTTGGAAAAATCCCTGGTGTTCTCCTTACATGCACGGGACCCTTCCTACAGCTAAAACATGCCTGTCACACCTAGAGGATGGTACACCGTTGATCGGAAAGAGTTTGGAAAAGGCACCTCATCTCCTCATCGCCTGGTGCTCGGGTTCAACCCTCCAGCATCTTTCCTAACAATCTCCTCACTTGGGGATATCAGCACCGTCAACATCCTGTTGCACACAGTTTGGAATTTGTCCAGAGGATGAAGCGGAAGGATGAGAAAAATTTAGAGACAAGTCTTAGGTGTTTGGACAGGCACATGCCACTCTAATTTCCAATCCAGAAGACAAATTCATCAAAGGCTAGAATTGCCCACGGAAACAGAATAGGGCTAGAGGAAATCCCGCTGTTTTGTGTCCGGTTTCCAAAAACACAAGTTGAAAAATGGAACTCAGGGGCACTAAAATTCATGAAACTGCAGAGTTGAAAATATCTATCGCCGAAAAATGTCTTGAGGTAAGTCACAGAAAAGGACTTGTAAGCAAGGGAGAGTGGCAGGAAACAGATTTGAAGAGGTAGAAAGGACTCCCCATTAAAGCACAAGAAAAGGGGCTGAACATCGCCAATGATGCAGTTGGCCAAAAAGGGTGTATGCATTTTTTCTGAATATATTCAAGTAAAGGCCATACACACTTTTTATCCAACCAAACAGGTGGGCACTGGAAATCAATATCACAAAATGTATCACTTCACATCAGTCAGAAGGGCCATCCACATAAAGTGTAAACACCAGAAATGCAGGACAGGGCGAGGAGAAAAGGGAGCCCTGTGAGGCTGATAGTGGAAATGTAATTTGCCAACGGCCACTCTGGAGAAGTGTATTGTGTTTGCTAAAACATCTAAAAAATGAGCTACAGAGCATAGGGCACTTGCACTCATGGGCGTGTACCTTGGGAAAAACAAAAATCGACAGAAAACAGGCACCCGAACGTTTACCACCTCTCTGTTAAAAAGGGCCTCAACTTGGATATAACCTAAATGTCCCTGGAAGGATAAAATGGATAAAAGAGATGGGGTACTTATGTAGAGTGGAATATTACTCATCCAGAAATCAATGAAATAAGGCCAGTTGTAACAACTCTGGAGGAGTTACATACGATCATTCTAAGTGACATATGTCAGAAAGAAAAAGACACATATCATAAGATGTCACTTAAAGGTGGAATCAAAAATGGCTACACATGAAATAAATTACAAAACAGAAACATAGTCAAATATGTAGAAAATAGACATAAGGCTGCTAAATGGGAAAGGTGGGGAATGGTGAGGTATTATCCAGGAGGTTGAAATTAGCAAAGATACCATTCCAAGTACCAAATTGAATAACTGACAAGGCCTACACGGTACCTCAAAGAACTGCACTCAGCCCACTCAAGTCACTGGAAAATAATACATATGACTGGTAAGCATCTGAAAAAGAAGTTATTGTTGTCTCACAGTACATGAATCAAGTGGATGTACAGCAGCAAAAAACAGAGCTTTGAAAATCAGCTGTAACCAATATAAAAATAAATTTAAAACTATTTATAAAAACAGTGAGACAGACAAAAATTCTTACAAATTTTGTTGAAGGGCTACGATGTAACATGGATTGAACACATGTAGACCCACAGCAGGATGATTATATAAGGCTGGAAGCTATGCACGCTAAGAGATGTTAGAGAGGCTGGGTGAGGAAATGCAGACCTTTTAAAGTAATACTGCCTGGTACCCATTCCATGGGTCCCAAATCTGCAGGTTCAAGGGTATCTTCTGACAGCGAAAACATGCCTGGGAAACCGAGATGAATGTACACCGTGTGCTCAGGAAAGGTGTCTAAAATGCACCTCATTTTTGATCTCCTGGTGCTGGGGTTCGCCATTCCAGCCACATTACTAACAATCTCCCCA
This sequence comes from Hyperoodon ampullatus, assembly GCF_949752795.1. Classification (NCBI taxonomy): domain Eukaryota; kingdom Metazoa; phylum Chordata; class Mammalia; order Artiodactyla; family Ziphiidae; genus Hyperoodon; species Hyperoodon ampullatus. Next base: position 160,199 of record NW_027640934.1, read on the forward strand.
CTTGGAGAATCAGCACCTTTAACCTCCTGTTTCACACAGTTTGCAATTTGTGCAGAGGATAAATGGGAAGAGGGGGAACCAATGAGAGATTAGCTGTAGGACTTTTGACAGGCACATGTCACTCTAATTTCCCATTAGGAAGAAGAATTAACCAAAGGCTCAGCCTGCCTCCCCAGAACCAGAATAGGGCCAGAAGTAATCCAATGGTTTGGCGGCCAGCTCACAAAAAAAGCGAGTTGCAAAATGGAGCTCAGGAGCAGACAATTCAAAGACCTGCAAAGATATAAATGATAACCAACGTCCAAAAATATATTCAGGTAAGGCAACGAAGAGGATCTGAATGAGAGGCAGAATTGCAGGAAACAGATTTCAAAAGGTAGATTGTACTCACATTTAAAGCATATGAAAAGCAGCAGAATTTCTAAAATGATGCGGTTGGGCAAAAGGGTGTATGCGTTTTTTTCGTGAATATCTTCAGGAAAAAAACACATGCAGAGTTTTTGGCCAACCAAGCAAGAGGGAAATGCAAATCCGCACAATAAAGAAGTCTCAATTTCCACTGCTCAGAAAGGCCATCCAAAAAATGTGTACAAACCAGAAATTCAGGAGAGGCCATGGAAAACAGGGAGCCTAGTCACGCTGATGGGTGGGGTATAAATATCCAAGAGCCACTCTGAAGAAGTGTATGCTGTTTTTAAAACATCTAAAATACAAAGCCCCGGAGCAAGGGGACTTCAACTCATGGACATATAACTTGGGAAGACTAAATGTCAATAAGACACAGGCACCCCAAAGTTTAGGGCTGCTCTGCATACAAGAACCTCAACTTTGGTACACCTAAAATATCCCAGGAAAAAGAGAAATGCATAAAGAACTTGTGGTAATTTTGTACAACGGAATATCACTCAGACGTGAAATCAATGTATATAAGGCCAGTAGCAGCATAATGAGTGGATTTACGTATGATGATTTTAAGGGAAATTAGTCACACAGAAAAAGAATCTTATCATAAGATATGACTTATAGAGGGAATGTCAATATCGCAACACATGAACTGAATTAGGAAAGAGAACAGAGTCTCACATTTAGCAAAATTCTCTTATGCCTGCTTCAGGGGAAAGGAGAGGTGGTGTGATACATAAAACCAGAGTTTGATATTAGCACAGGTACCATTCCATAAACCAAATACAGAATAGACAAGACCTACACCTTCCTCAGTGAACGGGACTCAACACCCCTATGCCCCACAGAGGAATATATCTGACTACTAAGAATCTTAAAACCTATGTATTGATATGTCTCCGTAAGGGAATCAATTGTGTCTAGACTGGCATAAACACGTCAGTGAAAATCAGCTCAACCCCATTATAAAAATGAATTTCAAAAAACCCCCCAAAAACAGCGGAATTCTTACACAATTCCTTCAAGGGTTCTGATGAAACCTGGAATGACCCTATCTGCAAAGACAGCTGGATGAGACATAAGGCTGGACACTTGGGACTGAGAGGACTGGTGAGATTGGGAGAGAAAATGCAGACCTTTTAAAGTAGTAATGCATGCCACCATTCCATGTGTCCCAAATCTCCAGGTAGAAGGGAATATCACTACAATTATAACATGTATGGGAAACCTAGAAAATGGACACCCTGTGATGGCGAAAGGTTTCTAAAACTCTCCTAATTTTTCCTCTCCTTGTGCTCCACTTTGGCATTCCAACTGCTTTACTATCAATCTCCCAACTTAGGAGAGTCAGCCCCTATAACCTCCTGGTTCGCACAGTTTGCTAATTGTGCAGAGGATGAAAGGGAAGAGGGAGAACCAATCAGAGAGTAGATGTAGACATTTGGACGGGCACATGTCACTCTAATTTCCCGGCAGGAAGAAGAATTAACCAAAGCCTCAGCCACCCACAGGGAACCAATATAGCCACCCCTGGAACCAGTATAGGTCCTGAAGCAAAATTGTGGACTTGCGGCCAGCTCACAAAGATGGGATTTGAAAATGGGAGCTCAGGGGCACAGCGTTTCACAAACCTGCAGACTTATAAAGGACTACTCTCTTCCAAAAATCTGTTGAGGGAAGGCAATGAAGCGGCCTTGAAAATGAGGCAGAATTGCACAAAACATATTTCAAGAGGTAAATTGGAATCGCCTTTAAAGCACAGGAAAAGCATCCCAACATGGACAGAGATGCACTTGACCAAAAAGGGCGTATGCCTTTTCTCCTGAATATATTCAGAAGAAAACGCATACACCCTTTTTGGCCAATCAAGCAAGCACGCAATACAAATCCACACTACAAAGAATTGTCACTTACCACCGGTCAAAAGGGACATCCGAATATCTGTAAAAACCAGAAAGGCAAGAGAGAGATGTCAAGGGCATGAAGCAATGTGATCCCAATGGTCATGGAGGATTGTGATGACAAGCGCATGGAGAATTGTGATGACAAGATTATGTACCATTTTGTTGACAAATGCAAGGAGCATTATGATGACAAGGTTCATGGAGCACTGTGATGACAAGCATCACGGAGCATAGTGATTACAGGGGTCATGGAGCATTGGGATGACAAGCGCATGGATCATTGTGATGATAATGGTCATGGAGCATTTTAATGACAAGAGTCCCGGATCATTGTGTTGTCAGGGTTCATGGAGCGTTGTGATGACAGTGGTCATGGAGCATTGTGATGACAGGGGTCATGGCGCATTGTGATGAGAAGGTCATGGAGCATTGGGCTGAAAATATCCATGGAGTACTGTGATGACAGGGGTCATGGAGCATTGTGATGACAAGGTACTGGAGCACTGTGATGAGAAGACCATGGAGCCTTGTGATGACAAGTCTCATGGAGCATTCTGATGAAAAGTGCCATGGAGCATTGTGATTACAGGGGTCTTGGAGCATTGTGATGACAAGGGCATGGAGCATTGGGATGAGAAGGCCATGGAGCGTTCTGATGACATGCATCATGGAACTTTGTGATGACAAGGGCATGGAGCATTGTGATTACAGCGGTCTTGGAGCACTGTGATGAAAAGGGCATGGATCATTGTGATGAAAAAGGCATGGAGCCTTGTCATGACAGGGCTCAAGGAGCAAACTGACAACAAGTGTCAGGGAGCATTGTGATGACAAGGGTATTGAGTATTGTGATGACAGAGGTCATGGAGCATTGTGATGAGAAGACCATGGATAATTGTGATGACGAGCGTCATGGGGCGTTGTGATGATAAGTGTTATGGAACATATTGATCACAAGGATTTGGAGCATTGTGATGACAGAGGTCATGGAGCATTTTGGTTTCATTGTGATGACAATAGCCTGAAGCATTATGATGATGGGCATGGTGCATTGTGATGACAGAGTTCATGGAGCATTGAGATGAAAAGGGGCATGGAGCATTGCGATTACAGGAGTCTTGGAGCATTGTGATGACAAAGGCATGGAACATCGTGAATGAGAAGGCCATGGAGCATTCTGTTGACATGCGTCATGGAGCTTTGTGATGACAAGGGCATGGAGCATTGTGATTACAGGGGTCTTGGAGCATTGTGATGACAAGGGTCATGGAGCCTTGTGATGACAAGGCTGTGGAACATTTTGATGGCAGGGGTCATGGAGCATTGTTATGACAGGGGTAATGGAGCATTGTGATGACAAGGGCATGGAGCATTGGTCTGAAAAGTTTCATGGATTATTGTGATGAAAGGGGGCAAGGAGCATTGTGATGACAAGGGCATGGAACACTGTGATACATGGGTCATGGAGGATTGTAATGAGAAGCGCATGGAGCATTGTGATAAGAATGTCATCGAGCATTGTGATGAAAAGCATCATGGAGCCTGTGATGACAAGGGCATGGAACAATGTGATGAGAGGGTTCATGGAGCATTGTGATGACAATGGCATGCAGCATTGTGATGACAAGGGTCATTGAGCTTTGTGATGACAAAGGTCATGGAGCATTTTGATGACAAGGGTGTGGTGCATTCTGTTGTGAAGGACAGGGAGCATTGTGATGACAGGGGATATGGAACATTGTGATTTCAGGGGAATGGAGCATTGTGATGATAAAGGCATGTAGCATTGTTGTGACAAGGGTCATGGAATATTGTGATGACAGGGGTGAGGGAGTATTGTGTTGACTAGTGATGGAACATTGTGATATCAGTGGTGAGAGAGCATTTTGATGAGAAGTGCATGGAGCAGTGTGATGCCAAGGTTTATGGAGCATTGTGATGACAAAGATGTGGAGCATTGTGATGACAAGCGCATGGCACATTGTGATGCCATGGGTCATGGAGTATTGTGCTAACAAAGGCATTGAGCATTGGGAGGACAAGGGTCACCGAGCATTGTGATGAAATATTCACGGAGCGCTGTGGTGACAAAGGTCACAGAGCCTTGTGATGACGAGGGCATGGACCATTGTGATGACAAAGGTCATGAAGCATTGTGATGACTGGAGTCACGGAGCATTGTGATGACAGGGGTCATAGAGCATTGTGATGAAAGGGCATGGAGTATTGTGATGACAGGGGCATGTTGCATTGGTTTGACAAGTTTCAGGGATTATTGTGATGACAGTGGGCATGGCACATTGTGATGACAAGGGCATGGAGCATTGTGATGAGAAGGTCATGGAGTATTGTGAAGAAGGGTGTCAGGGAGCATTGTGATGACATATGTCATGGTCCATTGCGATGACAATGGAATGGAGCATTGTGATGCCAAGTGTCATGGAGGATTGTGATGAGAAAGGTAATGGAGCATTTTGATGACAAGCGCTTGGGGCATTGTGATGACAAGGGTCATGGAGCATTGTGATAACAAGGGCCATTGAGAATTTTGATGACATGTTCATGAAGCATTGTGATGACAATCACATGGGGCTTGCTGTGACAGGGATCATGGAGCATTGCGATGACAAGTGCATAGAGAATTGTGATGACAAAGCATGTAACACTGTGATGAAAAGCATCATGGAGCACAGTGATGCCAAGAACGTGGAGAATTGTGATGACAGGGGACATGGAGCATTGTGATGACCAGGGCATGGAGTATTGTGATGGCAAGACCGTGGAGCATTGTGATGAGAAGACCATGGATAATTGTGATGAATAGCGTCATGGAGCACTGTAATGACAAGGGGTATGGAGCATTGTGATAACAGGGGTCATGGAGCATTGTGATGACAAGGTTCATGGAGCATTCTGATGACAAGCTTGTGGAGTATTTTGATGACAATGACATGGAGCATTTTGATGAAAATGGCATGGGGCATTGTGGTGAAAAAGACATGGAGCGTTTTCATGACAGTTTTCAGGGAGCATTCTGACGACAAGTGTCAGGGAGCATTGTGATGACAAAGGTCATGGAGAATTGTGACGACAAGGGCAGGGAGTATTGTGATGACAAGCACATGGAGCTTGCTATGACGGGGTCATGGAGCATTGCGATGACAAGTGCATAGAGAATTGTGATGACAAAGCATGTAACACTGTAATGAGAAGTGTCATGGAGCATAGTGATGCCAAGATCGTGGAGAATTGTGATGACAGGGGACATGGAGCATTGTGATGACCAGGGCATGGAGCATTGCGATGGCAAGATCGTGGAGCATTGTGATGAGAAGACCATGGATAATTGTGATGACGAGGGTCATGGAGCACTGTAATGACAAGGGGTATAGAGCACTGTGATGACAGTGGTCATGGAGCATTGTGATGACCGGGGACATGGAGCATTGTGATGCCCAAGGCATGGAGCACTGTGATGGCAAGACCGTGGAGCATTGTGATGAGAAGACCATGGATAATTGTGATGAGGAGCGTCATGGAGCACTGTAATGACAAGTGGTATGGAGCCTTGTGATGACAGGGGTCATGGAGCATTGTTATGACAGTGGTCATGGAACATTGTGATGACAAGTGTCATGGAGCATTTTGATGACAAGGGCGTGCAGCATTGTGATGAGAAGACCATGGACAATTGTGATTACGAGTGTCATGGAGCACTGTAATGACAAGCAGTATGGAGCATTGTGATGACAGGGGTCATGGAGCATTGTGATGACTGGGGACATGGAGCATTGTGATGACCAGAGCATGGAGCATTGTGATGGCAAGACCGTGGAGCACTGTGATGAGAAGACCGTGGATAATTGTGATGACGAACATCATGGAGCACTGTAATGACAAGGGGCATGGAGCATTGTGATGACAGGTGTCATGGAGCATTGTGATGACAGGGGTCATGGACCATTGAGATGACAAGGGTCACGGAGCATTCTGATGACAAGCTTGTGGAGTATTGTGATGACAATGGCATGAAGCATTGTGATGAAAAGGGCATGGATCATTGTGATGAAAAAGGCATGGAGACTTGTCATGACAGGGTTCAATGAGCATACTGATGACAAGTGTCAGGGAGCATTGTGATGACAAGTGTATTGAGAATTGTGATGACAAAGGTCATGGAGCATTGTGATGAGAAGTCCATGGATAATTGTGATGACCAACGTCATGGGGCGTTGTGATGACAAGTGTTATGGAACATTGTGATCACAAGGGTTTGGAGCATTGTGATGAGAGAGGTCATGGAGAATTTTGATTTCATTGTGATGACAATAGCATGAAGCATTATGATGATGGGCATGGTGCATTGTGATGACAGGGTTCATGGAGCATTGAGATGCAAAGAGGCATGGATCATTGTAATAACAAGGGTCTTGGAGCATTGTGATGACAAGGGCATGGAGTATTGTGATGAGAAGGCCATGGAGCATTCTGAAGACATGCGTCAGGGAGCTTTGTGATGACATGGGATTGGAGCATTGTGATTACAGGGGTCTTGGAGCATTGTGATGACAAGGGCCATGGAGTCTTGTGATGACAAGGCCGTAGAACATTGTGATGGCAGGGGTCATGGAGCATTGTTATGACAGGTGTAATGGAGCATTGTGATGACAAGGGCATGGAGCATTGGTCTGAAAAGTTTCATGGATTATTGTGATGAGAGTGAGCATGGAGCATTGTGATGACAAGGGCACGGAACACAGTGATACATGTGTCATGGAGGATTGCAATGACAAGGGCATGGAGCATTGTGATGACAAGCGTCATGGAGCTTTGTGATGACAACGGCATGGAGCAATGTGATGAGAGGTTTCATGGAGCTTTGTGATGACAATGGCATGGAGCATTGTGATTCCAAGGGTCATGGAGCTTTGTGATGACATAGGCCATGGAGCATTTTGATGACAAGGGCGTGGTGCATTGTGATGAGAAGGGCAGGGAGCATTGTGATGACAGGGTCATCTAGCAATTGGATGAAAAGGGTCATGGAATATTTTGATGACAGTGTTTATGGAACATTGTGATGTTAGGGGTCATGGAGCATTGTGATGAAAAGGGTCATGGAGCATTGTGATGACAGGGGTTATGGAACATTGTGATGTCAGGGGTCATGGAGCATTGTGATGATAAGAGCATGTAGCATTGTTGTGACAAGGGTCATGGAACATTGGGATGACAGGGTGGAGGGAGTATTGTGTTGACTAGTGATGGAACATTGTGATATCAGTGGTGAGAGAGCATTTTGATGAGAGGTGCATGGAGCATTGTGATGACAAGGCTGTGGAGCATTGTGATGAGAAACGCAGGGCACATTGTGATGACATGGGTCATGGAACATTGTGCTGACAAACGCATGGAGCATTGTGATGACAAGGTTTATGGAGCATTGTGATGACAACGATGTGGAGCATTGTGATGACAAGCGCATGGCACATTTGATGCCATGTGTTATGGAGTAATGTGCTGACAAAGGCATGGAGCATTGTGATGACAAGGGTCACCGAGCATTGTGATGAAATGTTCATGGAGCGTTGTGGTCACAAAGGTCACAGAGCCTTGTGATGACGAGGGCATGGACCATTGTGATGACAAAGGTCATGAAGCATTGTGATAACTGGAGTCACGGAGCATTGTGATGACAGGGGTCATAGAGCATTGTGATGAAAGGGCATGGAGCATTGTGATGACAGGGTCATGGATCATTTTTCTGACAAGTTTCATGGATTATTGTGATGACAGTGGGCATGGCGCATTGTGATGACAAGGGCATGGAGCATTGTGATGAGAAGGTCATGGACTATTGTGAAGAAGGGTGTCAGGTAGCATTGTGATGACATATGTCATGGTCTATTGCAATGACAATGGAATGTAGCATTGTGATGCCAAGTGTCATGGAGGATTGTGATGACAAAGGTAATGGAGCATTTTGATGACAAGGGCTTGGAGCATTGTGATGACAAGGGTCATGGCGCATTGTGATAACAAGGGCCATTGAGAATTTTGATGACATGTTCATGAAGAATTGTGATGACAATCACATGGAGCTTGCTATGACAGGGGTCATGGAGCATTACGATGACAAGTGCATAGAGAATTGTGATGACAAAACATGTAACACTGTGATGAGAAGTATCATGGAGCATAGTGATGCCAAGAACGTGGAGAATTGTGATGACAGGGGACATGGAGCATTGTGATGAACAGGGCATAGAGCACTGTGATGGCAAGACCGTGGAGCATTGTGATGAGAAGACCATGGATAATTGTGATGATGAGCCTCATGGAGCACTGTAATGACAAGGGGTATGGAGCATTGTGAAGACAGGGGTCATGCAGCATTGTGATGACTGAGGACATGGAGCATCGTGATGACCAAGGTATGGAGCATTGTGATGGCAAGACCGTGGAGGATTGTGATGAGAAGACCATGGATAATTGTGATGACGAGCGTCATGGAACAGTGTAATGACAAGGGCTATGGAGCATTTTGATGACAGGTGTCATGGAGCATTCTGAAGACAATGATCAGGGAGCATTCTGATGACAAGCTTGTGGAGTATTGTGATGACAATGACATGGAGCGTTGTGATGAAAAGGGCATGGAGCATTCTGATGAAAAAGGCATGGAGCATTTTCATGACAGTGTTCAAGGAGTATTCTGACGACAAGTGTCAGGGAGCATTGTGATGACAAGTGTATTGAGAATTGTGATGACAAAGGTCATGGAGCATTGTGACGACAAGTGCATGGAGTATTGTCATGACAGTCATCATGGAGTGTTGTGATGACAAGTGTTATGGAACATTGTGATCACAAGGGGTTGGAGCATTGTGATGACAGAGGTCATGGACCATTTTGATTTCAAGGAGCATGGAGCATTGTGATGACAAGAGCATGGAGCAATGTGATCCCAGGGTTCATGGAGGATTGTGATGAAAATTGTAATGGAGTATTGTGATGACAAGCTCATGGAGCATTGTGATGACAAGGTCATGTAGGATTTTGATGACACAGGCATGGAGAATTGTGATGATAAGGGTCATGGAGCACTGTGATGATAAAAGTCACGGAGCATTGTGATTACAGGGGTCATGGAGCATTGGGATGACAAGGGCATGGATCATTGTGATGACAAGTGTCATGGAGCATTGGGCTGAAAATGTTCATGGAGCATTGTGATGACAAGGGAATGGAGCATTGTGATGACAAGAGTCCCGGATCATTGTGTTGTCAGGGGTCATGGAGTGTTGTGATGACAGTGGTCATGGAGGATTTTGATGATATGGGTCATGGAGCATTGTGATGAGAAGGTCATGAAGCATTGGGCTGAAAATGTTCATGGAGTATTGTGATGACAGGGGTCATGGAGCATTGTAATGAGAAGGGAATTGAGCACTGTGATGACAAGGTCCTGGAGCATTGTGATGGGAAGTCCATGGAGCCTTGTGATGACAATTCTCATGGAACATTCTGATGAAAAGGGGCATGGAGCATTGTGATTACAGGGATCTTGGAGCATTGTGATGACAAGGGCATGGAGTATTGTGATGAGAAGGCCATGAAGCATTCTGATGACATGCGCCATGGAGCTTTGTGCTGACAAGGGCATGGAGTATTGTGATGAAAATGGCATGGATCATTGTTATGAAAAAGGCATGGAGCCTTGTCATGACAGGGTTCAAGGAGCATACTGACGACAAGTGTCACGGAGCATTGTGATGACAAGTGTATTGAGCATTGTGATGACAAAGTTCATGGAGCATTGTGATGAGAAGACCATGGATAATTGTGATGATGAGCGTCATGGGGTGTTGTGATGATAAGTTTTATGGAACATTGTGATCACAAGGGTTTGGAGCATTGTGATGACAGAGGTCATGGAGCATTTTGATTTCATTGTGATGACAATAGCCTGAAGCATTATGGTGATGGGCATGGTGCATTGTGATGACAGCGTTCATGGAGCATTGAGATGAAAAGGGGCATGGAGTATTGTGATTACAGGGGTCTTGGAGCATTGTGATGACAAGGGCAAGGAGCATTGTGATGAGAAGGCCATGGAGCATACTGATGACATGTGTCATTAAGCTTTGTGATGACAAGGGCATGGAGCATTGTGATTACAGGGGTCGTGGAGCATTGTGATGACAAGGGTCATGGAGCCTTGTGATGAAAATGGTGTGGAACATTGTGATGGAAGGGGTCATGGAGCATTGTTATGACAGGGATAATGGAGCATTGTGATGAGAAGGGCATGGAGCATTGGTCTGAAAAGTTTCATGGATTATTGTGATGAGAGTGGGCATGGAGCATTGTGATGACAAGGTCACGGAACACTGTGATCCATGGGTCATGGAGGATTGTAATGACAAGGGCATGGAGCATTGTGATGAGAAGGGCATCGTACATTGTTTTGACAAGCATCATGGAGCTTTGTGATGACAAGAGCATGGAACAATGTGATGAGAGGGTTCATGGAACATTGTGCTTCCAAGGGTTATGGAGGTTTGTGATGACAAAAGTCATGGAGCATTTTGATGTCAAGGGCGTGGTGCATTGTGATGAGAAGGACAGGGAGCATTTTGATAACAGGGTCATGCAGCAATTTGATGAAAAGTGTAATGGAACATTTTGATGACAGGGGTTATAGAACATTGAGATGTCAGGGGTCATGGAGCTTTGGGATGAAAAGGGTCATGGAGCATTTTGATGACAGGGGTTATGGAACATTGTGATGTCAGGGGTCATGGAACATTGTGATGATAAGGGGATGTAGCATTGTGATGACAGTGGTCATGGAACATTGTGATTACAGGGGTGAGGGATTATTGTGATGACTAGTGATGGAACATTGTGATATCTCTGTTGAGAGAGCATTTTGATGAGAAGTGCATGGAGCATTGTGATTACAAGGTTTATGGAGCATTACGATGACAAGGTTGTGGACCGTTGTGATGAAAATCATGTGGCACATTGTGATGACAAGGGTCATGGAGCATTGTTCTGACAAAGGCATGGAGCATTGTGATGACAAGTGTCACGGAGCATTGTGATGAAAAGTTCATGAAGTATTGTGGTTACAAAGGTCACAGAGCCTTGTGATGATGTGGGCATGGACCACTGTGATGACAAATGTTATGAAGCATTGTGATGACTGGAGTCACAGAGCATTGTGATGACAGGGGTCATGGAGCTTTGTGATGACAAGGGCATGGAGCATTGTGATGACAGGGGCATGGAGCATTGGTCTGACAAGTTTAATAGATTATTGTGATGACAGTGGGCATGGGGCATTGTGATGACAAGGGCATGGGGCATTGTGATGAGAAGGTCATGGAGTATTGTGAAGACAGGTGTCAGGGAGCATTGTGATGACATATGTCATGGTCCATTGCTATGACAATGGCATGGAGCATTGTGATGCCAAATGTAATGGAGGATTGTGATGACAAATATAATGGAGCATTGTGATGACTAGGTTTTGGAGCATTATGATGACAAGGGCCATTGAAAATTTTCATGACAAGGTCGTGAAGCATTGTGATGACAAGGTGCTGGAGCATTGTGATGAGAAAACCATGGAGCCCTGTGAGACAAGTCTCCTGGAGCATACTGATGAAAAGGGGCATGGAGCATTGTGATTAGAGTGTCTTGGAAAATTGTGATGACAAGGGCATGGAGCATTGTGATGAGAAGGCCAAGGAGCAGTCTGATGACATGCGTCATTGAGCTTTGTGATGACAAGGGCATGAAGCATTGTAATTACAGGCGTCTTGGAGTATTGTGATGAAAAAGGCATGGATCATTGTGATGAAAAAGGCATGGAGCCTTGTCATGACAGGGTTCAAGGAGCATACAGAGAACAAGTGTCAGGGAGCATTTTGATGACAAGTGTATTGAGCATTGTGATGACAAAGGTCATGGAGCATTGTGAAGAGAAGACCATAGATAATTGTGATGACGAGCGTCATGGGGCATTGTGATGACAAGTGTTATGGAATATTGTGATCACAAGGGTTTGGAGCAGTGTTATGACAGAGGTCATGGAGCATTTTGATTTCATTGTGATGACAATAGCCTGAAGCATTATGATGATGGGCATGGTGCATTGTGATGACAGGGTTCATGGATCATTGAGATAAAAAGGGACATGGAGCATTGTGATTACAGGGGTCTTGGAGCATTGTGATGAGAAGGGTCATGGAGCCTTGTGATGACAAGACCATGGAACATCGTGATGGCAGGGGTCATGGAGCATTGTTATCACAGGGGTAATGGAGCATTGTGATGGCAAGGGCATGGAGCATTCTGATGACATGCATCAGGGAGCTTTGTGATGACAAGGGCATGGAGCACTGTGATTACAGGGGTCTTGGAGCATTGTGATGACAAGGGTCATGGAGCCTTGTGATGACAAGGCCGTGGAACGTTGTGATGGCAGGGTTCATGGAGCATTGTGATGACAAGGGCATGGAACATTTGTCTGAAAAGTTTCATGGATTATTGTGATGAGAGTGGGCATGGAGCATTGTGATGACAAGGGCACGGAACACAGTGATACATGGGTCATGGAGGATTGTAATGACAAGGGCATGGAGCATTGTGATGAGAAGGGCATCGAGCAGTGTGATGACAAGCACCATGGAGCTTTTTGATGACAATAGCATGGAACAATGTGATCAGAGTTTTCATGGAGTATTGTGATGACAATGGCATGGAGCATTGTGATGCCAAGGGTCATGGAGCTTTGTGATGACAAAGGTCATGGAGCATTTTGATGACAAGGGCGTGGTGCATTGTGATGAGAAGGGCAGGGAGCATTGTGATGACATTGTCATGAACCAATTTGATGAAAAGGGTCATGGAATATTTTGATGAGAGGTGTTATGTAACATTGTGATGTCAGGGGTCATGGAGCATTTTGATGAAAAGGGTCATGGAGCATTTTGGTGACAGGGGTTATGGAACATTGTGATGTCAGGGATCATCAAACATTGTGATGATAAGTGCATGTAGCATTGTGATGACAGGAGTCATGGAACATTGTGATGACAGGGTTCAGGGAGTATTGTGATGAATAGTGATGTAACATTGTGATATCAGTGGTGAGAGAGCATTTTGATTTGAAGTGCATGGAGCATTGTGATGACAAGGTTTATGGAGCATTGTGATGACAAGATTGTGGAGCACTGTGACGACAAGTGCATGGTGCATTGTGATGACATGGGTCATGGAGCATTGTGCTGACAAGCGCATGGAGCATTGTGATGACAAGGGTCATGGAGCATTGTGCTGAGAAAGGCATAGAGCATTGTGATGACAAGGGTCAAAGAGCATTGTGATGAAAAGTTCATGAAGCATTGTGGTTAAAAAGGTCACAGAGACTGTTGATGACAAGGACATGGACCATTGTGATGACAAAGGTCATGAAGCCTTGTGATGACTGGAGTCACGGAGCATTGTGATGACAGGGGTCATGGAGCATTGTGATAACAAGGTCATGGGGCATTGTGATGACAAGGGCATGGAGCATTGGTCTAATAAGTTTCATGGCTTATTGCGATGACAGTTGGAATGGCGCATTGTGATGACAAGGGCATGGAGCATTGTGATGACCAGGTCATTCATTATTGTGAAGACAGGTGTCAGGGAGCATTGTGATGACATATGTAATGGCCCATTGTGATGACAATGCCATGGAGCATTGTGATGCCAAGTGTCATGGAGGATTCTGATGACAAAGGTAATGGAGCATTGTGATGACAATGGCTTGGAGCATTGTGATGACAAGGGTCAGGGAGCATTGTGCTGACAAGTGCATGGAAAATTGTGATGACAAGGGACATGGAGCATTCTGATGACAAGCTTGTGGATTATTTTGATGACAATGGCATGGAGCATTGTGATGAAAATGGCATGGTGCATTTTGATGAAAAAGGCATGGAGCCTTTTTGTGACAGGGTTCAAGGAGCATTCTGACGACAAGTGTCAGGGAGCATTGTGATGACAAGTGTATCGAGAATTGTGATGACAATGGTCATGGAGCATTGTGATGAAAAGGGCATGCAGTATTGTGATGACAGGCATCATGGAGCATTGTGATGACAAGTGTTATGGAACATTGTGATCACAAGGGTTTGGAGCATTGTGATGACAGAGGTCATGGATCATTTTGATTTCAAGGAGCATGGAGCATTGTGATGACAAGGGCATGGAGCAATGTGATCCCAAGGTTCATGGAGGATTGTGATGGCAATGGTAATGGAGTATTGTGATGACAAGTGCATAGAACATTGTAATGACAAGGTCATGTAGCATTTTGCTGACAAAGGGAACAGGGAGCCTTGCTATGCTCATGGGTGGGATGTAAATTGCCAACTGTATCTCTGGAGGAGTACATTGTGTTCCCTAAAACAAGTAAAGAACAGAGCTACAGAGCCAAGGGCACTTCCCGTCTAGGGAATATACCTTGGGAAAAATGAAAATCAATAAGACAGAGCCACCCCAAAATTTAGGGCTGCACTGCTTACAAGGACCTCAACTTGGGTCCACCTTAAATATCCCAGGAAATATAAAAATCGTTCAAAAAATTGTGGTTCTTACGTATGATGGAATATCCCTCAGCTATGAAATCAATGTCATAAGACCAGTAGCAGCAAATTGGGTGGATTCAGGTACGATGATTCTAAGTGAAATAAGTCACAGAGAAAAAGAAACTTATCATAAGATATCACTTATGAAGATTCTGTAAACATGGCTACACTTGAACTGAGTTAGGAAAGAGAACAGTGTCTCACATTTAGAAAACACTCTTATGCCTGCTTAAGGGGGAAGGAGAGGTGGGGTGATGCATAAAACCAGAGTTTGATATAAGCACAGGTACCGTTCCAAAAACCAACTATGGAATAGACAAGACGTACACCTTCCTCAGCGAAAGGGACTCAAAACCCCATATTTCCCACAGAGGAATATATCTGACTAGTAAGAATCTTAAAACCTATGTACTGATATGTCTCCGTAAGGGAATCAAGTGTGTCTAGACTGGCATAAACATGGCAGCCAGAATCAGCTCAAACCCACTAGAAAAAGGAATTTCAAAAACAAAACAAAAAAACTGGGAAATAATTTACAATTCCTTCAGGGTCTCTGATGAAACCTGGAATGACCCTATCTACAATGACAGCTGGATGTGGCATAAGGAGGGACACTTGGGACGGAGACGATTGGTGAGATTGGGTGAGCAAATGCAGACCCATTAAAGCACAAATGCCTGGCAGCCATTCCATGGGTCCCAACTCTCCAGGTTGGAGGGAATATTACTACAGCTATAACATGTACGGGAAACCTGAGAACGGACACACTGTGAATACGAAAGGTTTCTAAAACTCATCGAATAGTCCCTCTCCCGGTGCTCCGGTTTGACTTTCCATCTGCTTTACTATCAACCTCCCAGCTTGGAGAGACAGCCCCTTTAACCTTCTGGTTCGCACATGTTGCCAATTTGGCAGAGGATGAAAGGGAAGAGGGAGAACCAATGAGAGTGTAGCTGTTAGGCATTTGAACGGGCACATATCACTGTAATTTCCAGGCAGGAAGAAGAATTAACCAAAGTCTCAGCCACCCACCGGGAACCAGCATAGGTCCTGAACCAAAATTTTGGACTTGCGGTCAGCTCAACAAAAACGAGTTGAAAAAAGGAGCTCAGGGGCACAGCAATTCATAAACTGGCCGAGCAATAAAGGACAACTATCGTTCAAAAATCTGTTGAGGGAGGAATAAGAACCGGACTTGAAATCGAGGCAGAATAGGAAGAAACAGATTTCAAGAGGTACGTTGGCATCAGCTTTAAAGCACAGGAAGAGGAGCACAACTTCGACAATGATGAACTTGGCCAAAAAGGGCGTATGCTTTTTGTCCTGAATATATTCAGGAGAAAACGCATACGCCCTTTTTGGCCAAGCAAGAAAGCGGGCAATGCAAATCTGCATAAAAAGAAGGATCACTTCCCACCGGTCAAAAGGGACATCCACAAAATGTGTAAAAACCAGAAAGGCAAGACAGGCCCTGGAGAACAGGGAGTCTTGTTATGCTGAAGGGCGATATGTAAATTGCCAACTGCCTCTCTGGAGGAGTACATTGTGTTCCCTAAAACAAGTAAAGAACAGAGCTACAGAGCCAAGGGCACTTCCAGTCTAGGGAATATACCTTTGGTAAACCGAAAATCAATAAGACAGAGCCACCCCAAAATTTAGGGCTGCACTGCTTACAAGGACCTCAACTTGGGTACACCTGAAATATCCCAGGAAATATCAAAATGGTTCAAAAAATTGTGGTACTTACGTACGATGGAATATCCCTCAGCCATGAAATCAATGTCATAAGACCAGTAGCAGCAAAATGGGTGGATTCAGGTACGATGATTCTAAGTGAAATAAGTCACACAGAAAAAGAAACTTATCATAAGATATCACTTATGAAGATCCTGTAAACATGGCTACACTTGAACTGAGTTAGGAAAGAGAACAGTGTCTCACATTTAGAAAACACTCTTATGCCTGCTTAAGGGGGAAGGAGAGGTGGGGTGATGCATAAAACCAGAGTTTGATATAAGCACAGGTACCGTTCAAAAAACCAACTATGGAATAGACAAGACCTACACCTTCCTCAGTGAAAGGGACTCAAAATCCAATATTTCCCGCAGAGGAGTATATCTGACTAGTAAAAATCTTAAAACCTATGTACTGATGTGTCTCCGTAAGGGAATCAAGTGTGTGTAGAATAGCATAAACATGGCAGCGAGAATCAGCTCAAACCCACTATAAAAAGGAATTTCAAAAACAAAACAAAGAAACTGGGAAATTCTTTACAATTCCTTCAGGGTCTCTGATGAAACCTGGAATGACCCTATCTACAATGACAGCTGGATGTGGCATAAGGCTGGACACTTTGCACTGAGAGGATTGATGAGATTGGGTGAGCAAATGCAGACCCTTTAAAGCAATAATGCATGGAAACCATTCCATGGGTCCCAACTCTCCAGGTTGAAGGGAATATTACTACAGCTATAACATGTACGGGAAACCTAGAGAACGGACACACTGTGAATACAAAAGGTTTCTAAAACTCAAGGAATAGTCCTTCTCCTGGTGCTCCGGTTTGACTTTCCATCTGCTTTACTATCAATCTCCCAACTTGGAGAGACAGCCCCTTTAACCTCCCGGTTCGCACAGGATGCCAATTTGGCAGAGGATGAAAGGGAAGAGGGAGAACCAATGAGAGAGTAGCTGTTAGGCATTTGGACGGGCATATATCACTCTAACTTCCCAGCAGGATGAAGAATTAACCAAAGCCTCAGCCACCCACCGGGAACCAGCATAGGTCCTGAACCAAAATTTTGGAGTTGCGGTCAGCTCACCAAAAACGAGTTGAAAAATGGAGCTCAGGGGTACAGCAATTCACAAACTGGCCGAGTAATAAAGGACAACTATCGTCCAAAAATCTGTTGAGGGAAGGCAACGAGGCGGACTTGAAAGCGAGGCAGAATAGCAGGAAGCAGATTTCAAGAGGTACGTTGGAATCGCCTTTAAAGCACAGGAAGAGGGGCACAACTTCGACAATGATGCACTTGGCCAAAAAGGGCGTATGCGTTTTCTCCTGAATATATTCAGGAGAATACGCATACGCCCTTTTTGGCCAAGCAAGCAATCGGGCAATGCAAATCTGCACTACAAAGAAGTGTCACTTCCCACCGGTCAAAAGGGACATCCACAAAATGTGTAAAAACCAGAAAGGCAAGACAGGCCCTGGAGAACAGGGAGCCTTGTTATGCTGATGGGCGGGATGTAAATTGCCAACTGCCTCTCTGGAGGAGTGCATTGTGTTCCCTAAAACAAGTAAACAACAGATCTACAGAGCCAAGCGCACTTCCAGTCTAGGGAATATACCTTGGGAAAACTGAAAATCAATAAGACAGAGCCACCCCAAAATTTAGGGCTGCACTGCTTACAAGGACCTCAACTTGGGTACACCTTAAATATCCCAGGAAATATAAAAATGGTTCAAAACATTGTGGTATTTACATACGATGGAATAACCCTCAGCCATGAAATCAATGTCATAAGACCAGTAAGAGCAAAATGGGTGGATTCAGGTACGATGATTCTAAGTGAAATAAGTCACAGAGAAAAAGAAACTTATCATAAGATATCACTTATGAAGATCCTGTAAACATGGCTACACTTGAACTGAGTTAGGAAAGAGAACAGTGTCTCACATTTAGAAAACACTCTTATGCCTGCTTAAGGGGGAAGGAGAGGTGGGGTGATGCATAAAACCAGAGTTTGATATAAGCAGAGGTACTGTTCCAAAAACCAACTATGGAATAGACAAGACCTACACCTTCCTCAGTGAAAGGGACTCAAAACCCCATATTTCCCGCAGAGGAATATATCTGACTAGTAAGAATCTTAAAACCTATGTATTGATATGTCTCCGTAAGGGAATCAAGTGTGTCTAGACTGGCATAAACATGGCAGCGAGAATCAGCTCGAACCCACTATAAAAAGGAATTTCAAAAACAGAACAAATGACCTGGGAATTTCTTTACAATTCCTTCAGGGTCTCTGATGAAACCTGGAATGACCCTATCTACAATGACAGCTGGATGTGGCATAAGGAGGGACACTTGGGACTGAGACGATTGGTGAGATTGGGTGAGCAAATTCATACCCTTTAAAGCACAAATGCCGGGCACCCATTCCATGGGTCCCAACTCTCCAGGTTGAAGGGAATATTATTACAGCTATAACATGTACGGGAAACCTAGAGAACGGAGACACTGTGAATACGAAAGGTTTCTAAAACTCAACAAATAGTCCCTCTCCTGGTGCTCCGGTTTGACATTCCATCTGTTTTACTATCAACCTCCCAATTTGGAGAGACAGACCCTTTAACCTCCTGGTTCGCACAGGTTGCCAATTTGGCAGAGGATGAAAGGGAAGAGGGAGAACCAATGAGAGAGTAGCTGTTAGACATTTGGACGGGCACATATCACTGTAATTTCCCGGCAGAAAGAACAATTAACCAAAGTCTCAGCCACCCACCGGGAACCAGTATAGGTCCTGAACCAAAATTTTGTACTTGCGGTCAGCTCACCAAAAACGAGTTGAGAAATGGAGCTCAGGGGCACAGCAATTCACAAACTGGCCGAGTAATAAAGGACAACTATCGTCCAAAAATCTGTTGAGGGAAGGCAACGAGGCGGACTTGAAAGCGAGGAAGAATAGCAGGAAACAGATTTCAAGAGGTACGTTGGAATCCCCTTTAAAGCACAGGAAGAGGGGCCCAACTTCGACAATGATGCACTTGGCCAAAAAGGGCATATGTATTTTCTCCTGAATATATTCAGGAGAAAACGCATACGCCCTTTTTGGCCAAGCAAGCAAGCGGGCAATGCAAATCTGCACTACAAAGAAGTATCACTTCCCACCGGTCAAAAGGGACATCCACAAAATGTGTAAAAACCAGAAAGGCAAGACAGGCCCTGGAGAACAGGGAGCCTTGTTATGCTGATGGGCGGGATGTAAATTGCCAACTGCCTCTCTGGAGGAGTGCATTGTGTTCCCTAAAACAAGTAAAGAACAGAGCTACAGAGCCAAGGGCACTTCCAGTCTAGGGAATATACCTTGTGAAAACTGAAAATCAATAAGACAGAGCCACCCCAAAATTTAGGGCTGCACTGCTTACAAGGACCTCAACTTGGGTACACCTTAAATATCCCAGGAAATATAAAAAAATGGTTCAGAAAATTGTGGTACTTACATACGATGGAATATCCCTCAGCCATGAAATCAATGTCATAAGACCAGTAGCAGCAAAATGGGTAGATTCGGGTACGATGATTCTAAGTGAAATAAGTCACAGAGAAAAAGAAACTTATCATAAGATATCACTTATGAAGATCCTGTAAACATGGCTACACTTGAACTGAGTTAGGAAAGAGAACAGTGTCTCACATTTAGAAAACACTCTTATGCCTGCTTAAGGGGGAAGGAGAGGTGGGGTGATGCATAAATCCAGAGTTTGATATAAGCACAGGTACCGTTCCAAAAACCAACTATGGAATAGACAAGACCTACACCTTCCTCAGTGAAAGGGACTCAAAACCCCATATTTCCCGCACAGGAATATATCTGACTAGTAAGAATCTTAAAACCTATGGATTGATATGTCTCCGTAAGGGAATCAAGTGTGTCTAGACTGGCATAAACATGGCAGCGAGAATCAGCTCAAACCCACTATAAAAAGGAATTTCAAAAACAAAACAAAAACACTGGGAAATTCTTTACAATTCCTTCAGGGTCTCTGATGAAACCTGGAATGACCCTATCTACAACGACAGCTGGATGTGGCATAAGGCTGGACACTTGTGACTGAGAGGATTGGTGAGATTGGGTGAGCAAATGCAGACCCATTAAAGCAATAATGCCTGGCACCCATTCCATGGGTCCCAACTCTCCAGGTTGAAGGGAATATTACTACAGTTATAACATGTACGGGAAACCTAGAGAACGGACACACTGTGAATACGAAAGGTTTCTAAAACTCAACGAATAGTCCCTCTCCTGGTGCTCCGTTTTGACTTTCCATCTGTTTAACTATCAACCTCCCAACTTGGAGAGACAGCCCCTTTAACCTCCTGGTTCGCACAGGTTTCCAATTTGGCAGAGGATGAAAGGGAAGAGGGAGAACCAATGAGAGAGTAGCTGTTAGGCATTTGGATGAGCACATATCACTGTAATTTCCCGGCAGGAAGAAGAATTAACCAAAGTCTCAGCCACCCACTGGGAACCAGTATAGATGCTAAACCAAAATTTTGGACTTGCGGTCAGCTCACCAAAAACGAGTTGAAAAATGGAGCTCAGGGGCACAGCAATTCACAAACTGGCCGAGTAATAAAGGACAACTATCGTCCAAAAATCTGTTGGGGGAAGGCAACGAGGCGGACTTGAAAGCGAGGCAGAATAGCAGGAAACAGATTTCAAGAGGTACGTTGGAATCGCCTTTAAAGCACAGGAAGAGGGGCACTACTTCGACAGTGATGCGCTTGGCCAAAAAGGGCGTATGCGTTTTCTCCAGAATATATTCAGGAGAAAACGCATACGCCCTTTTTTGCCAAGCAAGAAAGCGGGCAATGCAGATATGCACTACAAAGAAGTATCACTTCCCACCGGTTAAAAGGGACATCCACAAAATGTGTAAAACCCAGAAAGGCAAGACAGGCCCTGGAGAACAGGGAGCCTTGATATGCTGATGGGCGGGATGTAAATTGCAAACTGCCTCTCTGGAGGAGTGCATTGTGTTCCCTAAAACAAGTAAACAACAGAGCTACAGAGCCAAGGGCACTTCCAGTCTAGGGAATATACCTTGGGAAAACTGAAAATTAATAAGACAGAGCCACCCCAAAATATAGGGCTGCACTGCTTACAAGGACCTCAACTTGGGTACACCTGAAATATCCCAGGAAATATCAAAATGGTTCAAAAAATTGTGGTACATAATTGCGATGGAATATCCCTCAGCCATGAAATCAATGTCATAAGACCAGTAGCAGCAAAATGGGTGGATTCAGGTACGATGATTCTAAGTGAAATAAGTCACACAGAAAAAGAAACTTATCATAAGATATCACTGATGAAGATCCTGTAAACATGGCTACACTTGAACTGAGTTAGGAAAGAGAACAGTGTCTCACATTTAGAAAACACTCTTATGCCTGCTTAAGGGGGAAGGAGAGGTGGGGTGATGCATAAAACCAGAGTTTGATATAAGCACAGGTACCGTTCCAAAAACCAACTATGGAATAGACAAGACCTACACCTTCCTCAGTGAAAGGGACTCAAAACCCCATATTTCCCGCAGAGGAATATATCTGACTAGTAAGAATCTTAAAACCTATGTATTGATATGTCTCCGTAAGGGAATCAAGTGTGTCTAGACTGGCATAAACATGGCAGCGAGAATCAGCTCAAACCCACTATAAAAAGGAATTTCAAAAACAAAACAAAAAAACTGGGAAATTCTTTACAATTCCTTCAGGGTCTCTGATGAAACCTGGAATGACCCTATCTACAACGACAGCTGGATGTGGCATAAGGCTGGACACTTGGGACTGAGAGGATTGGTGACATTGGGTGAGCTAATGCAGACCCATTAAAGCACAAATGCCTGGCACACATTCCATGGGTCACAACTCTCCAGGTTGAAGGGAATATTACTACAGCTATAACATGAACGGGAAACCTAGTGAACGGACACACTGTGAATACGAAAGGTTTCTAAAACTCAACGAATAGTCCCTCTCCTGGTGCTCCGTTTTGACTTGCCATCTGCTTTACTATCAACCTCCCAACTTGGAGAGACAGCCCCTTTAACCTCCTGGTTCGCACAGGTTGCCAATTTGGCAGAGGATGAAAGGGAAGAGGGAGAACCAATGAGAGAGTAGCTGTTACGCATTTGGACGGGCACATATCACTGTAATTTCCCGGCAGGAAGAAGTATTAACCAAAGTCTCAGCCACCCACCGGGAAACAGTATAAGTCCTGAACCAAAATTTTGGACTTGCGGTCAGCTCACCAAAAACGAGTTGAAAAATGGAGCTCAGGGGCACAGCAATTCACAAACTGGCCGAGTAATAAAGGACAACTATCGTCCAAAAATCTGTTGAGGGAAGGCAACGAGGCGGACTTGAAAGCGAGGCAGAATAGCAGGAAACAGATTTCAAGAGGTACGTTGGAATCGCCTTTAAAGCACAGGAAGAGGGGCACAACTTCGACAATGATGCACTTGGCCAAAAAGGGCGTATTCGTTTTCTCCTGAATATATTCAGGAGAAAACGCATACGCCCTTTTTGGCCAAGCAAGCAAGCGGGCAATGCAAATCTGCACTACAAAGAAGTATCACTTCCCACCGGTCCAAAGGGACATCCACAAAATGTGTAAAATCCAGAAAGGCAAGACAGGCCCTGGAGAACAGGGAGCCTTGTTATGCTGATGGGCGGGATGTAAATTGCCAACTGCCTCTCTGGAGGAGTGCATTGTGTTCCCTAAAACAAGTAAAGAACAGAGCTACAGAGCCAAGGGCACTTCCAGTCTAGGGAATATACCTTGGGAAAACTGAAAATCAATAAGACAGAGCCACCCCAAAATTTAGGGCTGCACTGCTTACAAGGACCTCAACTTGGGTACACCTTAAATATCCCAGGAAATATCAAAATGGTTCAAAATATTGTGGTACTTACGTACGACGGAATATCCCTCAGCCATGAAATCAATGTCATAAGACCAGTAGCAGCAAAATGGGTGGATTCAGGTACGATGATTCTAAGTGAAATAAGTCACACAGAAAAAGAAACTTATCATAAGATATCACTTATGAAGATCCTGTAAACATGGCTACACTTGAACTGAGTTAGGAAAGAGAACAGTGTCTCACATTTAGAAAACACTCTTATGCCTGCTTAAGGGGGAAGGAGAGGTGGGGTGATGCATAAAACCAGAGTTTGATATAAGCACAGGTACCTTTCCAAAAACCAACTATGGAATAGACAAGACCTACACCTTCCTCAACGAAACGGACTGAAAACCCCATATTTCCTGCAGAGGAATATATCTGACTAGTAAGAATCTTAAAACCTATGTATTGATATGTCTCCGTAAGGGAATCAAGTGTGTCTAGACTGGCATAAACATGGCAGCGAGAATCAGCTCAAACCCACTATAAAAAGGAATTTCAAAAACAGAACAAAAGAACTGGGAAATTCTTTACAATTCCTTCAGGGTCTCTGATGAAACCTGGAATGACCCTATCTACAATGACAGCTGGATGTGGCAAAAGGCTGGACGCTTGGGAATGAGAGGATTGGTGAGATTGGGTGAGCAAATGCAGACCCTTTAAAGCACAAATGCCTGGCAACCATTTCATGGGTCCCAACTCTCCAGAATGAAGGGAATATTACTACAGCTCTAACATGTACGGTAAACCTAGAGAACGGACACACTGTGAATACGAAAGGTTTCTAAAACTCACCGAATAGTCCCTCTCCTGGTGCTCCGGTTTGACTTTCCATCTTCTTTACTATCAACCTCCCAACTTGGAGAGACAGCCCCTTTAACCTCTGGGCTCACACAGGTTGCCAATTTAGCAGAGGATGAAAGGGAAGAGGGAGAACCAATGAGAGAGTAGCTGTTAGGCATTAGGACGGGCACATATCACTCTAACTTCCCAGCAGGAAGAAGAATTAACCAAAGTCTCAGCCCCCCACCAGGAACCAGCATAGGTCCTGAACCGAAATTTTGGACTTGCTGTCAGCTCACAAAAAACGAGTTGAAAAGTGGAGCTCAAGGGCACAGCAATTCACAAACTGGCAGAGTAATAAAGGACAACTATCGTCCAAAAATCTGTTGAGGGAAGGCAACGAGCCGGATTTGAAAGCGAGGCAGAATAGCAGCAAACAGATTTCAAGAGGTACGTTGGAATCGCCTTTAAAGCACAGGAAGAGGGGCACAACTTCGACAATGATGCACTTGGCCAAAAAGGGCGTATGCGTTTTCTCCTGAATATATTCAGGTGAAAACGCATACGCCCTTTTTGGCCAAGCAAGCAAGCGGGCAATGCAAATCTGCACTACAAAGAAGTATCACTTCCCACCGGTCCAAAGGGACATCCACAAAATGTGTAAAATCCAGAAAGGCAAGACAGGCCCTGGAGAACAGGGAGCCTTGTTATGCTGATGGGCGGGATGTAAATTGCCAACTGCCTATCTGGAGGAGTGCATTGTGTTCCCTAAAACAAACAAACAACAGAGCTACAGAGCCAAGGGCACTTCCAGTCTAGGGAATATACCTTGGGAAAACTGAAAATCAATAAGACAGAGCCACCCCAAAATTTAGGGCTGCACTGCTTACAAGGACCTCAACTTGGGTACACCTTAAATATCACAGGAAATATAAAACTGGTTCAAAAAATTGTGGTACTTACGTACGATGGAATATCCCTCAGCCATGAAATCAATGTCAAAAGACCAGTAGCAGCAAAATGGGTAGATTCGGGTACGATGATTCTAAGTGAAATAAGTCACAGAGAAAAAGAAACTTATCATAAGATATCACTTATGAAGATCCTGTAAACATGGCTACACTTGAACTGAGTTACGAAAGAGAACAGTGTCTCACATTTAGAAAACACTCTTATGCCTGCTTAAGGGGGAAGGAGAGGTGGGGTGATGCATAAAACCAGAGTTTGATATAAGCACAGGTACCGTTCCAAAAACCAACTATGGAATAGACAAGACCTTCACCTTCCTCAGTGAAAGGGACTCAAAACCCCATATTTCCCGCAGAGGAATATATCTGACTAGTAAGAATCTTAAAACCTATGTATTGATATGTCTCCGTAAGGGAATCAAGTGTGTCTAGACTGGCATAAACATGACAGCGAGAATCAGCTCAAAACCACTATAAAAAGGAATTTCAAAAACAGAACAAAAGAACTGGGAATTTCTTTACAATTCCTTCAGGGTCTCTGATGAAACCTGGAATGACCCTATCTACAATGACAGCTGGATGTGGCATAAGGCTGGTCACTTGGGACTGAGAGGATTGGTGAGATTGGGTGAGCAAATGCAGACCCTTTAAAGCACAAATGCCTGGCAACCATTTCATGGGTCCCAACTCTCCACGATGAAGGGAATATTACTACAGCTATAACATGTACGGGAAACCTAGAGAACGGACACACTGTGAATACGAAAGGTTTCTAAAACTCAACGAATATTCCCTCTCCTGGTGCTCGGGTATGACTTTCCATCTGCTTTACTTTCAACCTCCCAACTTGGAGAGACAGCCCCTTTAACCTCCTGGTTCGCACAGGTTTCCAATTTGGCAGAGGATGAAAGGGAAGAGGGAGAACAAATGAGAGAGTAGCTGTTAGGCATTTGGACGGGCACATATCACTGTAATTTTCCGGCAGGAAGAAGAATTAACCAAAGTCTCAGCCACCCACCGGGAACCAGCATAGGTCCTGAACCAAAATTTTGGACTTGCGGTCAGCTCACAAAAAACGAGTTGAAAAATGGAGCTCAGTGGCACAGCAATTCACAAACTGGCCGAGTAATAAAGGACAACTATCGTCCAAAAATCTGTTGAGGGAAGGTAACGAGGCAGACTTGAAAGCGAGGCAGAATAGCAGGAAACAGATTTCAAGAGGTACGTTGGAATCGCCTTTAAAGCACAGGAAGAGGAGCACACCTTGGACAATGATGCACTTGGCCAAAAAGGGCGTATGCGTTTTCTCCTGAATATATTCAGGAGAAAACGCATACGCCCTTTTTGGCCAAGCAAGCAAGCGGGCAATGCAAATCTGCACTACAGAGAAGTATCACTTCCCACCGGTCAAAAGGGACATCCACAAAATGTGTAAAATCCAGAAAGGCAAGACAGGCCCTGGAGAACAGGGAGCCTTGTTATGCTGATGGGCGGGATGTACATTGCCAACTGCCTCTCTGGAGGAGTGCATTGTGTTCCCTAAAACAAGTAAAGAACAGAGCTACAGAGCGAAGGGCACTTCCAGTCTAGGGAATATACCTTGGGAAAACTGAAAATCAATAAGACAGAGCCACCCCAAAATTTAGGGCTGCACTGCTTACAAGGACCTCAACTTGGGTACACCTTAAATATCCCAGGAAATATAAAAATGGTTCAAAAAATTGTGGTACTTACGTACGATGGAATATCCCTCAGCCATGAAATCAATGTCATAAGACCAGTAGCAGCAAAATGGGTGGATTCAGGTTCGATGATTCTAAGTGAAATAAGTCACAGAGAAAAAGAAACTTATCATAAGATATCACTTATGAAGATCCTGTAAACATGGCTACACTTGAACTGAGTTAGGAAAGAGGACAGTGTCTCACATTTAGAAAACACTCTTATGCCTGCTTAAGGGGGAAGGAGAGGTGGGGTGATGCATAAAACCAGAGTTTGATATAAGCACAGGTACCGTTCCAAAAACCAACTATGGAATAGACAAGACCTACAACTTCCTCAGTGAAAGGGACTCAAAACCCCATATTTCCCGCAGAGGAATATATCTGACTAGTAAGAATCTTAAAACCTATGTATTGATATGTCTCCGTAAGGGAATCAAGTGTGTCTAGACTGGCATAAACATGGCAGCGAGAATCAGCTCAAACCCACTATAAAAAGGAATTTCAAAAACAGAACAAAAGAACTGGGAATTTCTTTACAATTCCTTCAGGGTCTCTGATGAAACCTGGAATGACCCTATCTACAATGACAGCTGGATGTGGCATAAGGCTGGACACTTGGGACTGAGAGGATTGGTGAGATTGGGTGAACAAATGCAGACCCTTTAAAGCACAAATGCCTGGCAACCATATCATGGGTCCCAACTCTCCAGGATGAAGGGAATATTA
Organism: Hyperoodon ampullatus; assembly: GCF_949752795.1. Taxonomy (NCBI): domain Eukaryota; kingdom Metazoa; phylum Chordata; class Mammalia; order Artiodactyla; family Ziphiidae; genus Hyperoodon; species Hyperoodon ampullatus. The sequence continues at coordinate 188,054 of NW_027640934.1, forward strand.
CTACAGCTCTAACATGTACGGTAAACCTAGAGAACGGACACACTGTGAATACGAAAGGTTTCTAAAACTCAACGAATAGTCCCTCTCCTGGTGCTCCGGTTTGACTTTCAATCTGCTTTACTATCAATCTCTCAACTTGGAGAGACAGCCCCTTTAACCTCCGGGCTCACACAGGTTGCCAATTTGGCAGAGGATGAAAGGGAAGAGGGAGAACCAATGAGAGAGTAGCTGTTAGGCATTAGGACGGGCACATATCACTCTAACTTCCCAGCAGGAAGAAGAATTAACCAAAGTCTCAGCCCCCCAACGGGAACCAGCATAGGTCCTGAACCGAAATTTTGGACTTGCTTTCAGCTCACAAAAAACGAGTTGAAAAATGTACCTCAGGGACACAGCAATTCACAAACTGGCCGAGTAATAAAGGACAACTATAGTCCAAAAATCTGTTGAGGGAAGGCAACGAGGCGGATTTGAAAGCGAGGCAGAATAGCAGGAAACAGATATCAAGAGGTACGTTGGAATTGCCTTTAAAGCACAGGAAGAGGGGCACAACTTCGACAATGATGCACTTGGCCAAAAAGGGCGTATGCGTTTTCTCCTGAATATATTCAGGTGAAAACGCATACGCCCTTTTTGGCCAAGCAAGCAAGCGGGCAATGCAAATCTGCACTACAAAGAAGTATCACTTCCCACCGGTCCAAAGGGACATCCACAAAATGTGTAAAATCCAGAAAGGCAAGACAGGCCCTGGAGAACAGGGAGCCTTGTTATGCTGATGGGCGGGATGTAAATTGCCAACTGCCTATCTGGAGGAGTGCATTGTGTTCCCTAAAACAAACAAACAACAGAGCTACAGAGCCAAGGGCACTTCCAGTCTAGGGAATATACCTTGGGAAAACTGAAAATCAATAAGACAGAGCCACCCCAAAATTTAGGGCTGCACTGCTTACAAGGACCTCAACTTGGGTACACCTTAAATATCACAGGAAATATAAAACTGGTTCCAAAAATTGTGGTACTTACGTACGATGGAATATACCTCAGCCATGAAATCAATGTCATAAGACCAGTAGCAGCAAAATGGGTAGATTCGGGTACGATGATTCTAAGTGAAATAAGTCACAGAGAAAAAGAAACTTATCATAAGATATCACTTATGAAGATCCTGTAAACATGGCTACACTTGAACTGAGTTAGGAAAGAGAACAGTGTCTCACATTTAGAAAACACTCTTATGCCTGCTTAAGGGGGAAGGAGAGGTGGGGTGATGCATAAAACCAGAGTTTGATATAAGCACAGGTACCGTTCCAAAAACCAACTATGGAATAGACAAGATCTTCACCTTCCTCAGTGAAAGGGAATCAAAACCCCATATTTCCCGCAGAGGAATATATCTGACTAGTAAGAATCTTAAAACCTATGTATTGATATGTCTCCGTAAGGGAATCAAGTGTGTCTAGACTGGCATGAACATGACAGCGAGAATCAGCTCAAACCCACTATAAAAAGGAATTTTAAAAACAGAACAAAAGAACTGGGAATTTCTTTACAATTCCTTCAGGGTCTCTGATGAAACCTGGAATGACCCTATCTACAATGACAGCTGGATGTGGCATAAGGCTGGTCACTTGGGACTGAGAGGATTGGTGAGATTGGGTGAGCAAATGCAGACCCTTTAAAGCACAAATGCCTGGCAACCATTTCATGGGTCCCAACTCTCCAGGATGAAGGGAATATTACTACGGCTCTAACATGTACGGGAAACCTAGAGAACGGACACACTGTGAATACGAAAGGTTTCTAAAACTCAACGAATAGTCCCTCTCCTGGTGCTCCGGTTTGACTTTCAATCTGCTTTACTGTCAATCTCCCAACTTGGAGAGACAGCCCCTTTAACCTCCGGGCTCACACAGGTTGCCAATTTGGCAGAGGATGAAAGGGAAGAGGGAGAACCAATGAGAGAGTAGCTGTTAGGCATTAGGACGGGCACATATCACTCTAACTTCCCAGCAGGAAGAAGAATTAACCAAAGTCTCAGCCCCCCACCGGTAACCAGCATAGGTCCTGAACCGAAATTTTGGACTTGCTGTCAGCTCACAAAAAACGAGTTGAAAAAAGTAGCTCAGGGGCACAGCAATTCACAAACTGGCCGAGTAATAAAGGACAACTATAGTCCAAAAATCTGTTGAGGGAAGGCAACGAGGCGGATTTGAAAGCGAGGCAGAATAGCAGGAAACAGATTTCAAGAGGTACGTTGGAATCGCCTTTAAAGCACAGGAAGAGGGGCACACCTTCGACAATGATGCACTTGGCCAAAAAGGGCGTATGCGTTTTCTCCTGAATATATTCAGGAGAAAACGCATACGCCCTTTTTGGCCAAGCAAGCAAGCGGGCAATGCAAATCTGCACTACAGAGAAGTATCACTTCCCACCGGTCAAAAGGGACATCCACAAAATGTGTAAAATCCAGAAAGGCAAGACAGGCCCTGGAGAACAGGGAGCCTTGTTATGCTGATGGGCGGGATGTAAATTGCCAACTGCCTATCTGGAGGAGTGCATTGTGTTCCGTAAAACAAACAAACAACAGAGCTACAGAGCCAAGGGCACTTCCAGTCTAGGGAATATACCTTGGGAAAACTGAAAATCAATAAGACAGAGCCACCCCAAAATTTAGGGCTGCACTGCTTACAAGGACCTCAACTTGGGTACACCTTAAATATCCCAGGAAATATAAAACTGGTTCAAAAAATTGTGGTACTTACATACGATGGAATATCCCTCAGCCATGAAATCAATGTCATAAGACCAGTAGCAGTAAAATGGGTAGATTCAGGTACGATGATTCTAAGTGAAATAAGTCACAGAGAAAAAGAAACTTATCATAAGATATCACTTATGAAGATCCTGTAAACATGGCTACACTTGAACTGAGTTAGGAAAGAGAACAGTGTCTCACATTTAGAAAACACTCTTATGCCTGCTTAATGGGGAAGGAGAGGTGGGGTGATGCATAAAACCAGTGTTTGATATAAGCACAGGTACCTTTCCAAAAACCAACTATGGAATAGACAAGACCTACACCTTCCTCAACGAAATGGACTCAAAACCCCATATTTCCCGCAGAGGAATATATCTGACTAGTAATAATCTTAAAACCTATGTATTGATATGTCTCCGTAAGGGAATCAAGTGTGTCTAGACTGGCATAAACATGGCAGCGAGAATCAGCTCAAACCCACTATAAAAAGGAATTTCAAAAACAAAACAAAAAAACTGGGAAATTCTTTACAATTCCTTCAGGGTCTCTGATGAAACCTGGAATGACCCTAATTACAATGACAGCTGGATGTGGCATAAGGAGGGACACTTGGGACTGAGAGGATTGGTGAGATTGGGTGAGCAAATGCAGACCCTTTAAAGCACAAATGCCTGGCAACCATTTCATGGGTCCCAACTCTCCAGGATGAAGGGAATATTACTACCCCTCTAACATGTACGGTAAACCTAGAGAACGGACACACTGTGAATACGAAAGGTTTCTAAAACTCAACGAATAGTCCCTCTCCTGGTGCTCCGGTTTGACTTTCAATCTGCTTTACTATCAATCTCCCAACTTGGAGAGACAGCCCCTTTAAGCGCCGGGCTCACACAGGTTGCCAATTTTGCAGAGGATGAAAGGGAAGAGGGAGAACCAATGAGAGAGTAGCTGTTAGGCATTAGGACGGGCACATATCACTCTAACTTCCCAGCAGGAAGAAGAATTAACCAAAGTCTCAGCCCCCCACCGGGAACCAGCATAGGTCCTGAACCGAAATTTTGGACTTGCTGTCAGCTCACAAAAAACGAGTTGAAAAATGTAGCTCAGGGGCACAGCAATTCACAAACTGGCCGAGTAATAAAGGACAACTATAGTCCAAAAATCTGTTGAGGGAAGGCAACGAGGTGGATTTGAAAGCGAGGCAGAATAGCAGGAAACAGATTTCAAGAGGTACGTTGGAATCGCCTTTAAAGCACAGGAAGAGGGGCACAACTTCGACAATGATGCACTTGGCCAAAAAGGGCGTATGCGTTTTCTCCTGAATATATTCAGGAGAAAACGCATACGCCCTTTTTGGCCAAGCAAGCAAGCGGGCAATGCAAATCTGCACTACAAAGAAGTATCACTTCCCACCGGTCCAAAGGGACATCCACAAAATGTGTAAAATCCAGAAAGGCAAGACAGGCCCTGGAGAACAGGGAGCCTTGTTATGCTGATGGGCGGGATGTAAATTGCCAACTGCCTCTCTGGAGGAGTGCATTGTGTTCCCTAAAACAAACAAACAACAGAGCTACAGAGCCAAGGGCACTTCCAGTCTAGAGAATATACCTTGGGAAAACTGAAAATCAATAAGACAGAGCCACCCCAAAATTTAGGGCTGCACTGCTTACAAGGACCTCAACTTGGGTACCCCTTAATTATCCCAGGAAATATAAAACTGGTTCAAAAAATTGTGGTACTTACGTACGATGGAATATCCCTCAGCCATGAAATCAATGTCATAAGACCAGTAGCAGCAAAATGGGTAGATTCAGGTACGATGATTCTAAGTGAAATAAGTCACAGAGAAAAAGAAACTTATCATAAGATATCACTTATGAAGATCCTGTAAACATGGCTACACTTGAACTGAGTTAGGAAAGAGAACAGTGTCTCACATTTAGAAAACACTCTTATGCCTGCTTAAGGGGGAAGGAGAGGTGGGGTGATGCATAAAACCAGAGTTTGATATAAGCACAGGTACCTTTCCAAAAACCAACTATGGAATAGACAAGACCTACACCTTCCTCAACGAAACGGACTGAAAACCCCATATTTCCCACAGAGGAATATATCTGACTAGTAATAATCTTAAAACCTATGTATTGATATGTCTCCGTAAGAGAATCAAGTGTGTCTAGACTGGCATAAACATGGCAGCGAGAATCAGCTCAAACCCACTATAAAAAGGAATTTCAAAAACAAAACAAAAAAACTGGGAAATTCTTTACAATTCCTTCAGGGTCTCTGATGAAACCTGGAATGACCCTAATTATAATGACAGCTGGATGTGGCATATCGAGGGACACTTGGGACTGAGACGATTGGTGAGATTGGGTGAGCAAATGCAGACCTTTTAAAGCACAAATTCCTGGCACTCATTCCATGGGTCCCAACTCTTCAGGTTGAAGGGAATATTACTACAGCTATAACATGTACGGGAAACCTAGAGAACGGACACACTGTGAATACGAAAGGTTTCTAAAACTCAACTAATATTCCCTCTCCTGGTGCTCGGGTATGACTTTCCATCTGCTTTACTTTCAACCTCCCAACTTGGAGAGACAGCCCCTTTATCCTCCTGGTTCGCACAGGTTTCCAATTTGGCAGAGGATGAAAGGGAAGAGGGAGAACAAATGAGAGAGTAGCTGTTAGGCATTTGGACGGGCACATATCACTGTAATTTTCCGGCAGGAAGAAGAATTAACCAAAGTCTCAGCCACCCACCGGGAACCAGCATAGGTCCTGAACCAAAATTTTGGACTTGCGGTCAGCTCACAAAAAACAAGTTGAAAAATGGAGCTCAGTGGCACAGCAATTCACAAACTGGCCGAGTAATAAAGGACAACTATCGTCCAAAAATCTGTTGAGGGAAGGTAACGAGGCAGACTTGAAAGCGAGGCAGAATAACAGGAAACAGATTTCAATATGTACGTTGGAATCGCCTTTAAAGCACAGGAAGAGGAGCACACCTTGGACAATGATGCACTTGGCCAAACAGGGCCTATGCGTTTTCTCCTGAATATATTCAGGAGAAAACGCATACGCCCTTTTTGGCCAAGCAAGCAAGCGGGCAATGCAAATCTGCACTACAGAGAAGTATCACTTCCCACCCGTCAAAAGGGACATCCACAAAATGTGTAAAAACCAGAAAGCAAGACAGGCCCTGGATAACAGGGAGCCTTGTTATGCTGATGGGCGGGATGTAAATTGCCAACTGCCTCTGTGGAGGAGTGCATTGTGTTCCCTAAAACAAGTAAAGAACAGAGCTACAGAGCCAAGGGCACTTCCAGTCTAGGGAATATACCTTGGGAAAACTGAAAATCAATAAGACAGAGCCACCCCAAAATTTAGGGCTGCACTGCATACAAGGACCTCAACTTGGATACACCTTAAGTATCCCAGAAAATATAAACATGGTTCAAAAAATTGTGGTACTTACGTACGATGGAATATCCCTCAGCCATGAAATCAATGTCATAAGACCAGTAGCAGCAAAATGGGTAGATTCAGGTACGATGATTCTAAGTGAAATAAGTCACAGAGAAAAAGAAACTTATCATAAGATATCACTTATGAAGATCCTGTAAACATGGCTACACTTGAACTGAGTTAGGAAAGAGAACAGTGTCTCACATTTAGAAAACACTCTTATGCCTGCTTAAGGGGGAAGGAGAGGTGGGGTGATGCATAAAACCAGAGTTTGATATAAGCACAGGTACCTTTCCAAAAACCAACTATGGAATAGACAAGACCTACACCTTCCTCAACGAAACGGACTGAAAACCCCATATTTCCCGCAGAGGAATATATCTGACTAGTAATAATCTTAAAACCTATGTATTGATATGTCTCCGTAAGAGAATCAAGTGTGTCTAGACTGGCATAAACATGGCAGCGAGAATCAGCTCAAACCCACTATAAAAAGGAATTTCAAAAACAAAACAAAAAAACTGGGAAATTCTTTACAATTCCTTCAGGGTCTCTGATGAAACCTGGAATGACCCTAATTATAATGACAGCTGGATGTGGCATATCGAGGGACACTTGGGACTGAGACGATTGGTGAGATTGGGTGAGCAAATGCAGACCTTTTAAAGCACAAATTCCTGGCACTCATTCCATGGGTCCCAACTCTTCAGGTTGAAGGGAATATTACTACAGCTATAACATGTACGGGAAACCTAGAGAACGGACACACTGTGAATACGAAAGGTTTCTAAAACTCAACTAATATTCCCTCTCCTGGTGCTCGGGTATGACTTTCCATCTGCTTTACTTTCAACCTCCCAACTTGGAGAGACAGCCCCTTTATCCTCCTGGTTCGCACAGGTTTCCAATTTGGCAGAGGATGAAAGGGAAGAGGGAGAACAAATGAGAGAGTAGCTGTTAGGCATTTGGACGGGCACATATCACTGTAATTTTCCGGCAGGAAGAAGAATTAACCAAAGTCTCAGCCACCCACCGGGAACCAGCATAGGTCCTGAACCAAAATTTTGGACTTGCGGTCAGCTCACAAAAAACAAGTTGAAAAATGGAGCTCAGTGGCACAGCAATTCACAAACTGGCCGAGTAATAAAGGACAACTATCGTCCAAAAATCTGTTGAGGGAAGGTAACGAGGCAGACTTGAAAGCGAGGCAGAATAACAGGAAACAGATTTCAATATGTACGTTGGAATCGCCTTTAAAGCACAGGAAGAGGAGCACACCTTGGACAATGATGCACTTGGCCAAACAGGGCCTATGCGTTTTCTCCTGAATATATTCAGGAGAAAACGCATACGCCCTTTTTGGCCAAGCAAGCAAGCGGGCAATGCAAATCTGCACTACAGAGAAGTATCACTTCCCACCCGTCAAAAGGGACATCCACAAAATGTGTAAAAACCAGAAAGCAAGACAGGCCCTGGATAACAGGGAGCCTTGTTATGCTGATGGGCGGGATGTAAATTGCCAACTGCCTCTGTGGAGGAGTGCATTGTGTTCCCTAAAACAAGTAAAGAACAGAGCTACAGAGCCAAGGGCACTTCCAGTCTAGGGAATATACCTTGGGAAAACTGAAAATCAATAAGACAGAGCCACCCCAAAATTTAGGGCTGCACTGCATACAAGGACCTCAACTTGGATACACCTTAAGTATCCCAGAAAATATAAACATGGTTCAAAAAATTGTGGTACTTACGTACGATGGAATATCCCTCAGCCATGAAATCAATGTCATAAGACCAGTAGCAGCAAAATGGGTGGATTCAGGTACGATGATTCTAAGTGAAATAAGTCACAGAGAAAAAGAAACTTATCATAAGATATCACTTATGAAGATCCTGTAAACATGGCTACACTTGAACTGAGTTAGGAAAGAGAACAGTGTCTCACATTTAGAAAACACTCTTATGCCTGCTTAAGGGGGAAGGAGAGGTGGGGTGATGCATAAAACCAGAGTTTGATATAAGCACAGGTACCGTTCCAAAAACCAACTATGGAATAGACAAGACCTACACCTTCCTCAGTGAAAGGGACTCAAAACCCCATATTTCCCGCAGAGGAATATATCTGACTAGTAAGAATCTTAAAACCTATGTATTGATATGTCTCCGTAAGGGAATCAAGTGTGTCTAGACTGGCATAAACATGGCAGCGAGAATCAGCTCAAACCCACTATAAAAAGGAATTTCAAATACAGAACAAAAGTACTGGGAATTTCTTTACAATTCCTTCAGGGTCTCTGATGAATCCTGGAATGACCCTATCTACAATGACAGCTGGATGTGGCATAAGGAGGGACACTTGGGACTGAGAGGATTGGTGAGATTGGGTGAGCAAATGCAGACCCTATAAAGCACAAATGCCTGGCAACCATTTCATGGGTCCCAACTCTCCAGGATGAAGGGAATATTACTACAGCTCTAACATGTACGGTAAACCTAGAGAACGGACACACTGTGAATACGAAAGGTTTCTAAAACCCAACGAATAGTCCCTCTCCTGGTGCTCCAGTTTGACTTTCAATCTGCTTTACTATCAATCTCCCAACTTGGAGAGACAGCCCCTTTAAGCTCCGGGCTCACACAGGTTGCCAATTTGGCAGAGGATGAAAGGGAAGAGGGAGAACCAATGAGAGAGTAGCTGTTAGGCATTAGGACGGGCACATATCACTCTAACTTCCCAGCAGGAAGAAGAATTAACCAAAGTCTCAGCCCCCCACCGGGAACCAGCATAGGTCCTGAACCGAAATTTTGGACTTGCTGTCAGCTCACAAAAAACGAGTTGAAAAATGTAGCTCAGGGGCACAGCAATTCACAAACTGGCCGAGTAATAAAGGACAACTATAGTCCAAAAATCTGTTGAGCGAAGGCAACGAGGAGGATTTGAAAGCGAGGCAGAATAGCAGGAAGCAGATTTCAAGAGGTACGTTGGAATCGCCTTTAAAGCACAGGAAGAGGGGCACAACTTCGACAATGATGCACTTGGCCAAAAAGGGCGTATGCGTTTTCTCCTGAATATATTCAGGAGAAAACGCATACGCCCTTTTTGGCCAAGCAAGCAAGCGGGCAATGCAAATCTGCACTACAAAGAAGTATCACTTCCCACCGGTCCAAAGAGACATCCACAAAATGTGTAAAATCCAGAAAGGCAAGACAGGCCCTGGAGAACAGGGAGCCTTGTTATGCTGATGCGCGGGATGTAAATTGCCAACTGCCTATCTGGAGGAGTGCATTGTGTTCCCTAAAACAAACAAACAACAGAGCTACAGCGCCAAGGGCACTTCCAGTCTAGGGAATATACCTTGGGAATACTGAAAATCAATAAGACAGAGCCACCCCAAAATTTAGGGCTGCACTGCTTACAAGGACCTCAACTTGGGTCCCCCTTAATTATCCCAGGAAATATAAAACTGGTTCAAAAATTGTGGTACTTACGTACGATGGAATATCCCTCAGCCATGAAATCAATGTCATAAGACCAGTAGCAGCAAAATGGGTAGATTCAGGTACGATGATTGTAAGTGAAATAAGTCACAGAGAAAAAGAAACTTATCATAAGATATCACTTATGAAGATCCTGTAAACATGGCTACACTTGAACTGAGTTAGGAAAGAGAACAGTGTCTCACATTTAGAAAACACTCTTATGCCTGCTTAAGGGGGAAGGAGAGGTGGGGTGATGCATAAAACCAGAGTTTGATATAAGCACAGGTACCTTTCCAAAAACCAACTATGGAATAGACAAGACCTACACCTTCCTCAACGAAACGGACTGAAAACCACATATTTCCCGCAGAGGAATATATCTGACTAGTAATAATCTTAAAACCTATGTATTGATATGTCTCCGTAAGAGAATTAAGTGTGTCTAGACTGGCATAAACATGGCATCGAGAATCAGCTCAAACCCACTATAAAAAGGAATTTCAAAAACAAAACAAAAAAACTGGGAAATTCTTTACAATTCCTTCAGGGTCTCTGATGAAACCTGGAATGACCCTAATTATAATGACAGCTGGATGTGGCATAACGAGGGACACTTGGGACTGAGACGATTGGTGAGATTGGGTGAGCAAATGCAGACCCTTTAAGCACAAATGCCTGGCACTCATTCCATGGGTCCCAACTCTCCAGGTTCAAGGGAATATTACTACAGATATAACATGTACGGGAAACCTAGAGAACGGACACACTGTGAATACGAAAGGTTTCTAAAACTCAACGAATATTCCCTCTCCTGGTGCTCGGGTATGACTTTCCATCTGCTTTACTTTCAACATCCAAACTTGGAGAGACAGCCCCTTTAACCTCCTGGTTCGCACAGGTTTCCAATTTGGCAGAGGATGAAAGGGAAGAGGGAGAACCAATGAGAGAGTAGCTGTTAGGCATTTGGACGGGCACATATCACTGTAATTTTCCGGCAGGAAGAAGAATTAACCAAAGTCTCAGCCACCCACCGGGAACCAGCATAGGTCCTGAACCAAAATTTTGGACTTGCGGTCAGCTCACAAAAAACGAGTTGAAAAATGGAGCTCAGTGGCACAGCAATTCACAAACTGGCCGAGTAATAAAGGACAACTATCGTCCAAAAATCTGTTGAGGGAAGGTAACGAGGCAGACTTGAAAGCGAGGCAGAATAGCAGGAAACAGATTTCAATATGTACGTTGGAATCGCCTTTAAAGCACAGGAAGAGGAGCACACCTTGGACAATGATGCACTTGGCCAAAAAGGGCCTATGCGTTTTCTCCTGAATATATTCAGGAGAAAACGCATACGCCCTTTTTGGCCAAGCAAGCAAGCGGGCAATGCAAATCTGCACTACAGAGAAGTATCACTTCCCACCGGTCAAAAGGGACATCCACAAAATGTGTAAAATCCAGAAAGGCAAGACAGGCCCTGGAGAACAGGGAGCCTTGTTATGCTGATGGGCGGGATGTAAATTGCCAACTGCCTCTGTGGAGGAGTGCATTGTGTTCCCTAAAACAAGTAAAGAACAGAGCTACAGAGCGAAGGGCACTTCCAGTCTAGGGAATATACCTTGGGAAAACTGAAAATCAATAAGACAGAGCCACCCCAAAATTTAGGGCTGCACTGCTTACAAGGACCTCAACTTGGGTACACCTTAAATATCCCAGGAAATATAAAAATGGTTCAAAAAATTGTGGTACTTACGTACGATGGAATATCCCTCAGCCATGAAATCAATGTCATAAGACCAGTAGCAGCAAAATGGGTGGATTCAGGTACGATGATTCTAAGTGAAATAAGTCACAGAGAAAATGAAACTTATCATAAGATATCACTTATGAAGATCCTGTAAACATGGCTACACTTGAACTGAGTTAGGAAAGAGAACAGTGTCTCACATTTAGAAAACACTCTTATGCCTGCTTAAGGGGGAAGGAGAGGTGGGGTGATGCATAAAACCAGAGTTTGATATAAACACAGGTACCGTTCCAAAAACCAACTATGGAATAGACAAGACCTACACCTTCCTCAGTGAAAGGGACTCAAAACCCCATATTTCCCGCAGAGGAATATATCTGACTAGTAAGAATCTTAAAACCTATGTATTGATATGTCTCCGTAAGGGAATCAAGTGTGTCTAGACTGGCATAAACATGGCAGCGAGAATCAGCTCAAACCCACTATAAAAAGGAATTTCAAATACAGAACAAAAGTACTGGGAATTTCTTTACAATTCCTTCAGGGTCTCTGATGAATCCTGGAATGACCCTATCTACAATGACAGGTGGATGTGGCATAAGGAGGGACACTTGGGACTGAGAGGATTGGTGAGATTGGGTGAGCAAATGCAGACCCTTTAAAGCACAAATGCCTGGCAACCATTTCATGGGTCCCAACTCTCCAGGATGAAGGGAATATTACTACAGCTCTAACATGTACGGTAAACCTAGAGAACGGACACACTGTGAATACGAAAGGTTTCTAAAACCCAACGAATAGTCCCTCCCCTGGTGCTCCAGTTTGACTTTCAATCTGCTTTACTATCAATCTCCCAACTTGGAGAGACAGCCCCTTTAAGCTCCGGGCTCACACAGGTTGCCAATTTGGCAGAGGATGAAAGGGAAGAGGGAGAACCAATGAGAGAGTAGCTGTTAGGCATTAGGACGGGCACATATCACTCTAACTTCCCAGCAGGAAGAAGAATTAACCAAAGTCTCAGCCCCCCACCGGGAACCAGCATAGGTCCTGAACCGAAATTTTGGACTTGCTGTCAGCTCACAAAAAACGAGTTGAAAAATGTAGCTCAGGGGCACAGCAATTCACAAACTGGCCGAGTAATAAAGGACAACTATAGTCCAAAAATCTGTTGAGCGAAGGCAACGAGGAGGATTTGAAAGCGAGGCAGAATAGCAGGAAGCAGATTTCAAGAGGTACGTTGGAATCGCCTTTAAAGCACAGGAAGAGGGGCACAACTTCGACAATGATGCACTTGGCCAAAAAGGGCGTATGCGTTTTCTCCTGAATATATTCAGGAGAAAACGCATACGCCCTTTTTGGCCAAGCAAGCAAGCGGGCAATGCAAATCTGCACTACAAAGAAGTATCACTTCCCACCGGTCCAAAGGGACATCCACAAAATGTGTAAAATCCAGAAAGGCAAGACAGGCCCTGGAGAACAGGGAGCCTTGTTATGCTGATGGGCGGGATGTAAATTGCCAACTGCCTATCTGGAGGAGTGCATTGTGTTCCCTAAAACAAACAAACAACAGAGCTACAGAGCCAAGGGCACTTCCAGTCTAGGGAATATACCTTGGGAAAACTGAAAATCAATAAGACAGAGCCACCCCAAAATTTAGGGCTGCACTGCTTACAAGGACCTCAACTTGGGTCCCCCTTAAATATCCCAGGAAATATAAAACTGGTTCAAAAAATTGTGGTACTTACGTACGATGGAATATCCCTCAGCCATGAAATCAATGTCATAAGACCAGTAGCAGCAAAATGGGTAGATTCAGGTACGATGATTCTAAGTGAAATAAGTCACAGAGAAAAAGAAACTTATCATAAGATATCATTTATGAAGATCCTGTAAACATGGCTACACTTGAACTGAGTTAGGAAAGAGAACAGTGTCTCACATTTAGAAAACACTCTTATGCCTGCTTAAGGGGGAAGGAGAGGTGGGGTGATGCATAAAACCAGAGTTTGATATAAGCACAGGTACCTTTCCAAAAACCAACTATGGAATAGACAAGACCTACACCTTCCTCAACGAAATGGACTGAAAACCACATATTTCCCGCAGAGGAATATATCTGACTAGTAATAATCTTAAAACCTATGTATTGATATGTCTCCGTAAGGGAATCAAGTGTGTCTAGACTGGCATAAACATGGCATCGAGAATCAGCTCAAACCCACTATAAAAAGGAATTTCAAAAACAAAACAAAAAAACTGGGAAATTCTTTACAATTCCTTCAGGGTCTCTGATGAAACCTGGAATGACCCTAATTACAATGACAGCTGGATGTGGCATAACGAGGGACACTTGGGACTGAGACGATTGGTGAGATTGGGTGAGCAAATGCAGACCCTTTAAGCACAAATGCCTGGCACTCATTCCATGGGTCCCAACTCTCCAGGTTCAAGGGAATATTACTACAGATATAACATGAACGGGAAACCTAGAGAACGGACACACTGTGAATATGAAAGGTTTCTAAAACTCAACGAATATTCCCTCTCCTGGTGCTCGGGTATGACTTTCCATCTGCTTTACTTTCAACCTCCAAACTTGGAGAGACAGCCCCTTTAACCTCCTGGTTCGCACAGGTTTCCAATTTGGCAGAGGATGAAAGGGAAGAGGGAGAACCAATGAGAGAGTAGCTGTTAGGCATTTGGACGGGCACATATCACTGTAATTTTCCGGCAGGAAGAAGAATTAACCAAAGTCTCAGCCACCCACCGGGAACCAGCATAGGTCCTGAACCAAAATTTTGGACTTGCGGTCAGCTCACAAAAAACGAGTTGAAAAATGGAGCTCAGTGGCACAGCAATTCACAAACTGGCCGAGTAATAAAGGACAACTATCGTCCAAAAATCTGTTGAGGGAAGGTAACGAGGCAGACTTGAAAGCGAGGCAGAATAGCAGGAAACAGATTTCAATATGTACGTTGGAATCGCCTTTAAAGCACAGGAAGAGGAGCACACCTTGGACAATGATGCACATGGCCAAAAAGGGCCTATGCGTTTTCTCCTGAATATATTCAGGATAAAACGCATACGCCCTTTTTGGCCAAGCAAGCAAGCGGGCAATGCAAATCTGCACTACAGAGAAGTATCACTTCCCACCGGCCAAAAGGGACATCCACAAAATGTGTAAAATCCAGAAAGGCAAGACAGGCCCTGGAGAACAGGGAGCCTTGTTATGCTGATGGGCGGGATGTAAATTGCCAACTGCCTCTCTGGAGGAGTGCATTGTGTTCCCTAAAACAAGTAAAGAACAGAGCTACAGAGCCAAGGGCACTTCCAGTCTAGGGAATATACCTTGGGAAAACTGAAAATCAATAAGACAGAGCCACCCCAAAATTTAGGGCTGCACTGCTTACAAGGACCTCAACTTGGGTACACTTTAAATATCCCAGGAAATATAAAAATGGTTCAAAAAATTGTGGTACTTACGTACGATGGAATATCCCTCAGCCATGAAATCAATGTCATAAGACCAGTAGCAGCAAAATGGGTGGATTCAGGTACGATGATTCTAAGTGAAATAAGTCACAGAGAAAAAGAAACTTATCATAAGATATCACTTATGAAGATCCTGTAAACATGGCTACACTTGAACTGAGTTAGGAAAGAGAACAGTGTCTCACATTTAGAAAACACTCTTATGCCTGCTTAAGGGGGAAGGAGAGGTGGGGTGATGCATAAAACCAGAGTTTGATATAAGCACAGGTACCGTTCCAAAAACCAACTATGGAATAGACAAGACCTACACCTTCCTCAGTGAAAGGGACTCAAAACCCCATATTTCCCGCAGAGGAATATATCTGACTAGTAAGAATCTTAAAACCTATGTATTGATATGTCTCCGTAAGGGAATCAAGTGTGTCTAGACTGGCATAAACATGGCAGCGAGAATCAGCTCAAACCCACTATAAAAAGGAATTTCAAAAACAGAACAAAAGAACTGGGAATTTCTTTACAATTCCTTCAGGGTCTCTGATGAAACCTGGAATGACCCTATCTACAATGACAGCTGGATTTGGCATAAGGAGGGACACTTGGGACTGAGACGATTGGTGAGATTGGGTGAGCAAATGCAGACCCTTTAAATCACAAATGCCTGGCACCCATTCGATGGGCCCCAACTCTCCAGGTTGAAGGGAATATTACTACAGCTATAACATGTACGGTAAACCTAGAGAATGGACACACTGTGAATACGAAAGGTTTCTAAAACTCAACGAATAGTCCCTCTCCTGGTGCTCCAGTTTGACTTTCAATCTGCTTTACTATCAATCTCCCAACTTGGAGAGACAGCCCCTTTAACCTCCGGGCTCACACAGGTTGCCAATTTGGCAGAGGATGAAAGGGAAGAGGGAGAACCAATGAGAGAGTAGCTGTTAGGCATTAGGACGGGCACATATCACTCTAACTTCCCAGCAGGAAGAAGAATTAACCAAAGTCTCAGCCCCCCACCGGGAACCAGCATAGGTCCTGAACCGAAATTTTGGACTTGCTGTCAGCTCACAAAAAACGAGTTGAAAAATGTAGCTCAGGGGCACAGCAATTCACAAACTGGCCGAGTAATAAAGGACAACTATCGTCCAAAAATCTGTTGAGGGAAGGCAACGAGGAGGATTTGAAAGCGAGGCAGAATAGCAGGAAGCAGATTTCAAGAGGTACGTTGGAATCGCCTTTAAAGCACAGGAAGAGGGGCACAACTTCGACAATGATGCACTTGGCCAAAAAGGGCGTATGCGTTTTCTCCTGAATATATTCAGGAGAAAACGCATACGCCCTTTTTGGCCAAGCAAGCAAGCGGGCAATGCAAATCTGCACTACAAAGAAGTATCACTTCCCACCGGTCCAAAGGGACATCCACAAAATGTGTAAAATCCAGAAAGGCAAGACAGGACCTGGAGAACAGGGAGCCTTGTTATGCTGATGGGCGGGATGTAAATTGCCAACTGCCTATCTGGAGGAGTGCATTGTGTTCCCTAAAACAAACAAACAACAGAGCTACAGAGCCAAGGGCACTTCCAGTCTAGGGAATATACCTTGGGAAAACTGAAAATCAATAAGACAGAGCCACCCCAAAATTTAGGGCTGCACTGCTTACAAGGACCTCAACTTGGGTCCCCCTTAAATATCCCAGGAAATATAAAACTGGTTCAAAAAATTGTGGTACTTACATACGATGGAATATCCCTCAGCCATGAAATCAATGTCATAAGACCAGTAGCAGCAAAATGGGTAGATTCAGGTACGATGATTCTAAGTGAAATAAGTCACAGAGAAAAAGAAACTTATCATAAGATATCACTTATGAAGATCCTGTAAACATGGCTACACTTGAACTGAGTTAGGAAAGAGAACAGTGTCTCACATTTAGAAAACACTCTTATGCCTGCTTAAGGGGGAAGGAGAGGTGGGGTGATGCATAAAACCAGAGTTTGATATAAGCACAGGTACCTTTCCAAAAACCAACTATGGAATAGACAAGACCTACACCTTCCTCAACGAAACGGACTGAAAACCACATATTTCCCGCAGAGGAATATATCTGACTAGTAATAATCTTAAAACCTATGTATTGATATGTCTCCGTAAGGGAATCAAGTGTGTCTAGACTGGCATAAACATGGCAGCGAGAATCAGCTCAAACCCACTATAAAAAGGAATTTCAAAAACAAAACAAAAAAACTGGGAAATTCTTTACAATTCCTTCAGGGTCTCTGATGAAACCTGGAATGACCCTAATTACAATGACAGCTGGATGTGGCATAACGAGAGACACTTGGGACTGAGACGATTGGTGAGATTGGGTGAGCAAATGCAGACCCTTTAAGCACAAATGCCTGGCACTCATTCCATGGGTCCCAACTCTCCAGGTTCAAGGGAATATTACTACAGATATAACATGTACGGGAAACCTAGAGAACGGACACACTGTGAATATGAAAGGTTTCTAAAACTCAACGAATATTCCCTCTCCTGGTGCTCGGGTATGACTTTCCATCTGCTTTACTTTCAACCTCCAAACTTGGAGAGACAGCCCCTTTAACCTCCTGGTTCGCACAGGTTTCCAATTTGGCAGAGGATGAAAGGGAAGAGGGAGAACCAATGAGAGAGTAGCTGTTAGGCATTTGGACGGGCACATATCACTGTAATTTTCCGGCAGGAAGAAGAATTAACCAAAGTCTCAGCCCCCCACCGGGAACCAGCATAGGTCCTGAACCAAAATGTTGGACTTGCGGTCAGCTCACAAAAAACGAGTTGAAAAATGGAGCTCAGTGGCACAGCAATTCACAAACTGGCCGAGTAATAAAGGACAACTATCGTCCAAAAATCTGTTGAGGGAAGGTAACGAGGCAGACTTGAAAGCGAGGCAGAATAGCAGGAAACAGATTTCAAGAGGTACGTTGGAATCGCCTTTAAAGCACAGGAAGAGGAGCACACCTTGGACAATGATGCACTTGGCCAAAAAGGGCGTATGCGTTTTCTCCTGAATATATTCAGGAGAAAACGCATACGCCCTTTTTGGCCAAGCAAGCAAGCGGGCAATGCAAATCTGCACTACAGAGAAGTATCACTTCCCACCGGTCAAAAGGGACATCCACAAAATGTGTAAAATCCAGAAAGGCAAGACAGGCCCTGGAGAACAGGGAGCCTTGTTATGCTGATGGGCGGGATGTACATTGCCAACTGCCTCTCTGGAGGAGTGCATTGTGTTCCCTAAAACAAGTAAAGAACAGAGCTACAGAGCCAAGGGCACTTCCAGTCTAGGGAATATACCTTGGGAAAACTGAAAATCAATAAGACAGAGCCACCCCAAAATTTAGGGCTGCACTGCTTACAAGGACCTCAACTTGGGTACACCTTAAATATCCCAGGAAATATAAAAATGGTTCAAAAAATTGTGGTAGTTATGTACGATGGAATATCCCTCAGCCATGAAATCAATGTCATAAGACCAGTAGCAGCAAAATGGGTGGATTCAGGTACGATGATTCTAAGTGAAATAAGTCACAGAGAAAAAGAAACTTATCATAAGATATCACTTATGAAGATCCTGTAAACATGGCTACACTTGAACTGAGTTAGGAAAGAGGACAGTGTCTCACATTTAGAAAACACTCTTATGCCTGCTTAAGGGGGAAGGAGAGGTGGGGTGATGCATAAAACCAGAGTTTGATATAAGCACAGGTACCGTTCCAAAAACCAACTATGGAATAGACAAGACCTACACCTTCCTCAGTGAAAGGGACTCAAAACCCCATATTTCCCGCAGAGGAATATATCTGACTAGTAATAATCTTAAAACCTATGTATTGATATGTCTCCGTAAGGGAATCAAGTGTGTCTAGACTGGCATAAACATGACAGCGAGAATCAGCTCAAACCCACTATAAAAAGGAATTTTAAAAACAGAACAAAAGAACTGGGAATTTCTTTACAATTCCTTCAGGGTCTCTGATGAAACCTGGAATGACCCTATCTACAATGACAGCTGGATGTGGCATAAGGCTGGTCACTTGGGACTGAGAGGATTGGTGAGATTGGGTGAGCAAATGCAGACCCTTTAAAGCACAAATGCCTGGCAACCATTTCATGGGTCCCAACTCTCCGGGATGAAGGGAATATTACTACAGCTCTAACATGTACGGTAAACCTAGAGAACGGACACACTGTGAATACGAAAGGTTTCTAAAACTCAACGAATAGTCCCTCTCCTGGTGCTCCGGTTTGACTTTCAATCTGCTTTACTGTCAATCTCCCAACTTGGAGAGACAGCCCCTTCAACCTCCGGGCTCACACAGGTTTCCAATTTGGCAGAGGATGAAAGGGAAGAGGGAGAACCAATGAGAGAGTAGCTGTTAGGCATTTGGACGGGCACATATCACTGTAATTTTCCGGCAGGAAGAAGAATTAACCAAAGTCTCAGCCCCCCACCGGGAACCAGCATAGGTCCTGAACCGAAATTTTGGACTTGCGGTCAGCTCACAAAAAACGAGTTGAAAAATGGATCTCAGTGGCACAGCAATTCACAAACTGGCCGGGTAATAAAGGACAACTATCGTCCAAAAATCTGTTGAGGGAAGGTAAAGAGGCAGACTTGAAAGTGAGGCAGAATAGCAGGAAACATATTTCAAGAGGTACGTTGGAATCGCCTTTAAAGCACAGGAAGAGGAGCACACCTTGGACAATGATACACTTGGCCAAAAAGGGCGTATGCGTTTTCTCCTGAATATATTCAGGAGAAAACGCATACGCCCTTTTTGGCCAAGCAGGCAAGCGGGCAATGCAAATCTGCACTAAAGAGAAGTATCACTTCCCACCGGTCAAAAGGGACATCCACAAAATGTGTAAAAACCAGAAAGGCAAGACAGGCCCTGGAGAACAGGGAGCCTTGTTATGCTGATGGGCGGGTGTAAATTGCCAACTGCCTCTCTGGAGGAGTGCATTGTGTTCCCTAAAACAAGTAAAGAACAGAGCTACAGAGCCAAGGGCACTTCCAGTCTAGGGAATATACCTTGGGAAAACTGAAAATTAATAAGACAGAGCCAACCCAAAATTTAGGGCTGCACTGCTTACAAGGACCTCAACTTGGGTACACCTTAAATATCCCAGGAAATATAAAAATGGTTCAAAAAATTGTGGTACTTACGTACGATGGAATATCCCTCAGCCATGAAATCAATGTCATAAGACCAGTAGCAGCAAAATGGGTGGATTCAGGTACGATGATTCTAAGTGAAATAAGTCACAGAGAAAAAGAAACTTATCATAAGATATCACTTATGAAGATCCTGTAAACATGGCTACACTTGAACTGAGTTAGGAAAGAGAACAGTGTCTCACATTTAGAAAACACTCTTATGCCTGCTTAAGGGGGAAGGAGAGTTGGGGTGATGCATAAAACCAGAGTTTGATATAAGCACAGGTACCGTTCCAAAAACCAACTATGGAATAGACAAGACCTACACCTTCCTCAGTGAAAGGGACTCAGAACCCCATATTTCCCGCAGAGGAATATATCTGACTAGTAAGAATCTTAAAACCTATGTATTGATATGTCTCCGTAAGGGAGTCAAGTGTGTCTAGACTGGCATAAACATGGCAGCGAGAATCAGCTCAAAGCCACTATAAAAAGGAATTTCAAAAACAGAACAAAAGAACTGGGAAATTCTTTACAATTCCTTCAGGGTCTCTGATGAAACCTTGAATGACCCTATCTACAATGACAGCTGGATGTGGCATAAGGCTGGACGCTTGGGAATGAGAGGATTGGTGAGATTGGTTGTGCAAATGCAGACCCTTTAAAGCACAAATGCCTGGCAACCATTTCATGGGTCCCAACTCTCCGGGATGAAGGGAATATTACTACAGCTATAACATGTACGGGAAACCTAGAGAACGGACACACTGTGAATACGAAAGGTTTCTAAAACTCAACGAATAGTCCCTCTCCTGGTGCTCCGGTTTGACTTTCCATCTGCTTTACTATCAACCACCCAACTTGGAGAGACAGCCCCTTTAACCTCCGGGCTCACACAGGTTGCCAATTTGGCAGAGGATGAAAGGGAAGAGGGAGAACCAATGAGAGAGTAGCTGTTAGGCATTAGGACGGGCACATATCACTCTAACTTCCCAGCAGGAAGAAGAATTAACCAAAGTCTCAGCCCCCCACCGGGAACCAGCATAGGTCCTGAACCGAAATTTTGGACTTGCTGTCAGCTCACAAAAAACGAGTTGAAAAATGTAGCTCAGGGGCACAGCAATTCACAAACTGGCCGAGTAATAAAGGACAACTATCGTCCAAAAATCTGTTGAGGGAAGGCAACGAGGAGGATTTGAAAGCGAGGCAGAATAGCAGGAAGCAGATTTCAAGAGGTACGTTGGAATCGCCTTTAAAGCACAGGAAGAGGGGCACAACTTCGACAATGATGCACTTGGCCAAAAAGGGCGTATGCGTTTTCTCCTGAATATATTCAGGAGAAAACGCATACGCCCTTTTTGGCCAAGCAAGCAAGCGGGCAATGCAAATCTGCACTACAAAGAAGTATCACTTCCCACCGGTCCAAAGGGACATCCACAAAATGTGTAAAATCCAGAAAGGCAAGACAGGACCTGGAGAACAGGGAGCCTTGTTATGCTGATGGGCGGGATGTAAATTGCCAACTGCCTATCTGGAGGAGTGCATTGTGTTCCCTAAAACAAACAAACAACAGAGCTACAGAGCCAAGGGCACTTCCAGTCTAGGGAATATACCTTGGGAAAACTGAAAATCAATAAGACAGAGCCACCCCAAAATTTAGGGCTGCACTGCTTACAAGGACCTCAACTTGGGTCCCCCTTAAATATCCCAGGAAATATAAAACTGGTTCAAAAAATTGTGGTACTTACATACGATGGAATATCCCTCAGCCATGAAATCAATGTCATAAGACCAGTAGCAGCAAAATGGGTAGATTCAGGTACGATGATTCTAAGTGAAATAAGTCACAGAGAAAAAGAAACTTATCATAAGATATCACTTATGAAGATCCTGTAAACATGGCTACACTTGAACTGAGTTAGGAAAGAGAACAGTGTCTCACATTTAGAAAACACTCTTATGCCTGCTTAAGGGGGAAGGAGAGGTGGGGTGATGCATAAAACCAGAGTTTGATATAAGCACAGGTACCTTTCCAAAAACCAACTATGGAATAGACAAGACCTACACCTTCCTCAACGAAACGGACTGAAAACCACATATTTCCCGCAGAGGAATATATCTGACTAGTAATAATCTTAAAACCTATGTATTGATATGTCTCCGTAAGGGAATCAAGTGTGTCTAGACTGGCATAAACATGGCAGCGAGAATCAGCTCAAACCCACTATAAAAAGGAATTTCAAAAACAAAACAAAAAAACTGGGAAATTCTTTACAATTCCTTCAGGGTCTCTGATGAAACCTGGAATGACCCTAATTACAATGACAGCTGGATGTGGCATAACGAGAGACACTTGGGACTGAGACGATTGGTGAGATTGGGTGAGCAAATGCAGACCCTTTAAGCACAAATGCCTGGCACTCATTCCATGGGTCCCAACTCTCCAGGTTCAAGGGAATATTACTACAGATATAACATGTACGGGAAACCTAGAGAACGGACACACTGTGAATATGAAAGGTTTCTAAAACTCAACGAATATTCCCTCTCCTGGTGCTCGGGTATGACTTTCCATCTGCTTTACTTTCAACCTCCAAACTTGGAGAGACAGCCCCTTTAACCTCCTGGTTCGCACAGGTTTCCAATTTGGCAGAGGATGAAAGGGAAGAGGGAGAACCAATGAGAGAGTAGCTGTTAGGCATTTGGACGGGCACATATCACTGTAATTTTCCGGCAGGAAGAAGAATTAACCAAAGTCTCAGCCCCCCACCGGGAACCAGCATAGGTCCTGAACCAAAATGTTGGACTTGCGGTCAGCTCACAAAAAACGAGTTGAAAAATGGAGCTCAGTGGCACAGCAATTCACAAACTGGCCGAGTAATAAAGGACAACTATCGTCCAAAAATCTGTTGAGGGAAGGTAACGAGGCAGACTTGAAAGCGAGGCAGAATAGCAGGAAACAGATTTCAAGAGGTACGTTGGAATCGCCTTTAAAGCACAGGAAGAGGAGCACACCTTGGACAATGATGCACTTGGCCAAAAAGGGCGTATGCGTTTTCTCCTGAATATATTCAGGAGAAAACGCATACGCCCTTTTTGGCCAAGCAAGCAAGCGGGCAATGCAAATCTGCACTACAGAGAAGTATCACTTCCCACCGGTCAAAAGGGACATCCACAAAATGTGTAAAATCCAGAAAGGCAAGACAGGCCCTGGAGAACAGGGAGCCTTGTTATGCTGATGGGCGGGATGTACATTGCCAACTGCCTCTCTGGAGGAGTGCATTGTGTTCCCTAAAACAAGTAAAGAACAGAGCTACAGAGCCAAGGGCACTTCCAGTCTAGGGAATATACCTTGGGAAAACTGAAAATCAATAAGACAGAGCCACCCCAAAATTTAGGGCTGCACTGCTTACAAGGACCTCAACTTGGGTACACCTTAAATATCCCAGGAAATATAAAAATGGTTCAAAAAATTGTGGTAGTTACGTACGATGGAATATCCCTCAGCCATGAAATCAATGTCATAAGACCAGTAGCAGCAAAATGGGTGGATTCAGGTACGATGATTCTAAGTGAAATAAGTCACAGAGAAAAAGAAACTTATCATAAGATATCACTTATGAAGATCCTGTAAACATGGCTACACTTGAACTGAGTTAGGAAAGAGGACAGTGTCTCACATTTAGAAAACACTCTTATGCCTGCTTAAGGGGGAAGGAGAGGTGGGGTGATGCATAAAACCAGAGTTTGATATAAGCACAGGTACCGTTCCAAAAACCAACTATGGAATAGACAAGACCTACAACTTCCTCAGTGAAAGGGACTCAAAACCCCATATTTCCCGCAGAGGAATATATCTGACTAGTAATAATCTTAAAACCTATGTATTGATATGTCTCCGTAAGGGAATCAAGTGTGTCTAGACTGGCATAAACATGACAGCGAGAATCAGCTCAAACCCACTATAAAAAGGAATTTTAAAAACAGAACAAAAGAACTGGGAATTTCTTTACAATTCCTTCAGGGTCTCTGATGAAACCTGGAATGACCCTATCTACAATGACAGCTGGATGTGGCATAAGGCTGGTCACTTGGGACTGAGAGGATTGGTGAGATTGGGTGAGCAAATGCAGACCCTTTAAAGCACAAATGCCTGGCAACCATTTCATGGGTCCCAACTCTCCAGGATGAAGGGAATATTACTACAGCTCTAACATGTACGGTAAACCTAGAGAACGGACACACTGTGAATACGAAAGGTTTCTAAAACTCAACGAATAGTCCCTCTCCTGGTGCTCCGGTTTGACTTTCAATCTGCTTTACTGTCAATCTCCCAACTTGGAGAGACAGCCCCTTCAACCTCCGGGCTCACACAGGTTTCCAATTTGGCAGAGGATGAAAGGGAAGAGGGAGAACCAATGAGAGAGTAGCTGTTAGGCATTTGGACGGGCACATATCACTGTAATTTTCCGGCAGGAAGAAGAATTAACCAAAGTCTCAGCCCCCCACCGGGAACCAGCATAGGTCCTGAACCGAAATTTTGGACTTGCGGTCAGCTCACAAAAAACGAGTTGAAAAATGGATCTCAGTGGCACAGCAATTCACAAACTGGCCGGGTAATAAAGGACAACTATCGTCCAAAAATCTGTTGAGGGAAGGTAAAGAGGCAGACTTGAAAGTGAGGCAGAATAGCAGGAAACATATTTCAAGAGGTACGTTGGAATCGCCTTTAAAGCACAGGAAGAGGAGCACACCTTGGACAATGATACACTTGGCCAAAAAGGGCGTATGCGTTTTCTCCTGAATATATTCAGGAGAAAACGCATACGCCCTTTTTGGCCAAGCAGGCAAGCGGGCAATGCAAATCTGCACTAAAGAGAAGTATCACTTCCCACCGGTCAAAAGGGACATCCACAAAATGTGTAAAAACCAGAAAGGCAAGACAGGCCCTGGAGAACAGGGAGCCTTGTTATGCTGATGGGCGGGTGTAAATTGCCAACTGCCTCTCTGGAGGAGTGCATTGTGTTCCCTAAAACAAGTAAAGAACAGAGCTACAGAGCCAAGGGCACTTCCAGTCTAGGGAATATACCTTGGGAAAACTGAAAATTAATAAGACAGAGCCAACCCAAAATTTAGGGCTGCACTGCTTACAAGGACCTCAACTTGGGTACACCTTAAATATCCCAGGAAATATAAAAATGGTTCAAAAAATTGTGGTACTTACGTACGATGGAATATCCCTCAGCCATGAAATCAATGTCATAAGACCAGTAGCAGCAAAATGGGTGGATTCAGGTACGATGATTCTAAGTGAAATAAGTCACAGAGAAAAAGAAACTTATCATAAGATATCACTTATGAAGATCCTGTAAACATGGCTACACTTGAACTGAGTTAGGAAAGAGAACAGTGTCTCACATTTAGAAAACACTCTTATGCCTGCTTAAGGGGGAAGGAGAGTTGGGGTGATGCATAAAACCAGAGTTTGATATAAGCACAGGTACCGTTCCAAAAACCAACTATGGAATAGACAAGACCTACACCTTCCTCAGTGAAAGGGACTCAGAACCCCATATTTCCCGCAGAGGAATATATCTGACTAGTAAGAATCTTAAAACCTATGTATTGATATGTCTCCGTAAGGGAGTCAAGTGTGTCTAGACTGGCATAAACATGGCAGCGAGAATCAGCTCAAAGCCACTATAAAAAGGAATTTCAAAAACAGAACAAAAGAACTGGGAAATTCTTTACAATTCCTTCAGGGTCTCTGATGAAACCTTGAATGACCCTATCTACAATGACAGCTGGATGTGGCATAAGGCTGGACGCTTGGGAATGAGAGGATTGGTGAGATTGGTTGTGCAAATGCAGACCCTTTAAAGCACAAATGCCTGGCAACCATTTCATGGGTCCCAACTCTCCGGGATGAAGGGAATATTACTACAGCTATAACATGTACGGGAAACCTAGAGAACGGACACACTGTGAATACGAAAGGTTTCTAAAACTCAACGAATAGTCCCTCTCCTGGTGCTCCGGTTTGACTTTCCATCTGCTTTACTATCAACCACCCAACTTGGAGAGACAGCCCCTTTAACCTCCGGGCTCACACAGGTTGCCAATTTGGCAGAGGATGAAAGGGAAGAGGGAGAACCAATGAGAGAGTAGCTGTTAGGCATTAGGACGGGCACATATCACTCTAACTTCCCAGCAGGAAGAAGTATTAACCAAAGTCTCAGCCCCCCACCGGGAACCAGCATAGGTCCTGAACGAAAATTTTGGACTTCCGGTCAGCTCACAAAAAACGAGTTGAAAAGTGGAGCTCAGGGGCACAGCAATTCACAAACTGGCAGAGTAATAAAGGACAACTATCGTCCAAAAATCTGTTAAGGGAAGGCAACGAGGCGGACTTGAAAGCGAGGAAGAATAGCAGGAAACAGATTTCAAGAGGTACGTTGGAATCGCCTTTAAAGCACAGGACGTGGGGCACAACTTCGACAATGATGCACTTGGCCAAAAAGGGCATATGCGTTTTCTCCTGAATATATTCAGGAGAAAACGCAGACGCCCTTTTTGGCCAAGCAAGCAAGCGGGCAATGCAAATCTGCACTACAAAGAAGTATCACTTCCCACCGGTCAAAAGCCACATCCACAAAATGTGTAAAAACCAGAAAGGCAAGACAGGCCCTGGAGAACAGGGAGGCTTGTTATGCTGATAGGCGGGATGTAAATTGCCAACTGCCTCTCTGGAGGAGTGCATTGTGTTCCCTAAAACAAATAAACAACAGAGCTACAGAGCCAAGTGGACTTCCAGTCTAGGGAATATACCTTGGGAAAACTGAAAATCAATAAGACAGAGCGACCCCAAAATTTAGGGCGGAACTGCTTACAAGGACCTCAACTTGGGTACACCTTAAATATCCCAGGAAATATCAAAATGGTTCAAAAAATTTTGGTACTTACGTACGATGGAATAACCCTCAGCCATGAAATCAATGTCATAAGACCAGTAGCAGCAAAATGGGTAGATTCAGGTACGATGATTCTAAGTGAAATAAGTCACAGACAAAAAGAAACTTATCATAAGATATCACTTATGAAGATCCTATAAACATGGCTACACTTGAACTGAGTTAGGAAAGTGAACAGTGTCTCACATTTAGAAAATACTCTTATGCCTGCTTAAGTGGGAAGGAGAGGTGGGGTGATGCATAAAACCAGAGTTTGATATAAGCACAGGTACCGTTCCAAAAACCAACTATGGAATAGACAAGACCTACACCTTCCTCAGTGAAAGGGACTCCAAACACCATATTTCCCGCAGAGGAATATATCTGACTAGTAAGAATCTTAAAACCTATGTATTGATATGTCTCCGTAAGGGAATCAAGTGTGTCTAGACTGGCATAAACATGGCAGCGAGAATCAGCTCAAACCCACTATAAAAAGGAATTTCAAAAACAAAACAAAAAAACTGGGAAATTCTTTACAATTCCTTCAGGGTCTCTGATGAAACCTGGAATGACCCTATCTACAACGACAGCTGGATGTGGCATAAGGCTGGACACTTGGGACTGACAGGATTGGTGAGATTGGGTGAGCAAATGCAGACCCTTTAAAGCACAAATGCCTGGCACCCATTCCATGGGTCCCAACTCTCCAGGTTGAAGGGAATATTACTACAGCTATAACATGTACACGAAACCTAGAGAACGGACACACTGTGAATACGAAAGGTTTCTAAAACTCAACGAATAATCCCACTCCTGGTGCTCCGGTTTGAATTTCCATCTGCTTTACTATCAACCTCCCAATTTGGAGAGACAGCCCCTTTAACCTCCTGGTTCACACAGGTTGCCAATTTGGCAGAGGATGAAAGGGAAGAGGGAGAACCAATGAGAGAGTAGCTGTTAGGCATTTGGACGGGCACATATCACTCTAACTTCCCGGCAGGAAGAAGAATTAACCAAAGTCTCAGCCACCCACCGGGAACCAGTATAGGACCTGAACCAAAATTTTGGACTTGCGGTCAGCTCACCAAAAACGAGTTGAAAAATGGAGCTCAGGGGCACAGCAATTCACAAACTGGCCGAGTAATAAAGGACAACTATCGTCCAAAAATCTGTTGAGGGAAGGCAACGAGGCGGACTTGAAAGCGAGGCAGAATATCAGGAAACCCATTTCAAGAGGTACGTTGGAATCGCCTTTAAAGCACAGGAAGAGGGGCCCAACTTCGACAATGATGCACTTGGCCAAAAAGGGCGTATGCGTTTTCTCCTGAATATATTCAGGAGAAAACGCATACGCCCTTTTTGGCCAAGCAAGCAAGCGGGCAATGCAAATCTGCACTACAAAGAAGTATCACTTCCACCGGTCAAAAGGGACATCCACAAAATGTGTAAAAACCAGAAAGGCAAGACAGGCCCTGGAGAACAGGGAGCCTTGTTATGCTGATGGGTGGGATGTAAATTGACAACTGCCTCTCTGGAGGAGTGCATTGTGTTCCCTAAAACAAGTAAACAACAGAGCTACAGAGACAAGGGCACTTCCAGTCTAGGGAATATACCTTGGGAAAACTGAAAATCAATAAGACAGAGACACCCCAAAATTTAGGGCTGCACTGCTTATAAGGACCTCAACTTGGGTACACCTTAAATATCCCAGGAAATATAAAAATGGTTCAAAAAATTGTGGTACTTACGTACGATGGAATATCCCTCAGCCATGAAATCAATGTCATAAGACCAGTAGCAGCAAAATGCGTAGATTCAGGTACGATGATTCTAAGTGAAATAAGTCACAGAGAAAAAGAAACTTATCATAAGATATCACTTATGAAGATCCTGTAAACATGGCTACACTTGAACTGAGTTAGGAAAGAGAACAGTGTCTCACATTTAGAAAACACTCTTATGCCTGCTTAAGGGGGAAGGAGAGGTGGGGTGATGCATAAAACCAGAGTTTGATATAAGCACAGGTACCGTTCCAAAAACCAACTATGGAATAGACAAGACCTACACCTTCCTCAGTGAAAGGGACTCAAAACCCCATATTTCCCGCAGAGGAATATATCTGACTAGTAAGAATCTTAAAACCTATGGATTGATATGTCTCCGTAAGGGAATCAAGTGTGTCTAGACTGGCATAAACATGGCAGCGAGAATCAGCTCAAACCCACTATAAAAAGGAATTTCAAAAACAAAACAAAAAAACTGGGAAATTCTTTACAATTCCTTCAGGGTCTCTGATGAAACCTGGAATGACCCTATCTACAACGACAGCTGGATGTGGCATAAGGCTGGACACTTGGGACTGAGAGGATTGGTGCGATTTGGTGAGCAAATGCAGACCCTTTAAAGCAATAATGCATGGCACCCATTCCATGGTTCCCAACTCTCCAGGTTGAAGGGAATATTACTACAGTTATAACATGTACGGGAAACCTAGAGAACGGACACACTGTGAATACGAAAGGTTTCTAAAACTCAACGAATAGTCCCTCTCCTGGTGCTCCGGTTTGACTTTCCATCTGCTTTACTA
Organism: Hyperoodon ampullatus; assembly: GCF_949752795.1. NCBI lineage: Eukaryota > Metazoa > Chordata > Mammalia > Artiodactyla > Ziphiidae > Hyperoodon > Hyperoodon ampullatus. The sequence continues at coordinate 217,730 of NW_027640934.1, forward strand.
TCAATCTCCCAACTTGGAGAGACAGCCCCTTTAACCTCCTGGTTCGCACAGGTTTCCAATTTGGCAGAGGATGAAAGGGAAGAGGGAGAACCAATGAGAGAGTAGCTGTTAGGCATTTGGACGGGCACATATCACTCTAACTTCCCGGCAGGAAGAAGAATTAACCAAAGTCTCAGCCACCCACCGGGAACCAGTATAGGTCCTGAACCAAAATTTTGGACTTGCGGTCAGCTCACCAAAAACGAGTTGAAAAATGGAGCTCAGGGGCACAGCAATTCGCAAACTGGCCGAGTAATAAAGGACAACTATCGTCCAAAAATCTGTTGAGGGAAGGCAACGAGGCGGACTTGAAAGCGAGGCAGAATAGCAGGAAACAGATTTCAAGAGGTACGTTGGAATCGCCTTTAAAGCACAGGAAGAGGGGCCCAACTTCGACAATGATGCACTTGGCCAAAAAGGGCGTATGCGTTTTCTCCTGAATATATTCAGGAGAAAACGCATACGCCCTTTTTGGCCAAGCAAGCAAGCGGGCAATGCAAATCTGCACTACAAAGAAGTATCACTTCCCACCGGTCAAAAGGGACATCCACAAAATGTGTAAAAACCAGAAAGGCAAGACAGGCCCTGGAGAACAGGGAGCCTTGTTATGCTGATGGGCGGGATGTAAATTGCCAACTGCCTCTCTGGAGGAGTGCATTGTGTTCCCTAAAACAAGTAAAGAACAGAGCTACAGAGCCAAGGGCACTTCCAGTCTAGGGAATATACCTTGGAAAAACTGAAAATCAATAAGATAGAGCCACCCCAAAATTTAGGGCTGCACTGCTTACAAGGACCTCAACTTGGGTACACCTTAAATATCCCAGGAAATATAAAAATGGTTCAAAAAATTGTGGTACTTACGTACGATGGAATATCCCTCAGCCATGAAATCAATGTCATAAGACCAGTAGCAGCAAAATAGGTAGATTCAGGTACGATGATTCTAAGTGAAATATGTCACACAGAAAAAGAAACATCATAAGATATCACTTATGAAGATCCTGTAAACATGGCTACACTTGAACTGAGTTAGGAAAGAGAACAGTGTCTCACATTTAGAAAACACTCTTATGCCTGCTTAAGGGGGAAGGAGAGGTGGGGTGATGCATAAAACCAGAGTTTGATATAAGCACAGGTACCGTTCCAAAAACCAACTATGGAATAGACAAGACCTACACCTTCCTCAGTGAAAGGGAATCAAAACCCCATATTTCCCGCAGAGGAATATATGTGACTAGTAAGAATCTTAAAACCTATGGATTGATATGTCTCCGTAAGGGAATCAAGTGTGTCTAGACTGGCATAAACATGGCAGCGAGAATCAGCTCAAACCCACTATAAAAAGGAATTTCAAAAACAAAACAAAAAAACTGGGAAATTCTTCACAATTCCTTCAGGGTCTCTGATGAAACCTGGAATGACCCTATCTACAACGACAGCTGGATGTGGCATAAGGCTGGACACTTGGGACTGAGAGGATTGGTGCGATTTGGTGAGCAAAGGCAGACCCTTTAAAGCAATAATGCATGGCACCCATTCCATGGTTCCCAACTTTCCAGGTTAAAGGGAATATTACTACAGTTATAACATGTACAGGAAACCTAGAGAACGGACACACTGTGAATATGAAAGGTTTCTAAAACTCAACGAATAGTCCCTCTCCTGGTGCTCCGGTTTGACTTTCCATCTGCTTTACTATCAATCTCCCAACTTGGAGAGACAGCCCCTTTAACCTCCTGGTTCGCACAGGTTTCCAATTTGGCAGAGGATGAAAGGGAAGAGGGAGAACCAATGAGAGAGTAGCTGTTAGGCATTTGGACGGGCACATATCAGTCTAACTTCCCGGCAGGAAGAAGAATTAACCAAAGTCTCAGCCACCCACCGGGAACCAGTATAGGACCTGAACCAAAATTTTGGACTTGCGGTAAGCTCACCAAAAACGAGTTGAAAAATGGAGCTCAGGGGCACAGCAATTCACAAACTGGCCGAGTAATAAAGGACAACTATCGTCCAAAAATCTGTTGAGGGAAGGCAACGAGGCGGACTTGAAAGCGAGGCAGAATAGCAGGAAACAGATTACAAGAGGTACGTTGGAATCGCCTTTAAAGCACAGGAAGAGGGGCCCAACTTCGACAATGATGCACTTGGCCAAAAAGGGCGTATGCGTTTTCTCCTGAATATATTCAGGAGAAAACGCATACGCCCTTTTTGGCCAAGCAAGCAAGCGGGCAATGCAAATCTGCACTACAAAGAAGTATCACTTCCCACCGGTCAAAAGGGACATCCACAAAATGTGTAAAAACCAGAAAGGCAAGACAGGCCCTGGAGAACAGGGAGCCTTCTAATGCTGATGGGCGGGATGTAAATTGCCAACTGCCTCTCTGGAGGAGTGCATTGTGTTCCCTAAAACAAGAAAAGAACAGAGCTACAGAGCCAAGGGAACTTCCAGTCTAGGGAATATACCTTGGAAAAACTGAAAATCAATAAGACAGAGCCACCCCAAAATTTAGGGCTGCACTGCTTACAAGGACCTCAACTTGGGTACACCTTAAATATCCCAGGAAATATAAAAATGGTTCAAAAAATTGTGGTACTTACGTACGATGGAATATCCCTCAGCCATGAAATCAATGTCATAAGACCAGTAGCAGCAAAATGGGTAGATTCAGGTACGATGATTCTAAGTGAAATAAGACACAGAGAAAAAGAAACTTATCATAAGATATCACTTATGAAGATCCTGTAAACATGGCTACACTTGAACTGAGTTAGGAAAGAGAACAGTGTCTCACATTTAGAAAACACTCTTATGCCTGCTTAAGGGGGAAGGAGAGTTGGGGTGATGCATAAAACCAGAGTTTGATATAAGCACAGGTACCGTTCCAAAAACCAACTATGGAATAGACAAGACCTACACCTTCCTCAGTGAAAGGGACTCAAAACCCCATAGTTCCCGCAGAGGAATATATCTGACTAGTAAGAATCTTAAAACCTATGTATTGATATGTCTCCGTAAGGGAATCAAGTGTGTCTAGACTGGCATAAACATGGCAGCGAGAATCAGCTCAAACCCACTATAAAAAGGAATTTCAAAAACAAAACAAAAAAACTGGGAAATTCTTTACAATTCCTTCAGGGTCTCTGATGAAACCTGGAATGACCCTATCTACAACGACAGCTGGATGTGGCATAAGGCTGGACACTTGGGACTGAGAGGATTGGTGCAATTTGGTGAGCAAATGCAGACCCTTTAAAGCAATAATGCATGGCACCCATTCCATGGTTCCCAACTCTCCAGGTTGAAGGGAATATTACTACAGTTATAACATGTACGGGAAACCTAGAGAACGGACACACTGTGAATACGAAAGGTTTCTAAAACTCAACGAATAGTCCCTCTCCTGGTGCTCCGGTTTGACTTTCCATCTGCTTTACTATCAATCTCCCAACTTGGAGAGACAGCCCCTTTAACCTCCTGGTTCGCACAGGTTTCCAATTTGGCAGAGGATGAAAGGGAAGAGGGAGAACCAATGAGAGAGTAGCTGTTAGGCATTTGGACGGGCACATATCACTCTAACTTCCCGGCAGGCAGAAGAATTAACCAAAGTCTCAGCCACCCACCGGGAACCAGTATAGGTCCTGAACCAAAATTTTGGACTTGCGGTCAGCTCACCAAAAACGAGTTGAAAAATGGAGCTCAGGGGCACAGCAATTCACAAACTGGCCGAGTAATAAAGGACAACTATCGTCCAAAAATCTGTTGAGGGAAGGCAACGAGGCGGACTTGAAAGCGAGGCAGAATAGCAGGAAACAGATTTCAAGAGGTACGTTGGAATCGCCTTTAAAGCACAGGAAGAGGGGCCCAACTTCGACAATGATGCACTTGGCCAAAAAGGGCGTATGCGTTTTCTCCTGAATATATTCAGGAGAAAACGCATACGCCCTTTTTGGCCAAGCAAGCAAGCGGGCAATGCAAATCTGCACTACAAAGAAGTATCACTTCCCACCGGTCAAAAGGGACATCCACAAAATGTGTAAAAACCAGAAAGGCAAGACAGGCCCTGGAGAACAGGGAGCCTTCTAATGCTGATGGGCGGGATGTAAATTGCCAACTGCCTCTCTGGAGGAGTGCATTGTGTTCCCTAAAACAAGTAAAGAACAGAGCTACAGAGCCAAGGGCACTTCCAGTCTAGGGAATATACCTTGGAAAAACTGAAAATCAATAAGACAGAGCCACCCCAAAATTTAGGGCTGCACTGCTTACAAGGACCTCAACTTGGGTACACCTTAAATATCCCAGGAAATATAAAAATGGTTCAAAAAATTGTGGTACTTACGTACGATGGAATATCCCTCAGCCATGAAATCAATGTCATAAGACCAGTAGCAGCAAAATGGGTAGATTCAGGTACGATGATTCTAAGTGAAATAAGTCACAGAGAAAAAGAAACTTATCATAAGATATCACTTATGAAGATCCTGTAAACATGGCTACACTTGAACTGAGTTAGGAAAGAGAACAGTGTCTCACATTTAGAAAACACTCTTATGCCTGCTTAAGGGGGAAGGAGAGGTGGGGTGATGCATAAAACCAGAGTTTGATATAAGCACAGGTACCGTTCCAAAAACCAACTATGGAATAGACAAGACCTACACCTTCCTCAGTGAAAGGGACTCAAAACCCCATAGTTCCCGCAGAGGAATATATCTGACTAGTAAGAATCTTAAAACCTATGGATTGATATGTCTCCGTAAGGGAATCAAGTGTGTCTAGACTGGCATAAACATGGCAGCGAGAATCAGCTCAAACCCACTATAAAAAGGAATTTCAAAAACAAAACAAAAAAAAGTGGGAAATTCTTTACAATTCCTTCAGGGTCTCTGATGAAACCTGGAATGACCCTATCTACAACGACAGCTGGATGTGGCATAAGGCTGGACACTTGGGACTGAGAGGATTGAAGCGATTTGGTGAGCAAATGCAGACCCTTTAAAGCAATAATGCATGGCACCCATTCCATGGTTCCCAACTCTCCAGGTTGAAGGGAATATTACTACAGTTATAACATGTACGGGAAACCTAGAGAACGGACACACTGTGAATACGAAAGGTTTCTAAAACTCAACGAATAGTCCCTCTCCTGGTGCTCCGGTTTGACTTTCCATCTGCTTTACTATCAACCTCCCAACTTGGAGAGACAGCCCCTTTAACCTCCTGGTTCGCACAGGTTTCCAATTTGGCAGAGGATGAAAGGGAAGAGGGAGAACCAATGAGAGAGTAGCTGTTAGGCATTTGGACGGGCACATATCACTCTAACTTCCCGGCAGGAAGAAGAATTAACCAAAGTCTCAGCCACCCACCGGGAACCAGTATAGGTCCTGAACCAAAATTTTGGACTTGCGGTCAGCTCACCAAAAACGAGTTGAAAAATGGAGCTCAGGGGCACAGCAATTCACAAACTGGCCGAGTAATAAAGGACAACTATCGTACAAAAATCTGTTGAGGGAAGGCAACGAGGTGGACTTGAAAGCGAGGCAGAATACCAGGAAACAGATTTCAAGAGGTACGTTGGAATCGCCTTTAAAGCACAGGAAGAGGGGCCCAACTTCGACAATGATGCACTTGGCCAAAAAGGGCGTATGCGTTTTCTCCTGAATATATTCAGGAGAAAACGCATACGCCCTTTTTGGCCAAGCAAGCAAGCGGGCAATGCAAATCTGCACTACAAAGAAGTATCACTTCCCACCGGTCAAAAGGGACATCCACAAAATGTGTAAAAACCAGAAAGGCAAGACAGGCCCTGGAGAACAGGGAGCCTTCTAATGCTGATGGGCGGGATGTAAATTGCCAACTGCCTCTCTGGAGGAGTGCATTGTGTTCCCTAAAACAAGTAAAGAACAGAGCTACAGAGCCAAGGGCACTTCCAGTCTAGGGAATATACCTTGGAAAAACTGAAAATCAATAAGACAGAGCCACCCCAAAATTTAGGGCTGCACTGCTTACAAGGACCTCAACTTGGGTACACCTTAAATATCCCAGGAAATATAAAAATGGTTCAAAAAATTGTGGTACTTACGTACGATGGAATATCCCTCAGCCATGAAATCAATGTCATAAGACCAGTAGCAGAAAAATGGGTAGATTCAGGTACGATGATTCTAAGTGAAATAAGTCACACAGAAAAAGAAACTTATCATAAGATATCACTTATGAAGATCCTGTAAACATGGCTACACTTGAACTGAGTTAGGAAAGAGAACAGTGTCTCACATTTAGAAAACACTCTTATGCCTGCTTAAGGGGGAAGGAGAGGAGGGGTGATGCATAAAACCAGAGTTTGATATAAGCACAGGTACCGTTCCAAAAACCAACTATGGAATAGACAAGACCTACACCTTCCTCAGTGAAAGGGAATCAAAACCCCATATTTCCCGCAGAGGAATATATCTGACTAGTAAGAATCTTAAACCTATGGATTGATATGTCTCCGTAAGGGAATCAAGTGTGTCTAGACTGGCATAAACATGGCAGCGAGAATCAGCTCAAACCCACTATAAAAAGGAATTTCAAAAACAAAACAAAAAAACTGGGAAATTCTTTACAATTCCTTCAGGGTCTCTGATGAAACCTGGAATGACCCTATCTACAACGACAGCTGGATGTGGCATAAGGCTGGACACTTGGGACTGAGAGGATTGGTGCGATTTGGTGAGCAAATGCAGACCCTTTAAAGCAATAATGCATGGCACCCATTCCATGGTTCCCAAATCTCCAGGTTGAAGGGAATATTACTACAGTTATAACATGTACGGGAAACCTAGAGAACGGACACACTGTGAATATGAAAGGTTTCTAAAACTCAACGAATAGTCCCTCTCCTGGTGCTCCGGTTTGACTTTCCATCTGCTTTACTATCAATCTCCCAACTTGGAGAGACAGCCGCTTTAACCTCCTGGTTCGCACAGGTTTCCAATTTGGCAGAGGATGAAAGGGAAGAGGGAGAACCAATGAGAGAGTAGCTGTTAGGCATTTGGACGGGCACATATCACTCTAACTTCCCGGCAGGAAGAAGAATTAACAAAAGTCTCAGCCACCCACCGGGAACCAGTATAGGTCCTGAACCAAAATTTTGGACTTGCGGTCAGCTCACCAAAAACGAGTTGAAAAATGGACCTCAGGGGCACAGCAATTCACAAACTGGCCGAGTAATAAAGGACAACTATCGTCCAAAAATCTGTTGAGGGAAGGCAACGAGGCGGACTTGAAAGCGAGGCAGAATAGCAGGAAACAGATTTCAAGAGGTACGTTGGAATCGCCTTTAAAGCACAGGAAGAGGGGCCCAACTTCGACAATGATGCACTTGGCCAAAAAGGGCGTATGCGTTTTCTCCTGAATATATTCAGGAGAAAACGCATACGCCCTTTTTGGCCAAGCAAGCAAGCGGGCAATGCAAATCTGCACTACAAAGAAGTATCACTTCCCACCGGTCAAAAGGGACATCCACAAAATGTGTAAAAACCAGAAAGGCAAGACAGGCCCTGGAGAACAGGGAGCCTTGTTATGCTGATGGGCGGGATGTAAATTGCCAACTGCCTCTCTGGAGGAGTGCATTGTGTTCCCTAAAACAAGTAAAGAACAGAGCTACAGAGCCAAGGGCACTTCCAGTCTAGGGAATATACCTTGGAAAAACTGAAAATCAATAAGATAGAGCCACCCCAAAATTTAGGGCTGCACTGCTTACAAGGACCTCAACTTGGGTACACCTTAAATATCCCAGGAAATATAAAAATGGTTCAAAAAATTGTGGTACTTACGTACGATGGAATATCCCTCAGCCATGAAATCAATGTCATAAGACCAGTAGCAGCAAAATGGGTAGATTCAGGTACGATGATTCTAAGTGAAATATGTCACACAGAAAAAGAAACATCATAAGATATCACTTATGAAGATCCTGTAAACATGGCTACACTTGAACTGAGTTAGGAAAGAGAACAGTGTCTCACATTTAGAAAACACTCTTATGCCTGCTTAAGGGGGAAGGAGAGGTGGGGTGATGCATAAAACCAGAGTTTGATATAAGCACAGGTACCGTTCCAAAAACCAACTATGGAATAGACAAGACCTACACCTTCCTCAGTGAAAGGGAATCAAAACCCCATATTTCCCGCAGAGGAATATATGTGACTAGTAAGAATCTTAAAACCTATGGATTGATATGTCTCCGTAAGGGAATCAAGTGTGTCTAGACTGGCATAAACATGGCAGCGAGAATCAGCTCAAACCCACTATAAAAAGGAATTTCAAAAACAAAACAAAAAAAACTGGGAAATTCTTCACAATTCCTTCAGGGTCTCTGATGAAACCTGGAATGACCCTATCTACAACGACAGCTGGATGTGGCATAAGGCTGGACACTTGGGACTGAGAGGATTGGTGCGATTTGGTGAGCAAAGGCAGACCCTTTAAAGCAATAATGCATGGCACCCATTCCATGGTTCCCAACTTTCCAGGTTAAAGGGAATATTACTACAGTTATAACATGTACAGGAAACCTAGAGAACGGACACACTGTGAATATGAAAGGTTTCTAAAACTCAACGAATAGTCCCTCTCCTGGTGCTCCGGTTTGACTTTCCATCTGCTTTACTATCAATCTCCCAACTTGGAGAGACAGCCCCTTTAACCTCCTGGTTCGCACAGGTTTCCAATTTGGCAGAGGATGAAAGGGAAGAGGGAGAACCAATGAGAGAGTAGCTGTTAGGCATTTGGACGGGCACATATCAGTCTAACTTCCCGGCAGGAAGAAGAATTAACCAAAGTCTCAGCCACCCACCGGGAACCAGTATAGGACCTGAACCAAAATTTTGGACTTGCGGTAAGCTCACCAAAAACGAGTTGAAAAATGGAGCTCAGGGGCACAGCAATTCACAAACTGGCCGAGTAATAAAGGACAACTATCGTCCAAAAATCTGTTGAGGGAAGGCAACGAGGCGGACTTGAAAGCGAGGCAGAATAGCAGGAAACAGATTACAAGAGGTACGTTGGAATCGCCTTTAAAGCACAGGAAGAGGGGCCCAACTTCGACAATGATGCACTTGGCCAAAAAGGGCGTATGCGTTTTCTCCTGAATATATTCAGGAGAAAACGCATACGCCCTTTTTGGCCAAGCAAGCAAGCGGGCAATGCAAATCTGCACTACAAAGAAGTATCACTTCCCACCGGTCAAAAGGGACATCCACAAAATGTGTAAAAACCAGAAAGGCAAGACAGGCCCTGGAGAACAGGGAGCCTTCTAATGCTGATGGGCGGGATGTAAATTGCCAACTGCCTCTCTGGAGGAGTGCATTGTGTTCCCTAAAACAAGAAAAGAACAGAGCTACAGAGCCAAGGGCACTTCCAGTCTAGGGAATATACCTTGGAAAAACTGAAAATCAATAAGACAGAGCCACCCCAAAATTTAGGGCTGCACTGCTTACAAGGACCTCAACTTGGGTACACCTTAAATATCCCAGGAAATATAAAAATGGTTCAAAAAATTGTGGTACTTACGTACGATGGAATATCCCTCAGCCATGAAATCAATGTCATAAGACCAGTAGCAGCAAAATGGGTAGATTCAGGTACGATGATTCTAAGTGAAATAAGACACAGAGAAAAAGAAACTTATCATAAGATATCACTTATGAAGATCCTGTAAACATGGCTACACTTGAACTGAGTTAGGAAAGAGAACAGTGTCTCACATTTAGAAAACACTCTTATGCCTGCTTAAGGGGGAAGGAGAGGTGGGGTGATGCATAAAACCAGAGTTTGATATAAGCACAGGTACCGTTCCAAAAACCAACTATGGAATAGACAAGACCTACACCTTCCTCAGTGAAAGGGACTCAAAACCCCATAGTTCCCGCAGAGGAATATATCTGACTAGTAAGAATCTTAAAACCTATGGATTGATATGTCTCCGTAAGGGAATCAAGTGTGTCTAGACTGGCATAAACATGGCAGCGAGAATCAGCTCAAACCCACTATAAAAAGGAATTTCAAAAACAAAACAAAAAAACTGGGAAATTCTTTACAATTCCTTCAGGGTCTCTGATGAAACCTGGAATGACCCTATCTACAACGACAGCTGGATGTGGCATAAGGCTGGACACTTGGGACTGAGAGGATTGGTGCGATTTGGTGAGCAAATGCAGACCCTTTAAAGCAATAATGCATGGCACCCATTCCATGGTTCCCAACTCTCCAGGTTGAAGGGAATATTACTACAGTTATAACATGTACGGGAAACCTAGAGAACGGACACACTGTGAATACGAAAGGTTTCTAAAACTCAACGAATAGTCCCTCTCCTGGTGCTCCGGTTTGACTTTCCATCTGCTTTACTATCAATCTCCCAACTTGGAGAGACAGCCCCTTTAACCTCCTGGTTCGCACAGGTTTCCAATTTGGCAGAGGATGAAAGGGAAGAGGGAGAACCAATGAGAGAGTAGCTGTTAGGCATTTGGACGGGCACATATCACTCTAACTTCCCGGCAGGAAGAAGAATTAACCAAAGTCTCAGCCACCCACCGGGAACCAGTATAGGTCCTGAACCAAAATTTTGGACTTGCGGTCAGCTCACCAAAAACGAGTTGAAAAATGGAGCTCAGGGGCACAGCAATTCACAAACTGGCCGAGTAATAAAGGACAACTATCGTCCAAAAATCTGTTGAGGGAAGGCAACGAGGCGGACTTGAAAGCGAGGCAGAATAGCAGGAAACAGATTTCAAGAGGTACGTTGGAATCGCCTTTAAAGCACAGGAAGAGGGGCCCAACTTCGACAATGATGCACTTGGCCAAAAAGGGCGTATGCGTTTTCTCCTGAATATATTCAGGAGAAAACGCATACGCCCTTTTTGGCCAAGCAAGCAAGCGGGCAATGCAAATCTGCACTACAAAGAAGTATCACTTCCCACCGGTCAAAAGGGACATCCACAAAATGTGTAAAAACCAGAAAGGCAAGACAGGCCCTGGAGAACAGGGAGCCTTCTAATGCTGATGGGCGGGATGTAAATTGCCAACTGCCTCTCTGGAGGAGTGCATTGTGTTCCCTAAAACAAGTAAAGAACAGAGCTACAGAGCCAAGGGCACTTCCAGTCTAGGGAATATACCTTGGAAAAACTGAAAATCAATAAGACAGAGCCACCCCAAAATTTAGGGCTGCACTGCTTACAAGGACCTCAACTTGGGTACACCTTAAATATCCCAGGAAATATAAAAATGGTTCAAAAAATTGTGGTACTTACGTACGATGGAATATCCCTCAGCCATGAAATCAATGTCATAAGACCAGTAGCAGCAAAATGGGTAGATTCAGGTACGATGATTCTAAGTGAAATAAGTCACAGAGAAAAAGAAACTTATCATAAGATATCACTTATGAAGATCCTGTAAACATGGCTACACTTGAACTGAGTTAGGAAAGAGAACAGTGTCTCACATTTAGAAAACACTCTTATGCCTGCTTAAGGGGGAAGGAGAGGTGGGGTGATGCATAAAACCAGAGTTTGATATAAGCACAGGTACCGTTCCAAAAACCAACTATGGAATAGACAAGACCTACACCTTCCTCAGTGAAAGGGACTCAAAACCCCATAGTTCCCGCAGAGGAATATATCTGACTAGTAAGAATCTTAAAACCTATGGATTGATATGTCTCCGTAAGGGAATCAAGTGTGTCTAGACTGGCATAAACATGGCAGCGAGAATCAGCTCAAACCCACTATAAAAAGGAATTTCAAAAACAAAACAAAAAAAAGTGGGAAATTCTTTACAATTCCTTCAGGGTCTCTGATGAAACCTGGAATGACCCTATCTACAACGACAGCTGGATGTGGCATAAGGCTGGACACTTGGGACTGAGAGGATTGAAGCGATTTGGTGAGCAAATGCAGACCCTTTAAAGCAATAATGCATGGCACCCATTCCATGGTTCCCAACTCTCCAGGTTGAAGGGAATATTACTACAGTTATAACATGTACGGGAAACCTAGAGAACGGACACACTGTGAATACGAAAGGTTTCTAAAACTCAACGAATAGTCCCTCTCCTGGTGCTCCGGTTTGACTTTCCATCTGCTTTACTATCAACCTCCCAACTTGGAGAGACAGCCCCTTTAACCTCCTGGTTCGCACAGGTTTCCAATTTGGCAGAGGATGAAAGGGAAGAGGGAGAACCAATGAGAGAGTAGCTGTTAGGCATTTGGACGGGCACATATCACTCTAACTTCCCGGCAGGAAGAAGAATTAACCAAAGTCTCAGCCACCCACCGGGAACCAGTATAGGTCCTGAACCAAAATTTTGGACTTGCGGTCAGCTCACCAAAAACGAGTTGAAAAATGGAGCTCAGGGGCACAGCAATTCACAAACTGGCCGAGTAATAAAGGACAACTATCGTACAAAAATCTGTTGAGGGAAGGCAACGAGGTGGACTTGAAAGCGAGGCAGAATACCAGGAAACAGATTTCAAGAGGTACGTTGGAATCGCCTTTAAAGCACAGGAAGAGGGGCCCAACTTCGACAATGATGCACTTGGCCAAAAAGGGCGTATGCGTTTTCTCCTGAATATATTCAGGAGAAAACGCATACGCCCTTTTTGGCCAAGCAAGCAAGCGGGCAATGCAAATCTGCACTACAAAGAAGTATCACTTCCCACCGGTCAAAAGGGACATCCACAAAATGTGTAAAAACCAGAAAGGCAAGACAGGCCCTGGAGAACAGGGAGCCTTCTAATGCTGATGGGCGGGATGTAAATTGCCAACTGCCTCTCTGGAGGAGTGCATTTTGTTCCCTAAAACAAGTAAACAACAGAGCTACAGAGCCAAGGGCACTTCCAGTCTAGGGAAGATTCCTTGGGAAAACTGAAAATCAATAAGACAGAGCCACCCCAAAATTTAGGGCTGCACTGCTTACAAAGACCTCAACTTGGGTACACCTTAAATATCCCAGGAAATATAAAAATGGTTCAAAAAATTGTGGTACTTACATACGATGGAATATCCCTCAGCCATGAAATCAATGTCATAAGACCAGTAGCAGCAAAATGGGTGGATTCAGGTACGATGATTCTAAGTGAAATAAGTCACAGAGAAAAAGAAACTTATCATAAGATATCACTTATGAAGATCCTGTAAACATGGCTACACTTGAACTGAGTTAGGAAAGAGAACAGTGTCTCACATTTAGAAAACACTCTTATGCCTGCTTAAGGGGGAAGGAGAGGTGGGGTGATGCATAAAACCAGAGTTTGATATAAGCACAGGTACCGTTCCAAAAACCAACTATGGAATAGACAAGACCTACACCTTCCTCAGTGAAAGGGACTCAAAACCCCATATTTCCCGCAGAGGAATATATCTGACTAGTAAGAATCTTAAAACCTATGGATTGATATGTCTCCGTAAGGGAATCAAGTGTGTCTAGACTGGCATAAACATGGCAGCGAGAATCAGCTCAAACCCACTATAAAAAGGAATTTCAAAAACAAAACAAAAAAACTGGGAAATTCTTTACAATTCCTTCAGGGTCTCTGATGAAACCTGGAATGACCCTATCTACAACGACAGCTGGATGTGGCATAAGGCTGGACACTTGGGACTGAGAGGATTGGTGCGATTTGGTGAGCAAATGCAGACCCTTTAAAGCAATAATGCATGACACCCATTCCATGGTTCCCAACTCTCCAGGTTAAAGGGAATATTACTACAGTTATAACATGTACGGGAAACCTAGAGAACGGACACACTGTGAATACGAAAGGTTTCTAAAACTCAACGAATAGTCCCTCTCCTGGTGCTCCGGTTTGACTTTCCATCTGCTTTACTATCAATCTCCCAACTTGGAGAGACAGCCCCTTTAACCTCCTGGTTCGCACAGGTTTCCAATTTGGCAGAGGATGAAAGGGAAGAGGGAGAACCAATGAGAGAGTAGCTGTTAGGCATTTGGACGGGCACATATCACCCTAACTTCCCGGCAGGAAGAAGAATTAACCAAAGTCTCAGCCACCCACCGGGAACCAGTATAGGTCCCCAACCAAAATTTTGGACTTGCGGTCAGCTCACCAAAAACGAGTTGAAAAATGGAGCTCAGGGGCACAGCAATTCACAAACTGGCCGAGTAATAAAGGACAACTATCGTCCAAAAATCTGTTGAGGGAAGGCAACGAGGCGGACTTGAAAGCGAGGCAGAATAGCAGGAAACAGATTTCAAGAGGTATGTTGGAATCGCCTTTAAAGCACAGGAAGAGGGGCCCAACTTCGACAATGATGCACTTGGCCAAAAAGGGCGTATGCGTTTTCTCCTGAATATATTCAGGAGAAAATGCATACGCCCTTTTTGGCCAAGCAAGCAAGCGGGCATTGGAAATCTGCACTACAAAGAAGTATCACTTCCCACCGGTCAAAAGGGACATCCACAAAATGTGTAAAAACCAGAAAGGCAAGACATGCCCTGGAGAACAGGGAGCCTTGTTATGCTGATGGGCGGGATGTAAATTGCCAACTGCCTCTCTGGAGGAGTGCATTGTGTTCCCTAAAACAAGTAAAGAACAGAGCTACAGAGCCAAGGGCACTTCCAGTCTAGGGAATATACCTTGGAAAAACTGAAAATCAATAAGATAGAGCCACCCCAAAATTTAGGGCTGCACTGCTTACAAGGACCTCAACTTGGGTACACCTTAAATATCCCAGGAAATATAAAAATGGTTCAAAAAATTGTGGTACTTACGTACGATGGAATATCCCTCAGCCATGAAATCAATGTCATAAGACCAGTAGCAGCAAAATGGGTGGATTCAGGTACGATGATTCTAAGTGAAATAAGTCACACAGAAAAAGAAACTTATCATAAGATATCACTTATGAAAATCCTCTAAACATGGCTACACTTGAACTGAGTTAGGAAAGAGAACAGTGTCTCACATTTAGAAAACACTCTTATTCCTGCTTAAGGGGGAAGGAGAGGTGGGGTGATGCATAAAACCAGAGTTTGATATAAGCACAGGTACCGTTCCAAAAACCAACTATGGAATAGACAAGACCTACACCTTCCTCAGTGAAAGGGACTCAAAACCCCATATTTCCCGCAGAGGAATATATCTGACAAGTAAGAATCATAAAACATATGAATTGATATGTCTCCGTAAGGGAATCAATTGTGTCTAGACTGGCATACACATGGCAGCGAGAATCAGCTCAAACCCACTATAAAAAGGAATTTGAAAAAGAAAAGAAAAAAAAACTGGGAAATTCTTTACAATTCCTTCAGGGTCTCTGATGAAACCTGGAATGACCCTATCTACAACGACAGCTGGATGTGGCATAAGGCTGGACACTTGGGACTGAGAGGATTGGTGA
The DNA here is from genome assembly GCF_949752795.1 of Hyperoodon ampullatus. Taxonomy (NCBI): domain Eukaryota; kingdom Metazoa; phylum Chordata; class Mammalia; order Artiodactyla; family Ziphiidae; genus Hyperoodon; species Hyperoodon ampullatus. The sequence continues at coordinate 233,169 of NW_027640934.1, forward strand.
GATTGGGTGAGCAAATGCAGACCCTTTAAGCAATAATGCATGGCACCCATTCCATGGGTCCCAACTCTCCAAGTTGATGGGAATATTACTACAGTTATAACATGTACGGGAAACCTAGAGAACGGACACACTGTGAATACGAAAGGTTTCTAAAACTCAACGAATAGTCCCTCTCCTGGTGCTCCGGTTTGACTTTCCATCTGCTTTACTATCAATCTCCCAACTTGGAGAGACAGCCCCTTTAACCTCCTGGTTTGCACAGGTTTCCAATTTGGCAGAGGATGAAAGGGAAGAGGGAGAACCAATGAGAGAGTAGCTTTTAGGCATTTGGATGGGCACATATCACTCTAACTTCCCGGCAGGAAGAAGAATTAACCAAAGTCTCAGCCACCCACTGGGAACCAGTATAGGTCCTGAACCAAAATTTTGGACTTGCGGTCAGCTCACCAAAAACGAGTTGAAAAATGGAGCTCAGGGGCACAGCAATACACAAACTGGCCGAGTAATAAAGGACAACTATCGTCCAAAAATCAGTTGAGGGAAGGCAACGAGGAGGACTTGAAAGCGAGGCAGAATAGCAGGAAACAGATTTCAAGAGGTACGTTGGAATCGCCTTTAAAGCACAGGAAGAGGGGCCCAACTTCGACAATGATGCACTTGGCCAAAAAGGGCGTATGCGTTTTCTCCTGAATATATTCAGGAGAAAACGCATACGCCCTTTTTGGCAAGCAAGCAAGCGGGCAATGGAAATCTGCACTACAAAGAAGTATCACTTCCCACCAGTCAAAAGGGACATCCACAAAATGTGTAAAAACCAGAAAGGCAAGACAGGCCCTGGAGAACAGGGAGCCTTGTTATGCTGATGGGCGGGATGTAAATTGCCAACTGCCTCTCTGGAGGAGTGCATTGTGTTCCCTAAAACAAGTAAACAACAGAGCTACAGAGCCAAGGGAACTTCCAGTCTAGGGACTATTCCTTGGGAAAACTGAAAATCAATAAGACAGAGCCACCCCAAAATTTAGGGCTGCACTGCTTACAAGGACCTCAACTTGGGTACACCATAAATATCCCAGGAAATATAAAAATGGTTCAAAAAATTGTGGTACTTACGTACGATGGAATATCCCTCAGCCATGAAATCAATGTCATAAGACCAGTAGCAGCAAAATGGGTGGATTCAGGTACGATGATTCTAAGTGAAATAAGTCACACAGAAAAAGAAACTTATCATAAGATATCACTTATGAAGATCCTGTAAACATGGCTACACTTGAACTGAGTTAGGAAAGAGAACAGTGTCTCACATTTAGAAAACACTCTTATGCCTGCTTAAGGGGGAAGGAGAGGTGGGATGATGCATTAAACCAGAGGTTGATATAAGCACAGGTACCGTTCCAAAACCAACTATGGAATAGACAAGACCTACACCTTCCTCAGTGAAAGGGACTCAAAACCCCATATTTCCCGCAGAGGAATATATCTGACTAGTAAAAATCTTAAAACCTATGTATAGATATGTCTCCGTAAGGGAATCAAGTGTGTCTAGACTGGCATAAACATGGCAGCGAGAATCAGCTCAAACCCACTATAAAAAGGAATTTCAAAAACAAAACAAAAAAACTGGGAAATTCTTTACAATTCCTTCAGGGTCTATGATGAAACCTGGAATGACCCTATCTACAACGACAGCTGGATGTGGCATAAGGCTGGACACTTGGGAATGAGAGGATTGGTGCGATTTGGTGAGCAAATGCAGACCCTTTAAAGCAATAATGCATGGCACCCATTCCATGGTTCCCAACTCTCCAGGTTGAAGGGAATATTACTACAGTTATAACATCTACGGGAAACTTAGAGAACCGACACACTGTGAATACGAAAGGTTTCTAAAACTCAACGAATAGTCCCTCTCCTGGTGCTCCAGTTTGACTTTCCATCTGCTTTACTATCAACCTCCCAACTTGGAGAGACAGCCCCTTTAACCTCCTGGTTCGCACAGGTAGCCAATTTGGCAGAGGATGAAAGGGAAGAGGGAGAACCAATGAGAGAGTAGCTGTTAGGCATTTGGTCGGGCACATATCACTGTAATTTCCCGGCAGGAAGAAGAATTAACCAAAGTCTCAGCCACCCACCGGGAACCAGTATAGGTCCTGAACCAAAATTTTGGACTTGCGGTCAGCTCACCAAAAACGAGTTGAAAAATGGAGCTCAGGGGCACAGCAACTCACAAACTGGCCGAGTAATAAAGGACAACTATCGTCCAAAAACCTGGTGAGGGAAGGCAACGAGGCGGACTTGAAAGCGAGGCAGAATAGCAGGACACAGATTTCAAGAGGTACGTTGGAATTGCCTTTAAAGCACAGGAAGAGGGGCCCAACTTCGACAATGATGCACTTGGCCAAAAAGGGCGTATGCGTTTTCTCCTGAATATATTCAGGAGAAAATGCATACGCCCTTTTTGGCCAAGCAAGCAAGCGGGCAATGCAAATCTGCACTACAAAGAAGTATCACTTCCCACCGGTCAAAAGAGACATCCACAAAATGTGTAAAAACCAGAAAGGCAAGACAGGCCCTGGAGAACAGGGAGCCTTGTTATGCTGATGGGCTGGATGTAAATTGCCAACTGCCTCTCTGGAGGAGTGCATTGTGTTCCCTAAAACAAGTTAACAACAGAGCTACATAGCCAAGGGCACTTCCAGTCTAGGGAATATTCCTTGGGAAAACTGAAAATCAATAAGACAGAGCCACCCCAAAATTTAGGGCTGCACTGCTTACAAGGACCTCAACTTGGGTACACCTTAAATATCCCAGGAAATATAAAAATGGTTCAAAAAATTGTGGTACTTACGTACGATGGAATATCCCTCAGCCATGAAATCAATGTCATAAGACCAGTAGCAGAAAAATGGGTAGATTCAGGTACGATGATTCTAAGTGAAATAAGTCACAGAGAAAAAGAAACTTATCATAAGATATAACTTATGAAGATCCTGTAAACATGGCTACACTTGAACTGAGTTAGGAAAGAGAACAGTGTCTCACAGTTAGAAAACACTCTTATGCCTGCTTAAGGGGGAAGGAGAGGTGGGGTGATGCATAAAACCAGAGTTTGATATAAGCACAGGTACCGTTCCAAAAACCAACTATGGAATAGACAAGACCTACACCTTCCTCAGTGAAAGGGACTCAAAACCCCATATTTCCCGCAGAGGAATATATCTGACTAGTAAGAATCTTAAAACCTATGGATTGATATGTCTCCGTAAGGGAATCAAGTGTGTCTAGACTGGCATAAACATGGCAGCGAGAATCAGCTCAAACCCACTATAAAAAGGAATTTCAAAAACAAAAGAAAAAAACTGGGAAATTCTTTACAATTCCTTCAGGGTCTCTGATGAAACCTGGAATGACCCTATCTACAACGACAGATGGATGTGGCATAAGGCTGGACACTAGGGACTGAGGGGATTGGTGAGATTGGGTGAGCAAATGCAGACCCTTTAAGCAATAATGCATGGCACCCATTCCATGGGTCCCAACTCTCCAGGTTGAAGGGAATATTACTACAGTTATAACAAGTACGGGAAACCTAGAGAACGGACACACTGTGAATACGAAAGGTTTCTAAAACTCACCGAATAGTCCCTCTCCTGGTGCTCCGGTTTGACTTTGCATCTGCTTTACTATCAATCTCCCTACTTGGAGAGACAGCCCCTTTAACCTCCTGGTTTGCACAGGTTTCCAATTTGGCAGAGGATGAAAGGGAAGAGGGAGAACCAATGAGAGAGTAGCTGTTAGGCATTTGGACGGACACATATCACTCTAACTTCCCGGCAGGAAGAAGAATTAACCAAAGTCTCAGCCACCCACTGGGAACCAGTATAGGTCCTGAACCAAAATTTTGGACTTGCGGTCAGCTCACAAAAAACGAGTTGAAAAATGGAGCTCAGGGGCACAGCAATTCACAAACTGGCCGAGTAATAAAGGACAACTATCGTACAAAAATCTGTTGAGGGAAGGCAATGAGGCGGACTTGAAAGCGAGGCAGAATAGCAGGAAACAGATTTCAAGACGTACGTTGCAATCGCCTTTAAAGCACAGGAATAGGGGCCCAACTACGACAATGATGCACTTGGCAAAAAGGGCGTATGCGTTTTCTCCTGAATATATTCAGGAGAAAACGCATACGCCCTTTTTGGCCAAGCAAGCAAGCGGGCAATGCAAATCTGCACTACAAAGAAGTATCACTTCCCACCGGTCAAAAGCTACATCCACAAAATGTGTAAAAACCAGAAAGGCAAGACAGGCCCTGGAGAACAGGGAGCCTAGTTATGCTGATGGGCGGGATGTAAATTGCCAACTGCCTCTCTGGAGGAGTGCATTGTGTTCCCGAATACAAGTAAACAACAGAGCTACAGAGCCAAGGCCACTTCCAGTCTAGGGAATATTCCTTGGGAAAACTGAAAATCAATAAGACAGAGCCAACCCAAAATTTAGGGCTGCACTGCTTACAAGGACCTCAACTTGGGTACACCTTAAATATCCCAGGAAATATAAAAATGGTTCAAAAAATTGTGGTACTTACGTACGATGGAATATCCCTCAGCCATGAAATCAATGTCATAAGACCAGTAGCAGCAAAATGGGTGGATTCAGGTACGATGATTCTAACTGAAATAAGTCACAGAGAAAAAGAAACTTATCATAAGATATCACTTATGAAGATCCTGTAAACATGGCTACACTTGAACTGAGTTAGGAAAGAGAACAGTGTCTCACATTTAGAAAACACTCTTATGCCTGCTTAAGGGGGAAGGAGAGGTGGGGTGATGCATAAACCACAGTTTGATATAAGCAGAGGTACCGTTCCAAAAACCAACTATGGAATAGACAAGACCTACACCTTCCTCAGTGAAAGGGACTCAAAACCCCATATTTCCCGCAGAGGAATATATCTGACTAGTAAGAATCTTAAAACCTATGGATTGATATGTCTCCATAAGGGAATCAAGTGTGTCTCGACTGGCATAAACATGGCAGCGAGAATCAGCTCAAACCCACTATAAAAAGGAATTTCAAAAACAAAACAAAAAAACTGGGAAATTCTTTACAATTCTTTCAGGGTCTCTGATGAAACCTGGAATGACCCTATCGACAACGACAGCTGGATGTGGCATAAGGCTGGACACTTGGGACTCAGAGGATTGGTGAGATTTGGTGAGCAAATGCAGACCCTTTAAGCAATAATGCATGGCACCCATTCCATGGTTCCCAAATCTCCAGGTTGAAGGGAATATTACTACAGTTATAACATGTACGGGAAACCTAGAGAACGGACACACTGTGAATACGAAAGGTTTCTAAAACTCAACGAATAGTCCCTCTCCTGGTGCTCCGGTTTGACTTTCCATCTGCTTTACTATAAATCTCCCAACTTGGAGAGACAGCCCCTTTAACCTCCTGGTTTGCACAGGTTTCCAATTTGGCAGAGGATGAAAGGGAAGAGGGAGAACCAATGAGAGAGTAGCAGTTAGGCATTTGGACGGGCACATATCACTCTAACTTCCCGGCAGGAAGAAGAATTAACCAAAGTCTCAGCCACCCACTGGGAACCAGTATAGGTCCTGAACCAAAATTTTGGACTTACGGTCAGCTCACCAAAAACGAGTTGAAAAATGGAGCTCAGGGGCACAGCAATTCACGAACTGGCCGAGAAATAAAGGACAACTATCGTCCAAAAATCAGTTGAGGGAAGGCCACGCGGCAGACTTGAAAGCGAGGCAGAATAGCAGGAAACAGATTTCAAGAGGTACGTTGGAATCGCCTTTAAAGCACAGGAAGAGGGGCACAACTTCGACAATGATGCACTTGGCCAAAAAGCGCGTATGCGTTTTCTCCTGAATATATTCAAGAGAAAACGCATACGCGCTTTTTGGCCAAGCAAGCAAGAGGGCAATGCAAATCTGCACTACAAAGAAGTATCACTTCCCACAGGTCAAAAGGGATATCCACAAAATGTGTAAAAACCAGAAAGGCAAGATAGGCCCTGGAGAACAGGGAGCCTTGTTATGCTGATGGGCGGGATGTAAATTGCCAACTGCCTCTCTGGAGGAGTGCATTGTGTTCCCTAAAACAAGTAAAGAACAGAGCTACAGAGCCAAGGGCACTTCCAGTCTAGGGAATATACCTTGGAAAAACTGAAAATCAATAAGACAGAGCCACCCCAAAATTTAGGGCTGCACTGCTTACAAGGACCTCAACTTGGGTACACCTTAAATATCCCAGGAAATATAAAAATGGTTCAAAAAATTTTGGTACTTACGTACGATGGAATATCCCTCAGCCATGAAATCAATATCATAAGACCAGTAGCAGCAAAATGGGTAGATTCAGGTACGATGATTCTAAGTGAAATAAGTCACAGAGAAGAAGAAACTTATCATAAGATATCACTTATGAAGATCCTGTAAACATGGCTACACTTGAACTGAGTTAGGAAAGAGAACAGTGTCTCACATTTAGAAAACACTCTTATGCCTGCTTAAGGGGGAAGGAGAGGTGGGGTGATGCATAAAACCAGAGTTTGTTATAAGCACAGGTACCGCTCCAAAAACCAACAATGGAATTGACAAGACCTACACCTTCCTCAGTGAAAGGGACTCAAAACCCCATATTTCCCGCAGAGGAATATATCTGACTAGTAAGAATCTTAAAACCTATGGATTGATATGTCTCCGTAAGGGAATCAAGTGTGTCTAGACTGGCATAAACATGGCAGCGAGAATCAGCTCAAACCCACTATAAAAAGGAATTTCAAAAACAAAACAAAAAAACTGGGAAATTCTTTACAATTCCTTCAGGGTCTCTGATGAAACCTGGAATGACCCTATCGACAACGACAGCTGGATGTGGCATAAGGCTGGACACTTGGGACTGAGAGAATTGGTGAGATTTGGTGAGCAAATGCAGACCCTTTAATCAATAATGCATGGCACCCATTCCATGGTTCCCAACTCTCCAGGTTAAAGGGAATATTACTACAGTTATAACATGTACGGGAAACCTAGAGAACGGACACACTGTGAATACGAAAGGTTTCTAAAACTCAACGAATAGTCCCTCTCCTGGTGCTCCGGTTTGACTTTCCATCTGCTTTACTATCAATCTCCCAACTTGGAGAGACAGCCCCTTTAACCTCCTGGTTTGCACAGGTTTCCAATTTGCCAGAGGATGAAAGGGAAGAGGGAGAACCAATGAGAGAGTAGCTGTTAGGCATTTGGACGGGCACATATCACTGTAATTTCCCGGCAGGAAGAAGAATTAACCAAAGTCTCAGCCACCCACCGGGAACCAGTATAGGTCCTGAACCAAAATTTTGGAATTGCGGTCAGCTCACCAAAAACGAGTTGAAAAATGGAGCTCAGGGGCACAGCAATTCACAAACTGGCTGAGTAATAAAGGACAACTATCATCCAAAAATCAGTTGAGGGAAGGCAACGAGGCGGAGTTGAAAGCGAGGCAGAATAGCAGGAAACAGATTTCAAGAGGTACGTTGGAATCGCCTTTAAAGCACAGGAAGAGGGGCAAGTTTTCGACAACGATGCACTTGGTCAAAAAGGGCGTATGCGTTTTCTCCTGAATATATTCAGGAGAAAACGCATACGCCCATTTTGGCCAAGCAAGCAAGCGGGCAATGCAAATCTGCACTACAAAGAAGTATCACTTCCCACCGGTCAAAAGGGACATCCACAAAATGTGCAAAAACCAGAAAGGCAAGAAAGGCCCTGGAGAACAGGGAGCCTTTTTATGCTGATGGGCGGGATGTAAATTGCAAACTGCCTCTCTGGAGGCGTGCATTGTTTTCCCTAAAACAGGTAAAGAACAGAGCTACAGAGCCAAGGGCACTTCCAGTCTAGGGAATATTCCTTGGGAAAACTGAAAATCAATAAGACAGAGCCACCCCAAAATTTAGGGCTGCACTGCTTACAAGGACCTCAACCTGGGTACACCTTAAATAACCCAGGAAATATAAAAATGGTTCAAAAAATTGTGGTACTTACGTACGATGGAATATCCCTCAGCCATGAAATCAATGTCAGAAGACCAGTAGCAGCAAAATGGGTGGATTCAGGTACGATGATTCTAAGTGAAATAAGTCACACAGAAAAAGAAACTTATCATAAGATATCACTTATGAAGATCCTGTAAACATGGCTACACTTGAACTGAGTTAGGAAAGAGAACAGAGTCTCACATTTAGAAAACACTCTTATGCCTGCTTAAGGGGGAAGGAGAGGTGGGGTGATGCATAAAACCTGAGTTTGATATAAGCACAGGTACCGTTCCAAAAACCAACTATGGAATAGACAAGACCTACACCTTCCTCAGTGAAAGGGACTCAAAACCCCATATTTCTGCAAAGGAATATATCTGACTAGTAAGAATCTTAAAACCTATGTATTGATATGTCTCCGTAAGGGAATCAAGTGTGTCTAGACTGGCATAAACATGGCAGCGAGAATCAGCTCAAACCCACTATAAAAAGGAATTTCAAGAACAAAATTTCTGTACAATTCCTTCAGGGTCTCTGATGAAACCTGGAATGACCCTATCTCCAACGACAGCTGGATGTGGCATAAGGCTGGACACTAGGGACTGAGAGGATTGGTGAGATTGGGTGAGCAAATGCATACCCTTTAAATCACAAATGCCTGGCACCCATTCCATGGGTCCCAACTCTCCAGGTTGAAGGGAATATTACTACAGCTATAACATGTACGGGAACCAAAGAGAACAGACCCACTGTGAATACAAAAGGTTTCTAAAACTCAACGAATAATCCCTCTCCTGGTGCTCCGGTTTCACTTTCTTTTTTTTTTTTTTTTTTTTTTTTTTTTTTTTTGCGGTACGCGGGCCTCTCACTGTTGTGGCCTCTCCCGTTGCGGAGCACAGGCTCCGGACGCGCAGGCTCAGCGGCCATGGCTCACAGGCCCAGCCGCTCCGCGGCATGTGGGATCTTCCCGGACCGGGGCACGAACCCGCATCCCCTGCATCGGCAGGCGGACTCTCAACCACTGCGCCACCAGGGAAGCCCCGGTTTCACTTTCCATCTGCTTTACTATCAATCTCCCAACTTGGAGAGACAGCCCCTTTTACCTCCTGGTTCGCACAGGTTTCCAATTTGGCAGAGGATGAAAGGGAAGAGGGAGAACCAATGAGAGAGTAGCTGTTAGGCATTTGGACGGTCACATATCACTCTAACTTCCCAGCAGGAAGAAGAATTAACCAAAGTCTCAGCCCCCCACCGGGAACCAGCATAAGTCCTGAACCAAAATTTTGGACTTGCGGTCAGCTCACAAAAAACTAGATGAATAATGGAGCTCAAGGCCACAGCAATTCACAAACTTGCAGAGTAATAAAGGACAACTATCTTCGAAATATCTGTTAAGGGAAGGCAACGAGGCGGACTTGAAAGCGAGGCAGAATAGCAGGAAACAGATTTCAAGAGGTACGTTGGAATCGCCTTTAAAGCACATGAAGAGGGGCACAACTTCGACAATGATGCACTTGGCAAAAAGGGTGTATGCGTTTTCTCCTGAATATATTCAGGAGAAAACGCATACGCCCTTTTTGGCCAAGCAAGCAAGCGGGCAATGCAAATCTGAACTACAAAGAAGTATCACTTCCCACCGGTCCAAAGGGACATCCACAAAATGTGTAAAAACCAGAAAGGCAAGACAGGCCCTGGAGAACAGGGAGCCTTCTAATGCTGATGGGCGGGATGTAAATTGCCAACTGCCTCTCTGGAGGAGTGCATTGTGTTCCCTAAAACAAGTAAAGAACAGAGCTACAGAGCCAAGGGCACTTCCAGTCTAGGGAATATACCTTGGAAAAACTGAAAATCAATAAGACAGAGCCACCGCAAAATTTAGGGCTGAACTGCTTACAAGGACCTCAACTTGGGTACACCTTAAATATCCCAGGAAATATAAAAATGGTTCAAAAAATTGTGGTACTTATGTACGATGGAATATCCCTCAGCCATGAAATCAATGTCATAAGACCAGTAGCAGCAAAATGGGTAGATTCAGGTACGATGATTCTAAGTGAAATAAGTCACACAGAAAAAGAAACTTATCATAAGATATAACTTATGAAGATCCTGTAAACATGGCTACACTTGAACTGAGTTAGGAAAGAGAACAGTGTCTCACATTTAGAAAACACTCTTATGCCTGCTTAAGGGGGAAGGAGAGTAGGGGTGATGCATAAAACCAGAGTTTGATATAAGCACAGGTACCGTTCCAAAAACCAACTATGGAATAGACAAGACCTACACCTTCCTCAGTGAAAGGGAATCAAAACCCCATATTTCCCGCAGAGGAATATATCTGACTAGTAAGAATCTTAAAACCTATGGATTGATATGTCTCCGTAAGGGAATCAAGTGTGTCTAGACTGGCATAAACATGGCAGCAAGAATCAGCTCAAACCCACTATAAAAAGGAATTTCAAGAACAAAACAAAAAAACTGGCAAATTCTTTACAATTCCTTCAGGAAATCTGATGAAACCTGGAATGACCCTATCTACAACGACAGCTGGATGTGGCATAAGGCTGGACACTTGGGACTCAGAGGATTGGTGCGATTTGGTGAGCAAATGCAGACCCTTTAATGCAATAATGCATGGCACCCATTCCATGGGTCCCAACTCTCCAGGTTGAAGGGAATATTACTACAGCAATAACATGTACGGGAAACCTAGAGAATGGACACACAGTGAATACGAAAGGTTTCTAAAACTCAATGAATAGTCCCTCTCCTGGTGCTCCGGTTTGACTTTCCATCTGCTTTACTATCAATCTCCCAACTTGGAGAGACAGCCCCTTTAACCTCCTGGTTCGCACAGGTTTCCAATTTGGCAGAGGATGAAAGGGAAGAGGGAGAAGCAATGAGAGAGTAGCTGTTAGGCATTTGGACGGTCGCATATCACTCTAACTTCCCGGCAGGAAGAAGAATTAACCAAAGTCTCAGCCACCCACCGGGAACCATCATAGGACCTGAACCAAAATTTTGGACATGCGGTCAGCTCACAAAAAACTAGTTGAAAAATGGACCTCAGGGGCACAGCAATTCACAAACTGGCAGAGTAATAAAGGACCACTATCGTCCAAAAATCTGTTGAGGGAAGGCAACGAGGCGGACTTGAAAGCGAGGCAGAATAGCAGGAAACAGATTTCAAGAGGTACGTTGGAATCGCCTTTAAAGCACAGGAAGAGGGGCACAACTACGCCAATGATGCACTTGGCCAAAAAGGGCGTATGCGTTTTCTCCTGAATATATTCAGGAGAAGACGCATACGCCCTTTTTGGCCAAGCAATCAAGAGGGCAATTCAAATCTGCACTACAAAGAAGTATCACTTCCCACTGGTCAAAAGGTACATCCACAAGATTTGTACAAACCAGAAAGGCAAGACAGGCCCTGGAGAACAGGGAGCCTTTTTATGCTGATGGGCGGGATGTAAATTGCCAACTGCCTCTCTGGAGGAGTGCATTGTGTTCCCTAAAACAAGTAAAGAACAGAGCTACAGAGCCAAGGGCACTTCCAGTCTAGGGAATATACCTTGAGAAAACTGAAAATCAATAAGACAGAGCCACCCCAAAATTTAGGGCTGCACTGCTTATAAGGACCTCAACTTGGGTACACCTTAAATATCCCAGGAAATATAAAAATGGTTGAAAAAATTGTGGTACTTACGTACGATGGAATATCCCTCAGCCATGAAATCAATGTCATAAGACCAGTAGCAGCAAAATGGGTGGATTCAGGTACGATGATTCTAAGTGAAATAAGTCACAGAGAAAAAGAATCTTATCATAAGATATCACTTATGAAGATCTGTAAACATGGCTACACTTGAACTGAGTTAGGAAAGAGAACAGTGTCTCACATTTAGAAAACACTCTTATGCCTGCTTAAGGGGGAAGGAGAGGTGGGGTGATGCATAAAACCAGCGTTTGATATAAGCACAGGTACCGTTCCAAAAACCAACTATGGAATAGACAAGACCTACACCTTCCTCAGTGAAAGGGACTCAAAACCCCATATTTCCCACTGAGGAATATATCTGACTAGTAAGAATCTTAAAACCTATGAACTGATATGTCTCCGTAAGGGAATCAAGTGTTTCTAGACTGGCATAAACATGGCAGCGAGAATCAGCTCAAACCGACTATAAAAAGGAATTTCAAAAACAAAACAAAAAAATTGGGAAATTCTTTACAATTCCTTCAGGGTCTCTGATGAAACCTGGAATGACCCTATCTACAACGACAGCTGGATGTGGCATAAGGCTGGACACTTGGGACTGAGAGGATTGGTGAGATTGGGTGAGCAAATGCAGACTCTTTAAAGCACAAATGCCTGGCACCCATTCCATGGGTCCCAACTCTCCAGGTTGAAGGGAATATTACTACAGTTATAACATGTACGGGAAACCTAGAGAACGGACACACTGTGAATACGAAAGGTTTCTAAAACTCAACGAATAGTCCCTCTCCTGGTGCTCCGGTTTGACTTTCCATCTACTTTACTATCAACCTCCCAACTTGGAGAGATAGCCCCTTTAACCTCCTGGTTCGCACATGTTGCCAATTTGGCAGAGGATGAAAGGGAAGAGGGAGAACCAATGAGAGAGTAGCTGTTAGGCATTTGGATGGGCACATATCACACTAATTTCCCGGCAGGAAGAAGAAATAACCAAAGTCTCAGCCAACCACCAGGAACCAGTACAGATCCTGAACCAAAATTTTGGACTTGCGGTCAGCTCACAAAAACGAGTTGAAAAATGGAGCTCAGGGGCACAGCAATTCACAAACTGGCCGAGTAATAAAGGACAACTATCGTCCAAAAATCTGTTGTGGGAAGGCAACGAGGCGGACTTGAAAGCGAGGCAGAATAGCAGGAAACAGATTTCAAGAGGTACGTTGGAATCGCCTTTAAAGCACAGGAAGAGGGGCACAACTTCGACAATGATGCACTTGGCCAAAAAGTGCGTAGAGTTTTTCTCCAGAATATATTCAGGAGAAAACGCATACGCCCTTTTTGGCCAAGCAAGCAAGCGGGCAATGCAAATCTGCACTACAAAGAAGTATCACTTCCCACCGGTCAAAAGGGACATCCACAAAATGTGTACAAACCGGAAAGGCAAGACAGGCCCTGGAGAACAGGGAGCCTTTTTATGCTGATGGGCGGAATGTAAATTGCCAACTGCCTCTCTGTAGGAGTGCATTGTGTTCCCTAAAACAAGTAAACAACAGAGCTACAGAGCCAAGGCCACTTCCAGTCTAGGGAATATACCTTGGGAAAACTGAAAATCAATAAGAGAGAGCCACCCCAAAATTTAGGGCTTCACTGCTTACAAGGACCTCAACTTGGGTACACCATAAATATCCCAGGAAATATAAAAATGGTTCAAAAAATTGTGGTTCTTACATACGATGGAATATCCCTCAGCCATGAAATCAATGTCATAAGACCAGCAGCAGCAAAATGGGTGGATTCAGGTACGATGATTCTAAGTGAAATAAGTCACACAGAAAAAGAAACTTATCATAAGATATCACTTATGAAGATCCTGTAAACATGGCTACACTTGAACTGAGTTAGGAAAGAGAACAGTGTCTCACATTTAGAAAACACTCTTATACCTGCTTAAGGGGGAAGGAGAGGTGGGGTGATGCATAAAACCAGAGTTTGATATAAGCACAGGTACCGTTCCAAAAACCAACTATGGAATAGACAAGACCTACACCTTCCTCAGTGAAAGGGACTCAAAACCACATAGTTCACACAGAGGAATATATCTGACTAGTAAGAATCTTAAAACCTATGTATTGATATGTCTCCGTAAGGGAATCAAGTGTGCCTAGACTGGCATAAACTTGGCAGTGAGAATCAGCTCAAACCCACTATAAAAAGGAATTTCAAAAACAAAACTAAAAAACTGTGAAATTTTTTACAATTCCTTCAGGGTCTCTGATGAAACCTGGAATGACCCTATCTACAACGACAGCTGGATGTGGCATAACGCTGGACACTTGGGACTGAGAGGATTGGTGAGATTGGGTGAGCAAATGCAGACCCTTTAAAGCACAAATGCCTGTCACCCATTCCATGGGTCCCAACTCTCCAGGTTAAAGGGAATATTACTACAGCTATAACATGTACGGGAAATCTAGAGAACGGACACACTGTGAACACGAAAGGTTTCTAAAACTCAACGAATAGTCCCTCTCCTGTTGCTCGGGTTTGACTTTCCATCTGCTTTACTATCAACCTCCCAACTTGGAGAGACAGCACCTTTAACCTCCTGGTTCGCACAGGTTTCCAATTTGGCAGAGGATGAAAGGGAAGCGGGAGAACCAATGAGAGAGTAGCTGTTAGGCATTTGGACGGTCACATATCACTCTAACTTCCCAGCAGGAAGAAGAATTAACCAAAGTCTCAGCACCCCACCGGGAACCAGCATAAGTCCTGAACCAAAATTTTGGACTTGCGGTCAGCTCACAAAAAACTAGTTGAATAATGGAGCTCAAGGCCAAAGCAATTCACAAACGTGCAGAGTAATAAAGGACAACTATCTTCCAAATATCTGTTAAGGGAAGGCAACGAGGCGGTCTTGAAATCGAGGCAGAATAGCAGGAAACAGATTTCAAGAGGTACGTTGGAATCACCTTTAAAGCACAGGAAGAGGGGCACAACTTCGACAATGATGCACTTGGCCAAAAAGGGCGTATGCGTTTTCTCCTGAATATATTGAGGAGAAAACGCATACGCCCTTTTTGGGCAAGCAAGCAAGCGGGCAATGCAAATCTGCACTACAAAGAAGTATCACTTCCCACCGGTCCAAAGGGACATCCACAAAACTTGTAAAATCCAGAAAGGCAAGACAGTCCCTGGAGAACAGGGAGCCTTGTTATGCTGATGGGCGGGATGTAAATTGCCAACTGCCTCTCTGGAGGAGTGCATTGTGTTCCCTAAAACAAGTAAACAACAGAGCTACAGAGCCAAGGGCACTTCCAGTGTAGGGAATATACCTGGGGAAAACTGAAAATCAATAAGACAGAGCCACCCCAAAATTTAGGGCTGCACTGCTTACAAGGACCTCAACTTGGGTACACCTTAAATATCCCAGGAAATATAAAAATGGTTCAAAAAATTGTGGTACTTACGTACGATGGAATATCCCTCAGCCATGAAATCAATGTCATAAGACCAGTAGCAGCAAAATGGGTGGATTCAGGTACGATGATTCTAAGTGAAATAAGTCACAGAGAAAAAGAAACTTATCATAAGATATCACTTATGAAGATCCTGTAAACATGGCTACACTTGAACTGAGTTAGGAAAGAGAACAGTGTCTCACATTTAGAAAACACTCTTATGCCTGCTTAAGGGGGAAGGAGAGGTGGGGTGATGCATAAAACCAGAGTTTGATATAAGCACAGGTACCGTTCCAAAAACCAACTATGGAATAGACAAGACCTACACCGTCCTCAGTGAAAGGGACTCAAAACCCCATATTTCCCGCAGAGGAATATATCTGACTAGTAAGAATCTTAAAACCTATGTATTGATATGTCTCCGTAAGGGAATCAAGTGTGTCTAGACTGGCATAAACATGGCAGCGAGAATCAGCTCAAACCCACTATAAAAAGGAATTTCAAGAACAAAACAAAAAAACTGGCAAATTCTTTACAATTCCTTCAGGGAATCTGATGAAACCTGGAATGACCCTATCTACAACGACAGCTGGATGTGGCATAAGGCTGGACACTTGGGACTCAGAGGATTGCTGAGATTGGGTGAGCAAATGCAGACCATTTAAAGCACAAATGCCTGGCACCCATTCCATGTGTCCCAACTCTCCAGGTTGAAGGGAATATTACTACAGCAATAACATGTACAGGAAACCTAGAGAACGGACACACTGTGAATACGAAAGGTTTCTAAAACTCAACGAATAGTCCCTCTCCTGGTGCTCCGGTTTGACTTTCCATCTGCTTTACTATCAATCTCCCAACTTGGAGAGACAGCCCCTTTAACCTCCTGGTTCGCACAGGTTTCCAATTTGGCAGAAGATGAAAGGGAAGAGGGAGAAGCAATGAGAGAGTAGCTGTTAGGCATTTGGACGGTCACATATCACTCTAACTCCCCGGCAGGAAGAAGAATTAACCAAAGTGTCAACCACCCACCGGGAACCATCATAGGACCTGAACCAAAATTTTGGACATGCGGTCAGCTCACAAAAAACGAGTTGAAAAATGGAGCTCAGGGGCACAGCAATTCACAAACTGGCCGAGTAATAAAGGACAACTATCGTCCAAAAATCTGTTGAGGGAAGGCAATGAGGCGGACTTGAAAGCAAGACAGAATAGCAGGAAACAGATTTCAAGAGGTACGTTGGAATCGCCTTTAAAGCAGAGGAAGAGGGGCAAAACTTCGACAATGATGCACTTGGCCAAAAAGGGCTTATGCGTTTTCTCCTGAATATAATCAGGAGAAAACGCATACGCCCTTTTTGGCCAAGCAAGCAAGCAGGCAATACAAATCTGCACTACAAAGAAGTATAACTTCCCACCGGTCAAAAGGGACATCCACAAAATGTGTAAAAACCAGAAAGGCAGGACAGGTCCTGGAGAACAGGGAGCCTTGTTATGCTGATGAGCGGGATGTAAATTGCCAACTGGCTCTCTGGAGGAGTGCATTGTGTTCCCTAAAACAAGTAAACAACAGAGCTACAGAGCCAAGGGCACTTCCAGTCTAGGGAATATACCTTGGGAAAACTGAAAATCAATAAGACAGAGCCACCACAAAATTTAGGGCTGCACTGCTTACAAGGACCTCAACTTGGGTACACCTTAAATATCCCAGGAAATATAAAAATGGTTCAAAAATTGTGGTACTTACGTACGATGGAATATCCCTCAGCCATGAATTCAATGTCATAAGACCAGTAGCAGCAAAATGGGTGGATTCAGGTACGATGATTCTAAGTGAAATAAGTCACAGAGAAAAAGAAACTTATCATAAGATATCACTTATAAAGATCCTGTAAACATGGCTACACTTGAACTGAGTTAGGAAAGAGAACAGTGTCTCACATTTAGAAAACACTCTTATGGCTGCTTAAGGGGGAAGGAGAGGTGGGGTGATGCATAAAACCAGAGTTTGATATAAGCACAGGTACCGTTCCAAAAACCAACTATGGAATAGACAAGACCTACACCTTCCTCAGTGAAAGGGACTCAAAACCCCATAGTTCCCGCAGAGGAATATATCTGACTAGTAAGAATCTAAAAACCTATGTATTGATATGTCTCCATAAGGGAATCAAGTGTGTCTAGACTGGCATAAACATGGCAGCGAGAATCAGCTCATACCCACTATAAAAAGGAATTTCAAAAACAAAACTAAAAAACTGTGAAATTTTTTACAATTCCTTCAGGGTCTCTGATGAAACCTCGAATGACCCTATCTACAATGACAACTGGATGTGGCATAACGCTGGACACTTGGGACTGAGAGGATTGGTGAGATTGGGTGAGCAAATGCAGACCCTTTAAAGCACAAATGCCTGTCACCCATTCCATGGGTCCCAACTCTCCAGGTTAAAGGGAATATTACTACAGCTATAACATGTACGGGAAACCTAGAGAATGGACACACTGTGAATACGAAAGTTTTCTAAAACTCAACGAATAGTCCCTCTCCTGGTGCTCCGGTTTGACTTTCCATGTGCTTTACTATCAACCTCCCAAATTGGAGAGACAGCCCCTTTAACCTCCTGGTTCGCACAGGTTGCCAATTTGGCAGAGGATGAAAAGGAAGAGGGAGAACCAATGAGAGAGTAGCTGTTAGGCATTTGGACGGGCACATATCACTCTAATTTCCCGGCAGGAAGAAGAATTAACCAAAGTCTCAGCCACCCACCGGGAACCAGCATAGGTCCTGTACCAAAATTTTGGACATGCGGTCAGCTCACAAAAAAACGAGTTGAAAAATGGAGCTCAGGGGCACAGCAATTCACAAACTGGCAGAGTAATAAAGGACCACTATCGTCCAAAAATCTGTTGAGGGAAGGCAATGAGGCGGACTTGAAAGCGAGGCAGAATAGCAGGATACAGATTTCAAGAGGTACGTTGGAATCGCCTTTAAAGCACAGGAAGAGGGGCACAACTTCGACAATGATGCATTGGCCAAAAAGGGCGTATACCTTTTCTCCTAAATATATTAAGGAGAAAACGCATACGCCCTTTTTGGCCAAGCAAGCAAGCGGGCAATGCAAATCTGCACTACAAAGAAGTATCACTTCCCACCGGTCAAAAGGAACATCCACAAAATCTGTAAAAACCAAAAAGGCAAGACAGGCCCTGGAGAACAGGGAGCCTTGTTATGCTGATGGGCGGGATGTAAATTGCCAACTGCGTCTCTGGAGGAGTGCATTGTGTTCCCTAAAACAAGTAAACAACAGAGCTACAGAGCCAAGGGCACTTCCAGTCTAGGGAATATACCTTGGGAAAACTGAAAATCAGTAAGACAGAGCCACCACAAAATTTAGGGCTGCACTGCTTATAAGGACCTCAACTTGGGTACACCTTAAATATCCCAGGAAATATAAAAATGGTTCAAAAAATTGTGGTACTTACGCAAGATGGAATATCCCTCAGCCATGAAATCAATGTCATAAGACCAGTAGCAGCAAAATGGGTAGATACAGGTACGATGATTCTAAGTGAAATAAGTCACAGAGAAAAAGAAACTTGTCATAAGATATCACTTATGAAGATCCTGTAAACATGGCTACACTTGAACTGAGTTAGGAAAGAGAACAGTGTCTCACATTTAGAAAACACTCTTATGCCTGCTTAAGGGGGAAGGAGAGGTGGGGTGATGCATAAAACCAGAGTTTGATATAAGCACAGGTACCGTTCCAAAAACCAACTATGGAATAGACAAGACCTACACCTTCCTCAGTGAAAGGGACTCAAAACCCCATATTTCCCGCAGAGGAATATATCTGACTAGTAAGAATCTTAAAACCTATGTATTGATATGTCTCCGTAAGGGAATCAAGTGTGTCTAGACTGGCATAAACATGGCAGCGAGAATCAGCTCAAACCCACTATAAAAAGGAATTTCAAGAACAAAACAAAAAAACTGGCAAATTCTTTACAATTCCTTCAGGAAATCTGATGAAACCTGGAATGACCCTATCTACAACGACAGCTGGATGTGGCATAAGGCTGGACACTTGGGACTCAGAGGATTGCTGAGATTGGGTGAGCAAATGCAGACCGTTTAATGCAATAATGCATGGCACCCATTCCATGGGTCCCAACTCTCCAGGTTGAAGGGAATATTACTACAGCAATAACATGTACGGGAAACCTAGAGAATGGACACACAGTGAATACGAAAGGTTTCTAAAACTCAATGAATAGTCCCTCTCCTGGTGCTCCGGTTTTACTTTCCATCTGCTTTACTATCAATCTCCCAACTTGGAGAGACAGCCCCTTTAACCTCCTGGTTCGCACAGGTTTCCAATTTGGCAGAGGATGAAAGGGAAGAGGGAGAACCAATGAGAGAGTAGCTGTTAGGCATTTGGACGGTCGCATATCACTCTAACTTCCCGGCAGGAAGAAGAATTAACCAAAGTCTCAGCCACCCACCGGGAACCATCATAGGACCTGAACCAAAATTTTGGACATGCGGTCAGCTCACAAAAAACTAGTTGAAAAATGGAGCTCAGGGGCACAGCAATTCACAAACTGGCAGAGTAATAAAGGACCACTATCGTCCAAAAATCTGTTGAGGGAAGGCAACGAGGCGGACTTGAAAGCGAGGCAGAATAGCAGGAAACAGATTTCAAGAGGTACGTTGGAATCGCCTTTAAAGCACAGGAAGAGGGGCACAACTACGCCAATGATGCACTTGGCCAAAAAGGGCGTATGCGTTTTCTCCTGAATATATTCAGGAGAAAATGCATACGCCCTTTTTGGCCAAGCAATCAAGAGGGCAATGCAAATCTGCACTACAAAGAAGTATCACTTCCCACTGGTCAAAAGGTACATCCACAAGATTTGTACAAACCAGAAAGGCAAGACAGGCCCTGGAGAACAGGGAGCCTTTTTATGCTGATGGGCGGGATGTAAATTGCCAACTGCCTCTCTGGAGGAGTGCATTGTGTTCCCTAAAACAAGTAAAGAACAGAGCTACAGAGCCAAGGGCACTTCCAGTCTAGGGAATATACCTTGGGAAAACTGAAAATCAATAAGACAGAGCCACCCCAAAATTTAGGGCTGCACTGCTTATAAGGACCTCAACTTGGGTACACCTTAAATATCCCAGGAAATATAAAAATGGTTCAAAAAATTGTGGTACTTACGTACGATGGAATATCCCTCAGCCATGAAATCAATGTCATAAGACCAGTAGCAGCAAAATGGGTGGATTCAGGTACGATGATTCTAAGTGAAATAAGTCACAGAGAAAAAGAATCTTATCATAAGATATCACTTATGAAGATCTGTAAACATGGCTACACTTGAACTGAGTTAGGAAAGAGAACAGTGTCTCACATTTAGAAAACACTCTTATGCCTGCTTAAGGGGGAAGGAGAGGTGGGGTGATGCATAAAACCAGCGTTTGATATAAGCACAGGTACCGTTCCAAAAACCAACTATGGAATAGACAAGACCTACACCTTCCTCAGTGAAAGGGACTCAAAACCCCATATTTCCCACTGAGGAATATATCTGACTAGTAAGAATCTTAAAACCTATGAACTGATATGTCTCCGTAAGGGAATCAAGTGTTTCTAGACTGGCATAAACATGGCAGCGAGAATCAGCTCAAACCCACTATAAAAAGGAATTTCAAAAACAAAACAAAAAAATTGGGAAATTCTTTACATTTCCTTCAGGGTCTCTGATGAAACCTGGAATGACCCTATCTACAACAACAGCTGGATGTGGCATAAGGCTGGACACTTGGGACTGAGAGGATTGGTGAGATTGGGTGAGCAAATGCAGACTCGTTAAAGCACAAATGCCTGGCACCCATTCCATGGGTCCCAACTCTCCAGGTTGAAGGGAATATTACTACAGTTATAACATGTACGGGAAACCTAGAGAACGGACACACTGTGAATACGAAAGGTTTCTAAAACTCAACGAATAGTCCCTCTCCTGGTGCTCCGGTTTGACTTTCCATCTACTTTACTATCAACCTCCCAACTTGGAGAGATAGCCCCTTTAACCTCCTGGTTCGCACAGGTTGCCAATTTGGCAGAGGATGAAAGGGAAGAGGGAGAACCAATGAGAGAGTAGCTGTTAGGCAATTGGACGGGCACATATCACTCTAATTTCCCGGCAGGAAGAAGAAATAACCAAAGTCTCAGCCAACCACCAGGAACCAGTACAGATCCTGAACCAAAATTTTGGACTTGCGGTCAGCTCACAAAAACGAGTTGAAAAATGGAGCTCAGGGGCACAGCAATTCACAAACTGGCCGAGTAATAAAGGACAACTATCGTCCAAAAATCTGTTGTGGGAAGGCAACGAGGCGGACTTGAAAGCGAGGCAGAATAGCAGGAAACAGATTTCAAGAGGTACGTTGGAATCGCCTTTAAAGCACAGGAAGAGGGGCACAACTTCGACAATGATGCACTTGGCCAAAAAGTGCGTAGAGTTTTTCTCCAGAATATATTCAGGAGAAAACGCATACGCCCTTTTTGGCCAAGCAAGCAAGCGGGCAATGCAAATCTGCACTACAAAGAAGTATCACTTCCCACCGGTCAAAAGGGACATCCACAAAATGTGTACAAACCGGAAAGGCAAGACAGGCCCTGGAGAACAGGGAGCCTTTTTATGCTGATGGGCGGAATGTAAATTGCCAACTGCCTCTCTGTAGGAGTGCATTGTGTTCCCTAAAACAAGTAAACAACAGAGCTACAGAGCCAAGGCCACTTCCAGTCTAGGGAATATACCTTGGGAAAACTGAAAATCAATAAGAGAGAGCCACCCCAAAATTTAGGGCTTCACTGCTTACAAGGACCTCAACTTGGGTACACCATAAATATCCCAGGAAATATAAAAATGGTTCAAAAAATTGTGGTTCTTACATACGATGGAATATCCCTCAGCCATGAAATCAATGTCATAAGACCAGCAGCAGCAAAATGGGTGGATTCAGGTACGATGATTCTAAGTGAAATAAGTTACACAGAAAAAGAAACTTATCATAAGATATCACTTATGAAGATCCTGTAAACATGGCTACACTTGAACTGAGTTAGGAAAGAGAACACTGTCTCACATTTAGAAAACACTCTTATGCCTGCTTAAGTGGGAAGGAGAGGTGGGGTGATGCATAAAACCAGAGTTTGATATAAGCACAGGTACCGTTCCAAAAACCAACTATGGAATAGACAAGACCTACACCTTCCTCAGTGAAAGGGACTCAAAACCACATAGTTCACACAGAGGAATATATCTGACTAGTAAGAATCTTAAAACCTATGTATTGATATGTCTCCGTAAGGGAATCAAGTGTGCCTAGACTGGCATAAACTTGGCAGTGAGAATCAGCTCAAACCCACTATAAAAAGGAATTTCAAAAACAAAACTAAAAAACTGTGAAATTTTTTACAATTCCTTCAGGGTCTCTGATGAAACCTGGAATGACCCTATCTACAACGACAGCTGGATGTGGCATAACGCTGGACACTTGGGACTGAGAGGATTGGTGAGATTGGGTGAGCAAATGCAGACCCTTTAAAGCACAAATGCCTGTCACCCATTCCATGGGTCCCAACTCTCCAGGTTAAAGGGAATATTACTACAGCTATAACATGTACGGGAAATCTAGAGAACGGACACACTGTGAACACGAAAGGTTTCTAAAACTCAACGAATAGTCCCTCTCCTGTTGCTCGTGTTTGACTTTCCATCTGCTTTACTATCAACCTCCCAACTTGGAGAGACAGCACCTTTAACCTCCTGGTTCGCACAGGTTTCCAATTTGGCAGAGGATGAAAGGGAAGCGGGAGAACCAATGAGAGAGTAGCTGTTAGGCATTTGGACGGTCACATATCACTCTAACTTCCCAGCAGGAAGAAGAATTAACCAAAGTCCCAGCACCCCACCGGGAACCAGCATAAGTCCTGAACCAAAATTTTGGACTTGCGGTCAGCTCACAAAAAACTAGTTGAATAATGGAGCTCAAGGCCAAAGCAATTCACAAACGTGCAGAGTAATAAAGGACAACTATCTTCCAAATATCTGTTAAGGGAAGGCAACGAGGCGGACTTGAAATCGAGGCAGAATAGCAGGAAACAGATTTCAAGAGGTACGTTGGAATCACCTTTAAAGCACAGGAAGTGGGGCACAACTTCGACAATGATGCACTTGGCCAAAAAGGGCGTATGCGTTTTCTCCTGAATATATTGAGGAGAAAACGCATACGCCCTTTTTGGGCAAGCAAGCAAGCGGGCAATGCAAATCTGCACTACAAAGAAGTATCACTTCCCACCGGTCCAAAGGGACATCCACAAAATGTGTAAAATCCAGAAAGGCAAGACAGTCCCTGGAGAACAGGGAGCCTTGTTATGCTAATTGGCGGGATGTAAATTGCCAACTGCCTCTCTGGAGGAGTGCATTGTGTTCCCTAAAACAAGTAAACAACAGAGCTACAGAGCCAAGGGCACTTCCAGTGTAGGGAATATACCTGGGGAAAACTGAAAATCAATAAGACAGAGCCACCCCAAAATTTAGGGCTGCACTGCTTACAAGGACCTCAACTTGGGTACACCTTAAATATCCCAGGAAATATAAAAATGGTTCAAAAAATTGTGGTACTTACGTACGATGGAATATCCCTCAGCCATGAAATCAATGTCATAAGACCAGTAGCAGCAAAATGGGTGGATTCAGGTACGATGATTCTAAGTGAAATAAGTCACAGAGAAAAAGAAACTTATCATAAGATATCACTTATGAAGATCCTGTAAACATGGCTACACTTGAACTGAGTTAGGAAAGAGAAGAGTGTCTCACATTTAGAAAACACTCTTATGCCTGCTTAAGGGGGAAGGAGAGGTGGGGTGATGCATAAAACCAGAGTTTGATATAAGCACAGGTACCGTTCCAAAAACCAACTATGGAATAGACAAGACCTACACCTTCCTCAGTGAAAGGGACTCAAAACCCCATATTTCCCGCAGAGGAATATATCTGACTACTAAGAATCTTAAAACCTATGTATTGATATGTCTCCGTAAGGGAATCAAGTGTGTCTAGACTGGCATAAACATGGCAGCGAGAATCAGCTCAAACCCACTATAAAAAGGAATTTCAAGAACAAAACAAAAAAACTGGCAAATTCTTTACAATTCCTTCAGGGAATCTGATGAAACCTGGAATGACCCTATCTACAACGACAGCTGGATGTGGCATAAGGCTGGACACTTGGGACTCAGAGGATTGCTGAGATTGGGTGAGCAAATGCAGACCATTTAAAGCACAAATGCCTGGCACCCATTCCATGGGTCCCAACTCTCCAGGTTGAAGGGAATATTACTACAGCAATAACATGTACAGGAAACCTAGAGAACGGACACACTGTGAATACGAAAGGTTTCTAAAACTCAACGAATAGTCCCTCTCCTGGTGCTCCGGTTTGACTTTCCATCTGCTTTACTATCAAACTCCCAACTTGGAGAGACAGCCCCTTTAACCTCCTGGTTTGCACAGGTTTCCAATTTGGCAGAAGATGAAAGGGAAGAGGGAGAAGCAATGAGAGAGTAGCTGTTAGGCATTTGGACGGTCACATATCACTCTAATTCCCCGGCAGGAAGAAGAATTAACCAAAGTGTCAACCACCCACCGGGAACCATCATAGGACCTGAACCAAAATTTTGGACATGCGGTCAGCTCACAAAAAACGAGTTGAAAAATGGAGCTCAGGGGCACAGCAATTCACAAACTGGCCGAGTAATAAAGGACAACTATCGTCCAAAAATCTGTTGAGGGAAGGCAACTAGGCGGACTTGAAAGCAAGACAGAATAGCAGGAAACAGATTTCAAGAGGTACGTTGGAATCGCCTTTAAAGCAGAGGAAGAGGGGCAAAACTTCGACAATGATGCACTTGGCCAAAAAGGGCTTATGCGTTTTCTCCTGAATATAATCAGGAGAAAACGCATACGCCCTTTTTGGCCAAGCAAGCAAGCAGGCAATACAAATCTGCACTACAAAGAAGTATAACTTCCCACCGGTCAAAAGGGACATCCACAAAATGTGTAAAAACCAGAAAGGCAGGACAGGTCCTGGAGAACAGGGAGCCTTGTTATGCTGATGAGCGGGATGTAAATTGCCAACTGCCTCTCTGGAGGAGTGCATTGTGTTCCCTAAAACAAGTAAACAACAGAGCTACAGAGCCAAGGGCACTTCCAGTCTAGGGAATATACCTTGGGAAAACTGAAAATCAATAAGACAGAGCCACCACAAAATTTAGGGCTGCACTGCTTACAAGGACCTCAACTTGGGTACACCTTAAATATCCCAGGAAATATACAAATGGTTCAAAAATTGTGGAACTTACGTACGATGGAATATCCCTCACCCATGAATTCAATGTCATAAGACCAGTAGCAGCAAAATGGGTGGATTCAGGTACGATGATTCTAAGTGAAATAAGTCACAGAGAAAAAGAAACTTATCATAAGATATCACTTATGAAGATCCTGTAAACATGGCTACACTTGAACTGAGTTAGGAAAGAGAACAGTGTCTCACATTTAGAAAACACTCTTATGCCTGCTTAAGGGGGAAGGAGAGGTGGGGTGATGCATAAAACCAGAGTTTGATATAAGCACAGGTACCGTTCCAAAAACCAACTATGGAATAGACAAGACCTACACCTTCCTCAGTGAAAGGGACTCAAAACCCCATAGTTCCCGCAGAGGAATATATCTGACTAGTAAGAATCTAAAAACCTATGTATTGATATGTCTCCATAAGGGAATCAAGTGTGTCTAGACTGGCATAAACATGGCAGCGAGAATCAGCTCATACCCACTATAAAAAGGAATTTCAAAAACAAAACTAAAAAACTGTGAAATTTTTTACAATTCCTTCAGGGTCTCTGATGAAGGCTGGAATGACCCTATCTACAAGGACAGCTGGATGTGGCATAAGGAGGGACACTTGGGACTGAGACGATTGGTGAGATTGGGTGAGCAAATGCAGACCCTTTAAAGCAATAATGCATGGCACCCATTCCATGGGTCCGAACTCTCCAGGTTGAAAGGAATATTACTACAGCTATAACATGTGCGGGAAACCTAGAGAACGGACACACTGTGAATACGAAAGGTTTCTAAAACTCAATGCATAGTCCCTCTCCTGGTGCTCCGGTTTGACTTTCCGTCTGCTTTACTATCAACCTCCCAACTTGGAGAGACAGCCCCTTTAACCTCTTGGTTCGCACAGGTTGCCAATTTGGCAGAGGATGAAAGGGAAGAGGGAGAACCAATGAGAGAGTAGCTGTTAGGCATTTGGACGGGCACATATCACTGTAATTTCCCGGCAGGAAGAAGAATTAACCAAATTCTCAGCCACCCACCGGGAACCAGTATAGGTCCTGAACCAAAATTTTGGACTTGCGGTCAGCTCACCAAAAACGAGTTGAAAACTGGAGCTCAGGGGCACAGCAATTCACAAACTGGCCGAGTAATAAAGGACAACTATCGTCCAAAAATCTGTTGAGGGAAGGCAACGAGGCGGACTTGAAAGTGAGGCAGAATAGCAGGAAACAGATTTCAAGAGGTACGTTGGAATCGCCTTTAAAGCACAGGAAGAGGGGCACAACTTCGACAATGATGCACTTGGCCAAAAAGGGCGTATGCGTTTTCTCCTGAATATATTCAGGAGAAAACGCATACGCCCTTTTTGGCCAAGCAAGCAAGCGGGCAATGAAAATCTGCACTACAAAGAAGTATCACTTCCCACCGGTCAAAAGGGACATCCACAAAATGTGTAAGAACAAGAAAGGCAAGACAGGCCCTGGAGAACAGGGAGCCTTGTTATGCTGATGGGCGGGATGTAAATTGCCAACTGCCTCTCTGGAGGAGTGCATTCTGTTCCCTAAAACAAGTAAAGAACAGAGCTACAGAGCCAAGGGCACTACCAGTCTAGGGAATATACCTTGGGAAAACTGAAAATCAATGAGACAGAGCCACCCCAAAATTTAGGGCTGCACTGCATACAAGGACCTCAACTTGGATACACCTTAAGTATCCCAGAAAATATAAACATGGTTCAAAAAATTGTGGTACTTACGTACGATGGAATATCCCTCAGCCATGAAATCAATGTCATAAGACCAGTAGCAGCAAAATGGGTGGATTCAGGTACGATGATTCTAAGTGAAATAAGTCACACAGAAAAAGAAACTTATCATAAGATATCACTTATGAAGATCCTGTAAACATGGCTACACTTGAACTGAGTTAGGAAAGAGAACAGTGTCTCACATTTAGAAAACACTCTTATACCTGCTTAAGGGGGAAGGAGAGGTGGGGTGATGCATAAAACCAGAGTTTGATATAAGCACAGGTACCGTTCCAAAAACCAACTATGGTATAGACAAGACCTACACCGTGCTCAGCGAAAGGGACTCAAAACCCCATATTTCCCGCAGAGGAAAATATCTGACTAGTAAGAATCTTAAAACCTATGTATTGATATGTCTCCGTAAGGGAATCAAGTGTGTCTAGACTGGCATAAACATGGCAGCGAGAATCAGCTCAAACCCACTATAAAAAGGAATTTCAAAAACAAAACAAAAAAACTGGGAAATTCTTTACAATTCCTTCAGGGTCTCTGATGAAGGCTGGAATGACCCTATCTACAACGACAGCTGGATGTGGCATAAGGAGGGACACTTGGGACTGAGACGATTGGTGAGATTGGGTGAGCAAATGCAGACCCTTTAAAGCAATAATGCATGGCACCCATTCCATGGGTCCGAACTCTCCAGGTTGTAGGGAATATTACTACAGCTATAACATGTGCGGGAAACCTAGAGAACGGACACACTGTGAATACGAAAGGTTTCTAAAACTCAACGCATAGTCCCTCTCCTGGTGCTCCGGTTTGACTTTCCGTCTGCTTTACTATCAACCTCCCAACTTGGAGAGACAGCCCCTTTAACCTCTTGGTTCGCACAGGTTGCCAATTTGGCAGAGGATGAAAGGGAAGAGGGAGAACCAATGAGAGAGTAGCTGTTAGGCATTTGGACGGGCAGATATCACTGTAATTTCCCGGCAGGAAGAAGAATTAACCAAATTCTCAGCCACCCACCGGGAACCAGTATAAGTCCTGAACCAAAATTTTGGACTTGCGGTCAGCTCACCAAAAACGAGTTGAAAAATGGAGCTCAGGGGCACAGCAATTCACAAACTGGCCGAGTAATAAAGGACAACTATCGTCCAAAAATCTGTTGAGGGAAGGCAACGAGGCGGACTTGAAAGCGAGGCAGAATAGCAGGAAACAGATTTCAAGAGGTACGTTGGAATCGCCTTTAAAGCACAGGAAGAGGGGCACAACATCGACAGTGACGCACTTGGCCAAAAAGGGCGTATGCGTTTTCTCCTGAATATATTCAGGAGAAAACGCATACGCCCTTTTTGGCCAAGCAAGCAAGCGGGCAATGCAAATCTGCACTACAAAGAAGTATCACTTCCCACCGGTCAAAAGGGACATCCACAAAATGTGTAAGAACAAGAAAGGCAAGACAGGCCCTGGAGAACAGGGAGCCTTGTTATGCTGATGGGTGGGATGTAAATTGCCAACTGCCTCTCTGGAGGAGTGCATTCTGTTCCCTAAAACAAGTAAAGAACAGAGCTACAGAGCCAAGGGCACTTCCCGTCTAGGGAATATACATTGGGAAAACTGAAAATCAATAAGACAGAGCCACCCCAAAATTTAGGGCTGCACTGCATACAAGGACCTCAACTTGGATGCACCTTAAGTATCCCAGAAAATATAAACATGGTTCAAAAAAATTGTGGTACTTATGTACGATGGAATATCCCTCAGCCATGAAATCAATGTCATAAGACCAGTAGCAGCAAAATGGGTGGATTCAGGTACGATGATTCTAAGTGAAATAAGTCACACAGAAAAAGAAACTTATCATAAGATATCACTTATGAAGATACTGTAAACATGGCTACACTTGAACTGAGTTAGGAAAGAGAACAGTGTCTCACATTTAGAAAACACTCTTATACCTGCTTAAGGGGGAAGGAGAGGTGGGGTGATGCATAAAACCAGAGTTTGATATAAGCACAGGTACCGTTCCAAAAACCAACTATGGAATAGACAAGACCTACACCGTCCTCAGCGAAAGGGACTCAAAACCCCATATTTCCCGCAGAGGAAAATATCTGACTAGTAAGAATCTTAAAACCTATGTATTGATATGTCTCCGTAAGGGAATCAAGTGTGTCTAGACTGGCATAAACATGGCAGCGAGAATCAGCTCAAACCCACTATAAAAAGGAATTTCAAAAACAAAACAAAAAAACTGGGAAATTCTTTACAATTCCTTCAGGGTCTCTGATGAAGGCTGGAATGACCCTATCTACAACGACAGCTGGATGTGGCATAAGGAGGGACACTTGGGACTGAGACGATTGGTGAGATTGGGTGAGCAAATGCAGACCCTTTAAAGCAATAATGCATGGCACCCATTCCATGGGTCCGAACTCTCCAGGTTGAAGGGAATATTACTACAGCTATAACATGTGCGGGAAACCTAGAGAACGGACACACTGTGAATATGAAAGGTTTCTAAAACTCAACGAATAGTCCCTCTCCTGGTGCTCCGGTTTGACTTTCCGTCTGCTTTACTATCAACCTCCCAACTTGGAGAGACAGCCCCTTTAACCTCTTGGTTCGCACAGGTTGCCAATTTGGCAGAGGATGAAAGGGAAGAGGGAGAACCAATGAGAGAGTAGCTGTTAGGCATTTGGACGGGCACATATCACTGTAATTTCCCGGCAGGAAGAAGAATTAACCAAATTCTCAGCCACCCACCGGGAACCAGTATAGGTCCTGAACCAAAATTTTGGACTTGCGGTCAGCTCACCAAAAACGAGTTGAAAAATGGAGCTCAGGGGCACAGCAATTCACAAACTGGCCGAGTAATAAAGGACAACTATCGTCCAAAAATCTTTTGAGGGAAGGCAACGAGGCGGACTTGAAAGCGAGGCAGAATAGCAGGAAACAGATTTCAAGAGGTACGTTGGAATCGCCTTTAAAGCACAGGAAGAGGGGCCCAACTTCGACAATGATGCACTTGGCCAAAAAGGGCGTATGCGTTTTCTCCTGAATATATTCAGGAGAAAACGCATACGCCCTTTTTGGCCAAGCAAGCAAGCGTGCAATGCAAATCTGCACTACAAAGAAGTATCACTTCCCACCAGTCAAAAGGGACATCCACAAAATGTGTAAGAACAAGAAAGGCAAGACAGGCCCTGGAGAACAGGGAGCCTTGTTATGCTGATGGGCGGGATGTAAATTGCCAACTGCCTCTCTGGAGGAGTGCATTCTGTTCCCTAAAACAAGTAAAGAACAGAGCTACAGAGCCAAGGGCACTAAAAGTCTAGGGAATATACCTTGGGAAAACTGAAAATCAATGAGACAGAGCCACCCCAAAATTTAGGGCTGCCCTGCATACAAGGACTTCAACTTGGATACACCTTAAGTATCCCAGAAAATATAAACATGGTTCAAAAAATTGTGGTACTTACGTACGATGGAATATCCCTCAGCCATGAAATCAATGTCATAAGACCAGTAGCAGCAAAATGGTGGATTCAGGTACGATGATTCTAAGTGAAATAAGTCACACAGAAAAAGAAACTTATCATAAGATATCACTTATGAAGATCCTGTAAACATGGCTACACTTGAACTGAGTTAGGAAAGAGAACAGTGTCTCACATTTAGAAAACACTCTTATACCTGCTTAAGGGGGAAGGAGAGGTGGGGTGATGCATAAAACCAGAGTTTGATATAAGCACAGGTACCGTTCCAAAAACCAACTATGGAATAGACAAGACCTACACCTTCCTCAGTGAAAGGGACTCAAAACCCCATATTTCCCGCAGAGGAAAATATCTGACTAGTAAAAATCTTAAAACCTATGTATTGATATGTCTCCGTAAGGGAATCAAGTGTGTCTAGACTGGCATAAACATGGCAGCGAGAATCAGCTCAAACCCACTATAAAAAGGAATTTCAAAAACAAAACAAAAAAACTGGGAAATTCTTTACAATTCCTTCAGGGTCTCTGATGAAAGCTGGAATTACCCTATCTACAATGACAGCTGGATGTGGCATAAGGAGGGACACTTGGGACTGAGACGATTGGTGAGATTGGGTGAGCAAATGCAGACCCTTTAAAGCAATAATGCATGGCACCCATTCCATGGGTCCGAACTCTCCAGGTTGAAGGGAATATTACTACAGCTATAACATGTGCGGGAAACCTAGGGAACGGACACACTGTGAATACGAAAGGTTTCTAAAACTCAACGCATAGTCCCTCTCCTGGTGCTCCGGTTTGACTTTCCGTCTGCTTTACTATCAACCTCCCAACTTGGAGAGACAGCCCCTTTAACCTCTTGGTTCTCACAGGTTGCCAATTTGGCAGAGGATGAAAGGGAAGAGGGAGAACCAATGAGAGAGTAGCTGTTAGGCATTTGGACGGGCACATATCACTGTAATTTCCCGGCTGGAAGAAGAATTAACCAAATTCTCAGCCACCCACCGGGAACCAGTATAGGTCCTGAACCAAAATTTTGGACTTGCGGTCAGCTCACCAAAAACGAGTTGAAAAATGGAGCTCAGGGGCACAGCAATTCACAAACTGGCCGAGTAATAAAGGACAACTATCGTCCAAAAATCTGTTGAGGGAAGGCAACGAGGCGGACTTGAAAGCGAGGCAGAATAGCAGGAAACAGATTTCAAGAGGTACGTTGGAATCGCCTTTAAAGCACAGGAAGAGGGGCCCAACTTCGACAATGATGCACTTGGCCAAAAAGGGCGTATGCGTTTTCTCCTGAATATATTCAGGAGAAAACGCATACGCCCTTTTTGGCCAAGCAAGCAAGCGGGCAATGCAAATCTGCACTACAAAGAAGTATCACTTCCCACCGGTCAAAAGGGACATCCACAAAATGTGTAAGAACAAGAAAGGCAAGACAGGCCCTGGAGAACAGGGAGCCTTGTTATGCTGATGGGCGGGATGTAAATTGACAACTGCCTCTCTGGAGGAGTGCATTCTGTTCCCTAAAACAAGTAAAGAACAGAGCTACAGAGCCAAGGGCACTACCAGTCTAGGGAATATACCTTGGGAAAACTGAAAATCAATGAGACAGAGCCACCCCAAAATTTAGGGCTGCACTGCATACAAGGACCTCAACTTGGATACACCTTAAGTATCCCAGAAAATATAAACATGGTTCAAAAAATTGTGGTACTTACGTACGATGGAATATCCCTCAGCCATGAAATCAATGTCATAAGACCAGTAGCAGCAAAATGGTGGATTCAGGTACGATGATTCTAAGTGAAATAAGTCACACAGAAAAAGAAACTTATCATAAGATATCACTTATGAAGATCCTGTAAACATGGCTACACTTGAACTGAGTTAGGAAAGAGAACAGTGTCTCACATTTAGAAAACACTCTTATACCTGCTTAAGGGGGAAGGAGAGGTGGGGTGATGCATAAAACCAGAGTTTGATATAAGCACAGGTACCGTTCCAAAAACCAACTATGGAATAGACAAGACCTACACCTTCCTCAGTGAAAGGGACTCAAAACCCCATATTTCCCGCAGAGGA
The DNA here is from genome assembly GCF_949752795.1 of Hyperoodon ampullatus. Taxonomy (NCBI): domain Eukaryota; kingdom Metazoa; phylum Chordata; class Mammalia; order Artiodactyla; family Ziphiidae; genus Hyperoodon; species Hyperoodon ampullatus. Next base: position 266,154 of record NW_027640934.1, read on the forward strand.
AAATATCTGACTAGTAAAAATCTTAAAACCTATGTATTGATATGTCTCCGTAAGGGAATCAAGTGTGTCTAGACTGGCATAAACATGGCAGCGAGAATCAGCTCAAACCCACTATAAAAAGGAATTTCAAAAACAAAACAAAAAAACTGGGAAATTCTTTACAATTCCTTCAGGGTCTCTGATGAAAGCTGGAATGACCCTATCTACAATGACAGCTGGATGTGGCATAAGGAGGGACACTTGGGACTGAGACGATTGGTGAGATTGGGTGAGCAAATGCAGACCCTTTAAAGCAATAATGCATGGCACCCATTCCATGGGTCCGAACTCTCCAGGTTGAAGGGAATATTACTACAGCTATAACATGTGCGGGAAACCTAGGGAACGGACACACTGTGAATACGAAAGGTTTCTAAAACTCAACGCATAGTCCCTCTCCTGGTGCTCCGGTTTGACTTTCCGTCTGCTTTACTATCAACCTCCCAACTTGGAGAGACAGCCCCTTTAACCTCTTGGTTCGCACAGGTTGCCAATTTGGCAGAGGATGAAAGGGAAGAGGGAGAACCAATGAGAGAGTAGCTGTTAGGCATTTGGACGGGCACATATCACTGTAATTTCCCGGCTGGAAGAAGAATTAACCAAATTCTCAGCCACCCACCGGGAACCAGTATAGGTCCTGAACCAAAATTTTGGACTTGCGGTCAGCTCACCAAAAACGAGTTGAAAAATGGAGCTCAGGGGCACAGCAATTCACAAACTGGCCGAGTAATAAAGGACAACTATCGTCCAAAAATCTGTTGAGGGAAGGCAACGAGGCGGACTTGAAAGCGAGGCAGAATAGCAGGAAACAGATTTCAAGAGGTACGTTGGAATCGCCTTTAAAGCAGAGGAAGAGGGGCAAAACTTCGACAATGATGCACTTGGCCAAAAAGGGCTTATGCGTTTTCTCCTGAATATAATCAGGAGAAAACGCATACGCCCTTTTTGGCCAAGCAAGCAAGCAGGCAATACAAATCTGCACTACAAAGAAGTATAACTTCCCACCGGTCAAAAGGGACATCCACAAAATGTGTAAAAACCAGAAAGGCAGGACAGGTCCTGGAGAACAGGGAGCCTTGTTATGCTGATGAGCGGGATGTAAATTGCCAACTGCCTCTCTGGAGGAGTGCATTGTGTTCCCTAAAACAAGTAAACAACAGAGCTACAGAGCCAAGGGCACTTCCAGTCTAGGGAATATACCTTGGGAAAACTGAAAATCAATAAGACAGAGCCACCACAAAATTTAGGGCTGCACTGCTTACAAGGACCTCAACTTGGGTACACCTTAAATATCCCAGGAAATATACAAATGGTTCAAAAATTGTGGAACTTACGTACGATGGAATATCCCTCACCCATGAATTCAATGTCATAAGACCAGTAGCAGCAAAATGGGTGGATTCAGGTACGATGATTCTAAGTGAAATAAGTCACAGAGAAAAAGAAACTTATCATAAGATATCACTTATGAAGATCCTGTAAACATGGCTACACTTGAACTGAGTTAGGAAAGAGAACAGTGTCTCACATTTAGAAAACACTCTTATGCCTGCTTAAGGGGGAAGGAGAGGTGGGGTGATGCATAAAACCAGAGTTTGATATAAGCACAGGTACCGTTCCAAAAACCAACTATGGAATAGACAAGACCTACACCTTCCTCAGTGAAAGGGACTCAAAACCCCATAGTTCCCGCAGAGGAATATATCTGACTAGTAAGAATCTAAAAACCTATGTATTGATATGTCTCCATAAGGGAATCAAGTGTGTCTAGACTGGCATAAACATGGCAGCGAGAATCAGCTCATACCCACTATAAAAAGGAATTTCAAAAACAAAACTAAAAAACTGTGAAATTTTTTACAATTCCTTCAGGGTCTCTGATGAAGGCTGGAATGACCCTATCTACAAGGACAGCTGGATGTGGCATAAGGAGGGACACTTGGGACTGAGACGATTGGTGAGATTGGGTGAGCAAATGCAGACCCTTTAAAGCAATAATGCATGGCACCCATTCCATGGGTCCGAACTCTCCAGGTTGAAAGGAATATTACTACAGCTATAACATGTGCGGGAAACCTAGAGAACGGACACACTGTGAATACGAAAGGTTTCTAAAACTCAATGCATAGTCCCTCTCCTGGTGCTCCGGTTTGACTTTCCGTCTGCTTTACTATCAACCTCCCAACTTGGAGAGACAGCCCCTTTAACCTCTTGGTTCGCACAGGTTGCCAATTTGGCAGAGGATGAAAGGGAAGAGGGAGAACCAATGAGAGAGTAGCTGTTAGGCATTTGGACGGGCACATATCACTGTAATTTCCCGGCAGGAAGAAGAATTAACCAAATTCTCAGCCACCCACCGGGAACCAGTATAGGTCCTGAACCAAAATTTTGGACTTGCGGTCAGCTCACCAAAAACGAGTTGAAAACTGGAGCTCAGGGGCACAGCAATTCACAAACTGGCCGAGTAATAAAGGACAACTATCGTCCAAAAATCTGTTGAGGGAAGGCAACGAGGCGGACTTGAAAGTGAGGCAGAATAGCAGGAAACAGATTTCAAGAGGTACGTTGGAATCGCCTTTAAAGCACAGGAAGAGGGGCACAACTTCGACAATGATGCACTTGGCCAAAAAGGGCGTATGCGTTTTCTCCTGAATATATTCAGGAGAAAACGCATACGCCCTTTTTGGCCAAGCAAGCAAGCGGGCAATGAAAATCTGCACTACAAAGAAGTATCACTTCCCACCGGTCAAAAGGGACATCCACAAAATGTGTAAGAACAAGAAAGGCAAGACAGGCCCTGGAGAACAGGGAGCCTTGTTATGCTGATGGGCGGGATGTAAATTGCCAACTGCCTCTCTGGAGGAGTGCATTCTGTTCCCTAAAACAAGTAAAGAACAGAGCTACAGAGCCAAGGGCACTACCAGTCTAGGGAATATACCTTGGAAAAACTGAAAATCAATGAGACAGAGCCACCCCAAAATTTAGGGCTGCACTGCATACAAGGACCTCAACTTGGATACACCTTAAGTATCCCAGAAAATATAAACATGGTTCAAAAAATTGTGGTACTTACGTACGATGGAATATCCCTCAGCCATGAAATCAATGTCATAAGACCAGTAGCAGCAAAATGGGTGGATTCAGGTACGATGATTCTAAGTGAAATAAGTCACACAGAAAAAGAAACTTATCATAAGATATCACTTATGAAGATCCTGTAAACATGGCTACACTTGAACTGAGTTAGGAAAGAGAACAGTGTCTCACATTTAGAAAACACTCTTATACCTGCTTAAGGGGGAAGGAGAGGTGGGGTGATGCATAAAACCAGAGTTTGATATAAGCACAGGTACCGTTCCAAAAACCAACTATGGAATAGACAAGACCTACACCGTGCTCAGCGAAAGGGACTCAAAACCCCATATTTCCCGCAGAGGAAAATATCTGACTAGTAAGAATCTTAAAACCTATGTATTGATATGTCTCCGTAAGGGAATCAAGTGTGTCTAGACTGGCATAAACATGGCAGCGAGAATCAGCTCAAACCCACTATAAAAAGGAATTTCAAAAACAAAACAAAAAAACTGGGAAATTCTTTACAATTCCTTCAGGGTCTCTGATGAAGGCTGGAATGACCCTATCTACAACGACAGCTGGATGTGGCATAAGGAGGGACACTTGGGACTGAGACGATTGGTGAGATTGGGTGAGCAAATGCAGACCCTTTAAAGCAATAATGCATGGCACCCATTCCATGGGTCCGAACTCTCCAGGTTGTAGGGAATATTACTACAGCTATAACATGTGCGGGAAACCTAGAGAACGGACACACTGTGAATACGAAAGGTTTCTAAAACTCAACGCATAGTCCCTCTCCTGGTGCTCCGGTTTGACTTTCCGTCTGCTTTACTATCAACCTCCCAACTTGGAGAGACAGCCCCTTTAACCTCTTGGTTCGCACAGGTTGCCAATTTGGCAGAGGATGAAAGGGAAGAGGGAGAACCAATGAGAGAGTAGCTGTTAGGCATTTGGACGGGCAGATATCACTGTAATTTCCCGGCAGGAAGAAGAATTAACCAAATTCTCAGCCACCCACCGGGAACCAGTATAAGTCCTGAACCAAAATTTTGGACTTGCGGTCAGCTCACCAAAAACGAGTTGAAAAATGGAGCTCAGGGGCACAGCAATTCACAAACTGGCCGAGTAATAAAGGACAACTATCGTCCAAAAATCTGTTGAGGGAAGGCAACGAGGCGGACTTGAAAGCGAGGCAGAATAGCAGGAAACAGATTTCAAGAGGTACGTTGGAATCGCCTTTAAAGCACAGGAAGAGGGGCACAACATCGACAGTGACGCACTTGGCCAAAAAGGGCGTATGCGTTTTCTCCTGAATATATTCAGGAGAAAACGCATACGCCCTTTTTGGCCAAGCAAGCAAGCGGGCAATGCAAATCTGCACTACAAAGAAGTATCACTTCCCACCGGTCAAAAGGGACATCCACAAAATGTGTAAGAACAAGAAAGGCAAGACAGGCCCTGGAGAACAGGGAGCCTTGTTATGCTGATGGGTGGGATGTAAATTGCCAACTGCCTCTCTGGAGGAGTGCATTCTGTTCCCTAAAACAAGTAAAGAACAGAGCTACAGAGCCAAGGGCACTTCCCGTCTAGGGAATATACATTGGGAAAACTGAAAATCAATAAGACAGAGCCACCCCAAAATTTAGGGCTGCACTGCATACAAGGACCTCAACTTGGATGCACCTTAAGTATCCCAGAAAATATAAACATGGTTCAAAAAAATTGTGGTACTTATGTACGATGGAATATCCCTCAGCCATGAAATCAATGTCATAAGACCAGTAGCAGCAAAATGGGTGGATTCAGGTACGATGATTCTAAGTGAAATAAGTCACACAGAAAAAGAAACTTATCATAAGATATCACTTATGAAGATACTGTAAACATGGCTACACTTGAACTGAGTTAGGAAAGAGAACAGTGTCTCACATTTAGAAAACACTCTTATACCTGCTTAAGGGGGAAGGAGAGGTGGGGTGATGCATAAAACCAGAGTTTGATATAAGCACAGGTACCGTTCCAAAAACCAACTATGGAATAGACAAGACCTACACCGTCCTCAGCGAAAGGGACTCAAAACCCCATATTTCCCGCAGAGGAAAATATCTGACTAGTAAGAATCTTAAAACCTATGTATTGATATGTCTCCGTAAGGGAATCAAGTGTGTCTAGACTGGCATAAACATGGCAGCGAGAATCAGCTCAAACCCACTATAAAAAGGAATTTCAAAAACAAAACAAAAAAACTGGGAAATTCTTTACAATTCCTTCAGGGTCTCTGATGAAGGCTGGAATGACCCTATCTACAACGACAGCTGGATGTGGCATAAGGAGGGACACTTGGGACTGAGACGATTGGTGAGATTGGGTGAGCAAATGCAGACCCTTTAAAGCAATAATGCATGGCACCCATTCCATGGGTCCGAACTCTCCAGGTTGAAGGGAATATTACTACAGCTATAACATGTGCGGGAAACCTAGAGAACGGACACACTGTGAATATGAAAGGTTTCTAAAACTCAACGAATAGTCCCTCTCCTGGTGCTCCGGTTTGACTTTCCGTCTGCTTTACTATCAACCTCCCAACTTGGAGAGACAGCCCCTTTAACCTCTTGGTTCGCACAGGTTGCCAATTTGGCAGAGGATGAAAGGGAAGAGGGAGAACCAATGAGAGAGTAGCTGTTAGGCATTTGGACGGGCACATATCACTGTAATTTCCCGGCAGGAAGAAGAATTAACCAAATTCTCAGCCACCCACCGGGAACCAGTATAGGTCCTGAACCAAAATTTTGGACTTGCGGTCAGCTCACCAAAAACGAGTTGAAAAATGGAGCTCAGGGGCACAGCAATTCACAAACTGGCCGAGTAATAAAGGACAACTATCGTCCAAAAATCTTTTGAGGGAAGGCAACGAGGCGGACTTGAAAGCGAGGCAGAATAGCAGGAAACAGATTTCAAGAGGTACGTTGGAATCGCCTTTAAAGCACAGGAAGAGGGGCCCAACTTCGACAATGATGCACTTGGCCAAAAAGGGCGTATGCGTTTTCTCCTGAATATATTCAGGAGAAAACGCATACGCCCTTTTTGGCCAAGCAAGCAAGCGTGCAATGCAAATCTGCACTACAAAGAAGTATCACTTCCCACCAGTCAAAAGGGACATCCACAAAATGTGTAAGAACAAGAAAGGCAAGACAGGCCCTGGAGAACAGGGAGCCTTGTTATGCTGATGGGCGGGATGTAAATTGCCAACTGCCTCTCTGGAGGAGTGCATTCTGTTCCCTAAAACAAGTAAAGAACAGAGCTACAGAGCCAAGGGCACTAAAAGTCTAGGGAATATACCTTGGGAAAACTGAAAATCAATGAGACAGAGCCACCCCAAAATTTAGGGCTGCCCTGCATACAAGGACTTCAACTTGGATACACCTTAAGTATCCCAGAAAATATAAACATGGTTCAAAAAATTGTGGTACTTACGTACGATGGAATATCCCTCAGCCATGAAATCAATGTCATAAGACCAGTAGCAGCAAAATGGTGGATTCAGGTACGATGATTCTAAGTGAAATAAGTCACACAGAAAAAGAAACTTATCATAAGATATCACTTATGAAGATCCTGTAAACATGGCTACACTTGAACTGAGTTAGGAAAGAGAACAGTGTCTCACATTTAGAAAACACTCTTATACCTGCTTAAGGGGGAAGGAGAGGTGGGGTGATGCATAAAACCAGAGTTTGATATAAGCACAGGTACCGTTCCAAAAACCAACTATGGAATAGACAAGACCTACACCGTCCTCAGTGAAAGGGACTCAAAACCCCATATTTCCCGCAGAGGAAAGTATCTGACTAGTAAGAATCTTAAAACCTATGTATTGATATGTCTCCGTAAGGGAATCAAGTGTGTCTAGACTGGCATAAACATGGCAGCGAGAATCAGCTCAAACCCACTATAAAAAGGAATTTCAAAAACAAAACAAAAAAACTGGGAAATTCTTTACAATTCCTTCAGGGTCTCTGATGAAAGCTGGAATGACCCTATCTACAACGACAGCTGGATGTGGCATAAGGAGGGACACTTGGGACTGAGACGATTGGTGAGATTGGGTGAGCAAATGCAGACCCTTTAAAGCAATAATGCATGGCACCCATTCCATGGGTCCGAACTCTCCAGGTTGAAGGGAATATTACTACAGCTATAACATGTGCGGGAAACCTAGAGAACGGACACACTGTGAATACGAAAGGTTTCTAAAACTCAACGCATAGTCCCTCTCCTGGTGCTCCGGTTTGACTTTCCGTCTGCTTTACTATCAACCTCCCAACTTGGAGAGACAGCCCCTTTAACCTCTTGGTTCGCACAGGTTGCCAATTTGGCAGAGGATGAAAGGGAAGAGGGAGAACCAATGAGAGAGTAGCTGTTAGGCATTTGGACGGGCACATATCACTCTAATTTCCCAACAGGAAGAAGAATTAACCAAATTCTCAGCCACCCACCGGGAACCAGTATAGGTCCTGAACCAAAATTTTGGACTTTCGGTCAGCTCACCAAAAACGAGTTGAAAAATGGAGCTCAGGGGCACAGCAATTCACAAACAGGCCGAGTAATAAAGGACAACTATCGTCCAAAAATCTGTTGAGGGAAGGCAACGAGGCGGAGTTGAAAGCGAGGCAGAATAACAGGAAACAGATTTAAGAGGTACGTTGGAATCGCCTTTAAAGCACAGGAAGAGGGGCACAAATTCGACAATGATGCACTTAGCCAAAAAGGGCGTATGCGTTTTCTCCTGAATATATTCAGGAGAAAACGCATACGCCCTTTTTGGCCAAGCAAGCAAGCGGGCAATGCAAATCTGCACTACAAAGAAGTATCACTTCCCACCGGTCAAAAGGGACATCCACAAAATGTGTAAGAACAAGAAAGGCAAGACAGGCCCTGGAGAACAGGGAGCCTTGTTATGCTGATGGGCGGGATGTAAATTGCCAACTGCCTCTCTGGAGGAGTGCATTCTGTTCCCTAAAACAAGTAAAGAACAGAGCTACAGAGCCAAGGGCACTACCAGTCTAGGGAATATACCTTGGGAAAACTGAAAATCAATAAGACAGAGCCACCCCAAAACTTAGGGCTGCACTGCATACAAGGACCTCAACTTGGATACACCTTAAGTATCCCAGAAAATATAAACATGGTTCAAAAAATTGTGGTACTTACGTACGATGGAATATCCCTCAGCCAGGAAATCAATGTCATAAGACCAGTAGCAGCAAAATGGGTGGATTCAGGTACGATGATTCTAAGTGAAATAAGTCACACAGAAAAAGAAACTTATCATAAGATATCACTTATGAAGATCCTGTAAACATGGCTACACTTGAACTGAGTTAGGAAAGAGAACAGTGTCTCACATTTAGAAAACACTCTTATACCTGCTTAAGGGGGAAGGAGAGGTGGGGTGATGCATAAAACCAGAGTTTGATATAAGCACAGGTACCGTTCCAAAAACCAACTATGGAATAGACAAGACCTACACCGTCCTCAGTGAAAGGGACTCAAAACCCCATATTTCCCGCAGAGGAAAATATCTGACTAGTAAGAATCTTAAAACCTATGTATTGATATGTCTCCGTAAGGGAATCAAGTGTGTCTAGACTGGCATAAACATGGCAGCGAGAATCAGCTCAAACCCACTATAAAAAGGAATTTCAAAAACAAAACAAAAAAACTGGGAAATTCTTTACAATTCCTTCAGGGTCTCTGATGAAAGCTGGAATGACCCTATCTACAACGACAGCTGGATGTGGCATAAGGAGGGACACTTGGGACTGAGACGATTGGTGAGATTGGGTGAGCAAATGCAGACCCTTTAAAGCAATAATGCATGGCACCCATTCCATGGGTCCGAACTCTCCAGGTTGAAGGGAATATTACTACAGCTATAACATGTGCGGGAAACCTAGAGAACGGACACACTGTGAATACGAAAGGTTTCTAAAACTCAAAGAATAGACCCTCTCCTGGTGCTCCGGTTTGACTTTCCGTCTGCTTTACTATCAACCTCCCAACTTGGAGAGACAGCCCCTTTAACCTCTTGGTTCGCACAGGTTGCCAATTTGGCAGAGGATGAAAGGGAAGAGGGAGAACCAATGAGAGAGTAGCTGTTAGGCATTTGGACGGGCACATATCACTGTAATTTCCCGGCAGGAAGAAGAATTAACCAAATTCTCAGCCACCCACCGGGAACCAGTATAGGTCCTGACCCAAAATTTTGGACTTGCGGTCAGCTCACCAAAAACGAGTTGAAAAATGGAGCTCAGGGGCACAGCAATTCACAAACTGGCCGAGTAATAAAGGACAACTATCGTCCAAAAATCTGTTGAGGGAAGGCAACGAGGCGGACTTGAAAGCGAGGCAGAATAGCAGGAAACAGATTTCAAGAGGTACGTTGGAATCGCCTTTAAAGCACAGGAAGAGGGGCACATCTTCGACAATGACGCACTTGGCCAAAAAGGGCGTATGCGTTTTCTCCTGAATATATTCAGGAGAAAACGCATACGACCTTTTTGGCTAAGCAAGCAAGCGGGCAATGCAAATCTGCACTACAAAGAAGTATCACTTCCCACCGGTCAAAAGGGACATCCACAAAATGTGTAAGAACAAGAAACGCAAGACAGGCCCTGGAGAACAGGGAGCCTTGTTATGCTGATGGGCGGGATGTAAATTGCCAACTGCTTCTCTGGAGGAGTGCATTCTGTTCCCTAAAACAAGTAAAGAACAGAGCTACAGAGCCAAGGGCACTACCAGTCTAGGGAATATACCTTGGGAAAATTGAAAATCAATAAGACAGAGCCACCCCAAAATTTAGGGCTGCACTGCATACAAGGACCTCAACTTGGATACACCTTAAGTATCCCAGAAAATTTAAACATGGTTCAAAAAATTGTGGTACTTACGTACGATGGAATATCCCTCAGCCATGAAATCAATGTCATAAGACCAGTAGCAGCAAAATGGGTGGATTCAGGTACGATGATTCTAAGTGAAATAAATCACACAGAAAAAGAAACTTATCATAAGATATCACTTATGAAGATCCTGTAAACATGGATACACTTGAACTGAGTTAGGAAAGAGAACAGTGTCTCACATTTAGAAAACACTCTTATACCTGCTTAAGGGGGAAGGAGAGGTGGGGTGATGCATAAAACCAGAATTTGATATAAGCACAGGTACCGTTCCAAAAACCAACTATGGAATAGACAAGACCTACACCGTCCTCAGTGAAAGGGACTCAAAACCCCATATTTCCCGCAGAGGAAAATATCTGACTAGTAAGAAACTTAAAACCTATGTATTGATATGTCTCCGTAAGGGAATCAAGTGTGTCTAGACTGGCATAAACATGGCAGCGAGAATCAGCTCAAACCCACTATAAAAAGGAATTTCAAAAACAAAACAAAAAAACTGGGAAATTCTTTACAATTCCTTCAGGGTCTCTGATGAAAGCTGGAATGACCCTATCTACAACGACAGCTGGATGTGGCATAAGGAGGGACACTTGGGACTGAGACGATTGGTGAGATTGGGTGAGCAAATGCAGACCCTTTAAAGCAATAATGCATGGCACCCATTCCATGGGTCCGAACTCTCCAGGTTGAAGGGAATATTACTACAGCTATAACATGTGCGGGAAACCTAGAGAACGGACACACTGTGAATACGAAAGGTTTCTAAAACTCAAAGAATAAACCCTCTCCTGGTGCTCCGGTTTGACTTTCCGGCTGCTTTACTATCAACCTCCCAACTTGGAGAGACAGCCCCTTTAACCTCTTGGTTCGCACAGGTTGCCAATTTGGCAGAGGATGAAAGGGAAGAGGGAGAACCAATGAGAGAGTAGCTGTTAGGCATTTGGACGGGCACATATCACTGTAATTTCCCGGCAGGAAGAAGAATTAACCAAATTCTCAGCCACCCACCGGGAACCAGTATAGGTCCTGAACCAAAATTTTGGACTTGCGGTCAGCTCTCCAAAAACGAGTTGAAAAATGGAGCTCAGGGACACAGCAATTCACAAACTGGCCGAGTAATAAAGGACAACTATCGTCCAAAAATCTGTTGAGGGAAGGCAACGAGGCGGACTTGAAAGTGAGGCAGAATAGCAGGAAACAGATTTCAAGAGGTACGTTGGAATCGCCTTTAAAGCACAGGAAGAGGGGCACAACTTCGACAATGACACACTTGGCCAAAAAGGGCGTATGCGTTTTCTCCTGAATATATTCAGGAGAAAACGCATACGCCCTTTTTGGCCAAGCAAGCAAGCGGGCAATGCAAATCTGCACTACAAAGAAGTATCACTTCCCACCGGTCAAAAGGGACATCCACAAAATGTGTAAGAACAAGAAAGGCAAGACAGGCCCTGGAGAACAGGGAGCCTTGTTATGCTGATGGGCGGGATGTAAATTGACAACTGCCTCTCTGGAGGAGTGCATTCTGTTCCCTAAAACAAGTAAAGAACAGAGCTACAGAGCCAAGGGCACTACCAGTCTAGGGAATATACCTTGGGAAAACTGAAAATCAATAAGACAGAGCCACCCCAAAACTTAGGGCTGCACTGCATACAAGGACCTCAACTTGGATACACCTTAAGTATCCCAGAAAATATAAACATGGTTCAAAAAATTGTGGTACTTACGTACGATGGAATATCCCTCAGCCAGGAAATCAATGTCATAAGACCAGTAGCAGCAAAATGGGTGGATTCAGGTACGATGATTCTAAGTGAAATAAGTCACACAGAAAAAGTAACTTATCATAAGATATCACTTATGAAGATCCTGTAAACATGGCTACACTTGAACTGAGTTAGGAAAGAGAACAGTGTCTCACATTTAGAAAACACTCTTATACCTGCTTAAGGGGGAAGGAGAGGTGGGGTGATGCATAAAACCAGAGTTTGATATAAGCACAGGTACCGTTCCAAAAACCAACTAGGAATAGACAAGACCTACACCGTCCTCAGTGAAAGGGACTCAAAACCCCATATTTCCCGCAGAGGAAAGTATCTGACTAGTAAGAATCTAAAAACTATGTATTGATATGTCTCCGTAAGGGAATCAAGTGTGTCTAGACTGGCATAAACATGGCAGCGAGAATCAGCTCAAACCCACTATAAAAAGGAATTTCAAAAACAAAACAAAAAAACTGGGAAATTCTTTACAATTCCTTCACGGTCTCTGATGAAAGCTGGAATGACCCTATCTACAACGACAGCTGGATGTGGCATAAGGAGGGACACTTGGGACTGAGACGATTGGTGAGATTGGGTGAGCAAATGCAGACCCTTTAAAGCAATAATGCATGGCACCCATTCCATGGGTCCGAACTCTCCAGGTTGAAGGGAATATTACTACAGCTATAACATGTGTGGGAAACCTAGAGAACGGACACACTGTGAATACGAAAGGTTTCTAAAACTCAAAGAATAGACCCTCTCCTGGTGCTCCGGTTTGACTTTCCGTCTGCTTTACTATCAACCTCCCAACTTGGAGAGACAGCCCCTTTAACCTCTTGGTTCGCACAGGTTGCCAATTTGGCAGAGGATGAAAGGGAAGAGGGAGAACCAATGAGAGAGTAGCTGTTAGGCATTTGGACGGGCACATATCACTGTAATTTCCCGGCAGGAAGAAGAATTAACCAAATTCTCAGCCACCCACCGGGAACCAGTATAGGTCCTGACCCAAAATTTTGGACTTGCGGTCAGCTCACCAAAAACGAGTTGAAAAATGGAGCTCAGGGGCACAGCAATTCACAAACTGGCCGAGTAATAAAGGACAACTATCGTCCAAAAATCTGTTGAGGGAAGGCAACGAGGCGGACTTGAAAGCGAGGCAGAATAGCAGGAAACAGATTTCAAGAGGTACGTTGGAATCGCCTTTAAAGCACAGGAAGAGGGGCACATCTTCGACAATGACGCACTTGGCCAAAAAGGGCGTATGCGTTTTCTCCTGAATATATTCAGGAGAAAACGCATACGACCTTTTTGGCTAAGCAAGCAAGCGGGCAATGCAAATCTGCACTACAAAGAAGTATCACTTCCCACCGGTCAAAAGGGACATCCACAAAATGTGTAAGAACAAGAAACGCAAGACAGGCCCTGGAGAACAGGGAGCCTTGTTATGCTGATGGGCGGGATGTAAATTGCCAACTGCTTCTCTGGAGGAGTGCATTCTGTTCCCTAAAACAAGTAAAGAACAGAGCTACAGAGCCAAGGGCACTACCAGTCTAGGGAATATACCTTGGGAAAATTGAAAATCAATAAGACAGAGCCACCCCGAAATTTAGGGCTGCACTGCATACAAGGACCTCAACTTGGATACACCTTAAGTATCCCAGAAAATTTAAACATGGTTCAAAAAATTGTGGTACTTACGTACGATGGAATATCCCTCAGCCATGAAATCAATGTCATAAGACCAGTAGCAGCAAAATGGGTGGATTCAGGTACGATGATTCTAAGTGAAATAAATCACACAGAAAAAGAAACTTATCATAAGATATCACTTATGAAGATCCTGTAAACATGGATACACTTGAACTGAGTTAGGAAAGAGAACAGTGTCTCACATTTAGAAAACACTCTTATACCTGCTTAAGGTTGAAGGAGAGGTGGGGTGATGCATAAAACCAGAATTTGATATAAGCACAGGTACCGTTCCAAAAACCAACTATGGAATAGACAAGACCTACACCGTCCTCAGTGAAAGGGACTCAAAACCCCATATTTCCCGCAGAGGAAAATATCTGACTAGTAAGAAACTTAAAACCTATGTATTGATATGTCTCCGTAAGGGAATCAAGTGTGTCTAGACTGGCATAAACATGGCAGCGAGAATCAGCTCAAACCCACTATAAAAAGGAATTTCAAAAACAAAACAAAAAAACTGGGAAATTCTTTACAATTCCTTCAGGGTCTCTGATGAAAGCTGGAATGACCCTATCTACAACGACAGCTGGATGTGGCATAAGGAGGGACACTTGGGACTGAGACGATTGGTGAGATTGGGTGAGCAAATGCAGACCCTTTAAAGCAATAATGCATGGCACCCATTCCATGGGTCCGAACTCTCCAGGTTGAAGGGAATATTACTACAGCTATAACATGTGCGGGAAACCTAGAGAACGGACACACTGTGAATACGAAAGGTTTCTAAAACTCAAAGAATAAACCGTCTCCTGGTGCTCCGGTTTGACTTTCCGGCTGCTTTACTATCAACCTCCCAACTTGGAGAGACAGCCCCTTTAACCTCTTGGTTCGCACAGGTTGCCAATTTGGCAGAGGATGAAAGGGAAGAGGGAGAACCAATGAGAGAGTAGCTGTTAGGCATTTGGACGGGCACATATCACTGTAATTTCCCGGCAGGAAGAAGAATTAACCAAATTCTCAGCCACCCACCGGGAACCAGTATAGGTCCTGAACCAAAATTTTGGACTTGCGGTCAGCTCTCCAAAAACGAGTTGAAAAATGGAGCTCAGGGACACAGCAATTCACAAACTGGCCGAGTAATAAAGGACAACTATCGTCCAAAAATCTGTTGAGGGAAGGCAACGAGGCGGACTTGAAAGTGAGGCAGAATAGCAGGAAACAGATTTCAAGAGGTACGTTGGAATCGCCTTTAAAGCACAGGAAGAGGGGCACAACTTCGACAATGACACACTTGGCCAAAAAGGGCGTATGCGTTTTCTCCTGAATATATTCAGGAGAAAACGCATACGCCCTTTTTGGCCAAGCAAGCAAGCGGGCAATGCAAATCTGCACTACAAAGAAGTATCACTTCCCACCGGTCAAAAGGGACATCCACAAAATGTGTAAGAACAAGAAAGGCAAGACAGGCCCTGGAGAACAGGGAGCCTTGTTATGCTGATGGGCGGGATGTAAATTGACAACTGCCTCTCTGGAGGAGTGCATTCTGTTCCCTAAAACAAGTAAAGAACAGAGCTACAGAGCCAAGGGCACTACCAGTCTAGGGAATATACCTTGGGAAAACTGAAAATCAATAAGACAGAGCCACCCCAAAACTTAGGGCTGCACTGCATACAAGGACCTCAACTTGGATACACCTTAAGTATCCCAGAAAATATAAACATGGTTCAAAAAATTGTGGTACTTACGTACGATGGAATATCCCTCAGCCAGGAAATCAATGTCATAAGACCAGTAGCAGCAAAATGGGTGGATTCAGGTACGATGATTCTAAGTGAAATAAGTCACACAGAAAAAGTAACTTATCATAAGATATCACTTATGAAGATCCTGTAAACATGGCTACACTTGAACTGAGTTAGGAAAGAGAACAGTGTCTCACATTTAGAAAACACTCTTATACCTGCTTAAGGGGGAAGGAGAGGTGGGGTGATGCATAAAACCAGAGTTTGATATAAGCACAGGTACCGTTCCAAAAACCAACTATGGAATAGACAAGACCTACACCGTCCTCTGTGAAAGGGACTCAAAACCCCATATTTCCTGCAGAGGAAAGTATCTGACTAGTAAGAATCTTAAAACCTATGTATTGATATGTCTCCGTAAGGGAATCAAGTGTGTCTAGACTGGCATAAACATGGCAGCGAGAATCAGCTCAAACCCACTATAAAAAGGAATTTCAAAAACAAAACAAAAAAACTGGGAAATTCTTTACAATTCCTTCAGGGTCTCTGATGAAAGTTGGAATGACCCTATCTACAACGACAGCTGGATGTGGCATAAGGAGGGACACTTGGGACTGAGACGATTGGTGAGATTGGGTGAGCAAATGCAGATCCTTTAAAGCAATAATGCATGGCACCCATTCCATGGGTCCGAACTCTCCAGGTTGAAGGGAATATTACTACAGCTATAACATGTGCGGGAAACCTAGAGAACGGACACACTGTGAATACGAAAGGTTTCTAAAACTCAACGAATAGTCCCTCTCCTGGTGCTCCGGTTTGACTTTCCGTCTGCTTTACTATCAACCTCCCAACTTGGAGAGACAGCCCCTTTAACCTCTTGGTTCGCACAGGTTGCCAATTTGGCAGAGGATGAAAGGGAAGAGGGAGAACCAATGAGAGAGTAGCTGTTAGGCATTTGGACGGGTACATATCACTGTAATTTCCCGGCAGGAAGAAGAATTAACCAAATTCTCAGCCACCCACTGGGAACCAGTATAGGTCCTGAACCAAAATTTTGAACTTGCGGTCAGCTCTCCAAAAACGAGTTGAAAAATGGAGCTCGGCGACACAGCAATTCACAAACTGGCTGAGTAATAAAGGACACCTATCGTCCAAAAATCTGTTGAGGGAAGGCAACGAGGCGGACTTGAAAGCGAGGCAGAATAGCAGGAAACAGATTTCAAGAGGTACGTTGGAATCGCCTTTAAAGCACAGGAAGAGGGGCACAACTTCGACAATGATGCACTTGGCCAAAAAGGGCGTATGCGTTTTCTCCTGAATATATTCAGGAGAAAACGCATACGCCCTTTTTGGCCAAGCAAGCAAGCGGGCAATGCAAATCTGCACTACAAAGAAGTATCACTTCCCACCGGTCAAAAGGGACATCCACAAAATGTGTAAGAACAAGAAAGGCAAGACAGGCCCTGGAGAACAGGGAGCCTTGTTATGCTGATGGGCGGGATGTAAATTGCCAACTGCCTCTCTGGAAGAGTGCATTCTGTTCCCTAAAACAAGTAAAGAACAGAGCTACAGAGCCAAGGGCACTACCAGTCTAGGGAATATACCTTGGGAAAACTGAAAATCAATAAGACAGAGCCACCCCAAAATTTAGGGCTGCACTGCATACAAGGACCTCAACTTGGATACACCTTAAGTATCCCAGAAAATATAAACATGGTTCAAAAAATTGTGGTACTTACGTACGATGGAATATCCCTCAGCCATGAAATCAATGTCATAAGACCAGTAGCAGCAAAATGGGTGGATTCAGGTACGATGATTCTAAGTGAAATAAGTCACACAGAAAAAGAAACTTATCATAAGATATCACTTATGAAGATCCTGTAAACATGGCTACACTTGAACTGAGTTAGGAAAGAGAACAGTGTCTCACATTTAGAAAACACTCTTATACCTGCTTAAGGGGGAAGGAGAGGTGGGGTGATGCATAAAACCAGAGTTTGATATAAGCACAGGTACCGTTCCAAAAACCAACTATGGATTAGACAAGACCTACACCGTCCTCAGTGAAAGGGACTCAAAACCCCATATTTCCGCAGAGGAAAATATCTGACTAGTAAGAATCTTAAAACCTATGTATTGATATGTCTCCGTAAGGGAATCAAGTGTGTCTAGACTGGCATAAACATGGCAGCGAGAATCAGCTCAAACCCACTATAAAAAGGAATTTCAAAAACAAAACAAAAAAACTGGGAAATTCTTTACAATTCCTTCAGGGTCTCTGATGAAGGCTGGAATGACCCTATCTACAACGACAGCTGGATGTGGCATAAGGAGGGACACTTGGGACTGAGACGATTGGTGAGATTGGGTGAGCAAATGCAGACCCTTTAAAGCAATAATGCATGGCACCCATTCCATGGGTCCGAACTCTCCAGGTTGAAGGGAATATTACTACAGCTATAACATGTGCGGGAAACCTAGAGAACGGACACACTGTGAATACGAAAGGTTTCTGAAACTCAACGCATAGTCCCTCTCCTGGTGCTCCGGTTTGACTTTCCGTCTGCTTTACTATCAACCTCCCAACTTGGAGAGACAGCCCCTTTAACCTCTTGGTTCGCACAGGTTGCCAATTTGGCAGAGGATGAAAGGGAAGAGGGAGAACCAATGAGAGAGTAGCTGTTAGGCATTTGGACGGGCACATATCACTGTAATTTCCCGGCAGGAAGAAGAATTAACCAAATTCTCAGCCACCCACCGGGAACCAGTATAGGTCCTGAAGCAAAATTTTGGACTTGCTGTCAGCTCACCAAAAACGAGTTGAAACATGGAGCTCAGGGGCACAGCAATTCACAAACTGGCCGAGTAATAAAGGACAACTATCGTCCAAAAATCTGTTGAGGGAAGGCAACGAGGCGGACTTGAAAGCGAGGCAGAATAGCAGGAAACAGATTTCAAGAGGTACGTTGGAATCGCCTTTAAAGCACAGGAAGAGGGGCACAACTTCGACAATGATGCACTTGGCCAAAAAGGGCGTATGCGTTTTCTCCTGAATATATTCAGGAGAAAATGCATACGCCCTTTTTGGCCAAGCAAGCAAGCGGACAATGCAAATCTGCACTACAAAGAAGTATCACTTCCCACCGGTCAAAAGGGACATCCACAAAATGTGTAAGAACAAGAAAGGCAAGACAGGCCCTGGAGAACAGGGAGCCTTGTTATGCTGATGGGCGGGATGTAAATTGCCAACTGCCTCTCTGGAGGAGTGCATTCTGTTCCCTAAAACAAGTAAAGAACAGAGCTACAGAGCCAAGGGCACTACCAGTCTAGGGAATATACCTTGGGAAAACTGAAAATCAATAAGACAGAGCCACCCCAAAATTTAGGGCTGCACTGCATACAAGGACCTCAACTTGGATACACCTTAAGTATCCCAGAAAATATAAACATGGTTCAAAAAATTGTGGTACTTACGTACGATGGAATATCCCTCAGCCATGAAATCAATGTCATAAGACCAGTAGCAGCAAAATGGGTGGATTCAGGTACGATGATTCTAAGTGAAATAAGTCACACAGAAAAAGAAACTTATCATAAGATATCACTTATGAAGATCCTGTAAACATGGCTACACTTGAACTGAGTTAGGAAAGAGAACAGTGTCTCACATTTAGAAAACACTCTTATACCTGCTTAAGGGGGAAGGAGAGGTGGGGTGATGCATAAAACCAGAGTTTGATATAAGCACAGGTACCGTTCCAAAAACCAACTATGGAATAGACAAGACCTACACCGTCCTCAGTGAAAGGGACTCAAAACCCCATATTTCCCGCAGAGGAAAATATCTGACTAGTAAGAATCTTAAAACCTATGTATTGATATGTCTCCGTAAGGGAATCAAGTGTGTCTAGACTGGCATAAACATGGCAGCGAGAATCAGCTCAAACCCACTATAAAAAGGAATTTCAAAAACAAAACAAAAAAACTGGGAAATTCTTTACAATTCCTTCAGGGTCTCTGTTGAAAGCTGGAATGACCCTATCTACAACGACAGCTGGATGTGGCATAAGGAGGGACACTTGGGACTGAGACGATTGGTGAGATTGGGTGAGCAAATGCAGACCCTTTAAAGCAATAATGCATGGCACCCATTCCATGGGTCCGAACTCTCCAGGTTGAAGGGAATATTACTACAGCTATAACATGTGCGGGAAACCTAGAGAACGGACACACTGTGAATACGAAAGGTTTCTAAAACTCAACGCATAGTCCCTCTCCTGGTGCTCCGGTTTGACTTTCCGTCTGCTTTACTATCAACCTCCCAACTTGGAGAGACAGCCCCTTTAACCTCTTGGTTCGCACAGGTTGCCAATTTGGCAGAGGATGAAAGGGAAGAGGGAGAACCAATGAGAGAGTAGCTGTTAGGCATTTGGACGGGCACATATCACTGTAATTTCCCGGCAGGAAGAAGAATTAACCAAATTCTCAGCCACCCACCGGGAACCAGTATAGGTCCTGAACCAAAATTTTGGACTTGCGGTCAGCTCTCCAAAAACGAGTTGAAAAATGGAGCTCAGGGACACAGCAATTCACAAACTGGCCGAGTAATAAAGGACAACTATCATCCAAAAATCTGTTGAGGGAAGGCAACGAGGTGGACTTGAAAGAGAGGCAGAATAGCAGGAAACAGATTTCAAGAGGTACGTTGGAATTGCCTTTAAAGCACAGGAAGAGGGGCACAACTTCGACAATGATGCACTTGGCCAAAAAGGGCGTATGCGTTTTCTCCTGAATATATTCAGGAGAAAACGCATACGCCCTTTTTGGCCAAGCAAGCAAGCGGGCAATGCAAATCTGCACTACAAAGAAGTATCATTTCCCACCGGTCAAAAGGGACATCCACAAAATGTGTAAGAACAAGAAAGGCAAGACAGGCCCTGGAGAACAGGGAGCCTTGTTATGCTGATGGGCGGGATGTAAATTGCCAACTGCCTCTCTGGAGGAGTGCATTCTGTTCCCTAAAACAAGAAAAGAACAAAGCTACAGAGCCAAGGGCACTACCAGTCTAGGGAATATACCTTGGGAAAACTGAAAATCAATAAGACAGAGCCACCCCAAAATTTAGGGCTGCACTGCATACAAGGACCTCAACTTGGATACACCTTAAGTATCCCAGAAAATATAAACATGGTGCAAAAAATTGTGGTACTTACGTACGATGGAATATCCCTCAGCCATGAAATCAATGTCATAAGACCAGTAGCAGCAAAATGGGTGGATTCAGGTACGATGATTCTAAGTGAAATAAGTCACACAGAAAAAGAAACTTATCATAAGATATCACTTATGAAGATCCTGTAAACATGGCTACACTTGAACTGAGCTAGGAAAGAGAACAGTGTCTCACATTTAGAAAACACTCTTATACCTGCTTAAGGGGGAAGGAGAGGTGGGGTGATGCATAAAACCAGAGTTTGATATAAGCACAGGTACCGTTCCAAAAACCAACTATGGAATAGACAAGACCTACACCGTCCTCAGCGAAAGGGACTCAAAATCCCATATTTCCCGCAGAGGAAAATATCTGACTAGTAAGAATCTTAAAACCTATGTATTGATATGTCTCCGTAAGGGAATCAAGTGTGTCTAGACTGGCATAAACATGGCAGCGAGAATCAGCTCAAACCCACTATAAAAAGGAATTTCAAAAACAAAACAAAATAACTGGGAAATTCTTTACAATTCCTTCAGGGTCTCTGATGAAAGCTGGAATGACCCTATCTACAATGACAGCTGGATGTGGCATAAGGAGGGACACTTGGGACTGAGACGATTCGTGAGATTGGGTGAGCAAATGCAGATCCTTTAAAGCAATAATGCATGGCACCCATTCCATGGGTCCGAACTCTCCAGGTTGAAGGGAATATTACTACAGCTATAACATGTGCGGGAAACCTAGAGAACGGACACACTGTGAATACGAAAGGTTTCTAAAACTCAACGCATAGTCCCTCTCCTGGTGCTCCGGTTTGACTTTCCGTCTGCTTTACTATGAACCTCCCAACTTGGAGAGACAGCCCCTTTAACCTCTTGGTTCGCACAGGTTGCCTATTTGGCAGAGGATGAAAGGGAAGAGGGAGAACCAATGAGAGAGTAGCTGTTAGGCATTTGGACGGGCACATATCACTGTAATTTCCCGGCAGGAAGAAGAATTAACCAAATTCTCAGCCACCCACCGGGAACCAGTATAGGTCCTGAACCAAAATTTTGGACTTGCGGTCAGCTCACCAAAAACGAGTTGAAAAATGGAGCTCAGGGGCACAGCAATTCACAAACTGGCCGAGTAATAAAGGACAACTGTCGTCCAAAAATCTGTTGAGGGAAGGCAACGAGGCGGACTTGAAAGCGAGGCAGAATAGCAGGAAACAGATTTCAAGAGG
Source organism: Hyperoodon ampullatus (assembly GCF_949752795.1). Taxonomy (NCBI): domain Eukaryota; kingdom Metazoa; phylum Chordata; class Mammalia; order Artiodactyla; family Ziphiidae; genus Hyperoodon; species Hyperoodon ampullatus. The sequence continues at coordinate 287,879 of NW_027640934.1, forward strand.
TACGTTGGAATCGCCTTTAAAGCACAGGAAGAGGGGCACAACTTCGACAATGATGCACTTGGCCAAAAAGGGCGTATGCGTTTTCTCCTGAATATATTCAGGAGAAAACGCATACGCCCTTTTTGGCCAAGCAAGCAAGCGGGCAATGCAAATCTACACTACAAAGAAGTATCACTTCCCACCGGTCAAAAGGGACATCCACAAAATGTGTAAGAACAAGAAAGGCAAGACAGGCCCTGGAGAACAGGGAGCCTTGTTATGCTGATGGGCGGGATGTAAATTGCCAACTGCCTCTCTGGAGGAGTGCATTCTGTTCCCTAAAACAAGTAAAGAACAGAGCTACAGAGCCAAGGGCACTACCAGTCTAGGGAATATACCTTGGGAAAACTGAAAATCAATAAGACAGAGCCACCCCAAAATTTAGGGCTGTACTGCATACAAGGACCTCAACTTGGATACACCTTAAGTATCCCAGAAAATATAAACATGGTTCAAAAAATTGTGGTACTTATGTACGATGGAATATCCCTCAGCCATGAAATCAATGTCATAAGACCTGTAGCAGCAAAATGGGTGGATTCAGGTACGATGATTCTAAGTGAAATAAGTCACACAGAAAAAGAAACTTATCATAAGATATCACTTATGAAGATCCTGTAAACATGGCTACACTTGAACTGAGTTAGGAAAGAGAACAGTGTCTCACATTTAGAAAACACTCTTATGCCTGCTTAAGAGGGAAGGAGAGGTGGGGTGATGCATAAAACCAGAGTTTGATATAAGCACAGGTACCGTTCCAAAAACCAACTATGGAATAGACAAGACCTACACCGTCCTCAGTGAAAGGGACTCAAAACCCCATATTTCCCGCAGAGGAAAATATCTGACTAGTAAGAATCTTAAAACCTATGTATTGATATGTCTCCGTAAGGGAATCAAGTGTGTCTAGACTGGCATAAACATGGCAGTGAGAATCAGCTCAAACCCACTATAAAATGGAATTTCAAAAACAAAACAAAAAAACTGGGAAATTCTTTACAATTCCTTCAGGGTCTCTGATGAAAGCTGGAATGACCCTATCTACAACGACAGCTGGATGTGGCATAAGGAGGGACACTTGGGACTGAGACGATTGGTGAGATTGGGTGAGCAAATGCAGACCCTTTAAAGCAATAATGCATGGCACCCATTCCATGGGTCCGAACTCTCCAGGTTGAAGGGAATATTACTACAGCTATAACATGTGCGGGAAACCTAGAGAACGGACACACTGTGAATACGAAAGGTTTCTAAAACTCAACGAATAGTCCCTCTCCTGGTGCTCCAGTTTGACTTTCCGTCTGCTTTACTATCAACCTCCCAACTTGGAGAGACAGCCCCTTTAACCTCTTGGTTCGCACAGGTTGCCAATTTGGCAGAGGATGAAAGGGAAGAGGGAGAACCAATGAGAGAGTAGCTGTTAGGCATTTGGACGGGCACATATCACTCTAATTTCCCAGCAGGAAGAAGAATTAACCAAATTCTCAGCCACCCACCGGGAACCAGTATAGGTCCTGAACCAAAATTTTGGACTTGCGGTCAGCTCACCAAAAACGAGTTGAAAAATGGAGCTCATGGGCACAGCAATTCACAAACTGGCCGAGTAATAAAGGACAACTATCGTCCAAAAATCTGTTGAGGGAAGGCAACGAGGCGGACTTGAAAATGAGGCAGAATAGCAGGAAACAGATTTCAAGAGGTACGCTGGAATTGCCTTTAAAGCACAGGAAGAGGGGCACAACTTCGACAATGACGCACTTGGCCAAAAAGGGCGTATGCGTTTTCTCCTGAATATATTCAGGAGAAAACGCATACGCCCTTTTTGGCCAAGCAAGCAAGCGGGCAATGCAAATCTACACTACAAAGAAGTATCACTTCCCACCGGTCAAAAGGGACATCCACAAAATGTGTAAGAACAATAAAGGCAAGACAGGCCCTGGAGAACAGGGAGCCTTGTTATTCTGATGGGCGGGATGTAAATTGACAACTGCCTCTCTGGAGGAGTGCATTCTGTTCCCTAAAACAAGTAAAGAACAGAGCTACAGAGCCAAGGGCACTACCAGTCTAGGGAATATACCTTGGGAAAACTGAAAATCAATAAGACAGAGCCACCCCAAAATTTAGGGCTGCACTGCATACAAGGACCTCAACTTGGATACAACTTAAGTATCCCAGAAAATATAAACATGGTTCAAAAAATTGTGGTACTTACGTACGATGGAATATCCCTCAGCCATGAAATCAATGTCATAAGACCTGTAGCCTCAAAATGGGTGGATTCAGGTACGATGATTCTAAGTGAAATAAGTCACACAGAAAAAGAAACTTATCATAAGATATCACTTATGAAGATCCTGTAAACATGGCTACACTTGAACTGAGTTAGGAAAGAGAACAGTGTCTCACATTTAGAAAACACTCTTATACCTGCTTAAGGGGGAAGGAGAGGTGGGGTGATGCATAAAACCAGAGTTTGATATAAGCACAAGTACCGTTCCAAAAACCAACTATGGAATAGACAAGACCTACACCTTCCTCAGTGATAGGGACTCAAAACCCCATATTTCCCGCAGAGGAAAATATCTGACTAGTAAGAATCTTAAAACCTATGTATTGATATGTCTCCGTAAGGGAATCAAGTGTGTCTAGACTGGCATAAACATGGCAGCGAGAATCAGCTCAAACCCACTAGAAAAAGGAATTTCAAAAACAAAACAAAAAAACTGGGAAATTCTTTACAATTCCTTCAGGGTCAATGATGAAAGCTGCAATGACCCTATCTACAATGACAGCTGGATGTGGCATAAAGAGGGACACTTGGGACTGAGACGATTGGTGAGATTGGGTGAGCAAATGCAGACCCTTTAAAGCAATAATGCATGGCACCCATTCCATGGGTCCGAACTCTCCAGGTTGAAGGGAATATTACTACAGCTATAACATGTGCGGGAAACCTAGAGAACGGACACACTGTGAATACGAATGGTTTCTAAAACTCAAAGAATAGACCCTCTCCTGGTGCTCCGGTTTGACTTTCCGTCTGCTTTACTATCAACCTCCCAACTTGGAGAGACAGCCCCTTTAACCTCTTGGTTCGCACAGGTTGCCAATTTGGCAGAGGATGAAAGGGAAGAGGGAGAACCAATGAGAGAGTAGCTGTTAGGCATTTGGACGGGCACATATCACTGTAATTTCCCGGCAGGAAGAAGAATTAACCAAATTCTCAGCCACCCACTGGGAACCAGTATAGGTCCTGAACCAAAATTTTGGACTTGCGGTCAGCTCACCAAAAACGAGTTGAAGAATGGAGCTCAGGGGCACAGCAATTCACAAACTGGCCGAGTAATAAAGGACAACTATCGTCCAAAAATCTGTTGAGGGAAGGCAACGAGGCGGACTTGAAAGCCAGGCAGAATAGCAGGAAACAGATTTCAAGAGGTACGTTGGAATCGCCTTTAAAGCACAGGAAGAGGGGCACAACTTCGACAATGATGCACTTGGCCAAAAAGGGCGTATGCGTTTTCTCCTGAATATATTCAGGAGAAAACGCATACGCCCTTTTTGGCCAAGCAAGCAAGCGGGCAATGCAAATCTGCACTACAAAGAAGTATCACTTCCCACCGGTCAAAAGGGACATCCACAAAATGTGTAAGAACAAGAAAGGCAAGACAGGCCCTGGAGAACAGGGAGCCTTGTTATGCTGATGGGCGGGATGTAAATTGCCAACTGCCTCTCTGGAGGAGTGCATTCTGTTCCCTAAAACAAGTAAAGAACAGAGCTACAGAGCCAAAGGCACTACCAGTCTAGGGAATATACCTTGGGAAAACTGAAAATCAATAAGACAGAGCCACCCCAAAATTTAGGGCTGCACTGCATACAAGGACCTCAACTTGGATACACCTTAAGTATCCCAGAAAATATAAACATGGTTCAAAAAATTGTGGTACTTACGTACGATGGAATATCCCTCAGCCATGAAATCAATGTCATAAGACCAGTAGCAGCAAAATGGGTGGATTCAGGTATGATGATTCTAAGTGAAATAAGTCACACAGAAAAAGAAACTTATCATAAGATATCACTTATGAAGATCCTGTAAACATGGCTACACTTGAACTGAGTTAGGAAAGAGAACAGTGTCTCACATTTAGAAAACACTCTTATACCTGCTTAAGGGGGAAGGAGAGGTGGGGTGATGCATAAAACCAGAGTTTGATATAAGCACAGGTACCGTTCCAAAAACCAACTATGGAATAGACAAGACCTACACCGTCCTCAGTGAAAGGGACTCAAAACACCATATTTCCCGCAGAGGAAAATATCTGACTAGTAAGAATCTTAAAACCTATGCGTTGATATGTCTCCATAAGGGAATCAAGTGTGTCTAGACTGGCATAAACATGGCAGCGAGAATCAGCTCAAACCCACTATAAAAAGGAATTTCAAAAACAAAACAAAAAAACTGGGAAATTCTATCCAATTCCTTCAGGGTATCTGATGAAGGCTGGAATGACCCTATCTACAACGACAGCTGGATGTGGCATAAGGAGGGACACTTGGGACTGAGACGATTGGTGAGATTGGGTGAGCAAATGCAGACCCATTAAAGCAATAATGCATGGCACCCATTCCATGGGTCCGAACTCTCCAGGTTGAAGGGAATATTACTACAGCTATAACATGTGCGGGAAACCTAGAGAACGGACACACTGTGAATACAAAAGGTTTCTAAAACTCAACGAATAGTCCCACTCCTGGTGCTCTGGTTTGACTTTCCGTCTGCTTTACTATCAACCTCCCAATTTGGAGAGACAGCCCCTTTAACCTCTTGGTTCGCACAGGTTGCCAATTTGGCAGAGGATGAAAGGGAAGAGGGAGAACCAATGAGAGAGTAGCTGTTAGGCATTTGGACGGTCACATATCACTGTAATTTCCCGGCAGGAAGAAGAATTAACCAAATTCTCAGCCACCCACCGGGAACCAGTATAGGTCCTGAACCAAAATTTTGGACTTGCGGTCAGCTCACCAAAAACGAGTTGAAAAATGGAGCTCAGGGGCACAGCAATTCACAAACTGGCCGAGTAATAAAGGACAACTATCGTCCAAAAATCTGTTGAGGGAAGGCAACGAGGCGGACTTGAAAGCGAGGCAGAATAGCAGGAAACAGATTTCAAGAGGTACGTTGGAATCGCCTTTAAAGCACAGGAAGAGGGGCACAACTTCGACAATGATGCACTTGGCCAAAAAGGGCGTATGCGTTTTCTCCTGAATATATTCAGGAGAAAACGCATACGCCCTTTTTGGCCAAGCAAGCAAGCGGGCAATGCAAATCTGCACTACAAAGAAGTATCACATCCCACCGGTCAAAAGGGACATCCACAAAATGTGTAAGAACAAGAAAGGCAAGACAGGCCCTGGAGAACAGGGAGCCTTGTTATGCTGATGGGCGGGATGTAAATTGACAACTGCCTCTCTGGAGGAGTGCATTCTGTTCCCTAAAACAAGTAAAGAACAGAGCTACAGAGCCAAGGGCACTACCAGTCTAGGGAATATACCTTGGGAAAACTGAAAATCAATAAGACAGAGCCACCCCAAAATTTAGGGCTGCACTGCATACAAGGACCTCAACTTGGATACACCTTAAGTATCCCAGAAAATATAAACATGGTTCAAAAAATTGTGGTACTTACGTACGATGGAATATCCCTCAGCCATGAAATCAATGTCATAAGACCAGTAGCAGCAAAATGGGTGGATTCAGGTACGATGATTCTAAGTGAAATAAGTCACACAGAAAAAGAAACTTATCATAAGATATCACTTATGAAGATCCTGTAAACATGGCTACACTTGAACTGAGTTAGGAAAGAGAACAGTGTCTCACATTTAGAAAACACTCTTATACCTGCTTAAGGGGGAAGGAGAGGTGGGGTGATGCATAAAACCAGAGTTTGATATAAGCACAGGTACCGTTCCAAAAACCAACTATGGAATAGACAAGACCTACACCGTCCTCAGTGAAAGGGACTCAAAACCCCATATTTCCCACAGAGGAAAATATCTGACTAGTAAGAATCTTAAAACCTATGTATTGATATGTCTCCGTAAGGGAATCAAGTGTGTCTAGACTGGCATAAACATGGCAGCGAGAATCAGCTCAAACCCACTATAAAAAGGAATTTCAAAAACAAAACAAAAAAACTGGGAAATTCTTTACAATTCCTTCAGGGTCTCTGATGAAATCTGGAATGACCCTATCTACAACGACAGCTGGATGTGGCATAATGAGGGACACTTGGGACTGAGACGATTGGTGAGATTGGGTGAGCAAATGCAGACCCTTTAAAGCAATAATGCATGGCACCCATTCCATGGGTCCGAACTCTCCAGGTTGAAGGGAATATTACTACAGCTATAACATGTGCAGGAAACCTAGAGAACGGACACACTGTGAATACGAAAGGTTTCTAAAACTCAACGCATAGTCCCTCTCCTGGTGCTCCGGTTTGACTTTCCGTCTGCTTTACTATCAACCTCCCAACTTGGAGAGACAGCCCCTTTAACCTCTTGGTTCGCACAGGTTGCCAATTTGGCAGAGGATGAAAGGGAAGAGGGAGAACCAATGAGAGAGTAGCTGTTAGGCATTTGGACGGGCACATATCACTGTAATTTCCCGGCAGGAAGAAGAATTAACCAAATTCTCAGCCACCCACCGGGAACCAGTATAGGTCCTGAACCAAAATTTTGGACTTGCGGTCAGCTCACCAAAAACGAGTTGAAAAATGGAGCTCAGGGGCACAGCAATTCACAAACTGGCCGAGTAATAAAGGACAACTATCGTCCAAAAATCTGTTGAGGGAAGGCAACGAGGCGGACTTGAAAGCGAGGCAGAATAGCAGGAAACAGATTTCAAGAGGTACGTTGGAATCGCCTTTAAAGCACAGGAAGAGGGGCACAACTTCGACAATGACGCACTTGGCCAAAAAGGGCGTATGCGTTTTCTCCTGAATATATTCAGGAGAAAACGCATACGCCCTTTTTGGCCAAGCAAGCAAGCGGGCAATGCAAATCTACACTACAAAGAAGTATCACTTCCCACCGGTCAAAAGGGACATCCACAAAATGTGTAAGAACAAGAAAGGCAAGACAGGCCCTGGAGAACAGGGAGCCTTGTTATTCTGATGGGCGGGATGTAAATTGACAACTGCCTCTCTGGAGGAGTGCATTCTGTTCCCTAAAACAAGTAAAGAACAGAGCTACAGAGCCAAGGGCACTACCAGTCTAGGGAATATACCTTGGGAAAACTGAAAATCAATAAGACAGAGCCACCCCAAAATTTAGGGCTGCACTGCATACAAGGACCTCAACTTGGATACAACTTAAGTATCCCAGAAAATATAAACATGGTTCAAAAAATTGTGGTACTTACGTACGATGGAATATCCCTCAGCCATGAAATCAATGTCATAAGACCAGTAGCCTCAAAATGGGTGGATTCAGGTACGATGATTCTAAGTGAAATAAGTCACACAGAAAAAGAAACTTATCATAAGATATCACTTATGAAGATCCTGTAAACATGGCTACACTTGAACTGAGTTAGGAAAGAGAACAGTGTCTCACATTTAGAAAACACTCTTATACCTGCTTAAGGGGGAAGGAGAGGTGGGGTGATGCATAAAACCAGAGTTTGATATAAGCACAAGTACCGTTCCAAAAACCAACTATGGAATAGACAAGACTTACACCTTCCTCAGTGATAGGGACTCAAAACCCCATATTTCCCGCAGAGGAAAATATCTGACTAGTAAGAATCTTAAAACCTATGTATTGATATGTCTCCGTAAGGGAATCAAGTGTGTCTAGACTGGCATAAACATGGCAGCGAGAATCAGCTCAAACCCACTATAAAAAGGAATTTCAAAAACAAAACAAAAAAACTGGGAAATTCTTTACAATTCCTTCAGGGTCAATGATGAAAGCTGCAATGACCCTATCTACAATGACAGCTGGATGTGGCATAAGGAGGGACACTTGGGACTGAGACGATTGGTGAGATTGGGTGAGCAAATGCAGACCCTTTAAAGCAATAATGCATGGCACCCATTCCATGGGTCCGAACTCTCCAGGTTGAAGGGAATATTACTACAGCTATAACATGTGCGGGAAACCTAGAGAACGGACACACTGTGAATACGAAAGGTTTCTAAAACTCAAAGAATAGACCCTCTCCTGGTGCTCCGGTTTGACTTTCCGTCTGCTTTACTATCAACCTCCCAACTTGGAGAGACAGCCCCTTTAACCTCTTGGTTCGCACAGGTTGCCAATTTGGCAGAGGATGAAAGGGAAGAGGGAGAACCAATGAGAGAGTAGCTGTTAGGCATTTGGACGGGCACATATCACTGTAATTTCCCGGCAGGAAGAAGAATTAACCAAATTCTCAGCCACCCACTGGGAACCAGTATAGGTCCTGAACCAAAATTTTGGACTTGCGGTCAGCTCACCAAAAACGAGTTGAAGAATGGAGCTCAGGGGCACAGCAATTCACAAACTGGCCGAGTAATAAAGGACAACTATCGTCCAAAAATCTGTTGAGGGAAGGCAACGAGGCGGACTTGAAAGCGAGGCAGAATAGCAGGAAACAGATTTCAAGAGGTACGTTGGAATCGCCTTTAAAGCACAGGAAGAGGGGCACAACTTCGACAATGATGCACTTGGCCAAAAAGGGCGTATGCGTTTTCTCCTGAATATATTCAGGAGAAAACGCATACGCCCTTTTTGGCCAAGCAAGCAAGCGGGCAATGCAAATCTGCACTACAAAGAAGTATCACTTCCCACCGGTCAAAAGGGACATCCACAAAATGTGTAAGAACAAGAAAGGCAAGACAGGCCCTGGAGAACAGGGAGCCTTGTTATGCTGATGGGCGGGATGTAAATTGCCAACTGCCTCTCTGGAGGAGTGCATTCTGTTCCCTAAAACAAGTAAAGAACAGAGCTACAGAGCCAAAGGCACTACCAGTCTAGGGAATATACCTTGGGAAAACTGAAAATCAATAAGACAGAGCCACCCCAAAATTTAGGGCTGCACTGCATACAAGGACCTCAACTTGGATACACCTTAAGTATCCCAGAAAATATAAACATGGTTCAAAAAATTGTGGTACTTACGTACGATGGAATATCCCTCAGCCATGAAATCAATGTCATAAGACCAGTAGCAGCAAAATGGGTGGATTCAGGTATGATGATTCTAAGTGAAATAAGTCACACAGAAAAAGAAACTTATCATAAGATATCACTTATGAAGATCCTGTAAACATGGCTACACTTGAACTGAGTTAGGAAAGAGAACAGTGTCTCACATTTAGAAAACACTCTTATACCTGCTTAAGGGGGAAGGAGAGGTGGGGTGATGCATAAAACCAGAGTTTGATATAAGCACAGGTACCGTTCCAAAAACCAACTATGGAATAGACAAGACCTACACCGTCCTCAGTGAAAGGGACTCAAAACACCATATTTCCCGCAGAGGAAAATATCTGACTAGTAAGAATCTTAAAACCTATGTGTTGATATGTCTCCATAAGGGAATCAAGTGTGTCTAGACTGGCATAAACATGGCAGCGAGAATCAGCTCAAACCCACTATAAAAAGGAATTTCAAAAACAAAACAAAAAAACTGGGAAATTCTATGCAATTCCTTCAGGGTATCTGATGAAGGCTGGAATGACCCTATCTACAACGACAGCTGGATGTGGCATAAGGAGGGACACTTGGGACTGAGACGATTGGTGAGATTGGGTGAGCAAATGCAGACCCATTAAAGCAATAATGCATGGCACCCATTCCATGGGTCCGAACTCTCCAGGTTGAAGGGAATATTACTACAGCTATAACATGTGCGGGAAACCTAGAGAACGGACACACTGTGAATACAAAAGGTTTCTAAAACTCAACGAATAGTCCCACTCCTGGTGCTCTGGTTTGACTTTCCGTCTGCTTTACTATCAACCTCCCAACTTGGAGAGACAGCCCCTTTAACCTCTTGGTTCGCACAGGTTGCCAATTTGGCAGAGGATGAAAGGGAAGAGGGAGAACCAATGAGAGAGTAGCTCTTAGGCATTTGGACGGTCACATATCACTGTAATTTCCCGGCAGGAAGAAGAATTAACCAAATTCTCAGCCACCCACCAGGAACCAGTATAGGTCCTGAACCAAAATTTTGGACTTGCGGTCAGCTCACCAAAAACGAGTTGAAAAATGGAGCTCAGGGGCACAGCAATTCACAAACTGGCCGAGTAATAAAGGACAACTATCGTCCAAAAATCTGTTGAGGGAAGGCAACGAGGCGGACTTGAAAGCGAGGCAGAATAGCAGGAAACAGATTTCAAGAGGTACGTTGGAATCGCCTTTAAAGCACAGGAAGAGGGGCACAACTTCGACAATGATGCACTTGGCCAAAAAGGGCGTATGCGTTTTCTCCTGAATATATTCAGGAGAAAACGCATACGCCCTTTTTGGCCAAGCAAGCAAGCGGGCAATGCAAATCTGCACTACAAAGAAGTATCACATCCCACCGGTCAAAAGGGACATCCACAAAATGTGTAAGAACAAGAAAGGCAAGACAGGCCCTGGAGAACAGGGAGCCTTGTTATGCTGATGGGCGGGATGTAAATTGACAACTGCCTCTCTGGAGGAGTGCATTCTGTTCCCTAAAACAAGTAAAGAACAGAGCTACAGAGCCAAGGGCACTACCAGTCTAGGGAATATACCTTGGGAAAACTGAAAATCAATAAGACAGAGCCACCCCAAAATTTAGGGCTGCACTGCATACAAGGACCTCAACTTGGATACACCTTAAGTATCCCAGAAAATATAAACATGGTTCAAAAAATTGTGGTACTTACGTACGATGGAATATCCCTCAGCCATGAAATCAATGTCATAAGACCAGTAGCAGCAAAATGGGTGGATTCAGGTACGATGATTCTAAGTGAAATAAGTCACACAGAAAAAGAAACTTATCATAAGATATCACTTATGAAGATCCTGTAAACATGGCTACACTTGAACTGAGTTAGGAAAGAGAACAGTGTCTCACATTTAGAAAACACTCTTATACCTGCTTAAGGGGGAAGGAGAGGTGGGGTGATGCATAAAACCAGAGTTTGATATAAGCACAGGTACCGTTCCAAAAACCAACTATGGAATAGACAAGACCTACACCGTCCTCAGTGAAAGGGACTCAAAACCCCATATTTCCCACAGAGGAAAATATCTGACTAGTAAGAATCTTAAAACCTATGTATTGATATGTCTCCGTAAGGGAATCAAGTGTGTCTAGACTGGCATAAACATGGCAGCGAGAATCAGCTCAAACCCACTATAAAAAGGAATTTCAAAAACAAAACAAAAAAACTGGGAAATTCTTTACAATTCCTTCAGGGTCTCTGATGAAAGCTGGAATGACCCTATCTACAACGACAGCTGGATGTGGCATAAGGAGGGACACTTGGGACTGAGACGATTGGTGAGATTGGGTGAGCAAATGCAGACCCTTTAAAGCAATAATGCATGGCACCCATTCCATGGGTCCGAACTCTCCAGGTTGAAGGGAATATTACTACAGCTATAACATGTGCAGGAAACCTAGAGAACGGACACACTGTGAATACGAAAGGTTTCTAAAACTCAACGCATAGTCCCTCTCCTGGTGCTCCGGTTTGACTTTCCGTCTGCTTTACTATCAACCTCCCAACTTGGAGAGACAGCCCCTTTAACCTCTTGGTTCGCACAGGTTGCCAATTTGGCAGAGGATGAAAGGGAAGAGGGAGAACCAATGAGAGAGTAGCTGTTAGGCATTTGGACGGGCACATATCACTGTAATTTCCCGGCAGGAAGAAGAATTAACCAAATTCTCAGCCACCCACCGGGAACCAGTATAGGTCCTGAACCAAAATTTTGGACTTGCGGTCAGCTCACCAAAAACGAGTTGAAAAATGGAGCTCAGGGGCACAGCAATTCACAAACTGGCCGAGTAATAAAGGACAACTATCGTCCAAAAATCTGTTGAGGGAAGGCAACGAGGCGGACTTGAAAGCGAGGCAGAATAGCAGGAAACAGATTTCAAGAGGTACGTTGGAATCGCCTTTAAAGCACAGGAAGAGGGGCACAACTTCGACAATGATGCACTTGGCCAAAAAGGGCGTATGCGTTTTCTCCTGAATATATTCAGGAGAAAACGCATACGCCCTTTTTGGCCAAGCAAGCAAGCGGGCAATGCAAATCTGCACTACAAAGAAGTATCACTTCCCACCGGTCAAAAGGGACATCCACAAAATGTGTAAGAACAAGAAAGGCAAGACAGGCCCTGGAGAACAGGGAGCCTTGTTATGCTGATGGGCGGGATGTAAATTGCCAACTGCCTCTCTGGAGGAGTGCATTCTGTTCCCTAAAACAAGTAAAGAACAGAGCTACAGAGCCAAGGGCACTACCAGTCTAGGGAATATACCTTGGGAAAACTGAAAATCAATAAGACAGAGCCACCCCAAAATTTAGGGCTGCACTGCATACAAGGACCTCAACTTGGATACACCTTAAGTATCCCAGAAAATATAAACATGGTTCAAAAAATTGTGGTACTTACGTACGATGGAATATCCCTCAGCCATGAAATCAATGTCATAAGACCAGTAGCAGCAAAATGGGTGGATTCAGGTACGATGATTCTAAGTGAAATAAGTCACACAGAAAAAGAAACTTATCATAAGATATCACTTATGAAGATCCTGTAAACATGGCTACACTTGAACTGAGTTAGGAAAGAGAACAGTGTCTCACATTTAGAAAACACTCTTATACCTGCTTAAGGGGGAAGGAGAGGTGGGTTGATGCATAAAACCAGAGTTTGATATAAGCACAGGTACCGTTCCAAAAACCAACTATGGAATAGACAAGACCTACACCATCCTCAGTGAAAGGGACTCAAAACCCCATATTTCCCGCAGAGGAAAGTATCTGACTAGTAAGAATCTTAAAACCTATGTATTGATATGTCTCCGTAAGGGAATCAAGTGTGTCTAGACTGGCATAAACATGGCAGCGAGAATCAGCTCAAACCCACTATAAAAAGGAATTTCAAAAACAAAACAAAAAAACTGGGAAATTCTTTACAATTCCTTCAGGGTCTCTGATGAAAGCTGGAATGACCCTATCTACAACGACAGCTGGATATGGCATAAGAAGGGACACTTGGGACTGAGACGATTGGTGAGATTGGGTGAGCAAATGCAGACCCTTTAAAGCAATAATGCATGGCACCCATTCCATGGGTCCGAACTCTCCAGGTTGAAGGGAATATTACTACAGCTATAACATGTGCTGGAAACCTAGGGAACGGACACACTGTGAATACGAAAGGTTTCTAAAACTCCACGCATAGTCCCTCTCCTGGTGCTCCGGTTTGACTTTCCGTCTGCTTTACTATCAACCTCCCAACTTGGAGAGACAGCCCCTTTAACATCGTGGTTCGCACAGGTTGCCAATTTGGCAGAGGATGAAAGGGAAGAGGGAGAACCAATGAGAGAGTAGCTGTTAGGCATTTGGACGGGCACATATCACTGTAATTTCCCGGCAGGAAGAAGAATTAACCAAATTCTCAGCCACCCACCGGGAACCAGTATAGGTCCTGAAGCAAAATTTTGGACTTGCAGTCAGCTCACCAAAAACGAGTTGAAAAATGGAGCTCAGGGGCACAGCAATTCACAAACTGGCCGAGTAATAAAGGACAACTATCGTCCAAAAATCTGTTGAGGGAAGGCAACGAGGCGGACTTGAAAGCGAGGCAGAATAGCAGGAAACAGATTTCAAGAGGTACGTTGGAATCGCCTTTAAAGCACAGGAAGAGGGGCACAACTTCGACAATGATGCACTTGGCCAAAAAGGGCGTATGCGTTTTCTCCTGAATATATTCAGGAGAAAACGCATACGCCCTTTTTGGCCAAGCAAGCAAGCGGGCAATGCAAATCTGCACTACAAAGAAGTATCACTTCCCAACAGTCAAAGGGGTCATCCACAAAATGTGTAAGAACAAGAAAGGCAAGACAGGCCCTGGAGAACAGGGAGCCTTGTTATGCTGATGGGCGGGATGTAAATTGCCAACTGCCTCTCTGGAGGAGTGCATTCTGTTCCCTAAAACAAGTAAAGAACAGAGCTACAGAGCCAAGGGCACTACCAGTCTAGGGAATATACCTTGGGAAAACTGAAAATCAATAAGACAGAGCCACCCCAAAATTTAGGGCTGCACTGCATACAAGGACCTCAACTTGGATACACCTTAAGTATCCCAGAAAATATAAACACGGTTCAAAAAATTGTGGTACTTACGTACGATGGAATATCCCTCAGCCATGAAATCAATGTCATAAGACCAGTAGCAGCAAAATGGGTGGATTCAGGTACGATGATTCTAAGTGAAATAAGTCACACAGAAAAAGAAACTTATCATAAGATATCACTTATGAAGATCCTGTAAACATGGCTACACTTGAACTGAGTTAGGAAAGAGAACAGTGTCTCACATTTAGAAAACACTCTTATACCTGCTTAAGGGGGAAGGAGAGGTGGGGTGATGCATAAAACCAGAGTTTGATATAAGCACAGGTACCGTTCCAAAAACCAACTATGGAATAGACAAGACCTACACCTTCCTCAGTGAAAGGGACTCAAAACCCCATATTTCCCGCAGAGGAAAATATCTGACTAGTAAGAATCTTAAAACCTATGTATTGATATGTCTCCGTAAGGGAATCAAGTGTGTCTAGACTGGCATAAACATGGCAGCGAGAATCAGCTCAAACCCACTATAAAAAGGAATTTCAAAAGCAAAACAAAAAAATGGGGAAATTCTTTACAATTCCTTCAGGGTCTCTGATGAAAGCTGGAATGACCCTATCTACAATGACAGCTGGATGTGGCATAAGGAGGGACACTTGGGACTGAGACGATTGGTGAGATTGGGTGAGCAAATGCAGACCCTTTAAAGCAATAATGCATGGCACCCATTCCATGGGTCCGAACTCTCCAGGTTGAAGGGAATATTACTACAGCTATAACATGTGCGGGAAACCTAGTGAACGGACACACTGTGAATACGAAAGGTTTCTAAAACTCAACGAATAGTCCCTCTCCTGGTGCTCCGGTTTGAATTTCCGTCTGCTTTACTATCAACCTCCCAACTTGGAGAGACAGCCCCTTTAACCTCTTGGTTCGCACAGGTTGCCAATTTGGCAGAGGATGAAAGGGAAGAGGGAGAACCAATGAGAGAGTAGCTGTTAGGCATTTGGACGGGCACATATCACTGTAATTTCCCGGCAGGAAGAAGAATTAACCAAATTCTCAGCCACCCACCGGGAACCAGTATAGGTCCTGAACCAAAATTTTGGACTTGCGGTCAGCTCACCAAAAACGAGTTGAAAAATGGAGCTCAGGGGCACTGCAATTCACAAACTGGCCAAGTAATAAAGGACAACTATCGTCCAAAAATCTGTTGAGGGAAGGCAACGAGGCGGACTTGAAAGCGAGGCAGAATAGCAGGAAACAGATTTCAAGAGGTACGTTGGAATCGCCTTTAAAGCACAGGAAGAGGGGCACAACTTCGACAATGATGCACTTGGCCAAAAAGGGCGTATGCGTTTTCTCCTGAATATATTCAGGAGAAAACGCATACGCCCTTTTTGGCCAAGCAAGCAAGCGGGCAATGCAAATCTGCACTACAAAGAAGTATCACTTCCCACCGGTCAAAAGGGACATCCACAAAATGTGTAAGAACAAGAAAGGCAAGACAGGCCCTGGAGAACAGGGAGCCTTGTTATGCTGATGGGCGGGATGTAAATTGCCAACTGCCTCTCTGGAGGAGTGCATTGTGTTCCCTAAAACAAGTAAACAACAGAGCTACAGAGCCAAGGGCACTTCCAGTCTAGGGAATATACCTTGGGAAAACTGAAGATCAATAAGACAGAGCCACCCCAAAATTTAGATCTGCACTGCTTACAAGGACCTCAACTTGGGTACACCTTAAATATCCCAGGAAATATAAAAATGGTTCAAAAAATTGTGGTACTTACGTACGATGGAATATCCCTCAGCCATGAAATCAATGTCATAAGACCAGTAGCAGCAAAATGGGTGGATTCAGGTACGATGATTCTAAGTGAAATAAGTCACACAGAAAAAGAAACTTATCATAAGATATCACTTATGAAGATCCTGTAAACATGGCTACACTTGAACTGAGTTAGGAAAGAGAAGAGTGTCTCACATTTAGAAAACACTCTTATGCCTGCTTAAGGGGGAAGGAGAGGTGGGGTGATGCATAAAACCAGAGTTTGATATAAGCACAGGTACCGTTCCAAAAACCAACTATGGAATAGACAAGACCTACACCGTCCTCAGTGAAAGGGACTCAAAACCCCATATTTCCCGCAGAGGAATATATCTGAGTAGTAAGAATCTTAAAACCTATGTATTGATATGTCTCCGTAAGGGAATCAAGTGTGTCTAGACTGGCATAAACATGGCAGCGAGAATCAGCTCAAACCCACTATAAAAAGGAATTTCAAAAACAAAAGAAAAAAACTGGGAAATTCTTTACAATTCCTTCAGGGTCTCTGATGAAAGCTGGAATGACCCTATCTACAACGACAGCTGGATGTGGCATAAGGAGGGACACTTGGGACTGAGACGATTGGTGAGATTGGGTGAGCAAATGCAGACCCTTTAAAGCAATAATGCATGGCACCCATTCCATGGGTCCGAACTCTCCAGGTTGAAGGGAATATTACTACAGCTATAACATGTGCGGGAAACCTAGAGAACGGACACACTGTGAATACGAAAGGTTTCTAAAACTCAACGAATAGTCCCTCTCCTGGTGCTCCGGTTTGACTTCCTTCTCCTTTACTATCAACCTCCCAACTTGGAGAGACAGCCCCTTTAACCTCTTGGTTCGCACAGGTTGCCAATTTGGCAGAGGATGAAAGGGAAGAGGGAGAACCAATGAGAGAGTAGCTGTTAGGCATTTGGACGGGCACATATCACTGTAATTTCCCGGCAGGAAGAAGAATTAACCAAATTCTCAGCCACCCACCGGGAACCAGTATAGGTCCTGAACCAAAATTTTGGACTTGCGGTCAGCTCACCAAAAACGAGTTGAAAACTGGAGCTCAGGGGCACAGCAATTCACAAACTGGCCAAGTAATAAAGGACAACTATCGTCCAAAAATCTGTTGAGGGAAGGCAACGAGGCGGACTTGAAAGCGAGGCAGAATAGCAGGAAACAGATTTCAAGAGGTACGTTGGAATCGCCTTTAAAGCACAGGAAGAGGGGCACAACTTCGACAATGATGCACTTGGCCAAAAGGGGCGTATGCGTTTTCTCCTGAATATATTCAGGAGAAAACGCATACGCCCTTTTTGGCCAAGCAAGCAAGCGGGCAATGCAAATCTGCACTACAAAGGAGTATCACTTACCACCGGTCAAAAGGGACATCCACAAAATGTGTAAGAACAAGAAAGGCAAGACAGGCCCTGGAGAACAGGGAGCCTTGTTATGCTGATGCGCGGGATGTAAATTGTCAACTGCCTCTCTGGAGGAGTGCATTCTGTTCCTTAAAACAAGTAAAGAACAGAGCTACAGAGCCAAGGGCACTACCAGTCTACGGAATATACCTTGGGAAAACTGAAAATCAATAAGACAGAGCCACCCCAAAATTTAGGGCTGCACTGCATACAAGGACCTCAACTTGGATACACCTTAAGTATCCCAGAAAATATAAACATGGTTCAAAAAATTGTGGTACTTACGTACGATGGAATATCCCTCAGTCATGAAATCAATGTCATAAGACCAGTAGCAGCAAAATGGGTGGATTCAGGTACGATGATTCTAAGTGAAATAAGTCACACAGAAAAAGAAACTTATCATAAGATATCACTTATGAAGATCCTGTAAACATGGCTACACTTGAACTGAGTTAGGAAAGAGAACAGTGTCTCACATTTAGAAAACACTCTTATACCTGCTTAAGGGGGAAGGAGAGGTGGGGTGATGCATAAAACCAGAGTTTGATATAAGCACAGGTACCGTTCCAAAAACCAACTATGGAATAGACAAGACCTACACCGTCCTCAGTGAAAGGGACTCAAAACCCCATATTTCCCGCAGAGGAAAATATCTGACTAGTAAGAAACTTAAAACCTATGTATTGATATGTCGCTGTAAGGGAATCAAGTGTGTCTAGACTAGCATAAACATGGCAGCGAGAATCAGCTCAAACCCACTATAAAAAGGAATTTCAAAAACAAAACAAAAAAACTGGGAAATTCTTTACAATTCCTTCAGGGTCTCTGATGAAAGGTGGAATGACCCTATCTACAACGACAGCTGGATGTGGCATAAGGAGGGACACTTGGGACTGAGACGATTGGTGAGATTGGGTGAGCAAATGCAGACCCTTTAAAGCAATAATGCATGGCACCCATTCCATGGGTCCGAACTCTCCAGGTTGAAGGGAATATTACTACAGCTATAACATGTGCGGGAAACCTAGAGAACGGACACACTGTGAATACGAAAGGTTTCTAAAACTCAACGAATAGTCCCTCTCCTGGTGCTCCGGTTTGACTTTCCGTCTGCTTTACTATCAACCTCCCAACTTGGAGAGACAGCCCCTTTAACCTCTTGGTTCGCACAGGTTGCCAATTTGCCAGAGGATGAAAGGGAAGAGGGAGAACCAATGAGAGAGTAGCTGTTAGGCATTTGGACGGGCACATATCACTGTAATTTCCCGGCAGGAAGAAGAATTAACCAAATTCTCAGCCACCCACCGGGAACCAGTATAGGTCCTGAACCAAAATATTGGACTTGCGGTCAGCTCACCAAAAACGAGTTGAAAAATGGAGCTCAGGGGCACAGCAATTCACAAACTGGCCGAGTAATAAAGGACAACTATCGTCCAAAAATCTGTTGAGGGAAGGCAACGAGGCGGACTTGAAAGCGAGGCAGAATAGCAGGAAACAGATTTCAAGAGGTACGTTGGAATCACCTTTAAAGCACAGGAAGAAGGGCACAACTTGGACAATGATGCACTTGGCCATAAAGGGCGTATGCGTTTTCACCTGAATATATTCAGGAGAAAACGCATACGCCCTTTTTGGCCAAGCAAGCAAGCGGGCAATGCAAATCTGCACTACAAAGAAGTATCACTTCCCACCGGTCAAAAGGGACATCCACAAAATGTGTAAGAACAAGAAAGGCAAGACAGGCCCTGGAGAACAGGGAGCCTTGTTATGCTGATGGGCGGGATGTAAATTGCCAACTGCCTCTCTGGAGGAGTGCATTCTGTTCCCTAAAACAAGTAAAGAACAGAGCTACAGAGCCAAGGGCACTACCAGTCTAGGGAATATACCTTGGGAAAACTGAAAATCAATAAGACAGAGCCACCCCAAAATTTAGGGCTGCACTGCATACAAGGACCTCAACTTGGATACACCTTAAGTATCCCAGAAAATATAAACATGGTTCAAAAAATTGTGGTACTTACGTACGATGGAATACCCCTCAGCCATGAAATCAATGTCATAAGACCAGTAGCAGCAAAATGGGTGGATTCAGGTACGATGATTCTAAGTGAAATAAGTCACACAGAAAAAGAAACTTATCATAAGATATCACTTATGAAGATCCTGTAAACATGGCTACACTTGAACTGAGTTAGGAAAGAGAACAGTGTTTCACATTTAGCAAACACTCTTATACCTGCTTAAGGGGGAAGGAGAGGTGGGGTGATGCATAAAACCAGAGTTTGATATAAGCACAGGTACCGTTCCAAAAACCAACTATGGAATAGGCAAGACCTACACCGTCCTCAGTGAAAGGGACTCAAAACCCCATATTTCCCGCAGAGGAAAATATCTGACTAGTAAGAAACTTAAAACCTATGTATTGATATGTCACTGTAAGGGAATCAAGTGTGTCTAGACTAGCATAAACATGGCAGCGAGAATCAGCTCAAACCCACTATAAAAAGGAATTTCAAAAACAAAACAAAAAAACTGGGAAATTCTTTACAATTCCTTCAGGGTCTCTGATGAAAGCTGGAATGACCCTATCTACAACGACAGCTGGATGTGGCATAAGGAGGGACACTTGGGACTGAGACGATTGGTGAGATTGGGTGAGCAAATGCAGACCCTTTAAAGCAATAATGCATGGCACCCATTCCATGGGTCCGAACTCTCCAGGTTGAAGGGAATATTACTACAGCTATAACATGTGCGGGAAACCTAGAGAACGGACACACTGTGAATACGAAAGGTTTCTAAAACTCAACGAATAGTCCCTCTCCTGGTGCTCCGGTTTGACTTTCCGTCTGCTTTACTATCAACCTCCCAACTTGGAGAGACAGCCCCTTTAACCTCTTGGTTCGCACAGGTTGCCAATTTGGCAGAGGATGAAAGGGAAGAGGGAGAACCAATGAGAGAGTAGCTGTTAGGCATTTGGACGGGCACATATCACTGTAATTTCCCGGCAGGAAGAAGAATTAACCAAATTCTCAGCCACCCACCGGGAACCAGTATAGGTCCTGAACCAAAATTTTGGACTTGCGGTCAGCTCACCAAAAACGAGTTGAAAAATGGAGCTCAGGGGCACAGCAATTCACAAACTGGCCGAGTAATAAAGGACAACTATCGTCCAAAAATCTGTTGAGGGAAGGCAACGAGGCGGACTTGAAAGCGAGGCAGTATAGCAGGAAACAGATTTCAAGAGGTACGTTGGAATCGCCTTTAAAGCACAGGAAGAGGGGCACAACTTCGACAATGGTGCACTTGGCCAAAAAGGGCGTATGCGTTTTCTCCTGAATATATTCAGGAGAAAACGCATACGCCCTTTTTGGCCAAGCAAGCAAGCGGGCAATGCAAATCTGCACTACAAAGAAGTATCACATCCCACCTGTCAAAAGGGACATCCACAAAATGTGTAAGAACAAGAAAAGCAAGACAGGCCCTGGAGAACAGGGAGCCTTGTTATGCTGATGGGCGGGATGTAAATTGCCAACTGCCTCTCTGGAGGAGTGCATTCTGTTCCCTAAAACAAGTAAAGAACAGAGCTACAGAGCCAAGGGCACTACCAGTCTAGGGAATATACCTTGGGAAAACTGAAAATCAATAAGACAGAGCCACCCCAAAATTTAGGGCTGCACTGCATACAAGGACCTCAACTTGGATACACCTTAAGTATCCCAGAAAATATAAACATGGTTCAAAAAATTGTGGTACTTACGTACGATGGAATACCCCTCAGCCATGAAATCAATGTCATAAGACCAGTAGCAGCAAAATGGGTGGATTCAGGTACGATGATTCTAAGTGAAATAAGTCACACAGAAAAAGAAACTTATCATAAGATATCACTTATGATGATCCTGTAGACATGGCTACACTTGAACTGAGTTAGGAAAGAGAACAGTGTCTCACATTTAGAAAACACTCTTATACCTGCTTAAGGGGGAAGGAGAGGTGGGGTGATGCATAAAACCAGAGTTTGATATAAGCACAGGTACCGTTCCAAAAACCAACTATGGAATAGACAAGACCTACACCGTCCTCAGTGAAAGGGACTCAAAACCCCATATTTCCCGCAGAGGAAAATATCTGACTAGTAAGAATCTTAAAACCTATGTATTGATATGTCTCCGTAAGGGAATCAAGTGTGTCTAGACTGGCATAAACATGGCAGCGAGAATCAGCTCAAACCCACTATAAAAAGGAATTTCATAAACAAAACAAAAAAACTGGGAAATTCTTTACAATTCCTTCAGGGTCTCTGATGAAAGCTGGAATGACCCTATCTACAATGACAGCTGGATGTGGCATAAGGAGGGACACTTGGGACTGAGACGATTGGTGAGATTGGGTGAGCAAATGCAGACCCTTTAAAGCAATAATGCATGGCACCCATTCCATGGGTCCGAACTCTCCAGGTTGAAGGGAATATTACTACAGCTATAACATGTGCGGGAAACCTAGGGAACGGACACACTGTGAATACGAAAGGTTTCTAAAACTCAACGCATAGTCCCTCTCCTGGTGCTCCGGTTTGACTTTCCGTCTGCTTTACTATCAACCTCCCAACTTGGAGAGACAGCCCCTTTAACCTCTTGGTTCGCACAGGTTGCCAATTTGGCAGAGGATGAAAGGGAAGAGGGAGAACCAATGAGAGAGTAGCTGTTAGGCATTTGGACGGGCACATATCACTGTAATTTCCCGGCAGGAAGAAGAATTAACCAAATTCTCAGCCACCCACCGGGAACCAGTATAGGTCCTGAACCAAAATTTTGGACTTGCGGTCAGCTCACCAAAAACGAGTTGAAAACTGGAGCTCAGGGGCACAGCAATTCACAAACTGGCCGAGTAATAAAGGACAACTATCGTCCAAAAATCTGTTGAGGGAAGGCAACGAGGCGGACTTGAAAGCGAGGCAGAATAGCAGGAAACAGATTTCAAGAGGTACGTTGGAATCGCCTTTAAAGCACAGGAAGAGGGGCACAACTTCGACAATGATGCACTTTGCCAAAAAGGGCGTATGCATTTTCTCCTGAATATATTCAGGAGAAAACGCATACGCCCTTTTTGGCCAAGCAAGCAAGCGGGCAATGCAAATCTGCACTACAAAGAAGTATCACTTCCCACCGGTCAAAAGGGACAACCAAAAAATGTGTAAGAACAAGAAAGGCAAGACAGGCCCTGGCGAACAGGGAGCCATGTTATGCTGATGGGCGGGATGTAAATTGCCAACTGCCTCTCTGGAGGAGTGCATTCTGTTCCCTAAAACAAGTAAAGAACAGAGCTACAGAGCCAAGGGCACTACCAGTCTAGGGAATATACCTTGGGAAAACTGAAAATCAATAAGACAGAGCCACCCCAAAATTTAGGGCTGCACTGCATACAAGGACCTCAACTTGGATACACCTTAAGTATCCCAGAAAATATAAACATGGTTCAAAAAATTGTGGTACTTACGTACGATGGAATACCCCTCAGCCATGAAATCAATGTCATAAGACCAGTAGCAGCAAAATGGGTGGATTCAGGTACGATGATTCTAAGTGAAATAAGTCACACAGAAAAAGAAACTTATCATAAGATATCACTTATGAAGATCCTGTAGACATGGCTACACTTGAACTGAGTTAGGAAAGAGAACAGTGTCTCACATTTAGAAAACACTCTTATACCTGCTTAAGGGGGAAGGAGAGGTGGGGTGATGCATAAAACCAGAGTTTGATATAAGCACAGGTACCGTTCCAAAAACCAACTATGGAATAGACAAGACCTACACCGTCCTCAGTGAAAGGGACTCAAAACCCCATATTTCCCGCAGAGGAAAATATCTGACTAGTAAGAATCTTAAAACCTATGTATTGATATGTCTCCGTAAGGGAATCAAGTGTGTCTAGACTGGCATAAACATGGCAGCGAGAATCAGCTCAAACCCAGTATAAAAAGGAATTTCAAAAACAAAACAAAAAAACTGGGAAATTCTTTACAATTCCTTCAGGGTCTCTGATGAAAGCTGGAATGACCCTCTCTACAATGACAGCTGGATGTGGCATAAGGAGGGACACTTGGGACTGAGACGATTGGTGAGATTGGGTGAGCAAATGCAGACCCTTTAAAGCAATAATGCATGGCACCCATTCCATGGGTCCGAACTCTCCAGGTTGAAGGGAATATTACTACAGCTATAACATGTGCGGGAAACCTAGGGAACGGACACACTGTGAATACGAAAGGTTTCTAAAACTCAACGCATAGTCCCTCTCCTGGTGCTCCGGTTTGACTTTCCGTCTGCTTTACTATCAACCTCCCAACTTGGAGAGACAGCCCCTTTAACCTCTTGGTTCGCACAGGTTGCCAATTTGGCAGAGGATGAAAGGGAAGAGGGAGAACCAATGAGAGAGTAGCTGTTAGGCATTTGGACGGGCACATATCACTGTAATTTCCCGGCTGGAAGAAGAATTAACCAAATTCTCAGCCACCCACCGGGAACCAGTATAGGTCCTGAACCAAAATTTTGGACTTGCGGTCAGCTCACCAAAAACGAGTTGAAAAATGGAGCTCAGGGGCACAGCAATTCACAAACTGGCCGAGTAATAAAGGACAACTATCGTCCAAAAATCTGTTGAGGGAAGGCAACGAGGCGGACTTGAAAGCGAGGCAGAATAGCAGGAAACAGATTTCAAGAGGTACGTTGGAATCGCCTTTAAAGCACAGGAAGAGGGGCACAACTTCGACAATGATGCACTTGGCCAAAAACGGCGTATGCGTTTTCTCCTGAATATATTCAGGAGAAAACGCATACGCCCTTTTTGGCCAAGCAAGCAAGCGGGCAATGCAAATCTGCACTACAAAGAAGTATCACTTCCCACCGGTCAAAAGGGACATCCAAAAAATGTGTAAGAACAAGAAAGGCAAGACAGGCCCTGGCGAACAGGGAGCCTTGTTATGCTGATGGGCGGGATGTAAATTGCCAACTGCCTCTCTGGAGGAGTGCATTCTGTTCCCTAAAACAAGTAAAGAACAGAGCTACAGAGCCAAGGGCACTACCAGTCTAGGGAATATACCTTGGGAAAACTGAAAATCAATAAGACAGAGCCACCCCAAAATTTAGGGCTGCACTGCATACAAGGACCTCAACTTGGATACACCTTAAGTATCCCAGAAAATATAAACATGGTTCAAAAAATTGTGGTACTTACGTACGATGGAATACCCCTCAGCCATGAAATCAATGTCATAAGACCAGTAGCAGCAAAATGGGTGGATTCAGGTACGATGATTCTAAGTGAAATAAGTCACACAGAAAAAGAAACTTATCATAAGATATCACTTATGAAGATCCTGTAGACATGGCTACACTTGAACTGAGTTAGGAAAGAGAACAGTGTCTCACATTTAGAAAACACTCTTATACCTGCTTAAGGGGGAAGGAGAGGTGGGGTGATGCATAAAACCAGAGTTTGATATAAGCACAGGTACCGTTCCAAAAACCAACTATGGAATAGACAAGACCTACACCGTCCTCAGTGAAAGGGACTCAAAACCCCATATTTCCCGCAGAGGAAAATATCTGACTAGTAAGAATCTTAAAACCTATGTATTGATATGTCTCCGTAAGGGAATCAAGTGTGTCTAGACTGGCATAAACATGGCAGCGAGAATCAGCTCAAACCCACTATAAAAAGGAATTTCAAAAACAAAACAAAAAAACTGGGAAATTCTTTACAATTCCTTCAGGGTCCCTGATGAAAGCTGGAATGACCCTATCTACAATGACAGCTGGATGTGGCATAAGGAGGGACACTTGGGACTGAGACGATTGGTGAGATTGGGTGAGCAAATGCAGACCCTTTAAAGCAATAATGCATGGCACCCATTCCATGGGTCCGAACTCTCCAGGTTGAAGGGAATATTACTACAGCTATAACATGTGCGGGAAACCTAGGGAACGGACACACTGTGAATACGAAAGGTTTCTAAAACTCAACGCATAGTCCCTCTCCTGGTGCTCCGGTTTGACTTTCCGTCTGCTTTACTATCAACCTCCCAACTTGGAGAGACAGCCCCTTTAACCTCTTGGTTCGCACAGGTTGCCAATTTGGCAGAGGATGAAAGGGAAGAGGGAGAACCAATGAGAGAGTAGCTGTTAGGCATTTGGACGGGCACATATCACTGTAATTTCCCGGCTGGAAGAAGAATTAACCAAATTCTCAGCCACCCACCGGGAACCAGTATAGGTCCTGAACCAAAATTTTGGACTTGCGGTCAGCTCACCAAAAACGAGTTGAAAACTGGAGCTCAGGGGCACAGCAATTCACAAACTGGCCGAGTAATAAAGGACAACTATCGTCCAAAAATCTGTTGAGGGAAGGCAACGAGGCGGACTTGAAAGCGAGGCAGAATAGCAGGAAACAGATTTCAAGAGGTACGTTGGAATCGCCTTTAAAGCACAGGAAGAGGGGCACAACTTCGACAATGATGCACTTGGCCAAAAAGTGCATATGCGTTTTCTCCTGAATATATTCAGGAGAAAACGCATACGCCCTTTTTGGCCAAGCAAGCAAGCGGGCAATGCAAATCTGCACTACAAAGAAGTATCACTTCCCACCGGTCAAAAGGGACATCCAAAAAATGTGTAAGAACAAGAAAGGCAAGACAGGCCCTGGCGAACAGGGAGCCTTGTTATGCTGATGGGCGGGATGTAAATTGCAAACTGCCTCTCTGGAGGAGTGCATTCTGTTCCCTAAAACAAGTAAAGAACAGAGCTACAGAGCCAAGGGCACTACCACTCTACGGAATATACCTTGGGAAAACTGAAAATCAATAAGACAGAGCCACCCCAAAATTTAGGGCTGCACTGCATACAAGGACCTCAACTTGGATACACCTTAAGTATCCCAGAAAATATAAACATGGTTCAAAAAATTGTGGTACTTACGTACGATGGAATATCCCTCAGCCATGAAATCAATGTCATAAGACCAGTAGCAGCAAAATGGGTGGATTCAGGTACGATGATTCTAAGTGAAATAAGTCACAGAGAAAAAGAAACTTATCATAAGATATCACTTATGAAGATCCTGTAAACATGGCTACACTTGAACTGAGTTAGGAAAGAGAACAGTGTCTCACATTTAGAAAACACTCTTATGCCTGCTTAAGGGGGAAGGAGAGGTGGGGTGATGCATAAAACCAGAGTTTGATATAAGCACAGGTACCGTTCCAAAAACCAACTATGGAATAGACAAGACCTACACCTTCCTCAGTGAAAGGGACTCAAAACCCCATATTTCCCGCAGAGGAAAATATCTGACTAGTAAGAATCTTAAAACCTATGTATTGATATGTCTCCGTAAGGGAATCAAGTGTGTCTAGACTGGCATAAACATGGCAGCGAGAATCAGCTCAAACCCAGTACAAAAAGGAATTTCAAAAACAAAACAAAAAAACTGGGAAATTCTTTACAATTCCTTCAGGGTCTCTGATGAAAGCTGGAATGACCCTCTCTACAACGACAGCTGGATGTGGCATAAGGAGGGACACTTGGGACTGAGACGATTGGTGAGATTGGGTGAGCAAATGCAGACCCTTTAAAGCAATAATGCATGGCACCCATTCCATGGGTCCGAACTCTCCAGGTTGAAGGGAATATTACTACAGCTATAACATGTGCGGGAAACCTAGGGAACGGACACACTGTGAATACGAAAGGTTTCTAAAACTCAACGCATAGTCCCTCTCCTGGTGCTCCGGTTTGACTTTCCGTCTGCTTTACTATCAACCTCCCAACTTGGAGAGACAGCCCCTTTAACCTCTTGGTTCGCACAGGTTGCCAATTTGGCAGAGGATGAAAGGGAAGAGGGAGAACCAATGAGAGAGTAGCTATTAGGCATTTGGACGGGCACATATCACTGTAATTTCCCGGCAGGAAGAAGAATTAACCAAATTCTCAGCCACCCACCGGGAACCAGTATAGGTCCTGAACCAAAATTTTGGACTTGCGGTCAGCTCACCAAAAACGAGTTGAAAAATGGAGCTCAGGGGCACAGCAATTCACAAACTGGCCGAGTAATAAAGGACAACTATCGTCCAAAAATCTGTTGAGGGAAGGCAACGAGGCGGACTTGAAAGCGAGGCAGAATAGCAGGAAACAGATTTCAAGAGGTACGTTGGAATCGCCTTTAAAGCACAGGAAGAGGGGCACAACTTCGACAATGATGCACTTGGCCAAAAAGGGCGTATGCGTTTTCTCCTGAATATATTCAGGAGAAAACGCATACGCCCTTTTTGGCCAAGCAAGCAAGCGGGCAATGCAAATCTGCACTACAAAGAAGTATCACTTCCCACCGGTCAAAAGGGACATCCAAAAAATGTGTAAGAACAAGAAAGGCAAGACAGGCCCTGGCGAACAGGGAGCCTTGTTATGCTGATGGGCGGGATGTAAATTGCCAACTGCCTCTCTGGAGGAGTGCATTCTGTTCCCTAAAACAAGTAAAGAACAGAGCTACAGAGCCAAGGGCACTACCAGTCTAGGGAATATACCTTGGGAAAACTGAAAATCAATAAGACAGAGCCACCCCAAAATTTAGGGCTGCACTGCATACAAGGACCTCAACTTGGATACACCTTAAGTATCCCAGAAAATATAAACATGGTTCAAAAAATTGTGGTACTTACGTACGATGGAATATCCCTCAGCCATGAAATCAATGTCATAAGACCAGTAGCAGCAAAATGGGTATATTAAGGTACGATGATTCTAAGTGAAATAAGTCACAGAGAAAAAGAAACTTATCATAAGATATCACTTATGAAGATCCTGTAAACATGGCTACACTTGAACTGAGTTAGGAAAGAGAAGAGTGTCTCACATTTAGAAAACACTCTTATGCCTGCTTAAGGGGGAAGGAGAGGTGGGGTGATGCATAAAACCAGAGTTTGATATAAGCACAGGTACCGTTCCAAAAACCAACTATGGAATAGACAAGACCTACACCGTCCTCAGTGAAAGGGACTCAAAACCCCATATTTCCCGCAGAGGAAAATATCTGACTAGTAAGAATCTTAAAACCTATGTATTGATATGTCTCCGTAAGGGAATCAAGTGTGTCTAGACTGGCATAAACATGGCAGCGAGAATCAGCTCAAACCCACTATAAAAAGGAATTTCAAAAACAAAACAAAAAAACTGGGAAATTCTTTACAATTCCTTCAGGGTCTCTGATGAAAGCTGGAATGACCCTATCTACAACGACAGCTGGATGTGGCATAAGGAGGGACACTTGGGACTGAGACGATTGGTGAGATTGGGTGAGCAAATGCAGACCCTTTAAAGCAATAATGCATGGCACCCATTCCATGGGTCCGAACTCTCCACGTTGAAGGGAATATTACTACAGCTATAACATGTACGGGAAACCTAGAGAACGGACACACTGTGAATACGAAAGGTTTATAAAAGTCAACGAATAGTCCCTCTCCTGGTGCTCCGGTTTGACTTTCCGTCTGCTTTACTATCAACCTCCCAACTTGGAGAGACAGCCCCTTTAACCTCTTGGTTCGCACAGGTTGCCAATTTGGCAGAGGATGAAAGGGAAGAGGGAGAACCAATGAGAGAGTAGCTGTTAGGCATTTGGACGGGCACATATCACTGTAATTTCCCGGCAGGAAGAAGAATTAATCAAATTCTCAGCCACCCACCGGGAACCAGTATAGGTCCTGAACCAAAATTTTGGACTTGCGGTCAGCTCACCAAAAACGAGTTGAAAAATGGAGCTCAGGGGCACTGCAATTCACAAACTGGCCAAGTAATAAAGGACAACTATCGTCCAAAAATCTGTTGAGGGAAGGCAACGAGGCGGACTTGAAAGCGAGGCAGAATAGCAGGAAACAGATTTCAAGAGGTA
This sequence comes from Hyperoodon ampullatus, assembly GCF_949752795.1. Taxonomy (NCBI): domain Eukaryota; kingdom Metazoa; phylum Chordata; class Mammalia; order Artiodactyla; family Ziphiidae; genus Hyperoodon; species Hyperoodon ampullatus. Next base: position 317,443 of record NW_027640934.1, read on the forward strand.
CGTTGGAATCGCCTTTAAAGCACAGGAAGAGGGGCACAATTTCGACAATGATGCACTTGGCCAAAAAGGGCGTATGCGTTTTCTCCTGAATATATTCAGGAGAAAACGCATACGCCCTTTTTGGCCAAGCAAGCAAGGGGGCAATGCAAATCTGCACTACAAAGAAGTATCACTTCCCACCGGTCAAAAGGGACATCCACAAAATCTGTAAGAACAAGAAAGGAAAGACAGGCCCTGGAGAACAGGGAGCCTTGTTATGCTGATGGGCGGGGTGTAAATTGCCAACTGCCTCTCTGGAGGAGTGCATTGTGTTCCCTAAAACAAGTAAAGAACAGAGCAACAGAGCCAAGGGCACTTCCAGTCTAGGGAATATACCTTGGGAAAACTGAAGATCAATAAGACAGAGCCACCCCAAAATTTAGTTCTGCACTGCTTACAAGGACCTCAACTTGGGTACACCTTAAATATCCCAGGAAATATAAAAATGGTTCAAAAAATTGTGGTACTTACGTATGATGGAATATCCCTCAGCCATGAAATCAATGTCATAAGACCAGTAGCAGCAAAATGGGTGGATTCAGGTACGATGATTCTAAGTGAAATAAGTCACAGAGAAAAAGAAACTTATCATAAGATATCACTTATGAAGATCCTGTAAACATGGCTACACTTGAACTGAGTTAGGAAAGAGAAGAGTGTCTCACATTTAGAAAACACTCTTATGCCTGCTTAAGGGGGAAGGAGAGGTGGGGTGATGCATAAAACCAGAGTTTGATATAAGCACAGGTACCGTTCCAAAAACCAACTATGGAATAGACAAGACCTACACCGTCCTCAGTGAAAGGGACTCAAAACCCCATATTTCCCGCAGAGGAAAATATCTGACTAGTAAGAATCTTAAAACCTATGTATTGATATGTCTCCGTAAGGGAATCAAGTGTGTCTAGACTGGCATAAACATGGCAGCGAGAATCAGCTCAAACCCACTATAAAAAGGAATTTCAAAAACAAAACAAAAAAACTGGGAAATTCTTTACAATTCCTTCAGGGTCTCTGATGAAAGCTGGAATGACCCTATCTACAACGACAGCTGGATGTGGCATAAGGAGGGACACTTGGGACTGAGACGATTGGTGAGATTGGGTGAGCAAATGCAGACCCTTTAAAGCAATAATGCATGGCACCCATTCCATGGGTCCGAACTCTCCAGGTTGAAGGGAATATTACTACAGCTATAACATGTGCGGGAAACCTAGGGAACGGACACACTGTGAATACGAAAGGTTTCTAAAACTCAACGCATAGTCCCTCTCCTGGTGCTCCGGTTTGACTTTCCGTCTGCTTTACTATCAACCTCCCAACTTGGAGAGACAGCCCCTTTAACCTCTTGGTTCGCACAGGTTGCCAATTTGGCAGAGGATGAAAGGGAAGAGGGAGAACCAATGAGAGAGTAGCTATTAGGCATTTGGACGGGCACATATCACTGTAATTTCCCGGCAGGAAGAAGAATTAACCAAATTCTCAGCCACCCACCGGGAACCAGTATAGGTCCTGAACCAAAATTTTGGACTTGCGGTCAGCTCACCAAAAACGAGTTGAAAAATGGAGCTCAGGGGCACAGCAATTCACAAACTGGCCGAGTAATAAAGGACAACTATCGTCCAAAAATCTGTTGAGGGAAGGCAACGAGGCGGACTTGAAAGCGAGGCAGAATAGCAGGAAACAGATTTCAAGAGGTACGTTGGAATCGCCTTTAAAGCACAGGAAGAGGGGCACAACTTCGACAATGATGCACTTGGCCAAAAAGGGCGTATGCGTTTTCTCCTGAATATATTCAGGAGAAAACGCATACGCCCTTTTTGGCCAAGCAAGCAAGCGGGCAATGCAAATCTGCACTACAAAGAAGTATCACTTCCCACCGGTCAAAAGGGACATCCACAAAATGTGTAAGAACAAGAAAGGCAAGACAGGCCCTGGAGAACAGGGAGCCTTGTTATGCTGATGGGCGGGATGTAAATTGCCAACTGCCTCTCTGGAGGAGTGCATTCTGTTCCCTAAAACAAGTAAAGAACAGAGCTACAGAGCCAAGGGCACTACCACTCTACGGAATATACCTTGGGAAAACTGAAAATCAATAAGACAGAGCCACCCCAAAATTTAGGGCTGCACTGCATACAAGGACCTCAACTTGGATACACCTTAAGTATCCCAGAAAATATAAACATGGTTCAAAAAATTGTGGTACTTACGTACGATGGAATATCCCTCAGCCATGAAATCAATGTCATAAGACCAGTAGCAGCAAAATGGGTATATTAAGGTACGATGATTCTAAGTGAAATAAGTCACAGAGAAAAAGAAACTTATCATAAGATATCACTTATGAAGATTCTGTAAACATGGCTACACTTGAACTGAGTTAGGAAAGAGAAGAGTGTCTCACATTTAGAAAACACTCTTATGCCTGCTTAAGGGGGAAGGAGAGGTGGGGTGATGCATAAAACCAGAGTTTGATATAAGCACAGGTACCGTTCCAAAAACCAACTATGGAATAGACAAGACCTACACCGTCCTCAGTGAAAGGGACTCAAAACCCCATATTTCCCGCAGAGGAAAATATCTGACTAGTAAGAATCTTAAAACCTATGTATTGATATGTCTCCGTAAGGGAATCAAGTGTGTCTAGACTGGCATAAACATGGCAGCGAGAATCAGCTCAAACCCACTATAAAAAGGAATTTCAAAAACAAAACAAAAAAACTGGGAAATTCTTTACAATTCCTTCAGGGTCTCTGATGAAAGCTGGAATGACCCTATCTACAACGACAGCTGGATGTGGCATAAGGAGGGACACTTGGGACTGAGACGATTGGTGAGATTGGGTGAGCAAATGCAGACCCTTTAAAGCAATAATGCATGGCACCCATTCCATGGGTCCGAACTCTCCACGTTGAAGGGAATATTACTACAGCTATAACATGTACGGGAAACCTAGAGAACGGACACACTGTGAATACGAAAGGTTTATAAAAGTCAACGAATAGTCCCTCTCCTGGTGCTCCGGTTTGACTTTCCGTCTGCTTTACTATCAACCTCCCAACTTGGAGAGACAGCCCCTTTAACCTCTTGGTTCGCACAGGTTGCCAATTTGGCAGAGGATGAAAGGGAAGAGGGAGAACCAATGAGAGAGTAGCTGTTAGGCATTTGGACGGGCACATATCACTGTAATTTCCCGGCAGGAAGAAGAATTAATCAAATTCTCAGCCACCCACCGGGAACCAGTATAGGTCCTGAACCAAAATTTTGGACTTGCGGTCAGCTCACCAAAAACGAGTTGAAAAATGGAGCTCAGGGGCACTGCAATTCACAAACTGGCCAAGTAATAAAGGACAACTATCGTCCAAAAATCTGTTGAGGGAAGGCAACGAGGCGGACTTGAAAGCGAGGCAGAATAGCAGGAAACAGATTTCAAGAGGTACGTTGGAATCGCCTTTAAAGCACAGGAAGAGGGGCACAATTTCGACAATGATGCACTTGGCCAAAAAGGGCGTATGCGTTTTCTCCTGAATATATTCAGGAGAAAACGCATACGCCCTTTTTGGCCAAGCAAGCAAGGGGGCAATGCAAATCTGCACTACAAAGAAGTATCACTTCCCACCGGTCAAAAGGGACATCCACAAAATGTGTAAGAACAAGAAAGGCAAGACAGGCCCTGGAGAACAGGGAGCCTTGTTATGCTGATGGGCGGGGTGTAAATTGCCAACTGCCTCTCTGGAGGAGTGCATTGTGTTCCCTAAAACAAGTAAACAACAGAGCAACAGAGCCAAGGGCACTTCCAGTCTAGGGAATATACCTTGGGAAAACTGAAGATCAATAAGACAGAGCCACCCCAAAATTTAGTTCTGCACTGCTTACAAGGACCTCAACTTGGGTACACCTTAAATATCCCAGGAAATATAAAAATGGTTCAAAAAATTGTGGTACTTACGTACGATGGAATATCCCTCAGCCATGAAATCAATGTCATAAGACCAGTAGCAGCAAAATGGGTGGATTCAGGTACGATGATTCTAAGTGAAATAAGTCACAGAGAAAAAGAAACTTATCATAAGATATCACTTATGAAGATCCTGTAAACATGGCTACACTTGAACTGAGTTAGGAAAGAGAAGAGTGTCTCACATTTAGAAAACACTCTTATGCCTGCTTAAGGGGGAAGGAGAGGTGGGGTGATGCATAAAACCAGAGTTTGATATAAGCACAGGTACCGTTCCAAAAACCAACTATGGAATAGACAAGACCTACACCGTCCTCAGTGAAAGGGACTCAAAACCCCATATTTCCCGCAGAGGAAAATATCTGACTAGTAAGAAACTTAAAACCTATGTATTGATATGTCGCTGTAAGGGAATCAAGTGTGTCTAGACTAGCATAAACATGGCAGCGAGAATCAGCTCAAACCCACTATAAAAAGGAATTTCAAAAACAAAACAAAAAAACTGGGAAATTCTTTACAATTCCTTCAGGGTCTCTGATGAAACCTGGAATGACCCTATCTACAACGACAGCTGGATGTGGCATAAGGAGGGACACTTGGGACTGAGACGATTGGTGAGATTGGGTGAGCAAATGCAGACCCTTTAAAGCAATAATGCATGGCACCCATTCCATGGGTCCGAACTCTCCAGGTTGAAGGGAATATTACTACAGCTATAACATGTGCGGGAAACCTAGAGAACGGACACACTGTGAATACGAAAGGTTTCTAAAACTCAACGAATAGTCCCTCTCCTGGTGCTCCGGTTTGACTTTCCGTCTGCTTTACTATCAACCTCCCAACTTGGAGAGACAGCCCCTTTAACCTCTTGGTTCGCACAGGTTGCCAATTTGGCAGAGGATGAAAGGGAAGAGGGAGAACCAATGAGAGAGTAGCTGTTAGGCATTTGGACGGGCACATATCACTGTAATTTCCCGGCAGGAAGAAGAATTAACCAAATTCTCAGCCACCCACCGGGAACCAGTATAGGTACTGAACCAAAATTTTGGACTTGCGGTCAGCTCACCAAAAACGAGTTGAAAAATGGAGCTCAGGGGCACAGCAATTCACAAACTGGCCGAGTAATAAAGGACAACTATCGTCCAAAAATCTGTTGAGGGAAGGCAACGAGGCGGACTTGAAAGCGAGGCAGAATAGCAGGAAACAGATTTCAAGAGGTACGTTGGAATCACCTATAAAGCTCAGGAAGAGGGGCACAACTTGGACAATGATGCACTTGGCCATAAAGGGCGTATGCGTTTTCTCCTGAATATATTCAGGAGAAAACGCATACGCCCTTTTTGGCCAAGCAAGCAAGCGGGCAATGCAAATCTGCACTACAAAGAAGTATCACTTCCCACCAGTCAAAAGGGACATCCACAAAATGTGTAAGAACAAGAAAGGCAAGACAGGCCCTGGAGAACAGGGAACCTTGTTATGCTGATGGGCGGGATGTAAATTGTCAACTGCCTCTCTGGAGGAGTGCATTCTGTTCCCTAAAACAAGTAAAGAACAGAGCTACAGAGCCAAGGGCACTACCAGTCTAGGGAATATACCTTGGGAAAAGTGAAAATCAATAAGACAGAGCCACCCCAAAATTTAGGGCTGCACTGCATACAAGGACCTCAACTTGGATACACCTTAAGTATCCCAGAAAATATAAACATGGTTCAAAAAATTGTGGTACTTACGTACGATGGAATATCCCTCAGCCATGAAATCAATGTCATAAGACCAGTAGCAGCAAAATGGGTGGATTCAGTTACGATGATTCTAAGTGAAATAAGTCACACAGAAAAAGAAACTTATCATAAGATATCACTTATGAAGATCCTGTAAACATGGCTACACTTGAACTGAGTTAGGAAAGAGAACAGTGTCTCACATTTAGAAAACACTCTTATACCTGCTTAAGGGGGAAGGAGAGGTGGGGTGATGCATAAAACCAGAGTTTGATATAAGCACAGGTACCGTTCCAAAAACCAACTATGGAATAGACAAGACCTACACCGTCCTCAGTGAAAGGGACTCAAAACCCCATATTTCCCGCAGAGGAAAATATCTGACTAGTAAGAAACTTAAAACCTATGTATTGATATGTCTCCGTAAGGGAATCAAGTGTGTCTAGACTGGCATAAACATGGCAGCGAGAATCAGCTCAAACCCACTATAAAAAGGAATTTCAAAAACAAAACAAAAAAACTGGGAAATTCTTTACAATTCCTTCAGGGTCTCTGATGAAAGCTGGAATGACCCTATCTACAACGACAGCTGGATGTGGCATAAGGAGGGACACTTGGGACTGAGACGATTGGTGAGATTGGGTGAGCAAATGCAGACCCTTAAAAGCAATAATGCATGGCACCCATTCCATGGGTCCGAACTCTCCAGGTTGAAGGGAATATTACTACAGCTATAACATGTGCGGGAAACCTAGAGAACGGACACACTGTGAATACGAAAGGTTTCTAAAACTCAACGAATAGTCCCTCTCCTGGTGCTCCAGTTTGACTTTCCGTCTGCTTTACTATCAACCTCCCAACTTGGAGAGACAGCCCCTTTAACCTCTTGGTTCGCACAGGTTGCCAATTTGGCAGAGGATGAAAGGGAAGAGGGAGAACCAAAGAGAGAGTAGCTGTTAGGCATTTGGACGGGCACATATCACTGTAATTTCCCGGCAGGAAGAAGAATTAACCAAATTCTCAGCCACCCACCGGGAACCAGTATAGGTCCTGAACCAAAATTTTGGACTTGCGGTCAGCTCACCAAAAACGAGTTGAAAAATGGAGCTCAGGGGCACAGCAATTCACAAACTGGCCGAGTAATAAAGGACAACTATCGTCCAAAAATCTGTTGAGGGAAGGCAACGAGGCGGACTTGAAAGCGAGGCAGAATAGCAGGAAACAGATTTCAAGAGGTACGTTGGAATCACCTTTAAAGCACAGGAAGAAGGGCACAACTTGGACAATGATGCACTTGGCCATAAAGTGCGTATGCGTTTTCTCCTGAATATATTCAGGAGAAAACGCATACGCCCTTTTTGGCCAAGCAAGCAAGCGGGCAATGCAAATCTGCACTACAAAGAAGTATCACTTCCCACCGGTCAAAAGGGACATCCACAAAATGTGTAAGAACAAGAAAGGCAAGACAGGCCCTGGAGAACAGGGAGCCTTGTTATGCTGATGGGCGGGATGTAAATTGCCAACTGCCTCTCTGGAGGAGTGCATTCTGTTCCCTAAAACAAGTAAAGAACAGAGCTACAGAGCCAAGGGCACTACCAGTCTAGGGAATATACCTTGGGAAAACTGAAAATCAATAAGACAGAGCCACCCCAAAATTTAGGGCTGCACTGCATACAAGGACCTCAACTTGGATACACCTTAAGTATCCCAGAAAATATAAACATGGTTCAAAAAATTGTGGTACTTACGTACGATGGAATATCCCTCAGCCATGAAATCAATGTCATAAGACCAGTAGCAGCAAAATGGGTGGATTCAGTTACGATGATTCTAAGTGAAATAAGTCAAACAGAAAAAGAAACTTATCATAAGATATCACTTATGAAGATCCTGTAAACATGGCTACACTTGAACTGAGTTAGGAAAGAGAACAGTGTCTCACATTTAGAAAACACTCTTATACCTGCTTAAGGGGGAAGGAGAGGTGGGGTGATGCATAAAACCAGAGTTTGATATAAGCACAGGTACCGTTCCAAAAACCAACTATGGAATAGACAAGACCTACACCGTCCTCAGTGAAAGGGACTCAAAACCCCATATTTCCCGCAGAGGAAAATATCTGACTAGTAAGAATCTTAAAACCTATGTATTGATATGTCTCCGTAAGGGAATCAAGTGTGTCTAGACTGGCATAAACATGGCAGCGAGAATCAGCTCAAACCCACTATAAAAAGGAATTTCAAAAACAAAACAAAAAAACTGGGAAATTCTTTACAATTCCTTCAGGGTCTCTGATGAAAGCTGGAATGACCCTATGTACAACGACAGCTGGATGTGGCATAAGGAGGGACACTTGGGACTGAGACGATTGGTGAGATTGGGTGAGCAAATGCAGACCCTTTAAAGCAATATTGCATGGTACCCATTCCATGGGTCCGAATTCTCCAGGTTGAAGGGAATATTACTACAGCTATAACATGTGCGGGAAACCTAGAGAACGGACACACTGTGAATACGAAAGGTTTCTAAAACTCAACGAATAGTCCCTCTCCTGGTGCTCCAGTTTGACTTTCCGTCTGCTTTACTATCAACCTCCCAACTTGGAGAGACAGCCCCTTTAACCTCTTGGTTCGCACAGGTTGCCAATTTGGCAGAGGATGAAAGGGAAGAGGGAGAACCAATGAGAGAGTAGCTGTTAGGCATTTGGACGGGCACATATCACTGTAATTTCCCGGCAGGAAGAAGAATTAACCAAATTCTCAGCCACCCACTGGGAACCAGTATAGGTCCTGAACCAAAATTTTGGACTTGCGGTCAGCTCACCAAAAACGAGTTGAAAAATGGAGCTCAGGGGCACAGCAATTCACAAACTGGCCGAGTAATAAAGGACAACTATCGTCCAAAAATCTGTTGAGGGAAGGCAACGAGGCGGACTTGAAAGCGAGGCAGAATAGCAGGAAACAGATTTCAAGAGGTACGTTGGAATCACCTTTAAAGCACAGGAAGAAGGGCACAACTTGGACAATGATGCACTTGGCCATAAAGTGCGTATGCGTTTTCTCCTGAATATATTCAGGAGAAAACGCATACGCCCTTTTTGGCCAAGCAAGCAAGCGGGCAATGCAAATCTGCACTACAAAGAAGTATCACTTCCCACCGGTCAAAAGGGACATCCACAAAATGTGTAAGAACAAGAAAGGCAAGACAGGCCCTGGAGAACAGGGAGCCTTGTTATGCTGATGGGCGGGATGTAAATTGCCAACTGCCTCTCTGGAGGAGTGCATTCTGTTCCCTAAAACAAGTAAAGAACAGAGCTACAGAGCCAAGGGCACTACCAGTCTAGGGAATATACCTTGGGAAAACTGAAAATCAATAAGACAGAGCCACCCCAAAATTTAGGGCTGCACTGCATACAAGGACCTCAACTTGGATACACCTTAAGTATCCCAGAAAATATAAACATGGTTCAAAAAATTGTGGTACTTACGTACGATGGAATATCCCTCAGCCATGAAATCAATGTCATAAGACCAGTAGCAGCAAAATGGGTGGATTCAGTTACGATGATTCTAAGTGAAATAAGTCAAACAGAAAAAGAAACTTATCATAAGATATCACTTATGAAGATCCTGTAAACATGGCTACACTTGAACTGAGTTAGGAAAGAGAACAGTGTCTCACATTTAGAAAACACTCTTATACCTGCTTAAGGGGGAAGGAGAGGTGGGGTGATGCATAAAACCAGAGTTTGATATAAGCACAGGTACCGTTCCAAAAACCAACTATGGAATAGACAAGACCTACACCGTCCTCAGTGAAAGGGACTCAAAACCCCATATTTCCCGCAGAGGAAAATATCTGACTAGTAAGAATCTTAAAACCTATGTATTGATATGTCTCCGTAAGGGAATCAAGTGTGTCTAGACTGGCATAAACATGGCAGCGAGAATCAGCTCAAACCCACTATAAAAAGGAATTTCAAAAACAAAACAAAAAAACTGGGAAATTCTTTACAATTCCTTCAGGGTCTCTGATGAAAGCTGGAATGACCCTATGTACAACGACAGCTGGATGTGGCATAAGGAGGGACACTTGGGACTGAGACGATTGGTGAGATTGGGTGAGCAAATGCAGACCCTTTAAAGCAATATTGCATGGTACCCATTCCATGGGTCCGAATTCTCCAGGTTGAAGGGAATATTACTACAGCTATAACATGTGCGGGAAACCTAGAGAACGGACACACTGTGAATACGAAAGGTTTCTAAAACTCAACGAATAGTCCCTCTCCTGGTGCTCCAGTTTGACTTTCCGTCTGCTTTACTATCAACCTCCCAACTTGGAGAGACAGCCCCTTTAACCTCTTGGTTCGCACAGGTTGCCAATTTGGCAGAGGATGAAAGGGAAGAGGGAGAACCAATGAGAGAGTAGCTGTTAGGCATTTGGACGGGCACATATCACTGTAATTTCCCGGCAGGAAGAAGAATTAACCAAATTCTCAGCCACCCACTGGGAACCAGTATAGGTCCTGAACCAAAATTTTGGACTTGCGGTCAGCTCACCAAAAGAGTTGAAAAATGGAGCTCAGGGGCACAGCAATTCACAAACTGGCTGAGTAATAAAGGACAACTATCGTCCAAAAATCTGTTGAGGGAAGGCAACGAGGCGGACTTGAAAGCGAGGCAGTATAGCAGGAAACAGATTTCAAGAGGTATGTTGGAATCGCCTTTAAAGCACAGGAAGAGGGGCACAACTTCGACAATGGTGCACTTGGCCAAAAAGAGCGTATGCGTTTTCTCCTGAATATATTCAGGAGAAAACGCATACGCCCTTTTTGCCCAAGCAAGCAAGCGGGCAATGCAAATCTGCACTACAAAGAAGTATCACATCCCACCTGTCAAAAGGGACATCCACAAAATGTGTAAGAACAAGAAAAGCAAGACAGGCCCTGGAGAACAGGGAGCCTTGTTATGCTGATGGGCGGGATGTAAATTGCCAACTGCCTCTCTGGAGGAGTGCATTCTGTTCCCTAAAACAAGTAAAGAACAGAGCTACAGAGCCAAGGGCACTACCAGTCTAGGGAATATACCTTGGGAAAACTGAAAATCAATAAGACAGAGCCACCCCAAAATTTAGGGCTGCACTGCATACAAGGACCTCAACTTGGATACACCTTAAGTATCCCAGAAAATATAAACATGGTTCAAAAAATTGTGGTACTTACGTACGATGGAATATCCCTCAGCCATGAAATCAATGTCATAAGAACTGTAGCAGCAAAATGGGTGGATTCAGGTACGATGATTCTAAGTGAAATAAGTCACACAGAAAAAGAAACTTATCATAAGATATCACTTATGAAGATCCTGTAAACATGGCTACACTTGAACTGAGTTAGGAAAGAGAACAGTGTCTCACATTTAGCAAACACTCTTATACCTGCTTAAGGGGGAAGGAGAGGTGGGGTGATGCATAAAACCAGAGTTTGATATAAGCACAGGTACCGTTCCAAAAACCAACTATGGAATAGACAAGACCTACACCGTCCTCAGTGAAAGGGACTCAAAACCCCATATTTCCCGCAGAGGAAAATATCTGACTAGTAAGAAACTTAAAACCTATGTATTGATATGTCGCTGTAAGGGAATCAAGTGTGTCTAGACTGGCATAAACATGGCAGCGAGAATCAGCTCAAACCCACTATAAAAAGGAATTTCAAAAACAAAACAAAAAAACTGGGAAATTCTTTACAATTCCTTCAGGGTCTCTGATGAAAGCTGGAATGACCCTATCTACAACGACAGCTGGATGTGGCATAAGGAGGGACACTTGGGACTGAGACGATTGGTGAGATTGGGTGAGCAAATGCAGACCCTTTAAAGCAATAATGCATGGCACCCATTCCATGGGTCCGAACTCTCCAGGTTGAAGGGAATATTACTACAGCTATAACATGTGCGGGAAACCTAGAGAACGGACACACTGTGAATACGAAAGGTTTCTAAAACTCAACGAATAGTCCCTCTCCTGGTGCTCCGGTTTGACTTTCCGTCTGCTTTACTATCAACCTCCCAACTTGGAGAGACAGCCCCTTTAACCTCTTGGTTCGCACAGGTTGCCAATTTGGCAGAGGATGAAAGGGAAGAGGGAGAACCAATGAGAGAGTAGCTGTTAGGCATTTGGACGGGCACATATCACTGTAATTTCCCGGCAGGAAGAAGAATTAACCAAATTCTCAGCCACCCACCGGGAACCAGTATAGGTCCTGAACCAAAATTTTGTACTTGCGGTCAGCTAACCAAAAACGAGTTGAAAACTGGAGCTCAGGGGCACAGCAATTCACAAACTGGCCGAGTAATAAAGGACAACTATCGTCCAAAAATCTGTTGAGGGAAGGCAACGAGGCGGACTTGAAAGTGAGGCAGAATAGCAGGAAACAGATTTCAAGAGGTACGTTGGAATCGCCTTTAAAGCACAGGAAGAGGGGCACAACTTCGACAATGATGCACTTTGCCAAAAAGGGCGTATGCGTTTTCTCCTGAATATATTCAGGAGAAAACGCATACGCCCTTTTTGGCCAAGCAAGCAAGCGGGCAATGCAAATCTGCACTACAAAGAAGTATCACTTCCCACCGGTCAAAAGGGACATCCACAAAATGTGTAAGAACAAGAAAGGCAAGACAGGCCCTGGAGAACAGGGAGCCTTGTTATGCTGATGGGCGGGATGTAAATTGCCAACTGCCTCTCTGGAGGAGTGCATTCTGTTCCCTAAAACAAGTAAAGAACAGAGCTACAGAGCCAAGGGCACTACCAGTCTAGGGAATATACCTTGGGAAAACTGAAAATCAATAAGACAGAGCCACCCCAAAATTTAGGGCTGCACTGCATACAAGGACCTCAACTTGGATACACCTTAAGTATCACAGAAAATATAAACATGGTTCAAAAAATTGTGGTACTTACGTACGATGGAATACCCCTCAGCCATGAAATCAATGTCATAAGACCAGTAGCAGCAAAATGGGTGGATTCAGGTACGATGATTCTAAGTGAAATAAGTCACACAGAAAAAGAAACTTATCATAAGATATCACTTATGAAGATCCTGTAGACATGGCTACACTTGAACTGAGTTAGGAAAGAGAACAGTGTCTCACATTTAGAAAACACTCTTATACCTGCTTAAGGGGGAAGGAGAGGTGGGGTGATGCATAAAACCAGAGTTTGATATAAGCACAGGTACCGTTCCAAAAACCAACTATGGAATAGACAAGACCTACACCGTCCTCAGTGAAAGGGACTCAAAACCCCATATTTCCCGCAGAGGAAAATATCTGACTAGTAAGAATCTTAAAACCTATGTATTGATATGTCTCCGTAAGGGAATCAAGTGTGTCTAGACTGGCATAAACATGGCAGCGAGAATCAGCTCAAACCCACTATAAAAAGGAATTTCAAAAACAAAACAAAAAAACTGGGAAATTCTTTACAATTCCTTCAGGGTCTCTGATGAAAGCTGGAATGACCCTATCTACAATGACTGCTGGATGTGGCATAAGGAGGGACACTTGGGACTGAGACGATTGGTGAGATTGGGTGAGCAAATGCAGACCCTTTAAAGAAATAATGCATGGCACCCATTCCACGGGTCCTAACTCTCCAGGTTGAAGGGAATATTACTACAGCTATAACATGTGCGGGAAACCTAGGGAACGGACACACTGTGAATACGAAAGGTTTCTAAAACTCAACGCATAGTCCCTCTCCTGGTGCTCCGGTTTGACTTTCCGTCTGCTTTACTATCAACCTCCCAACTTGGAGAGACAGCCCCTTTAACCTCTTGGTTCGCACAGGTTGCCAATTTGGCAGAGGATGAAAGGGAAGAGGGAGAACCAATGAGAGAGTAGCTGTTAGGCATTTGGACGGGCACATATCACTGTAATTTCCCGGCTGGAAGAAGAATTAACCAAATTCTCAGCCACCCACTGGGAACCAGTATAGGTCCTGAACCAAAATTTTGGACTTGCGGTCAGCTCACCAAAAACGAGTTGAAAAATGGAGCTCAGGGGCACAGCAATTCACAAACTGGCCGAGTAATAAAGGACAACTATCGTCCAAAAATCTGTTGAGGGAAGGCAACGAGGCGGACTTGAAAGCGAGGCAGAATAGCAGGAAACAGATTTCAAGAGGTACGTTGGAATCACCTTTAAAGCACAGGAAGAGGGGCACAACTTCGACAATGATGCACTTGGCCAAAAAGGGTGTATGCGTTTTCTCCTGAATATATTCAGGAGAAAACGCATACGCCCTTTTTGGCCAAGCAAGCAAGCGGGCAATGCAAATCTGCACTACAAAGAAGTATCACTTCCCACCGGTCAAAAGGGACATCCACAAAATGTGTAAGAACAAGAAAGGCAAGACAGGCCCTGGAGAACAGGGAGCCTTGTTATGCTGATGGGCGGGATGTAAATTGCCAACTGCCTCTCTGGAGGAGTGCATTCTGTTCCCTAAAACAAGTAAAGAACAGAGCTACAGAGCCAAGGGCACTACCAGTCTAGGGAATATACCTTGGGAAAACTGAAAATCAATAAGACAGAGCCACCCCAAAATTTAGGGCTGCACTGCATACAAGGACCTCAACTTGGATACACCTTAAGTATCCCAGAAAATATAAACATGGTTCAAAAAATTGTGGTACTTACGTACGATGGAATATCCCTCAGCCATGAAATCAATGTCATAAGACCAGTAGCAGCAAAATGGGTGGATTCAGGTACGATGATTCTAAGTGAAATAAGTCACAGAGAAAAAGAAACTTATCATAAGATATCACTTATGAAGATCCTGTAAACATGGCTACACTTGAACTGAGTTAGGAAAGAGAACAGTGTCTCACATTTAGAAAACACTCTTATGCCTGCTTAAGGGGGAAGGAGAGGTGGGGTGATGCATAAAACCAGAGTTTGATATAAGCACAGGTACCGTTCCAAAAACCAACTATGGAATAGACAAGACCTACACCGTCCTCAGTGAAAGGTACTCAAAACCCCATATTTCCCGCAGAGGAAAATATCTGACTAGTAAGAATCTTAAAACCTATGTATTGATATGTCTCCGTAAGGGAATCAAGTGTGCCTAGACTGGCATAAACATGGCAGCGAGAATCAGCTCAAACCCACTATAAAAAGGAATTTCAAAAACAAAACAAAAAAACTGGGAAATTCTTTACAATTCCTTCAGGGTCTCTGATAAAAGCTGGAATGACCCTATCTACAACGACAGCTGGATGTGGCATAAGGAGGGACACTTGGGACTGAGACGATTGGTGAGATTGGGTGAGCAAATGCAGACCCTTTAAAGCAATAATGCATGGCACCCATTCCATGGGTCCGAACTCTCCAGGTTGAAGGGAATATTACTACAGCTATAACATGTGCGGGAAACCTAGGGAACGGACACACTGTGAATACGAAAGGTTTCTAAAACTCAACGCATAGTCCCTCTCCTGGTGCTCCGGTTTGACTTTCCGTCTGCTTTACTATCAACCTCCCAACTTGGAGAGACAGCCCCTTTAACCTCTTGGTTCGCACAGGTTGCCAATTTGGCAGAGGATGAAAGGGAAGAGGGAGAACCAATGAGAGAGTAGCTGTTAGGCATTTGGACGGGCACATATCACTGTAATTTCCCGGCAGGAAGAAGAATTAACCAAATTCTCAGCCACCCACCGGGAACCAGTATAGGTCCTGAACCAAAATTTTGGACTTGCGGTCAGCTCACCAAAAACGAGTTGAAAAATGGAGCTCAGGGGCACAGCAATTCACAAACTGGCCGAGTAATAAAGGACAACTATCGTCCAAAAATCTGTTGAGGGAAGGCAACGAGGCGGACTTGAAAGCGAGGCAGAATAGCAGGAAACAGATTTCAAGAGGTACGTTGGAATCGCCTTTAAAGCACAGGAAGAGGGGCACAACTTCGACAATGATGCACTTGGCCAAAAAGGGCGTATGCGTTTTCTCCTGAATATATTCAGGAGAAAACGCATACGCCCTTTTTGGCCAAGCAAGCAAGCGGGCAATGCAAATCTGCACTACAAAGAAGTATCACTTCCCACCGGTCAAAAGGGACATCCACAAAATGTGTAAGAACAAGAAAGGCAAGACAGGCCCTGGAGAACAGGGAGCCTTGTTATGCTGATGGGCGGGATGTAAATTGCCAACTGCCTCTCTGGAGGAGTGCATTCTGTTCCCTAAAACAAGTAAAGAACAGAGCTACAGAGCCAAGGGCACTACCAGTCTAGGGAATATACCTTGGGGAAACTGAAAATCAATAAGACAGAGCCACCCCAAAATTTAGGGCTGCACTGCATACAAGGACCTCAACTTGGATACACCTTAAGTATCCCAGAAAATATAAACATGGTTCAAAAAATTGTGGTACTTACGTACGATGGAATATCCCTCAGCCATGAAATCAATGTCATAAGACCAGTAGCAGCAAAATGGGTGGATTAAGGTACGATGATTCTAAGTGAAATAAGTCACAGAGAAAAAGAAACTTATCATAAGATATCACTTATGAAGATCCTGTAAACATGGCTACACTTGAACTGAGTTAGGAAAGAGAACAGTGTCTCATATTTAGAAAACACTCTTATGCCTGCTTAAGGGGGAAGGAGAGGTGGGGTGATGCATAAAACCAGAGTTTGATATAAGCACAGGTACCGTTCCAAAAACCAACTATGGAATAGACAAGACCTACACCGTCCTCAGTGAAAGGGACTCAAAACCCCATATTTCCCGCAGAGGAAAATATCTGACTAGTAAGAATCTTAAAACCTATGTATTGATATGTCTCCGTAAGGGAATCAAGTGTGTCTAGACTGGCATAAACATGGCAGCGAGAATCAGCTCAAACCCACTATAAAAAGGAATTTCAAAAACAAAACAAAAAAACTGGGAAATTCTTTACAATTCCTTCAGGGTCTCTGATGAAAGCTGGAATGACCCTATCTACAACGACAGCTGGATGTGGCATAAGGAGGGACACTTGGGACTGAGACGATTGGTGAGATTGGGTGAGCAAATGCAGACTCTTTAAAGCAATAATGCATGGCACCCATTCCATGGGTCCGAACTCTCCACGTTGAAGGGAATATTACTACAGCTATAACATGTACGGGAAACCTAGAGAACGGACACACTGTGAATACGAAAGGTTTATAAAACTCAACGAATAGTCCCTCTCCTGGTGCTCCGGTTTGACTTTCCGTCTGCTTTACTATCAACCTCCCAACTTGGAGAGACAGCCCCTTTAACCTCTTGGTTCGCACAGGTTGCCAATTTGGCAGAGGATGAAAGGGAAGAGGGAGAACCAATGAGAGAGTAGCTGTTAGGCATTTGGACGGGCACATATCACTGTAATTTCCCGGCAGGAAGAAGAATTAACCAAATTCTCAGCCACCCACCGGGAACCAGTATAGGTCCTGAACCAAAATTTTGGACTTGCGGTCAGCTCACCAAAAACGAGTTGAAAAATGGAGCTCAGGGGCACTGCAATTCACAAACTGGCCAAGTAATAAAGGACAACTATCGTCCAAAAATCTGTTGAGGGAAGGCAACGAGGCGGACTTGAAAGCGAGGCAGAATAGCAGGAAACAGATTTCAAGAGGTACGTTGGAATCGCCTTTAAAGCACAGGAAGAGGGGCACAATTTCGACAATGATGCACTTGGCCAAAAAGGGCGTATGCGTTTTCTCCTGAATATATTCAGGAGAAAACGCATACGCCCTTTTTGGCCAAGCAAGCAAGGGGGCAATGCAAATCTGCACTACAAAGAAGTATCACTTCCCACCGGTCAAAAGGGACATCCACAAAATGTGTAAGAACAAGAAAGGCAAGACAGGCCCTGGAGAACAGGGAGCCTTGTTATGCTGATGGGCGGGGTGTAAATTGCCAACTGCCTCTCTGGAGGAGTGCATTGTGTTCCCTAAAACAAGTAAACAACAGAGCTACAGAGCCAAGGGCACTTCCAGTCTAGGGAATATACATTGGGAAAACTGAAGATCAATAAGACAGAGCCACCCCAAAATTTAGTTCTGCACTGCTTACAAGGACCTCAACTTGGGTACACCTTAAATATCCCAGGAAATATAAAAATGGTTCAAAAAATTGTGGTACTTACGTACGATGGAATATCCCTCAGCCATGAAATCAATGTCATAAGACCAGTAGCAGCAAAATGGGTGGATTCAGGTACGATGATTCTAAGTGAAATAAGTCACAGAGAAAAAGAAACTTATCATAAGATATCACTTATGAAGATCCTGTAAACATGGCTACACTTGAACTGAGTTAGGAAAGAGAACAGTGTCTCACATTTAGAAAACACTCTTATGCCTGCTTAAGGGGGAAGGAGAGGTGGGGTGATGCATAAAACCAGAGTTTGATATAAGCACAGGTACCGTTCCAAAAACCAACTATGGAATAGACAAGACCTACACCGTCCTCAGTGAAAGGGACTCAAAACCCCATATTTCCCGCAGAGGAAAATATCTGACTAGTAAGAAACTTAAAACCTATGTATTGATATGTTGCTGTAAGGGAATCAAGTGTGTCTAGACTAGCATAAACATGGCAGCGAGAATCAGCTCAAACCCACTATAAAAAGGAATTTCAAAAACAAAACAAAAAAACTGGGAAATTCTTTACAATTCCTTCAGGGTCTCTGATGAAACCTGGAATGACCCTATCTACAACGACAGCTGGATGTGGCATAAGGAGGGACACTTGGGACTGAGACGATTGGTGAGATTGGGTGAGCAAATGCAGACCCTTAAAAGCAATAATGCATGGCACCCATTCCATGGGTCCGAACTCTCCAGGTTGAAGGGAATATTACTACAGCTATAACATGTGCGGGAAACCTAGAGAACGGACACACTGTGAATACGAAAGGTTTCTAAAACTCAACGAATAGTCCCTCTCCTGGTGCTCCGGTTTGACTTTCCGTCTGCTTTACTATCAACCTCCCAACTTGGAGAGACAGCCCCTTTAACCTCTTGGTTCGCACAGGTTGCCAATTTGGCAGAGGATGAAAGGGAAGAGGGAGAACCAATGAGAGAGTAGCTGTTAGGCATTTGGACGGGCACATATCACTGTAATTTCCCGGCAGGAAGAAGAATTAACCAAATTCTCAGCCACCCACCGGGAACCAGTATAGGTACTGAACCAAAATTTTGGACTTGCGGTCAGCTCACCAAAAACGAGTTGAAAAACGGAGCTCAGTGGCACAGCAATTCACAAACTGGCCGAGTAATAAAGGACAACTATCGTCCAAAAATCTGTTGAGGGAAGGCAACGAGGCGGACTTGAAAGCGAGGCAGAATAGCAGGAAACAGATTTCAAGAGGTACGTTGGAATCACCTATAAAGCACAGGAAGAGGGGCACAACTTGGACAATGATGCACTTGGCCATAAAGGGCGTATGCGTTTTCTCCTGAATATATTCAGGAGAAAACGCATACGCCCTTTTTGGCCAAGCAAGCAAGCGGGCAATGCAAATCTGCACTACAAAGAAGTATCACTTCCCACCAGTCAAAAGGGACATCCACAAAATGTGTAAGAACAAGAAAGGCAAGACAGGCCCTGGAGAACAGGGAGCCTTGTTATGCTGATGGGCGGGATGTAAATTGCCAACTGCCTCTCTGGAGGAGTGCATTCTGTTCCCTAAAACAAGTAAAGAACAGAGCTACAGAGCCAAGGGCACTACCAGTCTAGGGAATATACCTTGGGAAAAGTGAAAATCAATAAGTCAGAGCCACCCCAAAATTTAGGGCTGCACTGCATACAAGGACCTCAACTTGGATACACCTTAAGTATCCCAAAAAATATAAACATGTTTCAAAAAATTGTGGTACTTACGTACGATGGAATATCCCTCAGCCATGAAATCAATGTCATAAGACCAGTAGCAGCAAAATGGGTGGATTCAGTTACGATGATTCTAAGTGAAATAAGTCACACAGAAAAAGAAACTTATCATAAGATATCACTTATGAAGATCCTGTAAACATGGCTACACTTGAACTGAGTTAGGAAAGAGAACAGTGTCTCACATTTAGAAAACACTCTTATACCTGCTTAAGGGGGAAGGAGAGGTGGGGTGATGCATAAAACCAGAGTTTGATATAAGCACAGGTACCGTTCCAAAAACCAACTATGGAATAGACAAGACCTACACCGTCCTCAGTGAAAGGGACTCAAAACCCCATATTTCCCGCAGAGGAAAATATCTGACTAGTAAGAAACTTAAAACCTATGTATTGATATGTCTCCGTAAGGGAATCAAGTGTGTCTAGACTGGCATAAACATGGCAGCGAGAATCAGCTCAAACCCACTATAAAAAGGAATTTCAAAAACAAAACAAAAAAACTGGGAAATTCTTTACAATTCCTTCAGGGTCTCTGATGAAAGTTGGAATGACCCTATCTACAATGACAGCTGGATGTGGCATAAGGAGGGACACTTGGGACTGAGACGATTGGTGAGATTGGGTGAGCAAATGCAGACCCTTTAAAGCAATAATGCATGGCACCCATTCCATGGGTCCGAACTCTCCAGGTTGAAGGGAATATTACTACAGCTATAACATGTGCGGGAAACCTAGAGAACGGACACACTGTGAATACGAAAGGTTTCTAAAACTCAACGCATAGTCCCTCTCCTGGTGCTCCGTTTTGACTTTCCGTCTGCTTTACTATCAACCTCCCAACTTGGAGAGACAGCCCCTTTAACCTCTTGGTTCGCACAGGTTGCCAATTTGGCAGAGGATGAAAGGGAAGAGGGAGAACCAATGAGAGAGTAGCTGTTAGGCATTTGGATGGGCACATATCACTGTAATTTCCCGGCAGGAAGAAGAATTACCCAAATTCTCAGCCACCCACCGGGAACCAGTATAGGTCCTGAACCAAAATTTTGGACTTGCGGTCAGCTCACCAAAAACGAGTTGAAAACTGGAGCTCAGGGGCACAGCAATTCACAAACTGGCCGACTAATAAAGGACAACTATCGTCCAAAAATCTGTTGAGGGAAGGCAACGAGGCGGACTTGAAAGCGAGGCAGAATAGCAGGAAACAGATTTCAAGAGGTACGTTGGAATCACCTTTAAAGCACAGGAAGAAGGGCACAACTTGGACAATGATGCACTTGGCCATAAAGGGCGTATGCGTTTTCTCCTGAATATATTCAGGAGAAAACGCATACGCCCTTTTTGGCCAAGCAAGCAAGCGGGCAATGCAAATCTGCACTACAAAGAAGTATCACTTCCCACAGGTCAAAAGGGACATCCACAAAATGTGTAAGAACAAGAAAGGCAAGACAGGCCCTGGAGAACAGGGAGCCTTGTTATGCTGATGGGCGGGATGTAAATTGCCAACTGCCTCTCTGGAGGAGTGCATTCTGTTCCCTAAAACAAGTAAAGAACAGAGCTACAGAGCCAAGGGCACTACCAGTCTAGGGAATATACCTTGGGAAAACTGAAAATCAATAAGACAGAGCCACCCCAAAATTTAGGGCTGCACTGCATACAAGGACCTCAACTTAGGATACACCTTAAGTATCCCAGAAAATATAAACATGGTTCAAAAAATTGTGGTACTTACGTACGATGGAATATCCCTCAGCCATGAAATCAATGTCATAAGACCAGTAGCAGCAAAATGGGTGGATTCAGGTACGATGATTCTAAGTGAAATAAGTCACACAGAAAAAGAAACTTATCATAAGATATCACTTATGAAGATCCTGTAAACATGGCGGCACTTGAACTGAGTTAGGAAAGAGAACAGTGTCTCACATTTAGAAAACACTCTTATGCCTGCTTAAGGGGGAAGGAGAGGTGGGGTGATGCATAAAACCAGAGTTTGATATAAGCACAGGTACCGTTCCAAAAACCAACTATGGAATAGACAAGACCTACACCTTCCACAGTGAAACGGACTCAAAACCCCATATTTCCCGCAGAGGAATATATCTGACTAGTAAGAATCTTAAAACCTATATATTGATATGTCTCCGTAAGGGAATCAAGTGTGTCTAGACTGGCATATACATGGCAGCGAGAATCAGCTCAAACCCACTATAAAAAGGAATTTCAAAAACAAAACAAAAAAACTGTGAAATTCTTTACAATTCCTTCAGGGTCTCTGATGAAACCTGGAATGACCCTATCTACAACAACAGCTGGATGTGGCATAAGGCTGGACACGTGGGACTGAGAGTATTGGTGAGATTGGGTGAGCAAATGCAGACCCTTTAAAGCAATAATGCATGGCACCCATTCCATGGGTCCCAACTCTCCAGGTGGAAGGGAATATTACTACAGCTATAACATGTACGGGAAACCTAGAGAATGGACACACTGTGAATACGAAAGGTTTCTAAAACTCAACGAATAGTCCCACTCCCGGTGCTCCGGTTTGACTTTACATCTGCTTTACTATCACCTCCCAACTTGGAGAGACAGACCCTTTAACCTCCTGGTGCGCACAGGTTGCCAATTTGGCAGAGGATGAAAGGGAAGAGGGAGAACCAATGAGACAGTAGCTGTTAGGCATTTGGACGGGCACATATCACTCTAACTTCCCGGCAGGAAGAAAAATTAACCAAAGTCTCAGCCCCCCACCGGGAACCAGTATAGTTCCTGAACCAAAATTTTGGACTTGCGGTCAGCTCACAAAAAACGAGTTGAAAAATGGAGCTCAGGGGCACAGCAATTCACAAACTGGCCGAGTAATAAAGGACAACTATCTTCCAAAAATCTGTTGAGGGAAGGCAACGAGGCGGACTTGAATGCGAGGCAGAATAGCAGCAAACAGATTTCAAGAGGTACGTTGGAATCGCCTTTAAAGCACAGGAAGAGGGGCACAATTTCGACAATGATGCACTTGGCCAAAAAGGGCGTATGCGTTTTCTCCAGAATATTTTCAGGAGAAAACGCATACACACTTTTTGGCCAAGCAATTAAGCGGGCAATGCAAATCTCCACTAAAAGAAGTATCACTTCCCACCAGTCAAAAGGGACATCCACAAAATGTGTAAAAACCAGAAAGGCAAGACAGGCCCTGGAGAACAGGGAGCCTTGTTATGCTGATGGGCGGGATGTAAATTGCCAACTGCCTCTCTGGAGGAGTGCATTGTGTTCCCAAAAACAAGAAAACAACAGAGCTACAGAGCCAAGGGCACTTCAAGTCTAGGGAATATACCTTGGGAAAACTGAAAATCGATAAGACAGAGCCACCCCAATATTTAGGGCTGCACTGCTTACAAGGACCTCAACTTGGGTACACCTTAAATATCCCAGGAAATATAAAAATGGTTCAAAATATTGTGGTACTTACATACGATAGAATATCCCTCAGCAATGAAATCAATGTCATAAGACCAGTAGCAGCAAAATGGGTGGATTAAGGTACGATGATTCTAAGTGAAATAAGTCACACAGAAAAAGAAACTTATCATAAGATATCACTTATGAAGATCCTGTAAACATGGCTACACTTCAACTGATTTAGGAAAGAGAACACTGTCTCACATTTAGAAAACACTCTTAGGCCTGCTTAAGGGGGAAGGAGAGGTGGGGTGATGCATAAAACCAGAGTTTGATATAAGTGCAGGTACCGTTCCAAAAACCACCTATGGAATAGACAAGACCTACACCTTCAAGAGTGAAAGGGACTCAAAACCCCATATTTCCCACAGAGGAATATATCTGACTAGTAAAAATCTTAAAACCTATATATTGATATGTCTCCATAAGGGAATCAAGTGTGTCTAGACTGGCATAAACATGGCAGCGAGAATCAGCTCAAACCCACTATAAAAAGGAATTTAAAAACAGAACAAAAAAACTGGGAAATTTTTTACAATTCATTCAGGGTCTCTGATGAAACCTGGAAGACCGTATCTACAATGACAGCTGGATGTGGCATAAGGCTGGACAATTGGGACTGAGAGGATTGGTGAGATTGGGTGAGCAAATGCAGACCCTTTAAAGCAATAATGCATGGCACACATTCCATGGGTCCCAACTCTCCAGTTTGAAGGGAATATTACTACAGTTATAACATGTACAGGAAACCTAGAGAACGGACACACTGTGAATACGAAAGGTTTCTAAAACTCAACGAATAGTCCCTCTCCTGGTGCTCCGGTTTGACTTTCCATCTGCTTTACTATCAATCTCCTAACTTGTAGAGACAGCCCCTTTAACCTCCTGGTTCGCACAGGTTGCCAATTTGGCAGAGGATGAAAGGGAAGAGGGAGAACCAATGAGAGAGTAGCTGTTAGGCATTTGGACGGGCACATATCACTCTAACTTCCCGGCAGGAAGAAGAATTAACCAAAGTCTCAGCCCCCCACCGGGAACCATCATAGGTCCTGAACCAAAATTTTGGACTTGCGGTCAGCTCACGAAAAACGAGTTGAAAAATGCAGCTCAGGGGCACAGCAATTCACAAACTGGCCGAGTAATAAAGGACAACTATCGTCCAAAAATCTGTTGAGGGAAGGCAACGAGGCGGACTTGAAAGCGAGGCAGAATAGCAGGAAACAGATTTCAAGAGGTACGTTGGAATCGCCTTTAAAGCACAGGAAGAGGGGCACAACTTCGACAATGATGCACTTGGGCAAAAATTGCGTATGCGTTTTCTCCTGAATATATTCAGCAGAAAACGCATACACCCTTTTTGGCCAAGCAAAGAAGCGTGCAATGCAAATCTGCACTACAAAGAAGTATCACTTCCCACCGGTCAAAAGGGACATCCACAAAATGTGTAAAAACTAGAAAGACAAGACAGGCCCTGGAGAACAGGGAGCCTTGTTATGCTGATGTTCGGGATGTAAATTGCCAACTGCCTCACTGGAGGAGTACATTTTGTTCCCTAAAACAAGTAAACAACAGAGCTACAGAGCCAAGGGCACTTCCAGTCTAGGGAATATACCTTCGGAAAACTGAAAATCAATAATACAGAGCCACCCCAAAATTTAGGGCTGCACTGCTTACAAGGACCTCAACTTTGGTACACATTAAATATGTCAGGAAATATAAAAATGGTTCAATAAATTGTGGTACTTACGTACGATGGAATATCCCTCAGCCATGAAATCAATGTCATAAGACCAGTAGCAGCAGAATGGGTGGATTCAGTTACGATGATTCTACGTGAAATAAGTCACACAGAAAAAGAAACTTATCATAAGATATCACTTATGAAGATCCTGTAAACATGGCTACACTTGAACTGAGTTAGGAAAGAGAACAGTGCCTCACATTTAGAAAACACTCTTATGCCTGCTTAAGGGGGAAGGAGAGGTGGGGTGATGCATAAAACCAGAGTTTGATATAAGCACAGGTACCGTTCCAAAAACCAACTATGGAATAGACAAGACCTACACCTTCCTCAGTGAAAGGGACTCAAAACCCCATATTTCCCGCAGAGGAATATATCTGACTAGTAAGAATCTTAAAACCTATGTATTGATATGTCTCCGTAAGGGAATCAAGTGTGTCTAGACTGGCATAAACATGGCAGCGAGAATCAGCTCAAACCCACTATAAAAAGGAATTTCAAAAACAAAACAAAAAAACTGGGAAATTCTTTACAATTCCTTCAGGGTCTCTGATGAAACCTGGAATGACCCTATCTACAACGACAGCTGGATGTGGCATAAGGAGGGACACTTGGGACTGAGACGATTGGTGAGATTGGGTGAGCAAATGCAGACCCTTTAAAGCACAAATGCCTGGCACCCATTCCATGGGTCCCAACTCTCCAGGTTGAAGGGAATATTACTACAGCTATAACATGTACGGGAAACCTAGAGAACGGACACACTGTGAATACGAAAGGTTTCTAAAACTCAACGAATTGTCCCTCTCCTGGTGATCCGGTTTGACTTTCCATCTGCTTTACTATCAACCTCCCAAATTGGAGAGACAGCCCCTTTAACCTCCTGGTTCTCACAGGTTGCCAATTTGGCAGAGGATGAAAGGGAAGAGGGAGAACCAATGAGAGAGTAGCTGTTAGGCATTTGGACGGGCACATATCACTGTAATTTCCTGGTACGAAGAAGAATTAACCAATGTCTCAGCCCCTCACCGGGAACCAGCATAGGTCCTGAACCAAAATTTTGGACTTGCGGTCAGCTCACCAAAACCGAGTTGAAAAATGGAGCTCTGGGGCACAGCAATTCAAATACTGGCCGAGGAATAAAGGAAAACTATCGTCCCAAAATCTGTTGAGGGAAGGCAGCGAGGCGGACTTGAAAGCGAGGCAGAATAGCAGGAAACAGATTTCAAGAGGTACGTTGGAATCGCCTTTAAAGCACAGGAAGAGGGGCACAACTTCGACAATGATGCACTTGGCCAAAAAGGGCGTATGCGTTTTCTCCTGAATATATTCAGGAGAAAACGCATACGCCCTTTTTGCCCAAGAAAGCAAGCGGGCAATGCAAATCTGCACTACAAAGAAGTATCACTTCCCACCGGTCAAAAGCGACATCCACAAAATGTGTAAAAACCAGAAAGGCAAGACAGGCCCTGGAGAACAGGAAGCCCTGTTATGCTGACGGGCGGGATGTAAATTGCCAACTGCCTCTCTGGAGGAGTGCATTGTGTTCCCTAAAACAAGTAAACAACAGAGCTTCAGAGCCAAGGGCACTTCCAGTCTAGGGAATATACCTTGGGAAAACTGAAAATCAATAAGACAGAGCCACCCCATAATTTAGGGCTGCACTGCTTACAAGGACCTCAACTTGGGTACGCCTTAAATATCACAGGAAATATAAAAATGGTTCAAAAAATTGTGGTACTTACGTACGATGGAATATCCCTCAGCCATGAAATCAATGTCATAAGACCAGTAGCAGCAAAATGGGTGGATTCAGGTACGATGATTCTAAGTGAAATAAGTCACACAGAAAAAGAAACTTATCATAAGATATCACTTATGAAGATCCTGTAAACATGGCTACACTTGAACTGAGTTAGGAAAGAGAACAGTGTCTCACATTTAGAAAACACTCTTATGCCTGCTTAAGGGGGAAGGAGAGGTGGGGTGATGCATAAAATCAGAGTTTGATATAAGCACAGGTACCGTTCCAAAAACCAACTATGGAATAGACAAGACCTACACTTTCCACAGTGAAACGGACTCAAAACCCCATATTTCCCCCAGAGGAATATATCTGAGTAGTAAGAATCTTAAAACCTATATATTGATATTTCTCCGTAAGGGAATCAAGTGTGTCTAGACTGGCATAAACATGGCAGCGAGAATCAGCTCACACCCACTATAAAAAGGAATTTCTAAAACAAAACAAAAAACCTGGGAAATTCTTTACAATTCCTTCAGGGTCTCTGATGAAACCTGGAATGACCCTATCTACAACGACAGCTGGATGTGTCATAATGCTGGACACTTGGGACTGAGAGGATTGGTGAGATTGGGTGAGCAAATGTAGACCCTTTAAAGCAATAATGCATGGCACCTATTCCACGGGTCCCAACTCTCCAGGTTGAAGGGAATATTACTACAGTTATAACATGTACGGGAAACCTAGAGAACGGACACACTGTGAATACGAAAGGTTTCTAAAACTCAACGAATAGTCCCTCTCCTGGTTCTCCGGTTTGATTCTCCATCTGCTTTACTATCAATCTCCCAACTTGGAGAGACAGCCCCTTTAACCTCCTGGTTCGCACAGGTTTCCAATTTGGCAGAGGATGAAAGGGAAGAGGGAGAACCAATGAGAGAGTAGCTGTTAGGAATTTGGACGGGCACATATCACTCTAACTTCCCGGCAGGAAGAAGAATTAACCAAGGTCTCAGACCCCCACCGGGAACCAGCATAGGTCCTGAACCAAAATTTTGGACTTGCGGTCAGCTCACCAAAAACGAGTTGAAAAATGGAGCTTAGGGGCACAGCAATTCACAAACTGGCCGAGTAATAAAGGACAACTATCGTCCAAAAATCTGTTGAGGGAAGGCAACGGGGCGGACTTGAAAGCGAGGCAGAATATCAGGAAACAGATTTCAAGAGGTACGTTGGAATCGCCTTTAAAGCACAGGAAGAGGGGCACAACTTCGACAATGATGCACTTGGCCAAAAAGGGCGTATGCGTTTTCTCCTGAATATATTCAGGAGAAAACGTATAAGGCCTTTTTGGACAAGCAAGCAAGCGGGCAATGCAAATCTGCAATACAAAGAAGTATCACTTTCCACCAGTCAAAAGGGACATCCACAAAATGTGTAAAAACCAGAAAGGCAAGACAGGCCCTGGAGAACAGGGAGCCTTGTTATGCTGATGGGCGGGATGTAAATTGCCAACTGCCTCCCTGGAGGAGTTCATTGTGTTCCCTAAAACAAGTAAACAACAGAGCTACAGAGCCAAGGGCACTTCCAGTCTAGGGAATATACCTTGGGAAAACTGAAAATCAATAAGACAGAGCCACCCCAAATTTAGGGCTGCACTGCTTACAAGGACCTCAACTTGGGTACACCTTAAATATCGCAGGAAATATAAAAATGGTTCAAAATATTGTGGTACTTACGTACGATGGAATATCCCTCAGCCATGAAATCAATGTCATAAGACCAGTAGTAGCAAAATGGGTGGATTCAGGTACGATGATTCTAAGTGAAATAAGTCACAGAGAAAAAGAAACTTATCATAAGATATCACTTATGAAGATCCTGTAAACATGGCTACACTTGAACTGAGTTAGGAAAGAGAACAGTTTCTCACATTTAGAAAACACTCTTATGCCTGCTTAAGGGGGAAGGAGAGGTGGGGTGATGCATAAAACCAGAGTTTGATATAAGCACCTGTACCGTTCCAAAAACCAACTATGGAATAAACAAGACCTACACCTTCCTCAGTGAAAGGGACTCAAAACCCCATATTTCCCGCAGAGGAATATATCTGACTAGTAAGAATCTTAAAACCTATGTATTGATATGTCTCCGTAAGGGAATCAAGTGTGTCTAGACTGGCATATACATGGCAGCCAGAATCAGCTCAAACCCACTATAAAAATGAATTTCAAAAACAAAACAAAAAAACTGGGAAATTCTTTACAATTCCTTCAGGGTCTCTGATGAAACCTGGAATGACCCTATCTACAATGACAGCTGGATGTGGCATAAGTCAGGACAATTGGGACTGAGAGCATTGGTGAGATTTGGTGAGCAAATGCAGACCCTTTAAAGCAATAATGCATGGCACACATTCCATGGGTCCCAACTCTCCAGATTGAAGGGAATATTACTACAGTTATAACATGTACAGGAAACCTAGAGAACGGACACACTGTGAATACGAAAGGTTTCTAAAACTCAACGAATAGTCCCTCTCCTGGTGCTCCGGTTTGACTTTCCATCTGCTTTACTATCAATCTCCTAACTTGTAGAGACAGCCCCTTTAACCTCTTGGTTCGCACAGGTTGCCAATTTGGCAGAGGATGAAAGGGAAGAGGGAGAACCAATGAGAGAGTAGCTGTTAGGCATTTGGACGGGCACATATCACTGTAATTTCCCGGCAGGAAGAAGAATTAACCAAATTCTCAGCCACCCACCGGGAACCAGTATAGGTACTGAACCAAAATTTTGGACTTGCGGTCAGCTCACCAAAAACGAGTTGAAAAATGGAGCTCAGGGGCACAGCAATTCACAAACTGGCCGAGTAATAAAGGACAACTATCGTCCAAAAATCTGTTGAGGGAAGGCAACGAGGCGGACTTGAAAGCGAGGCAGAATAGCAGGAAACAGATTTCAAGAGGTACGTTGGAATCGCCTTTAAAGCACAGGAAGAGGGGCACAAGTTCGACAATGATGCACTTGGGCAAAAATTGGGTATGCGTTTTCTCCTGAATATATTCAGGGGAAAACGCATACACCCTTTTGGGCCAAGCAAACAAGCGTGCAATGCAAATCTGCACTGCAAAGAAGTATCACTTCCCACCGGTCAAAAGGGACATCCACAAAATGTGTAAAAACCAGAAAGACAAGACAGGCCCTGGAGAACAGGGAGCCTTGTTATGCTGATGTGCGGGATGTAAATTGCCAACTGCCTCACTGGAGGAGTACATTTTGTTCCCTAAAACAAGTAAACAACAGAGCTACAGAGCCAAGGGCACTTCCAGTCTAGGGAATATACCCTGCGAAAAATGAAAATCAATAAGACAGAGCCACCCCAAAATTTAGGGCTGCACTGCTTACAAGGACCTCAACTTTGGTACACCTTAAATATGTCAGGAAATATAAAAATGGTTCAAAAAATTGTGGTACTTACGTACGATGGAATATCCCTCAGCCATGAAATCAATGTCATAAGACCAGGAGCAGCAGAATGGGTGGATTCAGGTATGATGATTCTAAGTGAAATAAGTCACACAGAAAAACTTATCATAAGATATCACTTATGAAGATCCTGTAAACATGGCTACACTTGAACTGAGTTAGGAAAGAGAACAGTGTCTCACATTTAGAAAACACTCTTATGCCTGCTTAAGGGGGAAGGAGAGGTGGGGTGATGCATAAAACCAGACTTTGATATAAGCACAGGTACCGTTCCAAAAACCAAATATGGAATAGACAAGACCTACACCTTCCTCAGTGAAAGGGACTCAAAACCCCATATTTCCCGCAGAGGAATATATCTGACTAGTAAGAATCTTAAAACCTATGTATTGATATGTCTCCGTAAGGGAATCAAGTGTGTCTAGACTGGCATAAACATGGCAGCGAGAATCAGCTCAAACCCACTATAAAAAGGAATTTCAAAAACAAAACAAAAAATCTCGGAAATTCTTTACAATTCCTTCAGGGTCTCTGATGCAACCTGGAATGACCCTATCTACAACGACAGCTGGATGTGGCATAAGGAGGGACACTTGGGACTGAGACGATTGGTGAGATTGGGTGAGCAAATGCAGACCCTTTAAAGCACAAATGCCTGGCACCCATTCCAAGGGTCCCAACTCCTCAGGTTGAAGGGAATATTACTACAGCTATAACATGTACGGGAAACCTAGAGAACGGACACACTGTGAATACGAAAGGTTTCTAAAACTCAACGAATTGTCCCTCTCCTGGTGATCCGGTTTGACTTTCCATCTGCTTTACTATCAACCTCCCAAATTGGAGAGACAGCCCCTTTAACCTCCTGGTTCTCACAGGTTGCCAATTTGGCAGAGGATGAAAGGGAAGAGGGAGAACCAATGAGAGAGTAGCTGTTAGGCAATTGAACGGGCACATATCACTGTAATTTCCTGGTACGAAGAAGAATTAACCAATGTCTCAGCAACCCACCGGGAACCAGCATAGGTCCTGAACCAAAATTTTGGACTTGCGGTCAGCTCACCAAAACCGAGTTGAAAAATGGAGCTCTGGAGCACAGCAATTCAAATACTGGCCGAGGAATAAAGGAAAACTATCGTCCCAAAATCTGCTGAGGGAAGGCAGCGAGGCAGACTTGAAAGCGAGGCAGAATAGCAGGAAACAGATTTCAAGAGGTACGTTGGAATCGCCTTTAAAGCACAGGAAGAGGGGCACAACTTCGACAATGATGCACTTGGCCAAAAAGGGCGTATGCATTTTCTCCTGAATATATTCAGGAGAAAACGCATACGCCCTTTTTGACCAAGCAAGCAAGCGGGCAATGCAAATGTGCACTACAAAGAAGTATCACTTCCCACCGGTCAAAAGGGACATCCACAAAATGTGTAAAAACCAGAAAGGCAAGACAGGCCCTGGAGAACAGGGAGCCTTGTTATGCTGATGGGCGGGATGTAAATTGCCAACTGCCTCTCTGGAGGAGTGCATTGTGTTCCCTAAAACAAGTAAACAACAGAGCTACAGAGACAAGGGCACTTCCAGTCTAGGGAATATACCTTGGGAAAACTGAAAATCAATAAGACAGAGCAACCCCTAAATTTAGGGCTGCACTGCTTACAAGGACCTCAACTTGGATACACCTTAAGTATCCCAGGAAATATAAAAATGGTTCAAAAAATTGTGGTACTTACGTACGATGGAATATCCCTCAGCCATGAAATCAATGTCATAAGACCAGTAGCAGCAAAATGGGTGGATTCAGGTACGATGATTCTAAGTGAAATAAGTCACACAGAAAAAGAAACTTATCATAAGATATCACTTATGAAGATCCTATAAACATGGCTACACTTGAACTGAGTTAGGAAAGAGAACAGTGTCTCATATTTAGAAAACAGTCTTATGCCTGCTTAAGGGGGAAGGAGAGGTGGGGTGATGCATAAAACCAGAGTTTGATATAAGCACAGGCACCGTTCCAAAAACCAACTATGGAATAGACAAGACCTACACCTTCCTCAATGAAAGGGACTCAAAACACCATATTTCCCGCAGAGGAATATATCTGACAAGTAAGAATCTTAAAACCTATATATTGATATGTCTCCGTAAGGGAATCAAGTGTGTCCAGACTGGCATAAACATGGCAGCGAGAATCAGCTCAAACCCACTATAAAAAGGAATTTCAAAAACAAAACAAAAAAACTGGGAAATTCTTTACAATTCCTTCAGGGTCTCTGATGAAACCTGGAATGACCATATCTACAACGACACCCGGATGTGGCATAAGGCTGGACACTTGGGACTGAGACGATTGGTGAGATTGGGTGAGCAAATGCAGACCCATTAAAGCACAAATGTCTGGCACCCATTCCATGGGTCCCAACTCTCCAGGTTGAAGGGAATATTACTACAGCTATAACATGTACAGGAAACCTAGAGAACGGACACACTGTGAATACGAAAGGTTTCTAAAACTCAACGAATAGTCCCTCTGCTGGTGCTCCTGTTTGGCTTTCCATCTGCTTTACTATCAACCTCCCAACTTGGAGAGACAGCCCCTTTAACCTCCTGGTTCGCAAAGGTTTCCAATTTGGCAGAGGATGAAAGGGAAGAGGGAGAACCAATGAGACAGTAGCTGTTAGGCATTTGGACGGGCATATATCAATCTAATTTTCCGGCAGGAAGAAGAATTAACCAAAGTCTCAGCCCCCAACTGGGAACCAGCATAGTTCCTGTACCAAAATTTTGGACTTGCGGTCAGCTCACAAAAAACGAGTTGAAAAATGGAGCTCAGGGGCACAGCAATTCACAAACTGGCCGAGCAATAAAGGACAACTATCTTCCAAAAATCTGTTGAGGGATGGCAACGAGGCGGACTTGAAAGCGAGGCAGAATAGCAGCAAACAGATTTCAAGAGGTACGTTGGAATCGCCTTTAAAGCACAGGAAGAGGGGCACAACTTCGGCAATGATGCACTTGGCCAAAAAGGGCGTATGCATTTTCTCCAGAATATATTCAGGAGAAAACGCATACACACTTTTTGGCCAAGCAAGCAAGCGGGCAATGCAAATCTCCACTACAAAGAAGTATCACTTCCCACCAGTCAAAAGGGACATCCACAAAATGTGTAAAAACCAGAAAGGCAAGATAGGCCCTGGAGAACAGGGAGTCTTGTTATGCTGATGGGCGGGATGTAAATTGCCAACTGCCTCTCTGGAGGAGTGCATTGTGTTCCCTAAAACAAGAAAACAACAGAGCTACAGAGCCAAGGGCACTTCCAGTCTAGGGAATATACCTTGGGAAAACTGAAAATCGATAAGACAGAGCCACCACAATATTTAGCGCTGCACTGCTTACAAGGACCTCAACTTGGGTACACCTTAAATATCCCAGGAAATATAAAAATAGTTCAAAAAATTGTGGTACTTACGTACGATGGAATATCCCTGAGCCATGAAATCAATGTCATAAGACCAGTAGCAGCAAAATGGGTGGATTCAGGTACGATGATTCTAACTGAAATAAGTCACACAGAAAAAGAAACTTGTCATAAGATATCACTTATGAAGATCCTGTAAACATGGCTACACTTGAACTGATTTAGAAAAGAGAACACTGTCTCACATTTAGAAAACACTCTTATGCCTGCTTAAGGGAGAAGGAGAGGTGGGGTGATGCATAAAACCAGAGTTTGATATAAGCGCAGGTACCGTTCCAAAAACCACCTATGGTATAGACAAGACCTACACCTTCCTCAGTGAAAGGGACTCAAAACCCCATATTTCCCGCAGAGGAATATATCTGACTAGTAAGAATCTTAAAACCTATGTATTGATATGTCTCCGTAAGGGAATCAAGTGTGTCTAGACTGGCATAAACATGGCAGCGAGAATCAGCTCAAACCCACTATGAAAAGGAATTTCAAAAACAAAACAAAAAAACTGGGAAATTCTTTACAATTCCTTCAGGGTCTCTGATGAAACCTGGAATGACCCTATCTACAACGACAGCTGGATGTGGCATAAGGCTGGACACTTGGGACTGAGAGGATTGGTGAGATTGGGTGAGCAAATGCAGACCCTTTAAAGCAATAATGCATGGCACCCATTCCACGGGTCCGAACTCTCCAGGTTGAAGGGAATATTACTACAGCTATAACATGTACAGGAAACCTAGAGAACGGACACACTGTGAATACGAAAGGTTTCTAAAACTCAAAGAATAGTCCCTCTCCTGGTGCTCGGGTTTGACTTTCCATCTGCTTTACTATCAATCTCCCAACTTGGAGAGACAGCCCCTTTAACCTCCTGGTTCGCACAGGTTGCCAATTTGGCAGAGGATGAAAGGGAAGAGGGAGAACCAATGAGAGAGTAGCTGTTAGACATTTGGACGGGCACATATCACTCTAACTTCCCGGCAGGAAGAAGAATTAACCAAAGTCTCAGCCCCCCACCGGGAACCAGCATAGGTCCTGAACCAAAATTTTGGAATTGCGGTCAGCTCACAAAAAACCAGTTGAAAAATGGAGCTCAAGGGCACAGCAATTCACAAAATGGCCGAGTAATAAAGGACAACTATCGTCCGAAAATCTGTTAAGGGAAGGCAAAGAGGCGGACTTGAAAGCGAGACAGAAAACAGCAAACAGATTTCAAGAGGTACGTTGGAATCGCTTTTAAAGCACAGGAAGAGGGGCACAACTTCGACAATGATGCACTTGGCCAAAAAGGGCGTATGCGTTTTCTCCTGAATATATTCAGGAGAAAACGCATACGCCCTTTTTGGCCAAGCAAGCAAGCGGGCAATGCAAATCTGCACTACAAAGAAGTATCACTTCCCACCGGTCAAAAGGGACATCCACAAAATGTGTAAAAACCAGAAAGGCAAGACAGGCCCTGGAGAACAGGCAGCCTTGTTATGCTGATGGTAGGGATGTAAATTGCCAACTGCCTCTCTGGAGGAGTGCATTGTGTTCCCTAAAACAAGTAAACAACAGAGCTACAGAGCCAAGGGCACTTCCAGTCTAGGGAATATACCTTGGGAAAACTGAAAATCAATAATACAGAGCCACCCCAAAATTTAGGGCTGCACTGCTTACAAGGACCTCAACTTGGGTACACCTTAAATATCCCAGGAAATATAAAAATGGTTCAAAAATTGTGGTACTTACGTACGATAGAATATCCCTCAGCCATGAAATCAATGTCATAAGACCAGTAGCAGTAAAATGGGTGGATTCAGGTACGATGATTCTAAGTGAAATAAGTCACACAGAAAAAGAAACTTATCATAAGATATCACTTATGAAGATCTTATAAACATGGCTACACTTGAACTGAGTTAGGAAAGAGAACAGTGTCTCACATTTAGAAAACACTCTTATGCCAGCGGAAGGGGGAAGGAGAGGTGGGGTGATGCATAAAACCAGAGTTTGATATAAGCACAGGTACCGTTCCAAAAACCAACTATGGAATAGACAAGACCTACACCTTCCTCAGTGAAAGGGACTCAAAACCCCATATTTCCCGCAGAGGAATATATCTGACTAGTAAGAATCTTAAAACCTATGTATTGATATGTCTCCGTAAGGGAATCAAGTGTGTCTAGACTGGCATAAACATGGCAGCGAGAATCAGCTCAAACCCACTGTAAAAAGGAATTTCAAAAACAAAACAAAAAAACTGGGAAATTCTTTACAATTCCTTCAGGGTCCCTGATGAAACCTGGAATGACCCTATCTACAACAACAGCTGGATGTGGCATAAGGAGGGACACTTGGGACTGAGACGATTGGTGAGATTGGGTGAGCAAATGCAGACCCTTTAAAGCTCAAATGCCTGGCACCCATTCCATGGGTCCCAACTCTCCAGGTTGAAGGGAATATTACTACAGCTATAACATGTACGGGAATCCTAGAGAAAGGACACACTGTGAATACGAAAGGTTTCTAAAACTCAACGAAAAGTCCCTCTCCTGGTGCTCCGCTTTGACTTTACATCTGCTTTACTATCAACCTCCCAACTTGGAGAGACAGCCCCTTTAACCTCCTCGTTCGCACAGGTTGCCAATTTGGCGGAGGATGTAAGGGAAGAGGGAGAACCAATGAGAGAGTAGGTGTTAGGCATTTGGACGGGCACATATCACTGTAATTTCCAGGCAGGAAGAAGAATTAACCAAACTCTCAGCCACCCACCGGGAACCAGTATAGGTCCTGAAGCAAAATTTTGGACTTGCGGTCAGCTCACCAAAAACGAGTTGAAAAATGGAGCTCAGGGGCACAGCAATTCACAAACTGGCCGAGTAATAAAGGACAACTATCGTCCAAAAATGTGTTGAGGAATGGCAACGAGGGGGACTTGAAAGCGATGCAGAATAGCAGGAAACAGATTTCAAGAGGTACGTTGGAATCGCCTTTAAAGCACAGGAAGAGGGGCACAACTTCAACAATGATGCACTTGGCCAAAAAGGGCGTATGCGTTTTCTCCTGAATATATTCAGCAGAAAACCCATACGCCCTTTTTGGCCAAGCAAGCAAACGGGCAATGCAAATCTGCCCTACAAAGAAGTATTACTTCCCACCGGTCAAAAGGGACATCCACCAAATGTGTAAAAACCAGAAAGGCAAGACAGGCCCTGGCGAACAGGGAGCCTTGTTATGCTGATGGGCGGGATGTAAATTGCCAACTGCCTCTCTGGAGGAGTGCATTGTGTTCCCTAAAACAAGTAAACAACAGAGCTACAGAGCCAAGGGCACTTCCAGTCTAGGGAATATAACTTGGGAAAACTGAAAATCAATAAGACAGAGCCACCCCAAAATTTAGGGCTGCACTGCTTACAAGGACCTCAACTTGGGTACACCTTAAATATCCCAGGAAATATAAAAATGGTTCAAAAAATTGTGGTACTTATGTACGATGGAATATCCCTCAGCCATGAAATCAATGTCATAAGACCAGTAGCAGCAAATTGGGTGGATTCAGGTACGATGATTCTAAGTGAAATAAGACACAGAAAAAGAAACTTATCATAAGATATCACTTATGAAAATCCTGTAAACTTGGCTAGACTTGAACTGAGTTAGGAAAGAGAAGAGTGTCTCACATTTGGAAAACACTCTTATACCTGCTTAAGGGGGAAGGAGAGGTGGGGTGATGCATAAAACCAGAGTTTGATATAAGCACAGGTACCGTTCCAAAATCCAACTATGAAATAGACAAGACCTACACCTTCTTCAGTGAAAGGGACTCAAAACCCCATATTTCCCGCAGAGGAATATATCTGACTAGTAAGAATCTTAAAACCTATGTATTGATATGTCTCCGTAAGGGAATCAAGTGTGCCTAGACTAGCATAAAAATGGCAGCGAGAATCAGCTCAAACCCACTATAAAAAGGAATTTCAAAAACAAAACAAAAAAACTGGGAAATTCTTTACAATTCTTTCAGGGTCTCTGATGAAACCTGGAATGACCCTATCTACAATGACAGCTGGATGTGGCATAAGGAGGACACTTGTGACTGAGACGATTGGTGAGATTGGGTGAGGAAATGCAGACCTTTTAAAGCACAAATGCATGGCACCCATTCCATGGGTCCCAACTCTCCAGGTTGAAGGAAATATTACTACAGATATAACATGTACGGGAAACCTAGGGAACGGACACACTGTTATACGAAAGGTTTCTAAAACTCAACGAATAGCCCCTCTCCTGGTGCTCTGGTTTGACTTTCCATCTGCTTTACTATCAACCTCCCAACTTGGAGAGACAGCCCCTTTAACCTCCTGATTCGCACAGGTTGCCAATTTGGCAGAGGATGAAAGGGAAGACGGAGAACCAATGAGAGAGTAGCTGTTAGGCATTTGGACGGGCACATATCACTGTAATTTCCCGGCAGGAAGAAGAATTAACCAAAGTCTCAGCCACCCACCGGGAACCAGTATAGGTCCTGAAGCAAAATTTTGGACTTGTGGTCAGCTCACCAAAAACGAGTTGAATAATGGAGCTCAGGGGCACAGCAATTCACAAACTGGCCGAGTAATAAAGGACAACTATCGTCCAAAAATCTGTTGAGGGAAGGCAACGAGGGGGACTTGAAAGCGAGGCAGAATAGCAGGAAACAGATTTCAAGAGGTACGTTGGAATCGCCTTTAAAGCACAGGAAGAGGGGCACAACTTCGACAATGATGCACTTGGCCAAAAAGGGTGTATGCGTTTTATCCTGAATATATTCAGGAGAAAATGCATACGCCCTTTTTGACCAAGCAATCAAGCGGGCAATGCAAATCTGCATTACAAAGAAGTATCACTTCCCACCGGTCAAAAGGGACATCCACAAAATGTGTAAAAACCAGAAAGGCAAGACAGGCCCTGGAGAACAGGGAGCCTTGTTATGCTGATGGGCGGGATGTAAATTGCCAACTGCCTCTCTTGAGGAGTACATTGTGTTCCCTAAAACAAGTAAAGAACAGAGCTACAGAGCCATGGGCACTTCCTGTGTAGGGAATATACCTTGGGAAAACTGAAAATCAATAAGACAGAGCCACCCCAAAATTTAGGGCTGCACTGCTTACAAGGACCTCAACTTGGGTACACCTTAAATATCTCAGGAAATATAAAAATGGTTCAAAAAATTGTGGTACCTACGTACGATGGAATATCCCTCAGCCATGAAATCAATGTCATAAGACCAGTTGCAGCAGAATGGGTGGATTCAGGTACGATGATTCTAAGTGATATAAGTCACACAGAAAAAGAAACTTATCATAAGATATCACTTATGAAGATCCTGTAAACATGGCTACACTTGAACTGAGTTAGGAAAGAGAACAGTGTCTCATATTTAGAAAACACTCTTATGCCTGCTTAAGGGGGAAGGAGAGGTGGGGTGATGCATAAAACCAGAGTTTGATATAAGCACAGGTACCGTTCCAAAAACCAACTATGGAATAGACAAGACCTACACCTTCTTCAGTGAAAGGGACTCAAAACACCATATTTCCCACAGAGGAATATATCTGACTAGTAAGAATCTTAAAACTTATGTATTGATATGTCTCCGTAAGGGAATCAAGTGTGTCTAGACTGGCATAAACATGGCAGTGAGAATCAGCTCAAACCCACTATAAAAAGGAATTTCAAAAGCAAAACAAAAAAACTGGGAAATTCTTTACAATTCCTTCAGGGTATCTGATGTAACCTGGAATGACCCTATCTACAACGACAGCTGGATGTGGCATAAGGAGGGACACTTGGGACTGAGAGGATTGGTGAGATTGGGTGAGCAAACGAAGACCCTTTAAAGCACAAATGCCTGGCACCCATTCCATGGGTCCCAACTCTCCAGGTTGAAGGGAATATTACTACAGCTATAACATGTACGGGAAACCTAGAGAATGGACACACTGTGAATACAAAAGGTTTCTAAAACTCAACGAATAGTCCCTCTCCTGGTGCTCCGGTTTGACTTTACATCTGCTTTACTATCAACCTCCCAACTTGGAGAGACAGCCCCTTTAACCTCCTGGTTCACACAGGTTGCCAATTTGGCAGAGGATGAAAGGGAAGAGGGAGAACCAATGAGAGAGTAGCTGTTAGGCATTTGGACGGGCACATATCACTGTAATTTCCCGGCAGGAAGAAGAATTAACCAAAGTCTCAGCCACCCACCGGGAACCAGTATAGGTCCTGAACCAAAATTTTGGACTTGCGGTCAGCTCACCAAAAACGAGTTGAAAATTGGAGGTCAGGGGCAAAGCAATTCACAAACTGACTGAGTAATAAAGGACAACTATCGTCCAAAAATCTGTTGAGGGAAGGCAACGAGGCGGACTTGAAAGCGAGGCAGAATAGCAGGAAACAGATTTCAAGAGGTACATTGGAATCGACTTTAAAGCACAGGAAGAGTGGCACAACATCGACAATGATGCCCTTGGCCAAAAATGTTGTATGCGTTTTCTCCTGAATATATTCAGGAGAAAATACATACGCCCTTTTTGGCTAAGCAAGCAAGCGGGTAATGCAAATCTGCACTACAAAGAAGTGTCACTTCCCACCGGTCAAAAGGGACATCCACAAAATGTGTAAGAACAAGAAAGGCAAGACAGGCCCTGGAGAACAGGGAGCCTTGTTATGCTGATGGGCGGGATGTAAATTGCCAACTGCCTCTCTGGAGGAGTGCATTGTGTTCCCTAAAACAAGTAAAGAACAGAGCTACAGAGCCAAGGCCACTTCCAGTCTAGGGAAGATACCTAGGGAAAACTGAAAATCAATAAGACAGAGCCACCCCATAATTTTGGGCTGCACTGCTTACAAGGACCTCAACTTGGATACACCTTAAGTATCCCAGGAAATATAAAAATGGTTCAAAATATTGTGGTACTTATGTTCGATGGAATATCCCTCAGCCATGAAATCAATGTCATAAGACCAGTAGCAGCAAAATGGGTGGATTCAGGTACGATGATTCTAAGTGAAATAAGTCACACAGAAAAAGAAACTTATCATAAGATATCACTTATGAAGATCCTATAAACATGGCTACACTTGAACTGATTTAGGAAAGAGAACAGTGTCTCACATTTAGAAAACACACTTATGCCTGCCTAAGGGGGAAGGAGATGTGGGGTGATGCATAAAACCAGAGTTTGATATAAGCACAGGTACTGTTCCAAAAACCAACTATGGAATAGACAAGTCCAACACCTTCCTCAGTGAAAGGGACTCAAAACACCATATTTCCCGCAGAGGAATATATCTGACTAGTAAGAATCTTAAAACCTATGTATTGATATGTCTCCGTAAGGGAATCAAGTGTGTCTAGACTGGCATAAACATGGCAGCGAGAATCAGCTCAAACCCACTATAAAAAGGAATTTCAAAAACAAAACAAAAAAACTGGGAAATTCTTTACAATTCCTTCAGGGTCTCTGATGAAACCTGTAATGACCCTATCTACAATGACAGCTGGATGTGGCATAAGGAGGGACACTTGGGACTGAGATGATTGGTGAGATTGGGTGAGGAAATGCAGACCCTTTAAAGCACAAATGCCTGGCACCCATTCCATGGGTCCCAACTCTCCAGGTTGAAGGGAATATTACTACAGCTATACCATGTACGGGAAACCTAGAGAAAGGACACACTGTGAATACGAAAGGATTCTAAAACTCAACGAATAGTCCCTCTCCTGGTGCTCCGTTTGACTTTACATCTGCTTTACTATCAACCTCCCAACTTGGAGAGACAGCCCCTTTAACCTCCCGGTTCGCACAGGTTGCCAATTTGGCAGAGGATGAAAGGGAAGAGGGAGAACCAATGAGAGAGTAGCTGTTAGGCATTTGGACGGGCACATATCACTGTAATTTCCCGGCAGGAAGAAGAATTAACCAAAGTCTCAGCCACCCACCGGGAACCAGTATAGGTCCTGAAGCAAAATTTTGGACTTGTGGTCAGCTCACCAAAAACGAGTTGAATAATGGAGCTCAGGGGCACAGCAATTCACAAACTGGCCGAGTAATAAAGGACAACTATCGTCCAAAAATCTGTTGAGGGAAGGCAACGAGGGGGACTTGAAAGCGAGGCAGAATAGCAGGAAACAGATTTCAAGAGGTACGTTGGAATCGCCTTTAAAGCACAGGAAGAGGGGCACAACTTCGACAATGATGCACTTGGCCAAAAAGGGCGTATGCG
The DNA here is from genome assembly GCF_949752795.1 of Hyperoodon ampullatus. Taxonomy (NCBI): domain Eukaryota; kingdom Metazoa; phylum Chordata; class Mammalia; order Artiodactyla; family Ziphiidae; genus Hyperoodon; species Hyperoodon ampullatus. The sequence continues at coordinate 359,240 of NW_027640934.1, forward strand.
TTTTATCCTGAATATATTCAGGATAAAACGCATACGCCCTTTTTGACCAAGCAATTAAGCGGGCAATGCAAATCTGCATTACAAAGAAGTATCACTTCCCACCGGTCAAAAGGGACATCCACAAAATGTGTAAAAACCAGAAAGGCAAGACAGGCCCTGGAGAACAGGGAGCCTTGTTATGCTGATGGGCGGGATGTAAGTTGCCAACTGCCTCTCTTGAGGAGTACATTGTGTTCCCTAAAACAAGTAAAGAACAGAGCTACAGAGCCATGGGCAATTCCAGTGTAGGGAATATGCCTTGGGAAAACTGAAAATCAATAAGACAGAGCCACCCCAAAATTTAGGGCTGCACTGCTTACAAGGACCTCAACTTGGGTACACCTTAAATATCTCAGGAAATATAAAAATGGTTCAAAAAATTGTGGTACCTACGTACGATGGAATATCCCTCAGCCATGAAATCAATGTCATAAGACCAGTTGCAGCAGAATGGGTGGATTCAGGTACGATGATTCTAAGTGATATAAGTCACACAGAAAAAGAAACTTATCATAAGATATCACTTATGAAGATCCTGTAAACATGGCTACACTTGAACTGAGTTAGGAAAGAGAACAGTGTCTCATATTTAGAAAACACTCTTATGCCTGCTTAAGGGGGAAGGAGAGGTGGGGTGATGCATAAAACCAGAGTTTGATATAAGCACAGGTACCGTTCCAAAAACCAACTATGGAATAGACAAGACCTACACCATCTTCAGTGAAAGGGACTCAAAACACCATATTTCCCACAGAGGAATATATCTGACTAGTAAGAATCTTAAAACTTATGTATTGATATGTCTCCGTAAGGGAATCAAGTGTGTCTAGACTGGCATAAACATGGCAGTGAGAATCAGCTCAAACCCACTATAAAAAGGAATTTCAAAAACAAAACAAAAAAACTGGGAAATTCTTTACAATTCCTTCAGGGTATCTGATGAAACGTGGAATGACCCTATCTACAACGACAGCTGGATGTGGCATAAGGAGGGACACGTGGGACTGAGAGGATTGGTGAGATTGGGTGAGCAAATGCAGACCCTTTAAAGCACAAATGCCTGGCACCCATTCCATGGGTCCCAACTCTCCAGGTTGAAGGGAATATTACTACAGCTATAACATGTACGGGAAACCTAGAGAACGGACACACTGTGAATACAAAAGGTTTCTAAAACTCAACGAATAGTCCCTCTCCTGGTGCTCCGGTTTGACTTTACATCTGCTTTACTATCAACCTCCCAACTTGGAGAGACAGCCCCTTTAACCTCCTGGTTCACACAGGTTGCCAATTTGGCAGAGGATGAAAGGGAAGAGGGAGAACCAATGAGAGAGTAGCTGTTAGGCATTTGGACGGGCACATATCACTGTAATTTCCCGGCAGGAAGAAAAATTAACCAAAGTCTCAGCCACCCACCGGGAACCAGTATAGGTCCTGAACCAAAATTTTGGACTTGCGGTCAGCTCACCAAAAACGAGTTGAAAAATGGAGCTCAGGGGCACAGCAATTCACAAACTGACTGAGTAATAAAGGACAACTATCGTCCAAAAATCTGTTGAGGGAAGGCAACGAGGCGGACTTGAAAGCGAGGCAGAATAGCAGGAAACAGATTTCAAGAGGTACATTGGAATCGCCTTTAAAGCACAGGAAGAGGGGCACAACATCGACAATGATGCCCTTGGCCAAAAATGTTGTATGCGTTTTCTCCTGAATATATTCAGGAGAAAATGCATACGCCCTTTTTGGCCAAGCAAGCAAGCGGGCAATGCAAATCTGCACTACAAAGAAGTGTCACTTCCCACCGGTCAAAAGGGACATCCACAAAATGTGTAAAAACCAGAAAGGCAAGACAGGCCCTGGAGAACAGGGAGCCTTGTTATGCTGATGGGCGGGATGTAAATTGCCAACTGCCTCTCTGGAGGAGTGCACTGTGTTCCCTAAGACAAGTAAAGAACAGAGCTACAGAGCCAAGGGCACTTCCAGTCTAGGGAATATACCTTGGGAAAACTGAAAATCAATAAGACAGAGCCACCCCAAAATTTAGGGCTGCACTGCTTACAAGGACCTCAACTTGGGTACACCTTAAATATCCCAGGAAATATAAAAGTGGTTCAAAAAATTGTGGTACTTACGTATGATGGAATATACCTCAGCCATGCAATCAATGTCATAAGACAAGTAGCAGCAAAATGGGTGGATTCAGGTACGATGATTCTAAGTGAAATAAGTCACACAGAAGAAGAAACTTATAATAAGATATCACTTATGAAGATCCTGTAAACATGGCTACACTTGAACTGAGTTAGGAAAGAGAAGAATTTCTCACATTTAGAAAACACTCCTATGCCTGCTTAAGGGGGAAGGAGAGGTGGGGTGATGCATAAAACCAGAGTTTGATATAAGCACAGGTACCGTTCCAAAAACCAACTATGGAATAGACAAGACCTACACCTTCCTCAGTGAAAGGGACTCAAAACACCATATTTCCCGCAGAGGAATATATCTGACTAGTAAGAATCTTAAAACCTATGTATTCATATGTCTCCATAAGGGAATCAAGTGTGTCTAGACTGGCATTTACATGGCAGCGAGAATCAGCTCAAACCCACTATAAAAAGGAATTTCAAAAACAAAACAAAAAAACTGGGAAATTCTTTACAATTCCTTCAGGGTCTCTGATGAAACCTGGAATGACCCTATCTACAAAGACCGCTGGATGTGGCATAAGGAGGGACACTTGGGACTAAGAGGATTGGTGAGATTGGGTGAGCAAATGCAGACCCTTTAAAGCACAAATGCCTGGCACCCATTCCATGGGTCCCAACTCTCCAGGTTGAAGGGAATATTAATACAGCTATAACATGTACGGGAAACCTAGAGAACGGACACACTGTGAATACGAAAGGTTTGTAAAACTCAACGAATAGTCCCTCTCCTGGTGCTCCGCTTTGACCTTACATCTGCTTTACTATCAACCTCCCAACTTGGAGAGACAGCCCCTTTAACCTCCTGGTTCGCACAGGTTGCCAATTTGGCAGAGGATGAAAGGGAAGACGGAGAACCAATGAGAGAGTAGCTGTTAGGCATTTGGACGGGCACATATCACTGTAATTTCCCGGCAGGAAGAAGAATTAACCAAAGTCTCAGCCACCCACCGGGAACCAGTATAGGTCCTGAACCAAAATTTTGGACTTGCGGTCAGCTCACCAAAAACGAGTTGAAAAATGGAGCTCAGGGGAACAGCAATTCACAAAATGGCCGAGTAATAAAGGACAACTATCGTCCAAAAATCTGTTGAGAAAAGGCAACGAGGCGGACTTGAAAGTGAGGCAGAATAGCAGGAAACGGATTTCAAGAGGTACGTTGGAATCGCCTTTAAAGAACAGGAAGAGGGGCACAACTTCGACCATGATGCACTTGGCCAAAAAGGGCGTATGCGTTTTCTCCTGAATATATTCAGGAGAAAAGGCATACGCCCTTTTTGGCCAAGCAAGCAAGCGGGCAATGCAAATCTGCACTACAAAGAAGTATCACTTCTCACCGGTCAAAAGGGACATCCACAAAATGTGTAAAAACCAGAAAGGCAAGACAGGCCCTGGAGAACAGGGAGCCTTGTTATGCTGATGGGCGGGTTGTAAATTGCCAACTGCCTCTCTGGAGGAGTACATTGTGTTCCCTAAAACAAGTAAACAACAGAGCTACAGAGCCAAGGGCACTTCAAGTCTAGGGAATATACATTGGGAAAACTGAAAATCAATAAGACAGAGCCACCCCATAATTTAGGGCTGCACTGCTTACAGGGACCTCAACTTGGATACACCTTAAGTATCCCAGGAAATATAAAAATGGTTCAAAAAATTGTGGTACTTATGTTCGATGGAATATCCCTCAGCCATGAAATCAATGTCATAAGACCAGTAGCAGCAAAATGGGTGGATTCAGGTACGATGATTCTAACTGAAATAAGTCACACAGAAAAAGAAACTTATCATAAGATATCACTTATGAAGATCCTATAAACATGGCTACAATTGAACTGAGTTAGGAAAGAGAACAGTGTCTCATATTAAGAAAACACTGTTATGCCTGCTTAAGGGGGAAGGAGAGGTGGGGTGATGCATAAAACCAGAGTTTGATATAAACACAGGTACCGTTCCAAAAACCAACTATGGAATAGACAAGACCTACACCTTCCTCAGTGAAAGGGACTCAAAACCCCATATTTCCCGCAGAGGAATATATCTGACTAGTAAGAATCTTAAAACCTATGTATTGATATGTCTCCGTAAGGGAATCAAGTGTGTCTAGACTGGCATAAACATGGCAGCAAGAATCAGCTCAAACCCACTATAAAAAGGAATTTCAAAAACAAAACAAAAAAAACTGGGAAATTCTTTACAATTCCTTCAGGGTCTCTGATGAAACCTGGAATGACCCTATCTACAACGACAGCTGGATGTGGCATAAGTCTGGACACTTTGGACTGAGACGATTGCTGGGATTGGGTGAGCAAATGCAGACCCTTTAAAGCACAAATGCCTGGCACCCATTCCATGGTTCCCAACTCTCCAGGTTGAAGGGAATATTACTACAGCTATAACATGTACGGGAAACCTAGAGAACGGACACACTGTGAATACGAAAGGTTTCTAAAACTCAACGAATAGTCCCTCTCCTGGTGTTCCACTGTGACTTTACATCTGCTTTACTATCAACCTCCCAACTTGGAGAGACAGACCCTTTAACCTCCTGGTTCGCACAGGTTTCCAATTTGGCAGAGGATGAAAGGGAAGAGGGAGAACCAATGAGAGAGTAGCTGTTAGGCATTTGGACGGGCACATATCACTGTAATTTCCCGGCAGGAAGAAGAATTAACCAAAGTCTCAGCCACCCACCGGGAACCAGTATAGGTCCTGAACCAAAATTTTGGACTTGCGGTCAGCTCACCAAAAACAAGTTGAAAAATGTAGCTCAGGGGCACAGCAATTCACAAACTGGCCGAGTAATAAAGGACAACTATCGTCCAAAAATCTGTTGAGGAAACACAACGAGGCGGACTTGAAAGCCAGGCAGAATAGCAGGAAACAGATTTCAAGAGGTACGTTGGAATCGCCTTTAAAGCACAGGAAGAGGGGCACAACTTCGACAATGATGCACTTGGCCATAAAGGGCGTATGCGATTTCTCCTGAATATATTCAGGAGAAAACGCATACGCCCTTTTTGGCCAAGCAAGCAAGCGGGCAATGCAAATCTGCACTACAAAGAAGTATCACTTCCCACCGGTCAAAAGGGACATCCACAAAATGTGTAAAAACCAGAAAGGCAAGACAGGGCCGGGAGAACAGGGAGCCTTGTTATGCTGGTGGGCGGGATGTAAATTGCCAACTGCCTCTCTGGAGGAGTGCATTGTGTTCCCTAAAACAAGTAAACAACAGAGCTACAGAGCCAAGGGCACTTCCAGTCTAGGGAATATACCTTGGGAAAACTAAAAATCAATAAGACAGAGCAACCCCAAAATTTAGGGCTGCACTGCTTACAAGGACCTCAACTTGGATACACCTTAAGTATCCCAGGAAATATAAAAATGGTTCAAAAAATTGTGGTACTTACGTTCGATGGAATATCCCTCAGCCATGAAATCAATGTCATAAGAGCAGTAGCAGCAAAATGGGAGGATTCAGGTACGATTATTCTAAGTGAAATAAGTCACACAGAAAAAGAAACTTATCATAAGATATCACTTACGATGATCCTATAAACATGGCTACACTTGAACTGAGTTAGGAAAGAGAATAGTGTCTCACATTCAGAAAACACTCTTATGCCTGCTTAAGGGTGAAGGAGAGGTGGGGTGATGCATAAAACCAGAGTTTGATATAAGCACAAGTACCGTTCCAAAAACCACCTATGGAATAGACAAGACCTACACCTTCCTCAGTGAAAGGGACTCAAAACCCCATATTTCCCGCAGAGGAATATATCTGACTAGTAAGAATTTTAAAACCTATGTATTGATATGTCTCCGTAAGGGAATCAAGTGTGTCTAGACTGGCATAAACATGGCAGCGAAAATCAGCTCAAACCCACTATAAAAAGGAATTTCAAAAACAAAACAAAAATACTGGGAAATTCTTTACAATTCCTTCAGGGTCCCTGATGAAACCTGGAATGACCCTATCTACAATGACAGCTGGATGTGGCATAAGGAAGGCCACTTGGGACTGAGAGGATTGGTGAGATTGGGTGAGCAAATGCAGACCCTTTAAATCACAAATGCCTGGCACTCATTCCATGGGCCCCAACTCTCCAGGTTGAAGGGAATATTACTACAGCTATACCATGTACGGGATACCTAGAGAACGGACACACTGTGAATATGAAAGGTTTCTAAAACTCAACGAATAGTCCCTCTCCTGGTGCTCTGCTTTGACTTTACATCTGCTTTACTATCAACCTCCCAACTTGGAGAGACAGCCCCTTTAACCTCCTCGTTCGCACAGGTTGCCAAATTGGCAGAGGATGAAAGGGAAGAGGGAGAACCAATGAGAGAGTAGCTGTTCGGCATTTGGACGGGCATATATCACTGTAATTTCCCAGCAGGAAGAAGAATTAACCAAAGTCTCAGCAACCCACAGCGAACCAGTATAGGTCCTGAACCAAAATTTTGGACTTGCGGTCAGCTCACCAAAAACGAGTTGAAAAATGGAGCTCAGGGGCACAGCAATTCACAAACTGGCCGAGTAATAAAGGACAATTATCCTCCAAAAATCTGTTGAGGAAAGGCAACGAGGCGGACTTGAAAGCGAGGCAGAATAGCAGGAAACAGATTTCAAGAGGTACGTTGGAATCGCCTTTAAAGCACAGGAAGAGGGGCAGAACTTCGACAATGATGCACTTGGCCAAAAAGGCCGTATGCGTTTTCTCCTGAATATATTCAGGAGAAAACGCATACCCCCATTTTGGCCAAGCAAGCAAGCGGGCAATGCAAATCTGCACTACAAAGAAGTATCACTTCCCACCAGTTAAAAGGGACATCCACAAAATATGTAAAAACCAGAAAGGCAAGACACGCCTTGGAGAACAGGGAGCCTTGTTATGCTGATGGGCGGGATGTAAATTGCCAACTGCCTCTCTGGAGAAGTGCATTGTGTTCCCTACAACAAGTAAAGAACAGAGCTACAGAGCCCAGGGCACTTCCAGTCTAGGGAATATACCTTGGGAAAACTGAAAATCAATAAGACAGAGCCACCCCATAATTTAGGGCTGCATTGCTTACAAGGACCTCAACTTGGATACACCTTAAGTATCCCAGGAAATATAAAAATGATTCAAAAAATTGTGGTACTTATGTTCGATGGAATATCCCTCAGCCATGAAATCAATGTCATAAGACCAGTAGCAGCAAAATGGGTGGATTCAGTTACGATGATTCTAAGTGAAATAAGTCACACAGAAAAAGAAACTTATCATAAGATATCACTTATGAAGATCCTATAAACATGGCTACCCTTGAACTGAGTTAGGAAAGAGAACAGTGTCTCATATTTAGAAAACACTCTTATGCCTGCTTAAGGGGGAAGGAGAGGTGGGGTGATGCATAAAACCAGAGTTTGATATAAGCACAGGTACCGTTCCAAAAACCAACTATGGAATAGACAAGACCTACACCTTCCTCAGTGAAAGGGACTCAAAACACCATATTTCCCGCAGAGGAATATATCTGACTAGTAAGAATCTTAAAACCTATGTATTGATATGTCTCCGTAAGGGAATCAAGTGTGTCTAGACTGGCATATACATGGCAGCGAGAATCAGCTCAAACCCACTATAAAAATGAATTTCAAAAACAAAACAAAAAAACTGGGAAATTCTTTACAATTCCTTCAGGGTCTCTGATGAAACCTGGAATGACCCTATCTACAACGACAGCTGGATGTGGCATAAGGAGGGACACTTGGGACTGAGACGATTGGTGAGATTGGGTGAGCAAATGCAGAACCTTTAAAGCACAAATGCCTGGCACCCATTCCATGGGTCCCAACTCTCCAGGTTGAAGGGAATATTACTACAGCTATAACATGTACGGGAAACCTAGAAAACGGACACATTGTGAATAGGAAAGGTTTCTAAAACTCAACGAATAGCCCCTCTCCTGGTGCTCTGGTTTGACTTTCCATCTGCTTGACTATCAACCTCCCAACTTGAAGAGACAGCCCCTTTAACCTCCTGGTTCGCACAGGTTGCCAATTTGGCAGAGGATGAAAGGGAAGGGGGAGAACCAATGAGAGAGTAGCTATTAGGCATTTGGACGGGCACATATCACTGTAATATCCCGGCAGTAAGAAGAATTAACCAAAGTCTCAGCCACCCACAGGGAACCAGTATAGGTCCTGAACCAAAATTTTGGACTTGCGGTCAGCTCACCAAAAACGAGTTGAAAAATGGAGCTCAGGGGCACAGCGATTCACAAACTGGCCGAGTAATAAAGGACAACTCTCGTCCAAAAATCTGTTGAGGGAAGGCAACGAGGCGGACTTGAAAGCGAGGCAGAATAGCAGGAAACAGATTTCAAGAGGTACGTTGGAATCACCTTTAAAGCACAGGAAGAGGGGCACAACTTCGACAATGATGCACTTGGCCAAAAAGGGCGTATGCGTTTTCTCCTGAATATATTCAGGAGAAAACGCATACGCCCTTTTTGGCCAAGCAAGCAAACGGGCAATGCAAATCTGCACTACAAAGAAGTATCACTTCCCACCGGTCAAAAGGGACATCCACAAAATGTGTAAAAACCAGAAAGGCAAGACAGGCCCTGGAGAACAGGGAGCATTGTTATGCTGATGGGCGGGATGTAAATTGCCAACTGCCTCTCTGGAGGAGTGCATTGTGTTCCCTAAAACAAGTAAACAACAGAGCTACAGAGCCAAGGGCACTTCCAGTCTAGGGAATATACATTGGGAAAATTGAAAATCAATGAGACAGAGCCACCCCAAAATTTAGGGCTGCACTGCTTACAAGGACCTCAACTTGGATACAACTTAAGTATCTGAGGGAATATAAAAATGGTTCAAAAAATTGTGGTACTTACGTATGATGGAATATCCCTCAGCCATGGAATCAATGTCATAAGACCAGTAGCAGCAAAATGGGTGGATTCAGGTACGATGATTCTAAGTGAAATAAGTCACACAGAAAAAGAAACTTATAATAAGATATCACTTATGAAGATCCTATAAACATGGCTACACTTGAACTGATTTAGGAACGAGAACAGTGTCTCACATTTAGAAAACACACTTATGCCTGCTTAAGGGGGAAGGAGAGGTGGGGTGATGCATAAAACCAGAGTTTGATATAAGCACAGGTACCGTTCCAAAAACCAACTATGGAATAGACAAGTCCAACACCTTCCTCAGTGAAAGGGACTCAAAACACCATATTTCCCGCAGAGGAATATATCTGACTAGTAAGAATCTTAAAACCTATGTATTGATATGTCTCCGTAAGGGAATCAAGTGTGTCTAGACTGGCATAAACATGGCAGCGAGAATCAGCTCAAACCCACTATAAAAAGGAATTTCAAAAACAAAACAAAAAAACTGGGAAATTCTTTACAATTCCTTTAGGGTCTTTCATGAAACCTGTAATGACCCTATCTACAATGACAGCTGGATGTCGCATAAGGAGGGACACTTGGGACTGAGATGATTGGTGAGATTGGGTGAGCAAATGCAGAGTCTTTAAAGCACAAATGCCTGGCACCCATTCCATGGGTCCCAACTCTCCAGGTTGAAGGGAATATTACTACAGCAATAACATGTACGGGATACCTAGAGAACGGACACACTGTGAGTACGAAAGTTTTCTAAAACTCAACGAATAATCCCTCTCCTGGTTCTCCGCTTTGACTTTACATCTGCTTTACTATCAACCTCCCAACTTGGAGAGACAGCCCCTTTAACCTCCTGGTTCGCACAGGTTGCCAATTTGGCAGAGGATGAAAGGGAAGAGGGAGAACCAATGAGAGAGTAGCTGTTAGGCATTTGGACGGGCACATATCACTGTAATTTCCCGGCAGGAAGAAGAATTAACAAAAGTCTCAGCCACCCACCGGGAACCAGTATAGGTCCTGAAGCAAAATTTTGGACTTGCGGTCAGCTCACCAAAAACGAGTTGAATAATGGAGCTCAGGGGCACAGCAATTCACAAACTGGCCGAGTAATAAAGGACAACTATCGTCCAAAAATCTGTTGAGGAAAGGCAACGAGGCGCACTTGAAAGCGAGGCAGAATAGCAGGAAACAGATTTCAAGAGGTACGTTGGAATCGCCTTTAAAGCACAGGAAGAGGGGCACAACTTCGACCATGATGCACTTGGCCATAAAGGGCGTATGTGTTTTCTCCTGAATATATTCAAGAGAAAACGCATACGCCCTTTTGGGCCAAGAAAGCAAGCGGGCAATGCAAATGTGCACTACAAAGAAGTATCACTTCCCACCGCTCAAAAGGGACATCCACAAAATGTGTAAAAACCAGAAAGGCAAGACAGGCCCTGGAGAACAGGGAGCCTTGTTATGCTGATGGGCGGGATGTAAATTGCCAACTGCCTCTCTGGAGGAGTGCATTGTGTTCCCTAAAACAAGTAAAGAACAGAGCTACAGAGCCAAGGGCACTTCCAGTCTAGGGAATATACCTTGGGAAAACTGAAAATCAATAAGACAGAGCAACCCCAAAATTTAGGGCTGCACTGCTTACAAGGACCTCAACTTGGATACACCTTAAGTATCCCAGGAAATATAAAAATGGTTCAAAAATTGTGGTACTTACGTACGATGGAATATCCCTCAGCCATGAAATCAATGTCATAAGTCCAGTAGCAGCAAAATGGGTGGATTCAGGTACGATGATTCTAAGTGAAATAAGTCACACAGAAAAAGAAACTTATCATAAGATATCACTTATGAAGATCCTATAAACATGGCTACACTTGAACTGAGTTAGGAAAGAGAACAGTGTCTCATATTTAGAAAACACACTTATGCCTGCTTAAGGGGGAAGGAGAGGTGGGGTGATGCATAAAACCAGAGTTTGATATAAGCACAGGTACCGTTCCAAAAACCAACTATGGAATAGACAAGACCTACACCTTCCTCAGTGAAAGGGACTCAAAACCCCATATTTCCCGCAGAGGAATATATCTGACTAGTAAGAATCTTAAAACCTATGTATTGATATGTCTCCGTAAGGGAATCAAGTGTGTCTAGACTGGCATAAACATGGCAGCGAGAATCAGCTCAAACCCACTATAAAAAGGAATTTCAAAAACAAAACAAAAAAACTGGGAAATTCTTTACAATTCCTTCAGGGTCTCTGATGAAACCTGGAATGACCCTATCTACAACGACAGCTGGATGTGGCATAAGGCTGGACACTTGGGACTGAGAGGATTGGTGAGATTGGGTGAGCAAATGCAGACCCTTTAAAGCAATAATGCATGGCACCCATTCCATGGGTCCCAACTCTACAGGTTGAAGGGAATATTACTACAGGTCTAACATGTACTGGAAACCTAGAGAACGGACACACTGTGAATACGAAAGGTATCTAAAACTCAACGAATAGTCCCTCTCTTGGTGCTCCGGTTTGACTTTCCATCTGCTTTACTATCAATCTCCCAACTTGGAGAGACAGCCCCTTTAACCACCTGGTTCGCACAGGTTGCCAATTTGGCAGAGAATGAAAGGGAAGAGGGAGAACCAATGAGAGAGTAGCTGTTAGGCATTTGGACGGGCACATATCACTGTAATTTCCCGGCAGGAAGAAGAATTAACCAAAGTCTCAGCCACCCACAGGGAACCAATATATTTCCTGAACCAAACTTTTGGACTTGCAGTCAGCTCACCAAAAACGAGTTGAAAAATGGATCTCAGGGGCACAGCAATTCACAAACTGGCCGAGTAATAAAGGACAACTATCGTCCAAAAATCTGTTGAGGGAAGGCAACGAGGCGGACTTGAAAGCGAGGCAGAATAGCAGGAAACAGATTTCAAGAGGTACGTTGGAATCGCCTTTAAAGCACAGGAAGAGGGGCACAACTTCGACAATGATGCACTTGGCCAAAAAGAGCGTATGAGTTTTATCCTGAATATATTCAGGAGAAAACGCATACGCCCTTTTTGGCCAAGCAATCAAGCGGGCAATGCAAATCTGCATTACAAAGAAGTATCACTTCCCACCGGTCAAAAGGGACATCCACAAAATGTGTAAAAACCAGAAAGGCAAGACAGGCCCTGGAGAACAGGGAGCCTTGTTATGCTGATGGGCGGGATGTAAATTGCCAACTGCCTCTCTTGAGGAGTACATTGTGTTCCCTAAAACAAGTAAAGAACAGAGCTACAGAGCCATGGGCACTTCCAGTGTAGGGAATATACCTTGGGAAAACTGAAAATCAATAAGACAGAGCCACCCCAAAATTTAGGGCTGCACTGCTTACAAGGACCTCAACTTGGGTACACCTTAAATATCTCAGGAAATATAAAAATGGTTAAAAAAATTGTGGTACATACGTACGATGGAATATCCCTCAGCCATGAAATCAATGTCATAAGACCAGTTGCAGCAGAATGGGTGGATTCACGTACGATGATTCTAAGTGATATAAGTCACACAGAAAAAGAAACTTATCATAAGATATCACTTATGAAGATCCTGTAAACATGGCTACACTTGAACTGAGTTAGGAAAGAGAACAGTGTCTCATATTTAGAAAACACTCTTATGCCTGCTTAAGGGGGAAGGAGAGGTGGGGTGATGCATAAAACCAGAGTTTGATATAAGCACAGGTACCGTTCCAAAAACCAACTATGGAATAGACAAGACCTACACCTTCCTCAGTGAAAGGGACTCAAAACACCATATTTCCCGCAGAGGAATATATCTGACTAGTAAGAATCTTAAAACTTATGTATTGATATGTCTCCGTAAGGGAATCAAGTGTGTCTAGACTGGCATAAACATGGCAGTGAGAATCAGCTCAAACCCACTATAAGAAGGAATTTCAAAAACAAAACAAAAAAACAGGGAAATTCTTTACAATTCCTTCAGGGTATCTGATGAAACCTGGAATGACCCTATCTACAACGACAGCTGGATGTGGCATAAGGAGGGACACTTGGGACTGAGAGGATTGGTGAGATTGGGTGAGCAAATGCAGACCCTTTAAAGCACAAATGCCTGGCACCCATTCCATGGGTCCCAACTCTCCAGGTTGAAGGGAATATTACTACAGCTATAACATGTACGGGAAACCTAGAGAACGGACACACTGTGAATACAAAAGGTTTCTAAAACTCAACGAATAGTCCCTCTCCTGGCGCTCCGGTTTGACTTTACATCTGCTTTACTATCAACCTCCCAACTTGGAGAGACAGCCCCTTTAACCTCCTGGTGCACACAGGTTGCCAATTTGGCAGAGGATGAAAGGGAAGAGGGAGAACCAATGATAGAGTAGCTGTTAGGCATTTGGACGGGCACATATCACTGTAATTTCCCGGCAGGAAGAAGAATTAACCAAAGTCTCAGCCACCCACCGGGAACCAGTATAGGTCCTGAACCAAAATTTTGGACTTGCGGTCAGCTCACCAAAAACGAGTTGAAAAATGGAGCTCAGGGGCACAGCAATTCACAAACTGACTGAGTAATAAAGGACAACTATCGTCCAAAAATCTGTTGAGGGAAGGCAACGAGGCAGACTTGAAAGTGAGGCAGAATAGCAGGAAACAGATTTCAAGAGGTACATTGGAATCGACTTTAAAGCACAGGAAGAGGGGCACAACATCGACAATGATGCCCTTGGCCAAAAAGGGTGTATGTGTTTTCTCCTGAATATATTCAGGAGAAAATGCATACGCCCTTTTTGGCCAAGCAAACAAGCGGGCAATGCAAATCTGCACTACAAAGAAGTGTCACTTCCCACCGCTCAAAAGGGACATCCACAAAATGTGTAAAAACCAGAAACGCAAGACTGGCCCTGGAGAACAGGGAGCCTTGTTATGCTGATGGGCGCAATGTAAATTGCCAACTGCCTCTTTGGAGGAGTTCATTGTGTTCCCTAAATCAAGTAAAGAACAGAGCTACAGAGCCAAGGGCACTTCCATTCTAGGGAATATACCTTGGGAAAACTGAAAATCAATAAGACAGAGCCACCCCAAAATTTAGGGCTGCACTGCTTACAAGGACCTCAACTTGGGTACACCTTAAATATCCCAGGAAATATAAAAATGGTTCAAAACATTGTGCTACTTGCGTACGATGGAATATCCCTCAGGCATGAAATCAATGTCATAAGACCAGTAGCAGCAAAATGGGTGGATTCAGGTACGATGATTCTAAGTGAAATATGTCACACAGAAAAAGAAACTTATCATAAGATATCACTTATGAAGATCCTGTAAACATGGCTACACTTGAACTGAGTTAGGAAAGAGAACAGTGTCTCATATTAAGAAAACACTCTTATGCCTGCTTAAGGGGGAAGGAGAGGTGGGGTGATGCATAAAACCAGAGTTTGATATAAGGACAGGTACCGTTCCAAAAACCAACTATGGAATAGACAAGACCTACACCTTCCTCAGTGAAAGGGACTCAAAACACCATATTTCCCACAGAGGAATATATCTGACTAGTAAAAATCTGAAAACCTATGTATTGATATGTCTCCGTAAGGGAATCAAGTGTGTCTAGACTGGCATAAACATGGCAGCGAGAATCAGCTCAAACCCAGTATAAAAAGGAATTTCAAAAACAAACCAAAGAAACTGGGAAATTCTTTACAATTTCTTCCGGGTCCCTGATGAAACCTGGAATGACCCTATCTACAACGACAGCTGGATGTGGCATAAGTAGGGACACTTGGGACTGAGAGGATTTGTGAGATTGGGTGAGCAAATGCAGACCCTTTATATCACAAATGCCTGGCACTCTTTCCATGGGCCCCAACTCTCCAGGTTGAAGCGAATATTACTACAGCTATGACATGTACGGGAAACCTAGAGAACGGACACACTGTGAATACGAAAGGTTTCTAAAACTCAACGAATAGTCCCTCTCCTGGTGCTCCGGTTTGACTTTACATCTGCTTTACTATCAACCCCCCAACTAGGAGAGACAGCACCTTTAAACTCCTGGTTCACACCGGTTGCAAATTTGGCAGAGGATGAAAGGGAAGACGGAGAACCAATGAGAGAGTAGCTGTTAGGCATTTGGACGGGCACATATCACTGTAATTTCCCGGCAGGAAGAATAATTAACCAAAGTCTCAGCCACCCACCGGGAACCAGTATAGGTCCTGAACCAAAATTTTGGACTTCCGGTCAGCTCACCAAAAACGAGTTGAAAAATGGAGCTCAGGGGCACAGCAATTCACAAACTGGCCGAGTAATAAAGGACAACTATCGTCCAAAAATCTGTTGAGGGAAGGCAACGAGGCGGACTTGAAAGCGAGGCAGAATAGCAGGAAACAGATTTCAAGAGGTACGTTGGAATCACCTTTAAAGCACAGGAAGAGGGGCACAACTTCGACAATGATGCACTTGGCCAAAAAGGGCGTATGCGTTTTATCCTGAATATATTCAGGAGAAAACGCATACGCCCTTTTTGGCCAAGCAATCAAGCGGGCAATGCAAATCTGCATTACAAAGAAGTATCACTTCCCACCGGTCAAAAGGGACATCCACAAAATGTGTAAAAACCAGAAAGGCAAGACAGGCCCTGGAGAACAGGGAGCCTTGTTATGCTGGTGGGCGGGATGTAAATTGCCAACTGCCTCTCTTGAGGAGTACATTGTGTTCCCTAAAACAAGTAAAGAACAGAGCTACAGAGCCATGGGCACTTCCAGTGTAGGGAATATACCTTGGGAAAACTGAAAATCAATAAGACAGAGCCACCCCAAAATTTAGGGCTGCACTGCTTACAAGGACCTCAACTTGGGTACACCTTAAATATCTCAGGGAATATAAAAATGGTTAAAAAAATTGTGGTACCTACGTACGATGGAATATCCCTCAGCCATGAAATCAATGTCATAAGACCAGTTGCAGCAGAATGGGTGGATTCACGTACGATGATTCTAAGTGATATAAGTCACACAGAAAAAGAAACTTATCATAAGATATCACTTATGAAGATCCTGTAAACATGGCTACACTTGAACTGAGTTAGGAAAGAGAACAGTGTCTCATATTTAGAAAACACTCTTATGCCTGCTTAAGGGGGAAGGAGAGGTGGGGTGATGCATAAAACCAGAGTTTGATATAAGCACAGGTACCGTTCCAAAAACCATCTATGGAATAGACAAGACCTACACCTTCCTCAATGAAAGGGACTCAAAACACCATATTTCCCGCAGAGGAATATATCGGACTAGTAAGAATCTTAAAACTTATGTATTGATATGTCTCCGTAAGGGAATCAAGTGTGTCTAGACTGGCATAAACATGGCAGTGAGAATCAGCTCAAACCCACTATAAAAAGGAATTTCAAAAACAAAACAAAAAAACAGGGAAATTCTTTACAATTCCTTCAGGGTATCTGATGAAACCTGGAATGACCCTATCTACAACGACAGCTGGATGTGGCATAAGGAGGGACACTTGGGACTGAGAGGATTGGTGAGATTGGGTGAGCAAATGCAGACCCTTTAAAGCACAAATGCCTGGCACCCATTCCATGGGTCCCAACTCTCCAGGTTGAAGGGAATATTACTACAGCTATAACATGTACGGGAAACCTAGATAACGGACACACTGTGAATACAAAAGGTTTCTAAAACTCAACGAATAGTCCCTCTCCTGGTGCTCCGGTTTGACTTTACATCTGCTTTACTATCAACCTCCCAACTTGGAGAGACAGCCCCTTTAACCTCCTGGTGCACACAGGTTGCCAATTTGGCAGAGGATGAAAGGGAAGAGGGAGAACCAATGATAGAGTAGCTGTTAGGCATTTGGACGGGCACATATCACTGTAATTTCCCGGCAGGAAGAAGAATTAACCAAAGTCTCAGCCACCCACCGGGAACCAGTATAGGTCCTGAACCAAAATTTTGGACTTGCGGTCAGCTCACCAAAAACGAGTTGAAAAATGGAGCTCAGGGGCACAGCAATTCACAAACTGACTGAGTAATAAAGGACAACTATCGTCCAAAAATCTGTTGAGGGAAGGCAACGAGGCGGACTTGAAAGTGAGGCAGAATAGCAGGAAACAGATTTCAAGAGGTACATTGGAATCGACTTTAAAGCACAGGAAGAGGGGCACAACATCGACAATGATGCCCTTGGCCAAAAATGGTGTATGTGTTTTCTCCTGAATATATTCAGGAGAAAATGCATACGCCCTTTTTGGCCAAGCAAACAAGCGGGCAATGCAAATCTGCACTACAAAGAAGTGTCACTTCCCACCGCTCAAAAGGGACATCCACAAAATGTGTAAAAACCAGAAACGCAAGACTGGCCCTGGAGAACAGGGAGCCTTGTTATGCTGATGGGCGCGATGTAAATTGCCAACTGCCTCTTTGGAGGAGTTCATTGTGTTCCCTAAATCAAGTAAAGAACAGAGCTACAGAGCCAAGGGCACTTCCATTCTAGGGAATATACCTTGGGAAAACTGAAAATCAATAAGACAGAGCCACCCCAAAATTTAGGGCTGCACTGCTTACAAGGACCTCAACTTGGGTACACCTTAAATATCCCAGGAAATATAAAAATGGTTCAAAACATTGTGCTACTTGCGTACGATGGAATATCCCTCAGGCATGAAATCAATGTCATAAGACCAGTAGCAGCAAAATGGGTGGATTCAGGTACGATGATTCTAAGTGAAATAAGTCACACAGAAAAAGAAACTTATCATAAGATATCACTTATGAAGATCCTGTAAACATGGCTACACTTGAACTGAGTTAGGAAAGAGAACAGTGTCTCATATTAAGAAAACACTCTTATGCCTGCTTAAGGGGGAAGGAGAGGTGGGGTGATGCATAAAACCAGAGTTTGATATAAGGACAGGTACCGTTCCAAAAACCAACTATGGAATAGACAAGACCTACACCTTCCTCAGTGAAAGGGACTCAAAACACCATATTTCCCACAGAGGAATATATCTGACTAGTAAAAATCTGAAAACCTATGTATTGATATGTCTCCGTAAGGGAATCAAGTGTGTCTAGACTGGCATAAACATGGCAGCGAGAATCAGCTCAAACCCAGTATAAAAAGGAATTTCAAAAACAAACCAAAGAAACTGGGAAATTCTTTACAATTTCTTCCGGGTCCCTGATGAAACCTGGAATGACCCTATCTACAACGACAGCTGGATGTGGCATAAGTAGGGACACTTGGGACTGAGAGGATTTGTGAGATTGGGTGAGCAAATGCAGACCCTTTATATCACAAATGCCTGGCACTCTTTCCATGGGCCCCAACTCTCCAGGTTGAAGCGAATATTACTACAGCTATGACATGTACGGGAAACCTAGAGAACGGACACACTGTGAATACGAAAGGTTTCTAAAACTCAACGAATAGTCCCTCTCCTGGTGCTCCGGTTTGACTTTACATCTGCTTTACTATCAACCCCCCAACTAGGAGAGACAGCACCTTTAAACTCCTGGTTCACACCGGTTGCAAATTTGGCAGAGGATGAAAGGGAAGACGGAGAACCAATGAGAGAGTAGCTGTTAGGCATTTGGACGGGCACATATCACTGTAATTTCCCGGCAGGAAGAATAATTAACCAAAGTCTCAGCCACCCACCGGGAACCAGTATAGGTCCTGAACCAAAATTTTGGACTTCCGGTCAGCTCACCAAAAACGAGTTGAAAAATGGAGCTCAGGGGCACAGCAATTCACAAACTGGCCGAGTAATAAAGGACAACTATCGTCCAAAAATCTGTTGAGGGAAGGCAACGAGGCGGACTTGAAAGCGAGGCAGAATAGCAGGAAACAGATTTCAAGAGGTACGTTGGAATCACCTTTAAAGCACAGGAAGAGGGACACAACTTCGACAATGATGCACTTGGCCAAAAAGGGCGTATGCGTTTTATCCTGAATATATTCAGGAGAAAACGCATACGCCCTTTTTGGCCAAGCAATCAAGCGGGCAATGCAAATCTGCATTACAAAGAAGTATCACTTCCCACCGGTCAAAAGGGACATCCACAAAATGTGTAAAAACCAGAAAGGCAAGACAGGCCCTGGAGAACAGGGAGCCTTGTTATGCTGGTGGGCGGGATGTAAATTGCCAACTGCCTCTCTTGAGGAGTACATTGTGTTCCGTAAAACAAGTAAAGAACAGAGCTACAGAGCCATGGGCACTTCCAGTGTAGGGAATATACCTTGGGAAAACTGAAAATCAATAAGACAGAGCCACCCCAAAATTTAGGGCTGCACTGCTTACAAGGACCTCAACTTGGGTACACCTTAAATATCTCAGGGAATATAAAAATGGTTAAAAAAATTGTGGTACCTACGTACGATGGAATATCCCTCAGCCATGAAATCAATGTCATAAGACCAGTTGCAGCAGAATGGGTGGATTCACATACGATGATTCTAAGTGATATAAGTCACACAGAAAAAGAAACTTATCATAAGATATCACTTATGAAGATCCTGTAAACATGGCTACACTTGAACTGAGTTAGGAAAGAGAACATTGTCTCATATTTAGAAAACACTCTTATGCCTGCTTAAGGGGGAAGGAGAGGTGGGGTGATGCATAAAACCAGAGTTTGATATAAGCACAGGCACCGTTCCAAAAACCAACTATGGAATAGACAAGACCTACACCTTCCTCAATGAAAGGGACTCAAAACACCATATTTCCCGCAGAGGAATATATCTGACTAGTAAGAATCTTAAAACTTATGTATTGATATGTCTCCGTTAGGGAATCAAGTGTGTCTAGACTGGCATAAACATGGCAGTGAGAATCAGCTCAAACCCACTATAAAAAGGAATTTCAAAAACAAAACAAAAAAACAGGGAAATTCTTTACAATTCCTTCAGGGTATCTGATGAAACCTGGAATGACCCTATCTACAACGACAGCTGGATGTGGCATAAGGAGGGACACTTGGGACTGAGAGGATTGGTGAGATTGGGTGAGCAAATGCAGACCCTTTAAAGCACAAATGCCTGGCACCCATTCCATGGGTCCCAACTCTCCAGGTTTAAGGGAATATTACTACAGCTATAACATGTACGGGAAACCTAGAGAACGGACACACTGTGAATACAAAAGGTTTCTAAAACTCAACGAATAGTCCCTCTCCTGGTGCTCCGGTTTGACTTTACATCTGCTTTACTATCAACCTCCCAACTTGGAGAGACAGCCCCTTTAACCTCCTGGTTCACACAGGTTGCCAATTTGGCAGAGGATGAAAGGGAAGAGGGAGAACCAATGAGAGAGTAGCTGTTAGGCATTTGGACGGGCACATATCACTGTAATTTCGCGGCAGGAAGAAGAATTAACCAAAGTCTCAGCCACCCACCGGGAACCAGTATAGGTCCTGAACCAAAATTTTGGACTTGCGGTCAGCTCACCAAAAACGAGTTGAAAAATGGAGCTCAGGGGCACAGTAATTCACAAACTGACTGAGTAATAAAGGACAACTATCGTCCAAAAATCTGTTGAGGGAAGGCAACGAGGCGGACTTGAAAGCCAGGCAGAATAGCAGGAAACAGATTTCAAGAGGTACATTGGAATCGACTTTAAAGCACAGGAAGAGGGGCACAACATTGACAATGATGCCCTTGGCCAAAAATGGTGTATGTGTTTTCTCCTGAATATATTCAGGAGAAAATGCATACGCCCTTTTTGGCCAAGCAATCAAGCGGGCAATGCAAATGTGCACTACAAAGAAGTATCACTTCCCACCGGTCAAAAGGGACATCCACAAAATGTGTAAAAACCAGAAAGGCAAGACAGGCCCTGGAGAACAGGGAGCCTTGTTATGCTGATGGGCGGGATGTAAATTGCCAACTGCCTCTCTGGAGGAGTGCATTGTGTTCCCTAAAACAAGTAAACAACAGAGCTACAGAGCCAAGGGCACTTCCAGTCTAGGGAATATACCTTGGGATAACTGAAAATCAATAAGACAGAGCCACCCCATAATTTAGGGCTGCACTGCTTACAAGGACCTCAACTTGGATACACCTTAAGTATCCCGGGAAATATAAAAATGGTTCAAAAAATTGTGGTACTTATGTTTGATGGAATATCCCTCAGCCATGAAATCAATGTCATAAGACCAGTAGCAGCAAAATGGGTGGATTCAGGTACGATGATTATAAGTGAAATAAGTCACACAGAAAAAGAAACTTATCATAAGATATCACTTACGATGATCCTATAAACATGGCTACACTTGAACTGAGTTAGGAAAGAGAATAGTGTTTCACATTCAGAAAACACTCTTATGCCTGCTTAAGGGTGAAGGAGAGGTGGGGTGATGCATAAAACCAGAGTTTGATATAAGCACAAGTACCGTTCCAAAAACCACCTATGGAATAGACAAGACCTACACCTTCCTCAGTGAAAGGGACTCAAAACACCATATTTCCCGCAGAGGAATATATCTGACTAGTAAGAATTTTAAAACCTATGTATTGATATGTCTCCGTAAGGGAATCAAGTGTGTCTAGACTGGCATAAACATGGCAGCGAGAATCAGCTCAAACCCACTATAAAAAGGAATTTCAAAAACAGAACAAAAATACTGGGAAATTCTTTACAATTCCTTCAGGGTCCCTGATGAAACCTGGAATGACCCTATCTACAATGACAGCTGGATGTGGCATAAGGAAGGCCACTTGGGACTGAGAGGATTGGTGAGATTGGGTGAGCAAATGCAGACCCTTTAAATCTCAAATGCCTGGCACTCATTCCATCGCCACAACTCTCCAGGTTGAAAGGAATATTACTATAGCTATACCATGTACGGGAAACCTAGAGAACGGACACACTGTGAATATGAAAGGTTTCTAAAACTCAACGAATTGTCCCTCTCCTGGTGCTCTGCTTTGACTTTACATCTGCTTTACTATCAACCTCCCAACTTGGAGTGACAGCCCCTTTAACCTCCTCGTTCGCACAGGTTGCCAAATTGGCAGAGGATGAAAGGGAAGAGGGAGAACCAATGAGAGAGTAGCTGTTCGGCATTTGGACGGGCATATATCACTGTAATTTCCCAGCAGGAAAAAGAATTAACCAAAGTCTCAGCCACCCACCGCGAACCAGTATAGGTCCTGAACCAAAATTTTGGACTTGCGGTCAGCTCACCTAAAACGAGTTGAAAAATGGAGCTCAGGGGCACAGCAATTCACAAACTGGCTGAGTAATAAAGGACAATTATCCTCCAAAAATCTGTTGAGGAAAGGCAACGAGGCGCACTTGAAAGCGAGGCAGAATAGCAGGAAACAGATTTCAAGAGGTACGTTGGAATCGCCTTTAAAGCACAGGAAGAGGGGCAGAACTTCGACAATGATGCACTTGGCCAAAACTGCCGTATGCGTTGTCTCCTGAATATATTCAGGAGACAACGCATACCCCCTTTTTGGCCAAGCAAGCAAGCGGGCAATGCAAATCTGCACTACAAAGAAGTATCACTTCCCACCAGTTAAAAGGGACATCCACAAAATATGTAAAAACCAGAAAGGCAAGACACGCCCTGGAGAACAGGGAGCCTTGTTATGCTGATGGGCGGGATGTAAATTGCCAACTGCCTCTCTGGAGGAGTGCATTGTGTTCCCTAAAACAAGTAAAGAACAGAGCTACAGAGCCAAGGGCACTTCAAGTCTAGGGAATATACCTTGGGAAAACTGAAAATCAATAAGACAGAGACACCCCATAATTTAGGGCTGCACTGCTTACAAGGACCTCAACTTGGATACACCTTAAGTATCCCAGGAAATATAAAAATGATTCAAAAAATTGTGGTACTTATGTTCGATGGAATATCCCTCAGCCATGAAATCAATGTCATAAGACCAGTAGCAGCAAAATGGGTGGATTCAGGTACGATGATTCTAAGTGAAATAAGTCACACAGAAAAAGAAACTTATCATAAGATATCACTTATGAAGATCCTATAAACATGGCTACACTTGAACTGAGTTAGGAAAGAGAACAGTGTCTCATATTTAGAAAACACTCTTATGCCTGCTTAAGGGGGAAGGAGATGTGGGGTGATGCATAAAACCAGAGTTTGATATAAGCACAGGTACCGTTCCAAAAACCAACTATGGAATAGACAAGACCTACACCTTCCTCAGTGAAAGGGACTCAAAACACCATACTTCCCGCAGAGGAATATATCTGACTAGTAAGAATCTTAAAACCTATGTATTGATATGTCTCCGTAAGGGAATCAAGTGTGTCTAGACTGGCATATACATGGCAGCGAGAATCAGCTCAAACCCACTATAAAAAGGAATTTCAAAAACAAAACAAAAAAACTGGGAAATTCTTTACAATTCCTTCAGGGTCTCTGATGAAACCTGGAATGACCCTATCTACAACGACAGCTGGATGTGGCATAAGGAGGGACACTTGGGACTGAGACGATTGGTGAGATTGGGTGAGCAAATGCAGAACCTTTAAAGCACAAATGCCTGGCACCCATTCCATGGGTCCCAACTCTCCAGGTTGAAGGGAATATTACTACAGCTATAACATGTACGGGAAACCTAGAAAACGGACACATTGTAAATAGGAAAGGTTTCTAAAACTCAACGAATAGCCCCTCTCCTGGTGCTCTGGTTTGACTTTCCATCTGCTTGACGATCAACCTCCCAACTTGGAGAGACAGCGCCTTTAACCTCCTGGTTCGCACAGGTTGCCAATTTGGCAGAGGATGAAAGGGAAGAGGGAGAACCAATGAGAGAGTAGCTATTAGGCATTTGGACGGGCACATATCACTGTAATTTCCCGGCAGGAAGAAGAATTAACCAAAGTCTCAGCCACCCACAGGGAACCAGTATAGGTCCTGAACCAAAATTTTGGACTTGCGGTCAGCTCACCAAAAACGAGTTGAAAAATGGAGCTCAGGGGCACAGCAATTCACAACCTGGCCGAGTAATAAAGGACAACTATCGTCCAAAAATCTGTTGAGGGAAGGCAACGAGGCGGACTTGAAAGTGAGGCAGAATAGCAGGAAACAGATTTCAAGAGGTACGTTGGAATCGCCTTTAAAGCACAGGAAGAGGGGCACAACTTCGACAATGATGCACTTGGCCAAAAAGGGCGTATGCATTTTCTCCTGAATATATTCAGGAGAAAACGCATACGCCCTTTTTGGCCAAGCAAGCAAGCGGGCAATGCAAATGTGCACTACAAAGAAGTATCACTTCCCACCGCTCAAAAGGGACATCCACAAAATGTGTAAAAACCAGAAAGGCAAGACAGGCCCTGGAGAACAGGAAGCCTTGTTATGCTGATGGGCGGGATGTAAATTGCCAACTGCCTCTCTGGAGGAGTGCATTGTGTTCCCTAAAACAAGTAAAGAACAGAGCTACAGAGCCAAGGGCACTTCCAGTCTAGGGAATATACCTTTGGAAAACTGAAAATCAATAAGACAGAGCCACCCCAAAATTTAGGGCTGCACTGCTTACAAGGACCTCAACTTCGATACACCTTAAGTATCCCAGGAAATATAAAAATGGTTCAAAAAATTGTGGTACTTACGTACGATGGAATATCCCTCAGCCATGAAATCAATGTCATAAGACCAGTAGCAGCAAAATGGGTGGATTCAGTTACGATGATTCTAAGTGAAATAAGTCACACAGAAAAAGAAACTTATCATAAGATATCACTTATGAAGATCCTATAAACATGGCTACACTTGAACTGAGTTAGGAAAGAGAACAGTGTCTCATATTTAGAAAACACTATTATGCCTGCTTAAGGGGGAAGGAGAGGTTGGGTGATGCATAAAACCAGAGTTTGATATAAGCTCAGGCACCGTTCCAAAAACCAACTATGGAATAGACAAGACCTACACATTCCTCAGTGAAAGGTACTCAAAACCCCATATTTCCCGCAGAGGAATATATCTGACTAGTAAGAATCTTAAAACCTATGTATTGATAGGTCTCCGTAAGGGAATCAAGTGTGTCTAGACTGGCATAAACATGGCAGCTGGAATCAGCTCAAGCCCACTATAAAAAGGAATTTCGAAAACAAAACAAAAAAACTGGGAAATTCTTTACAATTCCTTCAGGTTCTCTGATGAAACCTGGAATGACCCTATCTACAACGACAGCTGGATGTGGCATAAGGAGGGACACGTGGGATTGAGAGGATTGGTGAAATTGGGTGAGCAAAGGCAGACCCTTTAAAGCACAAATGCCTGGCACCCATTCCATGGGTCCCAACTCTCCAGGTTGAAGGGAATATTACTAGAGTTATAACATGTACGGGAAACCTAGAGAACGGACACACTGTGAATACGAAAGGTTTCTAAAACTCAACGAATAGTCCCTCTCCTGGTGCTCCGCTTTGACTTTACATCTGCTTTACTATCAATCTCCCAACTTGGAGAGACAGCCCCTTTAACCTCCCGGTTCGCACAGGTTGCCAATTTGGCAGAGGATGACAGGGAAGAGGGAGAACCAATGAGAGAGTAGCTGTTAGGCATTTGGACGGGCACATATCACTGTAATTTCTCGGCAGGAAGAAGAATTAACCAAAGTCTCAGCCACCCACCGCGAACCAGTATAGGTCTTGAACCAAAATTTTGGACTTGCGGTCAGCTCACCAAAAACGAGTTTAAAAATGGAGCTCAGGGGCACAGCAATTCACAAACTGGCCGAGTAATAAAGGACAACTATCATCCAAAAATCTGTTGAGGAAAGGCAACGAGGCGCACTTGAAAGCGAGGCAGAATAGCAGGAAACAGATTTCAAGAGGTACGTTGGAATCGCCATTAAAGCACAGGAAGAGGGGCACACCTTCGACAATTATGCACTTGGCCAATAAGGGCGTATGCGTTTTCTCCTGAATATATTCAGGAGAAAACGCATACGCCCTTTTTGGCCAAGCAAGCAATCGGGCAATGCAAATCTGCACTACAAAGAAGTATCACTTCCCACCAGTCAAAAGGGACATCCACAAAATGTGTAAAAGCCAGAAAGGCAAGACAGGCCCTGGAGAACAGGGAGCCTTGTTATGCTGATGGGCGGGATGTAAATTGCCAACTGCCTCTCTGGAGGAGTGCATTGTGTTCCCTAAAACAAGTAAACAACAGAGCTACAGAGCCAAGGGCACTTCCAGTCTAGGGAATATACCTTGGGAAAACTGAAAATCAATAAGACAGAGCCACCACAAAATTTAGGGCTGCACTGCTTACAAGGACCTCAACTTGGATCCACCTTAAGTATCCCAGGAAATATAAAAATGGTTCAAAAAATTGTGGTACTTACGTACGATGGAATATCCCTCAGCCATGAAATCAATGTCATAAGACCAGTAGCAGCAAAATGGGTGGACTCAGGTACGATGATTCTAAGTGAAATATGTCACACACAAAAAGAAACTTATCATAAGATATCACTTATGAAGATCCTATAAACGTGGCTACACTTGAACTGAGTTAGGAAAGAGAACAGTGTCTCATATTTAGAAAACATTCTTATGCCTGCTTAAGGGGGAAGGAGAGGTGGGGTGATGCATAAAACCAGAGTTTGATATAAGCACAGGTACCGTTCCAAAAACCAACTATGGAATAGACAAGACCTACACCTTCCTCAGTGAAAGGGACTCAAAACCCCATATTTCCCACAGAGGAATATATCTGGCTAGTAAGAATCTTAAGACCTATGTATTGATATGTCTCTGTAAGGGAATCAAGTGTGTCTAGACTGGCATAAACATGGCAGCGAGAATCAGCTCAAACCCACTATAAAAAGGAATATCAAAAACAAAACAAAAAAACTGGGAAATACTTTACAATTCCTTCAGGGTCCCTGATGAAACCTGTAATGACCCTATCTACAATGACAGCTGGATGTGGCATAAGGAGGGACACTTGGGACTGAGAGGATTGGTGAGATTGGGTGAGCAAATGCAGACCCTTTAAAGCACAAATGCCTGGCACCCACTCCATGGGTCCCAACTCTCCAGGTTTAAGGGAATATTACTACAGCTATAACATGTACGGGAAACCTAGAGAACGGACACACTGTGAATACGAAAGGTTTCTAAAACTCAACGAATTGTCCCTCTCCTGGTGCTCCGCTTTGACTTTACATCTGCTTTACTATCAACCTCCCAACTTGGAGAGACAGACCCTTTAACTTCCTGGTTCGCACAGGTTGCCAATTTGGCAGAGGATGAAAGGGAAGAGGGAGAACCAATGAGAGAGTAGCTGTTAGGCATTTGGACGGGCACATATCACTGTAATTTCCCGGCAGGAAGAAGAATTAACCAAAGTCTCAGCCACCCACCGGGAACCAGTATAGTTCCCGAACCAAAATTTTGGACTTGTTTTCAGCTCACCAAAAACGAGTTGAAAAATGGAGCTCAGGGGCATAGCAATTCACAAACTGGCCGAGTAATAAAGGACAACTATCGTCCAAAAATCTGTTGAGGGAAGGCAACGAGGCGGACTTGATAGCGAGGCAGAATAGCAGGAAACAGATTTCAAGAGGTACGTTGGAATCCCCTTTAAAGCACAGGAAGAGGGGCACAACATCGACAATGATGCACTTGGCCAAAAAGGGCGTATGCGTTTTCTCCTGAATATATTCAGGAGAAAACGCATACGCCCTTTTTGGCCAAGCAATCAAGCGGGCAATGCAAATCTGCACTACAAAGAAGTATCACTTCCCACCGGTCCAAAGGGACATCCACAAAAGGTGTAAAAACCAGAAAGGCAAGACAGGCCCTGGAGAACAGGGAGCCTTGTTATGCTGGTGGGCGGGATGTAAATTGCCAACTGCCTATCTGGAGGAGTTCATTGTGTTCCCTAAAACAAGTAAAGAACACAGCTGCAGAGCCAAGGGCACTTCCATTCTAGGGAATATACCTTGGGAAAACTGAAAATCAATAAGACAGAGCCACCCCAAAATTTAGGGCTGCATTGCTTACAAGGACCTCAACTTGGGTACACCTTAAATATCCCAGGAAATATAAAAATGGTTCAAAAAATTGTGGTACTTACGTACGATGGAATACCCCTCAGCCATGAAATCAATGTCATAAGACAAGTAGCAGCAAAATGGGTGGATTCAGGTACGATGATTCTAAGTGAAATAAGTCACACAGAAAAAGAAACTTATCATAAGATATCACTTATGAAGATCCTGTAAACATGGCTACACTTGAACTGAGTTAGGAAAGAGAACAGTGTCTCATATTTAGAAAACACTCTTATGCCTGCTTAAGGGGGAAGGAGAGGTGGGGTGATGCATAAAACCAGAGTTTGATATAAGCACAGGTACCGTTCCAAAAACCAACTATGGAATAGACAAGACCTACACCTTCCTCAGTGAAAGGGATTCAAAACACCTTATTTCCTGCAGAGGAATATATCTGACTAGTAAGAATCTTAAAACCTATGTACTGATATGTCTCCATAAGGGAATCAAGTGTGTCTAGACTGGCATAAACATGGCAGCGGGAATCAGCTCAAACCCACTATAAAAAGGAATTTCAAAAACAAAACAAAAAAACTGGGAAATTCTTTACAATTCCTTCAGGGTCTCTGATGAAACCTGGAATGACCCTATCTACAATGACAGCTGGATGTGGCATAATGAGGGACACTTGGGACTGAGAGGATTGGTGAGATTGGGTGAGCAAATGCAGACCCTTTAAAGCACAAATGCCTGGCAACCTTTCCATGGGTCCCAACTCTCCAGGTTGAAGGGAATATTACTACAGCTATAACATGTACGGGAAACCTAGAGAAAGGACACACTGTGAATACGAAAGGTTTCTAAAACTCAACGAATAGTCCCTCTCCTGGTGCTCCGGTTTAACTTTACATCTGCTTTACTATCAATCTCCCAACTTGGAGAGACAGCCCCTTTAACCTCCTGGTTCGCACAGGTTGCCAATTTGGCAGAGGATGAAAGGGAAGAAGAAGAACCTATGAGAGAGTAGCTGTTAGGCATTTGGACGGGCACATATCACTGTAATTTTCCGGCAGGAAGAAGAATTAACCAAAGCCTCAGACACCCACCGGGAACCATTATAGGTTCTGAACCAAAATTTTGGACTTGCGGTCAGCTCAACAAAAACAAGTTGAAAAATGGAGCTCAGGGGCACAGCAATTCACAAACTGGCCGAGTAATAAAGGACAACTATCGTGCAAAAATCTGTTGAGGGAAGGCAACGAGGCGGACTTGAAAGCGAGGTAGAATAGCAGGAAACAGATTTCAAGAGGTACGTTGGAATCACCTTTAAAGCACAGGAAGAGGGGCACAACTTCGACAATGATGCACTTGGCCGAAAAGGGCGTATGCGTTTTCTCCTGAATATATTCAGGGGAAAACGCATACGCCCTTTTTGGCCAAGCAAGCAAGCGGGCAATGCAAATCTGCACTACAAAGAAGTATCACTTCCCACCGGTCAAAAGGGACATCCACAAAATGTGTAAAAACCAGAAAGGCAAGACAGGCCCTGGAGAACAGGGAGCCTTGTTATGCTGATGGGCGGGATGTAAATTGCCAACTGCCTCTCTGGAGGAGTGCATTGTGTTCCCTAAAACAAGTAAACAACAGAGCTACAGAGCCAAGGGAACTTCCAGTCTAGGGAATATACCTTGGGAAATCTGAAAATCAATAAGACAGAGCCACCCCAAAATTTAGGGCTGCACTGCTTACAAGGACCTCAACTTGGGTACACCTTAAATATCCCAGGAAATATAAAAATGGTTCAAAAAATTGTGGTACTTACGTACGATGGAATATCCCTCAGACATGAAATCAATGTCATAAGACCAGTAGCAGCAAAATGGGTGGATTCAGGTACGATGATTCTAAGTGAAATAAGTCACAGACAAAAAGAAACTTATCATAAGATATCACTTATGAAGATCCTGTAAACATGGCTACACTTGAACTGAGTTAGGAAAGAGAACAGTGTCTCATATTTAGAAAACACTCTTATGCCTGCTTAAGGGGGAAGGAGAGGTGGGGTGATGCATAAAACCAGAGTTTGATATAAGCAAAGCTACCATTCCAAAAACCAACTATGGAATAGACAAGACCTACACCTTCCTCAGTGAAAGGGACTCAAAACCCCATATTTCCCACAGAGGAATATATCTGACTAGTAAGAATCTTAAAACCTATGTATTGATATGTCTCCGTAAGGGAATCAAGTGTGTCTAGACTGGCATAAACATGGCAGCGAGAATCAGCTCAAACCCACTATAAAAAGGAATTTCAAAATCAAAACAAAAAAACTGGGAAATTCTTTACAATTCCTTCAGGGTCTCTGATGAAACGTGGAATGACCCTATCTACAACGACAGCTGGATGTGGCATAAGGCTGGACACTTGGGACTGAGACGATTGGTGAGATTGGGTGAGCAAATGCAGACCCTTTAAAGCAATAATGCCTGGCACCCATTCCATGGGTCCCAACTCTCCAGGTTGAAGGCAATATTACTACAGTTATAACATGTATGGGAAACCTAGAGAACGGACACACTGTGAATAAGAAAGGTTTCTAAAACTCAACGAATAGTCCCTCTCCTGGTGCTCCGGTTTGACTTTCCACCTGCTTTACTATCAACCTCCCAACTTGGAGAGACAGCCCCTTTAACCTCCTGGTTCGCACAGGTTGCCAATTTGGCAGAGGATAAAAGGGAAGAGGGAGAACCAATGAGAGAGTAGCTGGTAGACATTTGGACGGGCACATATCACTGTAATTTCCCGGGAGGAAGAAGAATTAACCAAAGTCTCAGCCCCCCACCGGGAACCAGTATAGGTCCTGAACCAAAATTTTGGACTTGCGGTCAGCTCACCAAAAATGAGTTGAAAAATGGAGCTCAGGGGCACAGCAATTCACAAACCGGCAGAGTAATAAAGGACAACTATCGTCCAAAAATCTGTTGAGGGAAGGCAACGAGGTGGACTTGAAAGCGAGGCAGAATAGCAGGAAACAGATTTCAAGAGGTACGTTGGAATCACCTTTAAAGCACAGGAAGAGGGGCACAATTTCGACAGTGATGCACTTGTCCAGAAAGTGCGTATGCGTTTTCTCCTGAATACATTCAGGAGAAAATGCATAAGCACTTTTTGGCCAAGCAAGCAAACAGACAATGCAAATCTGCACTACAAAGAAGTATCACTTCCCACCGGTCAAAAGGGACATCCACAAAATGTGTAAAAACCAGAAAGGCAAGACAGGCCCTGGAAAACAGGGGGCCTTGATATGCTGATGGGTGGGATGTAAATTGCCAACTGCCTCTCTGGAGGAGTGCATTGTGTTCCCTAAAACAAGTAAACAACAGAGCTACAGAGCGAAGGGCACTTCCAGTCTAGGGAATATACCTTGGGAAAACTGAAAATCAATAAGACAGAGCCACCCCAAAATTTAGGGCTGCACTGCTTACAAGGACCTCAACTTGGGTACACCTTAAATATCCCAGGAAATATAAAAAAGGTTCAAAAAATTGTGGTACTTACGTACGATGGAATATCCTTCAGCCATGAAATCAATGTCATAAGACCAGTAGCAGCAAAATGGGTGGATTCAGGTACGATGATTCTAAGTGAAATAAGTCACAGAGAAAAATAAACTTATCATAAGATATCACTTATGAAGATCCTGTAAACCTGGCTGCACTTGAACTGAGTTAGGAAAGAGAACAGTGTCTCATATTTAGAAAACACTCTTATGCCTGCTTAAGGGGGAAGGAGAGGTGGGGTGATGCATAAAACCAGAGTTTGATATAAGCACAGGTACCGTTCCAAAAACCAACTATGGAATAGACAAGACCTACACCTTCCTCAGTGAAAGGGACTCAAAACCCCATATTTCCCGCAGAGGAAAATATCTGACTAGTAAGAATCCTAAAACCTATGTATTGATATGTCTCCATAAGGGAATCAAGTGTGTCTAGACTCGCATAAACATGGCAGCGAGAATCAGCCCAAACCCACTATAAAAAGGATTTTCAAAAACAAAACAAAAAAACTGGGAAATTCTTTTCAATTCCTTCAGGGTCTCTGATGAAACCTGGAATGACCCTATCTACAATGACAGCTGGATGTGGCATAAAGCTGCACACTTGGGACTGAGACGATTGGTGAGATTGGGTGAGCAAATGCAGACCCTTTAAAGCAATAATGCCTGGCACCCATTCCATGGGTCCCAACTCTCCAGGTTGAAGGGAATATTACTATAGTTATAACAAGTACGGGAAACCTAGAGAACGGACACACTGTGAATACGAAAGGTTTCTAAAACTCAACGAATACTCCCTCTCCTGGTGCTCCAGTTTGACTTTCCATCTGCTTTACTATCAACCTCCCAACTTGGAGAGACAGACCCTTTAACCTCCTGGTTCGCACAGGTTGCCAATTTGGCAGAGTATGAAAGGGAAGAGGGAGAACCAATGAGAGAGTAGCTGTTAGGCATTTGGAGGGGCACATATCACTGTAATTTCCCGGCAGGAAGAAGAATTAACCAAAGTCTCAGCCACCCTCCGGGAACCAGTATAGGTCCTGAACCAAAATTTTGGACTTGCGGTCAGCTCACCAAAAACGAGTTGAAAAATGGAGCTCAGGGGCACAGCAATTCACAAACTGGCCGAGTAATAAAGCACAACTATCGTCCAAAAATCTGTTGAGGGAAGGCAACGAGGCAGACTTGAAAGCGAGGCAGAATAGCAGGAAACAGATTTCAAGAGGTACTTTGGAATCGCCTTTAAAGCACAGGAAGAGGGGCACAACTTCGACAATGATGAACTTGGCTAAAAAGGGCGTATGCGTTTTCTCCTGAATATATTCAGGAGAAAACGCATACGCCCTTTTTGGCCAAGCAAGCAAGCGGGCAATGCAAATCTGCACTACAAAGAAGTATCACTTCCCACCGGTCAAAAGGGACATCCACAAAATGTGTAAAAACCAGAAAGGCAAGACAGGCCTTGGAGAACAGGGAGCCTTGTTATGCTGATGGGCGGGATGTAAATTGCCAACTGCCTCTCTGGAGGAGTGCATTGTGTTCCCTAAAACAAGTAAACAACAGAGCTACAGAGACAAGGGCACTTCCAGTCTAGGGAATATACCTTGGGAAAACTGAAAATCAATAAGACAGAGCCACCCCAAAATTTAGGGCTGCACTGCTTACAAGGACCTCAACTTGGGTACACCTTAAATATCCCAGAAATATAAAAATGGTTCAAAAAATTGTGATACTTACGTACGATGGAATATCCCTCCGCCATGAAATCAATGTCATAAGACCAGTAGCAGCAAAACGGGTGGATTCAGGTACGATGATTCTAAGTGAAATAAGTCACACAGAAAAAGAAACTTATCATAAGATATCACTTATGAAGGTCCTGTAAACATGGCTACACTTGAACTGAGTTAGGAAAGAGAACAGTGTCTCACATTTAGAAAACACTCTTATGCCTGCTTAAGGGGGAAGGAGAGGTGGGGTGATGCATAAAACCAGAGTTTGATATAAGCACAGGTACCGTTCAAAAAACCAACTATGGAATAGACAAGACCTACACCTTCCTCAGTGAAAGGGACTCAAAACCCCATATTTTCCGCAGAGGAGTATATCTGACTAGTAAGAATCTTAAAACCTATGTATTGATATGTCTCCGTAAGGGAATCAAGTGTGTCTAGACTGGCATTAACATGGCAGCGAGAATCAGCTGAAACCCACTATAAAAAGGAATTTCAAAACAAAACAAAAAAACTGGGAAATTCTTTACAATTCCTTCAGGGTCTGTGATAAAACCTGGAATGACCCTATCTACAACGACAGATGGATATGGCATAAGGAGGGACACTTGGGACTGAGACGATTGGTGAGATTGGGTGAGCAAATGCAGACCCTTTAAAGCACAACAGCCTGGCACAAATTCCATGGGTCCCAACTCTCCAGGTTGAAGGGAATATTACTACAGCTATAACATGTACGGGAAACCTAGAGAATGGACACACGGTGAATACGAAAGGTTTCTAAAACTCAACGAATAGTCCCTCTCCTGGTGCTCCGATTTGACTTTCCATCTGCTTTACTATCAACCTCCCAACTTGGAGAGACAGCCCCTTTAACCTCCTGGTTCGCACAGGTTTCCAATTTGGCAGAGGATGAAAGGGAAGAGGGAAAACCAATGACAGAGTAGCTGTTAGGCATTTGGACGGGCACATATCACTCTAACTTCCCGGCAGGAAGAAGAATTAACCAAAGTCTCAGCCCCCCACCGGGAACCAGTATAAGTCCAGAACCAAAATTTTGGACTTGCTGTCAGCTCACAAGAAACGAGTTGAATAATGGAGCTCAAGGCCACAGCAATTCACAAACTGGCAGAGTAATAAAGGACAAATATCGTCCAAAAATCTTTTGAGGGAAGGCAACGAGGCGGACTTGAAAGCGAGGCAGAATAGCAGGAAACAGATTTCAAGAGGTACGTTGGAATCGCCTTTAAAGCACAGGAAGAGGGGCACAACTTCGACAATGATGCACTTGGCCAAAAAGGGCGTATGCGTTTTCTCCTGAATATATTCAGGAGAAAACGCATACGCCCTTTTTGGCCAAGCAAGCAAGCGGGCAATGCAAATCTGCCCTACAAAGAAGTATCACTTCCCACCGGTCAAAAGGGACATCCACAAAATGTGTAAAAACCAGAAAGGAAAGACAGGCCCTGGAGAACAGGGAGCCTTGTTATGCTGATGGGCGGGATGTAAATTGCCAACTGCCTCTCTGGAGGAGTGCATTGTGTTCCCTAATACAAGTAAACAACAGAGCTACAGAGCCAAGGGCACTTCCAGTCTAGGCAATATACCTTGGGAAAACTGAATATCAATAAGACAAAGCCACCTCAAATTTAGGGCTGCACTGCTTACAAGGACCTCAACTTGGGTACACCTTAAATATCCAAGGAAATATAAAAATGGTTCAAAAATTGTGGTACTTACGTACGATGGAATATCCCTCAGCCATGAAATCAATGTCATAAGACCAGTAGCAGCAAAATGGGTGGATTCAGGTACGATGATTCTAAGTGAAATAAGTCACACAGAAAAAGAAACTTATCATAAGATATCACTTAGGAAGATCCTGTAAACCTGGCTACACTTGAACTGAGTTAGGAAAGAGAACAGTGTCTCACATTTAGAAAACACTCTTATGCCTGCTTAAGGGGGAAGGAGAGGTTGGGTGATACATAAAACCAGAGTTTGATATAACACAAGTACCGTTCCAAAAACCAACTATGGAATAGACAAGACCTACACCTTCCTCAGTGAAAGGGACTCAAAACCCCATATTTCCCGCAGAGGAACATATCTGACTAGTAAGAATCTTAAAACCTATGTATTGATATGTCTCCGTAAGGGAAACAAGTGTGTCTAGACTGGCATAAACATGGCAGCGAGAATCAGCTCAAACCCACTATAAAAAGGAATTTCAAAAACAAAACAAAAAAACTGGGAAATTCTTTACAATTCCTTCAGGGTCTCTGATGAAACCTGGAATGACCCTATATACAACGACAGCTGGATGTGGCATAAAGAAGGACACTTGGGACTGAGAGGATTGCTGAGATTGGTTGAGCATATGCAGACCCTTTAAATCACAAATGTCTGACACCCATTCCATGGGCCCCAACTCTCCAGGTTGAAGGGAATATTACTACAGCTATAACATGTACGGGAAACCTAGAGAACGGACACACTGTGAATACGAAAGGTTTCTAAA
The DNA here is from genome assembly GCF_949752795.1 of Hyperoodon ampullatus. Taxonomy (NCBI): domain Eukaryota; kingdom Metazoa; phylum Chordata; class Mammalia; order Artiodactyla; family Ziphiidae; genus Hyperoodon; species Hyperoodon ampullatus. The sequence continues at coordinate 395,228 of NW_027640934.1, forward strand.
ACTCAACGAATAGTCCCTCTCCTGGTGCTCCAGTTTCACTTTTCATCTGCTTTACTATCAACCTCCCAACTTGGAGAGACAGCCCCTATAACCTCCTGGTTCACACAGGTGGCCAATTTGGCAGAGGATAAAAGGGAAGAGGGAGAACCAATGAGAGAGGAGCTGTTAGGCATTTGGACGGGCACATATCACTGTAATTTCCCGGCATGAAGAAGAATTAACCAAAGTCTCAGCCACGCACCGGGAACCAGTATAGGTCCTGAACCAAAATTTTGGACTTGCGGTCAGCTCACCAAAAACGAGTTGAAAAATGGAGCTCAGGGGCACAGCAATTCACAAACTGGCCGAGTAATAAAGGACAACTATCGTCCAAAAATCTGTTGAGGGAAGGCAATTAGGTGGACTTGAAAGCGAGGCAAAAGATCAGGAAACAGATTTCAAGAGGTACATTGGAATCGCCTTTAAAGCACAGGAAGAGGGGCACAACATCGACAATGATGCACTTGGCCAAAAAGGGCGTATGCGTTTTTTCCTGAATATATTCAGGAGAAAACGCATACGCCCATTTTGGCCAAGCAAGCAAGCGGGCAATGCAAATCCGCACTACAAAGAAGTATCACTTCCCACCGGTCAAAAGGGACATCCACAATATGTGTAAAAACCAGAAAGGCAAGACAGGCCCTGGAGAACAGGGAGCCTTGTTATGCTGATGGGCGGGATGTAAATTGCCAACTGCCTCTCTGGAGGAGTGCATTGTTTTCCCTAAAACAAGTAAAGAACAGAGCTACAGAGCCAAGGGCACTTCCAGTCTAGGGAATATACTTTGGCAAAACTGAAAATCAATAATACAGAGCCACCCCAAAATTTAGGGGTGCACTGCTTACAAGGACCTCAACTTGGATACACATTAAATAATCCAGGAAATATAAAAATGGTTCAAAAAATTGTGGTACTTACGTACGATGGAATATCCCTCAGCCATGAAATCAATGTCATAAGACCAGTAGCAGCAAAATGGGTGGATTCAGGTATGATGATTCTAAGTGAAATAAGTCACACAGAAAAAGAAACTTATCATAAGATATCACTTATGAAGATCCTGTAAACATGGCTACACTTGAACTGAGTTAGGAAAGAGAACAGTGTCTCACATTTAGAAAACACTCTTATGCCTGCTTAAGGGGGAAGGAGAGGTGGGGTGATGTATAAAACCAGAGTTTGATATAAGCACAGGTACCGTTCCAAGAACCAACTATGGAATAGACAAGACCTACACCTTCCTCAGTGAAAGGGACTCAAAACACCATATTTCCCGCAGAGGAATATATCTGACTATTAAGAATATTAAAACCTATGTATTGATATGTCTCCGAAAGGGAAACAAGTGTGTCTAGACTTGCATAAACATGGCAGCGAGAATCAGCTCAAACCCACTATAAAAAGGAATTTCAAAAACAAAACAAAAAAACTGGGAAATTCTTTACAATTCCTTCAGGGTCTCTGATGAAAGCTGGAATGTCGCTATCTACATCGACAGCTGGATGTGGCATAAGGCTGGACACTTGGGACTGAGTGAATTGGTGAGATTGGGTGAGCAAATGCAGACCCTTTAAAGCAATAATGCATGGCACCCATTCCATGGGTCCGAATTCTCCAGGTTGAAGGGAATATTACTACAGTTATAACATGTACGGGAAACCTAGAGAACGGACACACTGTGAATACGAAAGGTTTCTAAAACTCAACGAACAGTCCCTCTCCTGGTGCTCCGGTTTGACTTTCCATCTGCTTTACTATCAACCTCCCAACTTGGAGAGACAGCCCCTTTAACCTCCTGGTTCGCACATGTTGCCAATTTGGCAGAGGATGAAAGGGAAGAGGGAGAACCAATGAGAGAGTAGCTGTTAGGCATTTGGACGGGCACATATCACTGTAATTTCCCGCCAGGAAGAAGAATTAACCAAAGTCTCAGCCACCCACCGGGAACCAGTATAGGACCTGAACCAAAATTTTGGACTTGCGGTCAGCTCACCAAAAACGAGTTGAAAAATGGAGCTCAGGGGCACAGCAATTCACAAACTGGCCGAGTAATAAAGGACAACTATCGTCCAAAAATCTGTTGAGGGAAGGCATCGAGGCGGACTTGAAAGCGAGGCAGAATAGCAGGAAACAGATTTCAAGAGGTACGTTGGAATCGCCTTTAAAGCACAGGAAGAGGGGAACAACTTCGACAATGATGCACTTGGCCAAAAAGGGCGTATGCGTTTTCTCCTGAATATATTCAGGAGAAAACGCATACGCCCTTTTTGGCCAAGCAAGCAAGCGGGCAAAGCAAATATGCACTACAAAGAAGTATCACTTCACACCTGTCAAAAGGGACATCCAAAAATGTGTAAAAACCAGAAAGGCAAGACAGACCCTGGAGAACAGGGAGCCTTGTTATGCTGATGGGTGGGATGTAAATTGCCAACTGCCTCTCTGGAGGAGTGCATTGTGTTCCCTAAAACAAGTAAAGAACAGAGCTACAGAGCCAAGGGCACTTCCAGTCTAGGGAATATACCTTGGGAAAACTGAAAATCAATAAGACAGTGCCACCCCAAAATTTAGGGCTGCACTGCTTACAAGGACCTCAACTTGGATACACCTTAAGTATCTCAGGAAATATAAAAATGGTTCAAAAAATTGTGGTACTTACGTACGATGGAATATCCCTCAGCCATGAAATCAATGTCATAAGACCAGTAGCAGCAAAATGGGTGGATTCAGGTACGATGATTCTAAGTGAAATAAGTCACACAGAAAAAGAAACTTATCATAAGATATCACTTATGAAGATCCTATAAACATGGCTACACTTGAACTGAGTTAGGAAAGAGAACAGTGTCTCATATTTAGAAAACACTCTTATGCCTGCTTAAGGTGGAAGGAGACGTGGGGTGATGCATAAAACCAGATTTTGATATAAGCTCAGGTACCGTTCCAAAAACCAACTGTGGAATAGACAAGACCTACACCTTCCTCAGTGAAAGGGACTCAAAACCCCATATTTCCCGCAGAGGAATATATCTGACTAGTAAGAATCTTAAAACTTATGTACTGATATGTCTCCATAAGGGAATCAAGTGTGTCTAGACTGGCATAAACATGGCAGCGAGAATCAGCTCAAACTCACTATAAAAAGGAATTTCAAAAACAAAACAAAAAAACTCGGAAATTCTTTACAATTCCTTCAGGGTCTCTGATGAAACCTGGAATGACCCTATCTACAACGACAGCTGGATGTGGCATAAGGAGGGACACTTGGGACTGAGACGATTGGTGAGATTGGGTGAGCAAATGCAGACCCTTTAAAGCACAAAAGCCTGGCACCCATTCCATGGGTCCCAACTCTCCAGGTTGAAGGGAATATTACTACAGCTATAACATGTACGGGAAACCTAGAGAACGGACACACTGTGAATACGAAAGGTTTCTAAAACTCAAGGAATAGTCCCTCTCCTGGTGCTCCGGTTTGAATTTCCACCTGCTTTACTATCATCCGCCCAACTTGGAGAGACAGCCCCTTTAACCTCCTTGTTCAGACAGGTTGCCAATTTGGCAGAGGATGAAAGGGAAGAGGGAGAACCAATGAGAGAGTAGCTGTTAGGCATTTGGACGGGCACATATCACTGTAATTTCGCGGCAGGAAGAAGAATTAACCAAAGTCTCAGCCACCCACCGGGAACCAGTATAGGTCCTGAACCAAAATTTTGGACTTGCGGTCAGCTCACCAAAAACGAGTTGAAAAGTGGAGCTCAGGGGCACAGCAATTCACAAACTGGCCGAGTAATAAAGGACAACTATCGTCCAAAAATCTGTTGAGGGAAGGCAACGAGGCGGACTTGAAAGTGAGGCAGAATAGCAGGAAATAGATTTCAAGAGGTACGTTGGAATCGCGTTTGAAGCACAGAAAGATGGGCAAAATTTCAAAAATGATGCACTTGGCCAAATAGAGCGTATGTGTTTTCTCATGAATATATTCAGGAGAAAACGCTTACACCCTTTTTGGCCAAGCTAGCAGGCGGGCAATGAAAATCTGCACTACAAAGAAGTATCACTTTCCACAGGTCTAAAAGGGACATCCACAAAATGTGTAAAAACCAGAAAGGCAAAACAGGCCCTGGAGAACAGGGAGTGTTGTTATGCTGATGGGCGGGATGTAAATTGCCACCTGCCTCTCTGGAGGAGTGCATTGTGTTCCCTAAAACAAGTAAACAACAGAGCTACAGAGCCAAGGGCACTTCCAGTCTAGGGAATATACCTTGGGAAACCTGAAATTCAATAAGACAGAGCCACCCCAAAATTAGGGCTGCACTGCTTAAAAAAACCTCAACTTGGGTACACCTTAAATATCCGAGGAAATATAAAAATGGTTCAAAAAATTGTGGTACTTACGTACGATGGAATATCCCTCAGCCATGCAATCAATGGCATAAGACCAGTAGCAGCAAAATGAGTGGATGGAGGTATGGTGCTTCTAAGTGAAATAAGTCACACAGAAAAAGAAACTTATATTAAGATATCACTTATGAAGATCCTGTAAACATGGCTACACTTGAAATCAGTTAGGAAAGAGATCAGTGTCTCACCTTTGGAAAACACTCTTATGCCTGCTTAAGGGGGAAGGAAAGGTGGGGTGATGCATAAAACCAGAGTTTGATATAAGCACAGGTACCGTTCCAAAAACAAACTATGGTATAGACAAGACCTACACCTTCCTCAGTGAAAGGGACTTGAGGCATCTGTGAGTAACCGTGAGCATAGCCCCAGGCCAGCTGCTGTTGAACTTTTCCCACCCTTCCCAGGTAAAACACCTGAATATGTACAAGGGCTTGAAAGCCTAGAGGAAGGGCCGTGGAGCCACACCAGCGACAGCACGCAGGCCAACTTGATGCCTGCAGGCCAGCCATGATGGTCCTGGGCTTGGGCGCTCTTCTGAAAGCTTTCCATTGCCCTGCCTGAGATACCCCTCCTGTCCCGGCCCCCACTGATTTTTTCCTTTCACTTCTGTCCGGAGAGAAATTCCAGCGGAAGGTATGGGTGCCACATCCTCTTCTTTACACGTGGCATCCTGGCAACTCCTGCAGAAAGTCCAGTAGAGACCCACTCACACCGGGCCACCCACAAAGCCGTGGCCCCACATTCCCTCCCACCAGCACAGCCCCGAGACTGCTGACGGGGCAGAGAATATGGAGTCAGGCACAGCATCTGGGGCTATTGCTGCCTGCAGTGCTGTTTATATTGACCTCAACCCAGGCACACCTGGGGAGGGCCGGCCGGCAGGGTCAGGCTACCCAGGTCAGCTATTCCTCAGCCCTCAGGGAACCACATTGTTGAAAATGGACCTCGCTAAGGCAGAATAGAAGCCAAGGAATAAAAGGACACAATGCCATTTGCAGCACCGTAGGTGTGTCTAGAGGTAATCACGTGAATTGTAGTAAGTCAGAAAGTGAAAGACACATATCATATCATATCTCTTATAGGTGTGACCGAAAAATGGATACCAGGGCAGATATTTCCACGGAGAAGGGCAATCACAGATTCATTCAACAAACTTATGGTTCACCAAAGGAAAGGTGTGAGGATTGGTTTCATTATGATATTGGGGTTAACAGACATATACAAACACAGGTGACATATATAATCACCAAAGACCTATAGAATACCAAGAGAAGACTACTCAACATTCTGTCATAAGGTACATGGGAAAAGGATCCCAGGAAGAACAGACATATGTATATGTGTAAAAGAACCACATCTTCCACACTTACAACAAGCAAAACATTGTAATCAAATTTGCTGTAATAAAAAATAAAAAATTAAATTAAAAACACGAACAAGAAGTAGTGAGACAAACATGAGGGGCTTTCTCCTGGCACATTGCATTCTAAATTCCAATCTAGAACACAACTTCCTTTGAGGCTTTGTTGCCCCAGTAACCAGATTTGGTAAGGGAGAACTGCTGCCACCTCGTGGCCGTTTCACACAACAGCAGCTTTAAGCCCAGCGCTAATGGTCAGTTGATATTCAAAATCATTGCAGGCCTGTAAATGACACCTGCCCTGAAAACAAATCCTGGGTTCATATATCGACCAAAAAATTCAAAGGACGTCCATATTTCAAAACGACAGTTTCAAAAGGCATATTTTACACACATTAGTGTTCTGCTTCTTTTTCTTTCTTTCTTTTTTTGTTAAAAAAACGGGAATGGCAAAAAGCATCCCTCAGAATGGGCGAAAATATTTGCAAACGAATCAATGGACAAAGGTTTAATCTCCAATATATATAAAGAGCTCATGCAGCTTAATATTAAAACAACAAACAACCCAATACAAAAATGGGCAGAAGATCTATACAGACGCTTCTTCAAAGAAGACACAGAGATGGCCAAGACACACATGAAAAGCTGCTCAACATCACTAATTATTAGAGAAATGCAAATCAAAACTACAATGAGGTATCACCTCACACCTGTTAGAATCGGCATCATCAGAAAATCTACAAACAACGAATTCTGGGGAGGGTGTGGACAAAAGGATCCCTCTTCCACTAGTGGTGGAAACGTAAATTGATACAGTCACGATGGAGAACAGTATGGAGTTTCCTTAAAAAAACTAGAAATAGAATTACCATAGGATCCAGCAATCCCACTTCTGGGCATATACCCAGAGAAAACCATAAATCAAAAAGGCACATTCACCACAATGCTCATTTCAGCACTATTTACGATAGCCAGGTAATGGAAGCAACCTAAATACCCACAGACAGACAAATGGATAAAGATGTTGTACATATATAAAATGGAGTATTACTCAGCCATAAGAAGGAATGAAACTGGGTCCTTTGTAGAGACGTCGATGGATCTAGAGACTGTCATACAGAATGAAGTAAGTCAGAAAGAGACAAACATATATTGTATAATAATGCATATACGTGGAACCTAGAAAAATGGAACAGATGGACTGGTTTGCAGGGAAGAAATAGAGACACAGAGGTAGAGAACACACGTATGGACACCAAGTGTGGGAAGCCATGGGGAGGTGGTGTTGGGATGAGTTGGGAGATTGGGAATGACCTGTATACATGTATATGCATAAAATACATAACTAATAATAACCTGCTGTATAAAAAAATAAATAAAATAAAATTCCAAAATTTTAAAAAATAAAATTTAAAAATAAAACAGAAAAAAGTTCTTCCCTTCACACAGGTGTATTTATATGAATGAATTATTTCCATGCTTATATCTATAAATACATAAAAGAGGAATAAAATCTAACTTGAACCAAAAAAGAAAAAAAAAAACCTGAACCCACGAGTTAGACAGAGGAAAACCCTATCAGGGCACTTGCTCCAGTGGTAAACAATTCTGAAATTGGTCAGAGGTGGGGAATCATCACCGATAGAGCCAGCAGCCCACTCCTACGCTAGGAGCGTCCTCATTTCAAAGCTGGGGGCCAAGCCGAGGCATCTGTGAGTAACGGTGAGCTGAGCCCCAGGCCAGCTGCTGTTGAACTTTTCCCACCCTTCCCAGGTAAAACACCTGAATATGTACAAGGGCTTGAAAGCCTAGAGAAAGGGCCGTGGAGCCACACGAGCGACAGCACGCAGGCCAACTTGGTGCCTGCAGGCCAGCCAGGATGGTCCTGGCCCTGGGCGCTCTTCTGGAAGCTTTCCATTGCTCTGCCTGAGATACCCCTCCTGTCCAGGCACCCACTGCTTTTTTCCTTCGTCACCTCTGTCCGGAGAGAAATTCCAGCAGAAGGTATGGGTGCCACATCCTCTTCTTTACAGGTGGAAGCCTGGCAACTCCTGCAGAAAGTCCAGCAGAGACCCACTCACACCGGGCCACCCACAAAGCCGTGGCCCCTCACTCCCTCCCACCAGCACAGCCCCGAGACTGCTGACGGGGCAGAGAATATGGAGTCAGGCACAGCTTCAGGGGCTATTGCTGCCTGCAGCGCTGTTTATATTGACCTCAACCCAGCCACACCTGGGGAGGGCCGGCCAGCAGGGTCATGCTACCCAGGTCAGCTAATCCTCAGCCCTCAGGGAATCACATTGTTGAAAATGGACCTCGCTAACGCAGAATAGAAGCCAAGGAATAAAAGGACACAATGCCATTTTCAGCACCGTAGGTGTGTCTAGAGGTAATCACGTGACTTGTAGTAAGTCCGAAAGTGAAAGACACATATCATATCATATCTCTTATAGGTGTGACCGAAAAATGGATACCAGGGCAGATATTTCCACGGAGAAGGGCAATCACAGATTCATTCAACAAACTTATGGTTCACCAATGGAAAGGTGTGGGGATTGGTTTCATTATGATATTGGGGTTAACAGACATATACAAACACAGGTGACATATATAATCACCAAAGACCTACAGAATACCAGAAGACTACTCAACATTCTGTCATAAGGTACATGGGAAAAGGATCCCAGGAAGTACAGACATATGTATATGTGTAAAGGAACCACATCTTCCACACCTACAACAAGCCAAACATTGTAATCAAATTTGCTGTAATAAAAAATAAAAAATTAAACTAAAAACACGAACAAGAAATAGTGAGACAAACTTGAGGGGCTTTCTCCTGGTACATTCCATTCTACATTCCAATCTAGAACACAACTTCCATTGAGGCTCTGTTGCCCCAGTAACCAGATTTGGTAAGGGAGAACTGCTGCCACCTTGTGGCCGTTTCACACAACAGCAGCTTTAATCCCAGCGCTAATGGTCAGTTGATATTCAAAATCATTGCAGGCCTGTAAATGACACCTGCCCTGAAAACAAATCCTGGGTTCATATAGCGACCAAAAAATTCAAAGGATGTCCATATTTCAAAACGACAGTTTCAAAAGGCATATTTTACACACATTAGTGTTCTGCTTCTTTTTCTTTCTTTCTTTTTTTGTTAAAAAAATGGGAATGGCAAAAAGCATCCCTCAGAATGGGCGAAAATATTTGCAAACGAATCAATGGACAAAGGTTTAATCTCCAATATATATAAAGAGCTCATGCAGCTTAATATTAAAACAACAAACAACCCAATACAAAAATGGGCAGAAGATCTATACAGACGCTTCTTCAAAGAAGACACAGAGATGGCCAAGACACACATGAAAAGCTGCTCAACATCACTAATTATTAGAGAAATGCAAATCAAAACTCCAATGAGGTATCACCTCACACCTGTTAGAATCGGCATCATCAGAAAATATACAAACAACGAATTCTGGGGAGGGTGTGGACAAAAGGATCCCTCTTCCACTAGTGGTGGAAATGTAAATTGATACAGTCACGATGGAGAACAGTATGGAGTTTCCTTAAAAAAACTAGAAATAGAATTACCATAGGATCCAGCAATCCCACTTCTGGGCATATACCCAGAGAAAACCATAAATCAAAAAGGCACATTCACCACAATGCTCATTTCAGCACTATTTACGATAGCCAGGTAATGGAAGCAACCTAAATACCCACAGACAGACGAATGGATAAAGATGTGGTACATATATAAAATGGAATATTACTCAGCCATAAGAAGGAATGAAACTGGGTCATTTGTAGAGACATCGATGGATCTAGAGACTGTCATACAGAATGAAGTAAGTCAGAAAGAGAAAAACAAATATTGTATATTAATGCATATATGTGGAACCTAGAAAAATGGTACAGATGAACTGGTTTGCAGGGAAGAAATAGAGACACAGAGGTAGAGAACACACGTATGGACACCAAGTGTGGGAAGCCATGGGGAGGTGGTGTTGGGATGAGTTGGGAGACTGGGATTGCCCTGTATACATGTATATGCATAAAATACATAACTAATAATAACCTGCTGTATAAAAATATAAATAAAATTAAATTTTAAAATTTAAAAAAATAAAATTTAAAAATAAAACAGAAAAAAGTTCTTCCCTTCACACAGATGTATTTATATGAATGAATTATTTCCATGCTTATATCAATAAATACATAAAAGAGGAATAAAATCTAACTTGAACCAAAAAAGGAAAAAAAATCTGAACCCACCAGTTATACAGAGGAAAACCCTATCAGGGCACTTGCTCCAGCGGTAAACAATTCTGAAATTGGTCAGTGGTGGGAATCATCTCCCATACAGCCAGCAGCCCACCCCCCAAGCAAGGAGGGTCCTCATTGTAAAGCTGGGGGACAGTTCCAAGGCATCTGTGAGTAAACGTGAGCTGAGCCCCAGTCCTGCTGCAGCTGAACTCTTCCCACCCTTTCCAGGTAAAACACCTGAATATGTACAAGAACTTGCAAGCTTAGAGGAGGGGCTGTGGAGCCACACCAGCGACAGCACACAGGCCGACTTGGTGCCTGCAGGCCAGTCAGGATGGTCCTGGCCCCAGATGCTCTTCTGGAAGCTTTCCATTTCCCCTGAGATACCCCTCCTGCCACGGCCCCCACTGCTTTTTTATTTCCTCACCTCTGCCTGGGGAGAAATTCCAGCGGCAGGTATCGGTGACACATCCTCTTCTTTAGCTGGTGGCAGCCTGGCAACTCCTGCAGAAAGTCCAGCAGAGCCCCACTCACTCTGGGCCACCCACAAAGCCACGGCCCCTCACTCCCTCCCACCAGCACAGCCCCGGCACTGCCTACGGGGCAGAGAATATGGCGTCAGTCACAGCTACAAGGGCTGTCGCTCACTGGAGAGCTGTTTATATTGCCCTCAACCCAGGCACACCTGTGGAGGGCTGGCAGGCAGTTTCAGGCTACCAAAATCAGCCAATCCTCACCCCTCAGGGGCTCACAGTTGCAGAAAATGAAACTTGCTAAACGGGCCAGGCCCTAGGAACAGGTGTGGGCTCTTGAGAGTCAGGATAGACAAGGGGCTGCAGCTGCGGCTTGTTTTCTTATCATTTTATCTGGTCCATGAGTGGAAAACAACTTCAAGAAGACACTATCCTAATGAGAGGAACCCAGGAGTCAGGGAGAGGAGTGATGGTGGGTGGAGACAGAGGCCTTGTGCCCTGGCTGCAGTGGAAGTGTCTGGAAGACCAGGCAGAAAGAGCCTGCAGAGAGTGATAGCCATGGTCACAGACCTGTCAGAGCTGCTGTTTGTTAGTTCAAGTCCTGCTCTGAGGTATTCTGTGTCAACTGTGAGCGACAGGTGAGCTGGGGGTTCTCTGCAAGGTGGGCTATGTGCACAGTTCCTGTGTGTCCAGCCCTGCTGGGGTACCTGCCCAGGGGAGCTCCGTATCCTGGGAAGGGCCTGAGTAGGAGAGCCCCATGGGCTTCTGGGTAGCTGCAGAGGTGAGCTCCATACCCTGGGAGGGACTTGACCACGAGAGCCCCGTGCGCTGTGGGGTAGGGGTGTAGCCCAGGTGAGCTCCATATCCTGGGATTGGCCTGACCACGAGAGCCCCATGGGCTGCTGGAGACTTGGTAAAGGATATCAGGACAGTCAGTGAAGCCACCGAGGATATACATCCAGTAGCTCCTGTTTCCTACTCCCTGCTGGTCATTCTACCTTCCACCAGGCCATGGCATTCTGTATTAGACTTCAATGATGCCTTCTTCTGTATTCCATTCATCTCAGAGTCACAAGAATTTTTGGCTTGTGAGTGGCAGGACACAACATGCAACAAAAGCAATAATGCTGGGCCGTCCTGCCCCAATGGTTCAAAAATCCCCACACCATCATTGGGGAAATGTCCTCTAAAGACCTAAAAGTTCAACCTCTGTAAAAGGGAACCCTCCTTCAATATGCAGATGACATTCTGATCGCCAGGCCTACTAAAGACGCCTCTGAACTACCTAGCCAAGAAAGGATAGAAGGTGTCCAAGAAAAACGCTCAAATATCCCAGGCTAAGGTGACATGCCTGGGCTTCATTCTCACAGATATTCGGAGAAACGCATCCCAGGATAGGGAAGAAGCCATTTGCAGCCTTACCTCTTCTAAAACTAGAAGATAGCTTAGGGGTTCCTGGGGAGGCCAAGGTTTTCTGCATCTGGATCCCTAACTACAGTGTAATAGCTGGGCCTCTACATGAAACACACGAAAAGATGATGATCCTTTTGAATAGAATCCAGAAGCAGCCTTTCAAGAATGGAAAGAGCAGTCAATACAGACCCTTGCCCAGGAACTCCCTAATTTAGCTAAACCCTTTGACCTTTACATACCCGGTCAAAGGTTAATCACCCTCGGAGCCTTAGTGCAAAAACTGGGACCACTTGAAATGGAGCAACACAAGAATGCCCTTCAGGTATGATAAACTATGGTCACCAAGGGCTTTGCCCACCGACTCATCAGGCCAGGATACTGGGGTATCTAAAAAGCTGGAAATCAGCAGCCCGCAAGGCCAGCTCCCTCCTAAGGGAAAAGGACCCCACGTGGTGATCCTAACCACCCATCATGCCCTGAAGTTGCAGGGGTCGCTCTGTGGACACACTGACCTCGAGTGAGGAGGCCCTCCAACTCCAACCTCCAGAGAGATAAACGGGGGCAACGGGCCCCCAAGATGACTCGTGTGACCATCACTTGACCTGGAGTTTCTCTCAGAAAACGACAAGACTGTGCCCCGAAAGAGCAGACTACTGCTTGCAGGACTTACTGCACCCAGAGGGGAGCTAATAAGCTTGGTGGGGGAAACGTATATCACGCTTTCACCATAGAAAACCCTACAGACACCGCGGTGATGGTGGCCAATATGACCGGCTGGACTGCTGGCTACTTCTAAAGGCCATTGACTCAGTGGACGTCATGGTCCTGGATCACCACTGACCCTGGACTGTCTGGGAGTTGTGCGGGCAGGGCTCTGACACATGGTGCTGTTTGTACATTAATTCAGGGACCTAATTAAAGAAAGCACAGACTACTGGTCAGAGCATCTAGTCTGGCAAAAACTGTCAGCCTAAGGTCGCCAAACATATGTGGGGTGGGCTGAAACCTGTCACCACAGCATCTCTGCGCCTCTCTTTCCTGGACCCTTAAAGGTCATTAGAATCTGTAACACTTCCAATGCTGGTGCTCAGGCGGACGAGAAGTGAGGCAGGAGGCCTTGGGACAATCAACCTCACCAGGAGGCTGGTGGGGAGACGTTTTGCCCCTCCCCCCATGTATCAGGGCTCCCACCACAGCATGAAGCAGTTACAAAAGAGGGGTCTGCACCCTCAACACCCCAAGAATAAGGAACGGAACAAAAAGCAGAGGAGGTGTTCATCTCCGGCAACGTTCATTAAAAATTGCTGGGAGATATAAAGAGAATCTGGGCAATTAAATAAAGTCTAACCTGTTTTTCCTTTGTGCTTTGTCTAATTTCACGTGCTCCTAGGGTTCCGCATGCAGAGGTCCCACACCCGGCACTTCAGACCCGATTTCCTAGTGCAGAATGGCTGGGTCGACACCTCAGCTAGCGGGGTCCCATGCAGACTCCGTGGCATAGAGCCTGAGCTGCAGCCAACGCAGCCCTCCAGAGCTCCATCCCCTCCCTCCCACTGACGCTGCCGGGGACCCTACACAGCAGCCCAGCCCACAGCCCATGGGGGAGTGCACGCTCTCACCTCTCCATTCTGTTTTCAAAATACTGTTTCCTTTGCTTCTGAACCAAACTCAGTCTTGATCTGTTGGCTCCAATGACACTGGGCACGGGGACTCCTGTTGGGGTCCACTCTGGAGGATCAGTAACAGAAATTGAGAACATTGTAACTTCAATGAACAGATGTGTGAGCCAAACTGTAGTTAACATAGAGCAGTGTATAATGCTCGGGTAAAATAAGATGTTTCTAAGACTTACATTTGATATTTCCATCACTTTCCTATAAGCAAGTTCAGTGAAGACGTCTGTCTTATTTGTCAGGTCAACATTAGAGAAATGAAGTGATTTATTTCCATGGATGTACATCGAATACTCTTGGCTGAAGCTTCAATCTTGTTTTGAATGCTTTTCCATTGAAAATGATACCTCTCTTTCAGCTCCCCCATTTCTGAGAAGTATAAAATCTTATAATTTATTATTACCAAAGGGGAAAGGTAGGAGAAGGGATAAATTAACAGTTTGGGATTAACACATACACACTGCTATGTATAAAATAGATCATCAACAAGGAACTACTGTATAGCACAGGGAACTACACTGAATATTTTGCAATAACCTATAAGGGGAAATAATCTGAAAAAGAATAGATATTTTTATTGACATCATCTATCAATGACAGATAAAATGTAACCTAAGCAAGGCCGATGGTGAGCGCTTCTGACCCTGAAGATTTCAGTCATCTAAAGTTTGGGCTATGCCTATTTCCCAAGGCCCTTAAAGGACATGCGTGTAACCGTAGCTTAAAAATTCCCCAGTTTGGGGTTCGGGGAGGCACTGATTTGGAAAAATCCCTGGTGTTCTCCTTACATGCACGGGACCCTTCCTACAGCTAAAACATGCCTGTCACACCTAGAGGATGGTACACAGTTTGATCGGAAAGAGTTTGGAAAAGGCACCTCATCTCCTCATAGCCTGGTGCTCGGGTTCAACCCTCCAGCATCTTTCCTAACAATCTCCTCACTTGGGGATATCAGCACCGTCAAGATCCTGTTGCACACAGTTTGGAATTTGTCCAGAGGATGAAGCGGAAGGATGAGAAAAATTTAGAGACAAGTCTTAGGTTTTCGGACAGGCACATGCCACTCTAATTACCAATCCAGAAGACAAATTCATCAAAGGCTAGAATTGCCCACGGAAACAGAATAGGGCTCGAGGAAATCCCGCTGTTTTGTGTCCAGTTTCCAAAAACACAAGTTGAAAAATGGAACTCAGGGGAACTAAAATTCATGAAACTGCAGAGTTGAAAATATCTATCATCGAAAAATGTCTTGAGGTAAGTCACAGAAAAGGACTTGTAAGGAAGGGAGAGTGGCAGGAAACAGATTTGAAGAGGTAGAAAGGACTCCCCATTAAAGCACAAGAAAAGGGGCTGAACATCGCCAATGATGCAGTTGGCCAAAAAGGGTGTATGCATTTTTTCTGAATATATTCAAGTAAAGGCCATACACACTTTTTATCCAACCAAACAGGTGGGCACTGGAAATCAATATCACAAAATGTATCACTTCACATCAGTCAGAAGGGCCATCCACATAAAGTGTAAACACCAGAAATGCAGGACAGGGCGAGGAGAAAAGGGAGCCCTGTGAGGCTGATAGTGGAAATGTAATTTGCCAACGGCCACTCTGGAGAAGTGTATTGTGTTTGCTAAAACATCTAAAAAATGAGCTACAGAGCATAGGGCACTTGCACTCATGGGCGTGTACCTTGGGAAAAACAAAAATCGACAGAAAACAGGCACCCGAACGTTTACCACCTCTCTGTTAAAAAGGGCCTCAACTTGGATATAACCTAAATGTCCCTGGAAGGATAAAATGGATAAAAGAGATGGGGTACTTATGTAGAGTGGAATATTACTCATCCAGAAATCAATGAAATAAGGCCAGTTGTAACAACTCTGGAGGAGTTACATACGATCATTCTAAGTGACATATGTCAGAAAGAAAAAGACACATATCATAAGATGTCACTTAAAGGTGGAATCAAAAATGGCTACACATGAAATAAATTACAAAACAGAAACATAGTCAAATATGTAGAAAATAGACATAAGGCTGCTAAATGGGAAAGGTGGGGAATGGTGAGGTATTATCCAGGAGGTTGAAATTAGCAAAGATACCATTCCAAGTACCAAATTGAATAACTGACAAGGCTTACACGGTACCTCAAAGAACTGCACTCAGCCCACTCAAGTCACTGGAAAATAATACATATGACTGGTAAGCATCTGAAAAAGAAGTTATTGTTGTCTCACAGTACATGAATCAAGTGGATGTACAGCAGCAAAAAACAGAGCTTTGAAAATCAGCTGTAACCAATATAAAAATAAATTTAAAACTATTTATAAAAACAGTGAGACAGACAAAAATTCTTACAACTTTTGTTGAAGGGCTACGATGTAACATGGATTGAACACATGTAGACCCACAGCAGGATGATTATATAAGGCTGGAAGCTATGCACGCTAAGAGATGTTAGAGAGGCTGGGTGAGGAAATGCAGACCTTTTAAAGTAATACTGCCTGGTACCCATTCCATGGGTCCCAAATCTGCAGGTTCAAGGGAATCTTCTGACAGCGAAAACATGCCTGGGAAACCGAGATGAATGTACACCGTGTGCTCAGCAAAGGTGTCTAAAATGCACCTCATTTTTGATCTCCTGGTGCTGGGGTTCGCCATTCCAGCCACATTACTAACAATCTCCCCACTTGGAGAATCAGCACCTTTAACCTCCTGTTTCACACAGTTTGCAATTTGTGCAGAGGATAAATTGGAAGCGGGGGAACCAATGAGAGATTAGCTGTAGGACTTTTGACAGGCACATGTCACTCTAATTTCCCATTAGAAAGAAGAATTAACCAAAGGCTCAGCCTGCCTCCCCAGAACCAGAATAGGGCCAGAAGTAATCCAATGGTTTGGCGGCCAGCTCACAAAAAAAGCGAGTTGCAAAATGGAGCTCAGGAGCAGACAATTCAAAGACCTGCAAAGATATAAATGATAACCAACGTCCAAAAATATATTCAGGTAAGGTAACGAAGAGGATCTGAATGAGAGGCAGAATTGCAGGAAACAGATTTCAAAAGGTAGATTGTACTCACATTTAAAGCATATGAAAAGCAGCAGAATTTCTAAAATGATGTGGTTGGGCAAAAGGGTGTATGCGTTTTTTTCGTGAATATCTTCAGGAAAAAAACACATGCAGAGTTTTTGGCCAACCAAGCAAGAGGGAAATGCAAATCCGCACAACAAAGAAGTCTCAATTTCCACTGCTCAGAAAGGCCATCCAAAAAATGTGTACAAACCAGAAATGCAGGAGAGGCCATGGAAAACAGGGAGCCTAGTCACGCTGATGGGTGGGGTATAAATATCCAAGAGCCACTCTGAAGAAGTGTATGCTGTTTTTAAAACATCTAAAATACAAAGCCCCGGAGCAAGGGGACTTCAACTCATGGACATATAACTTGGGAAGACTAAATGTCAATAAGACACAGGCACCCCAAAGTTTAGGGCTGCTCTGCATACAAGAACCTCAACTTTGGTACACCTAAAATATCCCAGGAAAAAGAGAAATGCATAAAGAACTTGTGGTAATTTTGTACAACGGAATATCACTCAGACGTTAAATCAATGTATATAAGGCCAGTAGCAGCATAAAGAGTGGATTTAGGTATGATGATTTTAAGGGAAATTAGTCACACAGAAAAAGAATCTTATCATAAGATATCACTTATAGAGGGAATGTCAATATCACAACACATGAACTGAATTAAGAAAGAGAACAGAGTCTCACATTTAGCAAAAATCTCTTATGCCTGCTTCAGGGGAAAGGAGAGGTGGGGTGATGCATAAAACCAGAGTTTGATATTAGCACAGGTACCATTCCATAAACCAAATACAGAATAGACAAGACCTACACCTTCCTCAGTGAACGGGACTCAACACCCCTATGCCCCACAGAGGAATATATCTGACTACTAAGAATCTTAAAACCTATGTATTGATATGTCTCCGTAAGGGAATCAAGTGTGTCTAGACTGGCATAAACACGTCAGTGAAAATCAGCTCAACCCCATTATAAAAATGAATTTCAAAAAAAACCCAAAAAACAGCGAAATTCTTACACAATTCCTTCAGGGTTTCTGATGAAACCTGGAATGACCCTATCTGCAAAGACAGCTGGATGAGACATAAGGCTGGACACTTGGGACTGAGAGGACTGGTGAGATTGGGAGAGAAAATGCAGACCTTTTAAAGTAATAATGCATGCCACCATTCCATGTGTCCCAAATCTCCAGGTAGAAGGGTATATCACTACAATTATAACATGTATGGGAAACCTATAAAATGGACACCCTGTGATGGCGAAAGGTTTCTAAAACTCTCCTAATTTTTCCTCTCCTTGTGCTCCACTTTGGCATTCCAACTGCTTTACCATTAATCTCCCAACTTAGGAGAGTCAGCCCCTATAACCTCCTGGTTCGCACAGTTTGCTAATTGTGCAGAGGATGAAAGGGAAGAGAGAGAACCAATCAGAGAATAGACGTAGGCATTTGGACGGTCACGTGTCACTCCAAGTTCCCGGCAGGAGGAAGAATTAACCAAAGCCTCAACCACCCACAGGGAACCAATATAGCGACCCCTGGAACCAGTATAGGTCCTGAAGCAAAATTGTGGATTTGCGGCCAGCTCACAAAGATGGGATTTGAAAATTGGAGTTCAGGGGCACAGCAATTCACAAACCTGCAGACTTATAAAGGACTACTCTCTTCCAAAAATCTGTTGAGGGAAGGCAATGAAGTGGACTTGAAAATGAGGCAGAATTGCACAAAACATATTTCAAGAGGTAAATTGGAATCACCTTTAAAGCACAGGAAAAGCATCCCAACTTGGACAGAGATGCACTTGGCCAAAAAGGGCGTATGCCTTTTCTCCTGAATATATTCAGAAGAAAACGCATACGCCCTTTTTGGCCAATCAAGCAAGCGCGCAATACAAATCCACACTACAAAGAATTGTCACTTACCACCGGTCAAAAGGGACATCCGAATATCTGTAAAAACCAGAAAGGCAAGAGAGAGATGGCAAGGGCATGAAGCAATGTGATCCCAATGGTCATGGAGGATTGTGATGACAAGCGCATGGAGAATTGTGATGACAAGATTATGTACCATTTTGTTGACAAAGGCAAGGAGCATTATGATGACAAGGTTCATGGAGCACTGTGATGACAAGCATCACGGAGCATTGTGATTACAGGGGTCATGGAGCATTGGGATGACAAGCGCATGGATCATTGTGATGACAATGGTCATGGAGCACTTTAATGACAAGAGTCCCGGATCACTGTGTTGTCAGGGTTCATGGAGCGTTGTGATGACAGTGGTCATGGAGCATTGTGATGACAGGTGTCATGGCGCATTGTGATGAGAAGGTCATGGAGCATTGGGCTGAAAATGTCCATGGAGTACTGTGATGACAGGGGTCATGGAGCATTGTGATGACAAGGTACTGGAGCACTGTGATGAGAAGACCATGGAGCCTTGTGATGACAAGTCTCATGGAGCATTCTGATGAAAAGTGCCATGGAGCATTGTGATTACAGGGGTCTTGGAGCATTGTGATGACAAGGGCATGGAGCATTGGGATGAGAAGGCCATGGAGCGTTCTGATGACATGCATCATGGAGCTTTGTGATGACAAGGGCATGGAGCATTGTGATTACAGCGGTCTTGGAGCACTGTGATGAAAAGGGCATGGATCATTGTGATGAAAAAGGCATGGAGCCTTGTCATGACAGGGTTCAAGGAGCAAACTGACAACAAGTGTCAGGGAGCATTGTGATGACAAGGGTATTGAGTATTGTGATGACAGAGGTCATGGAGCATTGTGATGAGAAGACCATGGATAATTGTGATGACGAGCGTCATGGGGCGTTGTGATGATAAGTGTTATGGAACATATTGATCTCAAGGATTTGGAGCATTGTGATGACAGAGGGCATGGAGCATTTTGGTTTCATTGTGATGACAATAGCCTGAAGCATTATGATGATGGGCATGGTGCATTGTGATGACAGGGTTCTTGGAGCATTGAGATGAAAAGGGGCATGGAGCATTGCGATTACAGGAGTCTTGGAGCATTGTGATGACAAAGGCATGGAACCTCGTGAATGAGAAGGCCATGGAGCATTCTGTTGACATGCGTCATGGAGCTTTGTGATGACAAGGGCATGGAGCATTGTGATTACAGGGGTCTTGGAGCATTGTGATGACAAGGGTCATGGAGACTTGTGATGACAAGGCTGTGGAACATTGTGATGGCAGGGGTCATGGAGCATTGTTATGACAGGAGTAATGGAGCATTGTGATGACAAGGGCATGGAGCATTGGTCTGAAAAGTTTCATGGATTATTGTGATGAGAGGGGGCAAGGAGCATTGTGATGACAAGGGCATGGAACACTGTGATACATGGGTCATGGAGGATTGTAATGAGAAGCGCATGGAGCATTGTGATAAGAATGGCATCGAGCATTGTGATGAAAAGCTTCAGGGAGCCTGTGATGACAAGGGCATGGAACAATGTGATGAGAGGGTTCATGGAGCATTGTGATGACAATGGCATGCAGCATTGTGATGACAAGGGTCATTGAGCTTTGTGATGACAAAGGTCATGGAGCATTTTGATGACAAGGGTGTGGTGCATTCTGTTGTGAAGGGCAGGGAGCATTGTGATGACAGGGGTTATGGAACATTGTGATGTCAGGGGAATGGAGCATTGTGATGATAAAGGCATGTAGCATTGTTGTGACAAGGGTCATGGAATATTGTGATGACAGGGGTGAGGGAGTATTGTGTTGACTAGTGATGGAACATTGTGATATCAGTGGTGAGAGAGCATTTTGATGAGAAGTGCATGGAGCAGTGTGATGACAAGGTTTATGGAGCATTGTGATGACAAAGATGTGGAGCATTGTGATGACAAGCGCATGGCACATTGTGATGCCATGGGTCATGGAGTATTGTGCTAACAAAGGCATTGAGCATTGGGAGGACAAGGGTCACCGAGCATTGTGATGAAATGTTCATGGAGCGCTGTGGTGACAAAGGTCGCAGAGCCTTGTGATGATGAGGGCATGGACCATTGTGATGACAAAGGTCATGAAGCATTGTGATGACTGGAGTCACGGAGCATTGTGATGACAGGGGTCATAGAGCATTGTGATGAAAGGGCATGGAGCATTGTGATGACAGGGGCATGTTGCATTGGTTTGACAAGTTTCAGGGATTATTGTGATGACAGTGGGCATGGCGCATTGTGATGACAAGGGCATGGAGGATTGTGATGACAAGGTTCATGGAGCATTCTGATGACAAGCTTGTGGAGTATTTTGATGACAATGACATGGAGCATTTTGATGAAAATGGCATGGGGCATTGTGATGAAAAAGACAAGGAGCCTTTTCATGACAGTTTTCAGGGAGCTTTCTGACGACAAGTGTCAGGGAGCATTGTGATGACAAAGGTCATGGAGAATTGTGACGACAAGAGCATGGAGTATTGTGATGACAAGCACATGGAGCTTGCTATGATGGGGTCATGGAGCATTGCGATGACAAGTGCATAGAGAATTGTGAAGACAAAGCATGTAACACTGTGATGAGAAGTGTCATGGAGCATAGTGATGCCAAGATCGTGGAGAATTGTGATGACAGGGGACATGGAGCATTGTGATGACCAGGGCATGGATCATTGCGATGGCAAGATCGTGGAGCATTGTGATGAGAAGACCATGGATAATTGTGATGACGAGGGTCATGGAGCACTGTAATGACAAGGGGTATAGAGCATTGTGATGACAGTGGTCATGGAGCATTGTGATGACCGGGGACATGGAGCATTGTGATGCCCAAGGCATGGAGCACTGTGATGGCAAGACCGTGGAGCATTGTGATGAGAAGACCATGGATAATTGTGATGAGGAGCGTCATGGAGCACTGTAATGACAAGTGGTATGGAGCCTTGTGATGACAGGTGTCATGGAGCATTGTTATGACAGTGGTCATGGAGCATTGTGATGACAAGGGTCATGGAGCATTTTGATGACAAGGGCGTGGAGCATTGTGATGAGAAGACCATGGACAATTGTGATTACGAGTGTCATGGAGCACTGTAATGACAAGCAGTATGGATCATTGTGATGACAGGGGTCATGGAGCATTGTGATGACTGGGGACATGGAGCATTGTGATGACCAGGGCATGGAGCATTGTGATGGCAAGACCGTGGAGCACTGTGATGAGAAGACCATGGATAATTGTGATGACGAACATCATGGAGCACTGTAATGACAAAGTGCATGGAGCATAGTGATGACAGGTGTCATGGAGCATTGTGATGACAGGGGTCATGGATCATTGTGATGACAAGGGTCACGGAGCATTCTGATGACAAGCTTGTGGAGTATTGTGATGACAATGGCATGAAGCATTGTGATGAAAAGGGCATGGATCATTGTGATGAAAAAGGCATGGAGACTTGTCATGACAGGGTTCAATGAGCATACTGATGACAAGTGTCAGGGAGCATTGTGATGACATGGGCATGGAGAATTGTGATTACAGGGGTCTTGGAGCATTGTGATGACAAGGGTCATGGAGTCTTGTGATGACAAGGCCGTAGAACATCGTGATTGCAGGGGTCATGGAGAATTGTTATGACAGGTGTAATGGAGCATTGTGATGACAAGGGCATGGAGCAGTGGTCTGAAAAGTTTCATGGATTATTGTGATGAGAGTGAGCATGGAGCATTGTGATGACAAGGGCACGGAACACAGTGATACATGTGTCATGGAGGATTGCAATGACAAGGGCATGGAGCATTGTGATGACAAGCGTCATGGAGCTTTGTGATGACAACGGCATGGAGCAATGTGATGAGAGGTTTCATGGAGCTTTGTGATGACAATGGCATGGAGCATTGTGATTCCAAGGGTCATGGAGCTTTGTGATGACATAGGCCATGGAGCATTTTGATGACAAGGGCATGGTGCATTGTGATGAGAAGGGCAGGGAGCATTGTGATGACAGGGTCATGGAGCAATTGGATGAAAAGGGTCATGGAACATTTTGATGACAGTGTTTATGGAACATTGTGATGTTAGGGGTCATGGAGCATTGTGATGAAAAGGGTCATGGAGCATTGTGATGACAGGGGTTATGGAACATTGTGATGTCAGGGGTCATGGAGCATTGTGATGATAAGAGCATGTAGCATTGTTGTGACAAGGGTCATGGAACATTGGGATGACAGGGTGGAGGGAGTATTGTGTTGACTAGTGATGGGACATTGTGATATCAGTGGTGAGAGAGCATTTTGATGAGAGGTGCATGGAGCATTGTGATGACAAGGCTGTGGAGCATTGTGATGAGAAACGCAGGGCACATTGTGATGACATGTGTCATGGAACATTGTGCTGACAAACGCATGGAGCATTGTGATGACAAGGTTTATGGAGCATTGTGATGACAACGTTGTGGAGCATTGTGATGACAAGCGCATGGCACATTTGATACCATGTGTCATAGAGTAATGTGCTGACAAAGGCATGGAGCATTGTGATGACAAGGGTCACCGAGCATTGTGATGAAATGTTCATGGAGTGTTGTGGTCACAAAGGTCACAGAGCCTTGTGATGACGAGGGCATGGACCATTGTGATGACAAAGGTCATGAAGCATTGTGATGACTGGAGTCACGGAGCATTGTGATGACAGGGGTCATAGAGCATTGTGATGAAAGGGCATGGAGCATTGTGATGACAGGGTCATGGAGCATTTTTCTGACAAGTTTCATGGATTATTGTGATGACAGTGGGCATGGCGCATTGTGATGACAAGGGCATGGAGCATTGTGATGAGAAGGTCATGGAGTATTGTGAAGAAGGGTGTCAGGGAGCATTGTGATGACATATGTCATGGTCTATTGCAATGACAATGGAATGTAGCATTGTGATGCCAAGTGTCATGGAGGATTGTGATGACAAAGGTAATGGAGCATTTTGATGACAAGGGCTTGGAGCATTGTGATGACAAGGGTCATGGCGCATTGTGATAACAAGGGCCATTGAGAATTTTGATGACATGTTCATGAAGCATTGTGATGACAATCACATGGAGCTTGCTATGACAGGGGTCATGGAGCATTGCGATGACAAGTGCATAGAGAATTGTGATGACAAAACATGTAACACTGTGATGAGAAGTATAATGGAGCATAGTGATGCCAAGAACGTGGAGAATTGTGATGACAGGGGACATGGAGCATTGTGATGACCAGGGCATGGAGCCTTGTGATGGCAAGGTCGTGGAGCACTGTGATGAGAAGATCATGGATAATTGTGATGACGAGTGTCATGGAGCACTGTAATGACAAGGGGTATAGGGCATTGTGATGACAGTGGTCATGGAGCATTGTGATGACCGGGGACATGGAGCATTGTGATGCCCAAGGCATGGAGCACTGTGATGGCAAGACCATGGAGCACTGTGATGAGAAGACCATGGATAATTGTGATGCGGAGCGTCATGGAGCACTGTAATGACAAGTGGTATGGAGCCTTGTGATGACAGGGTCATGGAGCATTGTTATGACAGTGGTCATGGAGCATTGTGATGACAAGGGTCATGGAGCATTTTGATGACAAGGGCGTGGAGCATTGTGATGAGAAGTCCATGGACAATTGTGATTATGAGTGTCATGGAGCACTGTAATGACAAGCGGTATGGAGCATTGTGATGACAGGGGTCATGGAGCACTGTGATGACCAGGGCATGGAGCATTGTGATGGCAAGACCGTGGAGCACTGTGATGAGAAGACCATGGATAATTGTGATGACGAGCTTCATGGAGCACTGTAATGACAAGGGGTATGGAGCATTGTGATGACAGGGGTCATGGAGCATTGTGATGACTGGGGACATGGAGCATCGTGATGACCAAGGCATGGAGCATTGTGATGGCAAGGTTGTGGAGAATTGTGATGAGAAGACCATGGATAATTGTGATGACGAGCGTCATGGAGCACTGTAATGACAAGGGGTATGGAGCATTGTGATGACAGGGGTCATGGAGCATTCTGAAGACAATGATCATGGAGCATTCTGATGACAAGCTTGTGGAGTATTGTGATGACAATGACCTGGAGCGTTGTGATGAAAAGGGCATGGAGCATTCTGATGAAAAAGGCATGGAGCCTTTTCATGACAGTGTTCAAGGAGTATTCTGACGACAAGTGTCAGGGAGCATTGTGATGACAAGTGTATTGAGAATTGTGATGACAAAGGTCATGGAGCATTGTGACGACAAGTGCATGGAGTATTGTCATGACTGTCATCATGGAGTGTTGTGATGACAAGTGTTATGGAACATTGTGATCACAAGGGGTTGGAGCATTGTGATGACAGAGGTCATGGACCATTTTGATTTCAAGGAGCATGGAGCATTGTGATGACAAGGGCATGGAGCAATGTGATCCCAAGGTTCATGGAGGATTGTGATGAAAATGGTAATGGAGTATTGTGATGACAAGTTCATGGAGCATTGTGATGACAAGGTCATATAGGATATTGATGACACAGGCATGGAGAATTGTGATGATAAGGGTCATGGAGCACTGTGATGATAAGCGTCACAGAGCATTGTGATTACAGGGGTCATGGAGCATTGGGATGACAAGGGCATGGATCATTGTGATGACAAGTGTCATGGAGCATTGGGCTGAAAATGTTCATGGAGCATTGTGATGACAAGGGAATGGAGCATTGTGATGACAAGAGTCCCGGATCATTGTGTTGTCAGGGGTCATGGAGTGTTGTGATGACAGTGGTCATGGAGGATTGTGATGATATGGGTCATGGAGCATTGTGATGAGAAGGTCATGAAGCATTGGGCTGAAAATGTTCATGGAGTATTGTGATGACAGGGGTCATGGAGCATTGTAATGAGAAGGGAATTGAGCACTGTGATGACAAGGTCCTGGAGCATTGTGATGGGAAGTCCATGGAGCCTTGTGATGACAATTCTCATGGAACATTCTGATGAAAAGGGGCATGGAGCATTGTGATTACAGGGGTCTTAGAGCATTGTGATGACAAGGGCATGGAGCATTGTGATGAGAAGGCCATGGAGCATTCTGATGACATGCGTCATGGAGCTTTGTGCTGACAAGTGCATGGAGTATTGTGATGAAAATGGCATGGATCATTGTTATGAAAAAGGCATGGAGCCTTGTCATGACAGGGTTCAAGGAGCATACTGACGACAAGTGTCACGGAGCATTGTGATGACAAGTGTATTGAGCATTGTGATGACAAAGTTCATGGAGCATTGTGATGAGAAGACCATGGATAATTTTGATGATAAGCGTCATGGGGTGTTGTGATGATAAGTTTTATGGAACATTGTGATCACAAGGGTTTGGAGCATTGTGATGACAGAGGTCATGGAGCATTTTGATTTCATTGTGATGACAATAGCCTGAAGCATTATGGTGATGGGCATGGTGCATTGTGATGACAGTGTTCATGGAGCATTGAGATGAAAAGGGGCATGGAGCATTGTGATTACAGGAGTCTTGGAGCATTGTGATGACAAGGGCAAGGAGCATTGTGATGAGAAGGCCATGGAGCATTCTGATGACATGCATCATTGAGCTTTGTGATGACAAGGGCATGGAGCATTGTGATTACAGGGGTCTTGGAGCATTGTGATGACAAGGGTCATGGAGCCTTGTGATGACAATGGTGTGGAACATTGTGATGGCAGGGGTCATGGAGCATTGTTATGACAAGGGTAATGGAGCATTGTGATGAGAAGGGCATGGAGCATTGGTCTGAAAAGTTTCATGGATTATTGTGATGAGAGTGGGCATGGAGCATTGTGATGACAAGGTCACGGAACACTGTGATCCATGGGTCATGGAGGATTGTAATGACAAGGGCATGGAGCATTGTGATGAGAAGGGCATCGAACATTGTTTTGACAAGCGTCATGGAGCTTTGTGATGACAAGGGCATGGAACAATGTGATGAGAGGGTTCATGGAACATTGTGATTCCAAGGGTTATGGAGCTTTGTGATGACAAAAGTCATGGAGCATTTTGATGTCAAGGGCGTGGTGCATTGTGATGAGAAGGGCAGGGAGCATTTTGATGACAGGGTCATGCAGCAATTTGATGAAAAGTGTAATGGAACATTTTGATGACAGGGGTTATAGAACATTGTGATGTCAGGGGTCATGGAGCTTTGGGATGAAAAGGGTCATGGAGCATTTTGATGACAGGGGTTATGGAACATTGTGATGTCAGGGGTCATGGAACATTGTGATGATAAGGGGATGTAGCATTGTGATGACAGGGGTCATGGAACATTGTGATTACAGGGGTGAGGGAGTATTGTGATGACTAGTGATGGAACATTGTGATATCTCTGTTGAGAGATCATTTTGATGAGAAGTGCATGGAGCATTGTGATTACAAGGTTTATGGAACATTACGATGACAAGGTTGTGGACTGTTGTGATGAAAATCACGTGGCACATTGTGAGGACAAGGGTCATGGAGCATTGTTCTGACAAAGGCATGGAGCATTGTGATGACAAGGGTAACGGAGCATTGTGATGAAAAGTTCATGGAGTATTGTGGTTACAAAGGTCACAGAGCCTTGTGATGATGTGGGCATGGACCACTGTGATGACAAATGTTATGAAGCATTGTGATGACTGGAGTCACAGAGCATTGTGATGACAGGGGTCATGGAGCATTGTGATGACAAGGGCATGGAGCATTGTGATGACAGGGGCATGGAGCATTGGTCTGACAAGTTTAATAGATTATTGTGATGACAGTGGGCATGGGGCATTGTGATGACAAGGGCATGGGACATTGTGATGAGAAGGTCATGGAGTATTGTGAAGACAGGTGTCAGGGAGCATTGTGATGACATATGTCATGGTCCATTGCGATGACAATGGCATGGAGCATTGTGATGCCAAATGTAATGGAGGATTGTGATGACAAATATAATGGAGCATTGTGATGACTAGGGCTTGGAGCATTATGATGACAAGGGCCATTGAAAATTTTCATGACAAGGTCGTGAAGCATTGTGATGACAAGGTGCTGGAGTATTGTGATGAGAAAACCATGGAGCCTTGTGAGACAAGTCTCATGGAGCATACTGATAAAAAGGGGCATGGAGCATTGTGATTAGAGTGTCTTGGAAAATTGTGATGACAAGGGCATGGAGCATTGTGATGAGAAGGCCAAGGAGCAGTCTGATGACATGCGTCATTGAGCTTTGTGATGACAAGGGCATGGAGCATTGTAATTACAGGCGTCTTGGAGCATTGTGATGAAAAAGGCATGGATCATTGTGATGAAAAAGGCATGGAGCCTTTTCATGACAGGGTTCAAGGAGCATACAGAGAACAAGTGTCAGGGAGCATTTTGATGACATGTGTATTGAGCATTGTGATGACAAAGGTCATGGAGCATTGTGAAGAGAAGACCATAGATAATTGTGATGACGAGCGTCATGGGGCATTGTGATGACAAGTGTTATGGAATATTGTGATCACAAGGGTTTGGAGCAGTGTTATGACAGAGGTCATGGAGCATTTTGATTTCATTGTGATGACAATAGCCTGAAGCATTATGATGATGGGCATGGTGCATTGTGATGACAGGGTTCATGGATCATTGAGATAAAAAGGGACATGGAGCATTGTGATTACAGGGGTCTTGGAGCAGTGTGATGAGAAGGATCATGGAGCCTTGTGATGACAAGGCCATGGATCATCGTGATGGCAGGGGTCATGGAGCATTGTTATCACAGGGGTAATGGAGCATTGTGATGGCAAGGGCATGGAGCATTCTGATGACATGCATCATGGAGCTTTGTGATGACAAGGGCATGGAGCACTGTGATTACAGGGGTCTTGGAGCATTGTGATGACAAGGGTCATGGAGCCTTGTGATGACAAGGCCGTGGAACGTTGTGATGGCAGGGGTCATGGAGCATTGTTATGACAGGGGTAATGGAGCATTGTGATGACAAGGGCATGGAACATTTGTCTGAAAAGTTTCATGGATTATTGTGATGAGAGTGGGCATGGAGCATTGTGATGACAAGGGCACGGAACACAGTGATACATGGGTCATGGAGGATTGTAATGACAAGGGCATGCAGCATTGTGATGAGTAGGGCATCGAGCAGTGTGATGACAAGCACCATGGAGCTTTTTGATGACAATTGCATGGAACAATGTGATGAGAGGTTTCATGGAGTATCGTGATGACAATGGCATGGAGCATTGTGATGCCAAGGGTCATGGAGCATTTTGATGACAAGGGCGTGGTGCATTGTGATAAGAAGGGCAGGGAGCATTGTGATGACATTGTCATGGACCAATTTGATGAAAAGTGTCATGGAACATTTTGATGAGAGGCGTTATGTAACATTGTGATGTTAGGGGTCATGGAGCATTTTGATGAAAAGGGTCATGGAGCATTTTGATGACAGGGGTTATGGAACATTGTGATGTCAGGGATCATCAAACATTGTGATGATAAGTGCATGTCACATTGTGATGACAGGAGTCATGGAACATTGTGATGACAGGGTTGAGGGAGTATTGTGATGAATAGTGATGTAACATTGTGATATCAGTGGTGAGAGAACATTTTGATTTGAAGTGCATGGAGCATTGTGATGACAAGGTTTATGGAGCATTGTGATGACAAGATTGTGGAGCACTGTGACGACAAGCGCATGGTGCATTGTGATGACATGGGTCATGGAGCATTGTGCTGACAAGCGCATGGAGCATTGTGATGACAAGAGTCATGGAGCATTGTGCTGAGAAAGGCCTAGAGCATTGTGATGACAAGGGTCAAAGAGTATTGTGATGAAAAGTTCATGAAGCATTGTGGTTATAAATGTCACAGAGACTGTTGATGACAAGGGCATGGACCATTGTGATGACAAAGGTCATGAAGCCTTGTGATGACTGGAGTCACGGAGCATTGTGATGACAGGGGTCATGGAGCATTGTGATAACAAGGGCATGGGGCATTGTGATGACAAGGGCATGGAGCATTGGTCTAATAAGTTTCATGGCTTATTGCGATGACAGTTGGAATGGCGCATTGTGATGACAAGGGCATGGAGCATTGTGATGACCAGGTCATTCATTATTGTGAAGACAGGTGTCAGGGAGCATTGTGATGACATATGTAATGGCCCATTGTGATGACAATGCCATGGAGCATTGTGATGCCAAGTGTCATGGAGGATTCTGATGACAAAGGTAATGGAGCATTGTGATGACAATGGCTTGGAGCATTGTGCTGACAAGGGTCAGGGAGCATTGTGCTGACAAGTGCATGGAAAATTGTGATGACAAGGGACATGGAGCATTCTGATGACAAGCTTGTGGAGTATTTTGATGACAATGGCATGGAGCATTGTGATGAAAATGGCATGGTGCATTTTGATGAAAAAGGCATGGAGCCTTTTTGTGACAGGGTTCAAGGAGCATTCTGATGACAAGTGTCAGGGAGCATTGTGATGACAAGTGTATCGAGAATTGTGATGACAAAGGTCATGGAGCATTGTGATGAAAAGGGCATGGAGTATTGTGATGACAGGCATCATGGAGCATTGTGATGACAAGTGTTATGGAACATTGTGATCACAAGGGTTTGGAGCATTGTGATGACAGAGGTCATGGATCATTTTGATTTCAAGGAGCATGGAGCATTGTGATGACAAGGGCATGGAGCAATGTGATCCCAAGGTTCCTGGAGGATGGTGATGGCAATGGTAATGGAGTATTGTGATGACAAGTGCATAGAACATTGTAATGACAAGGTCATGTAGCATTTTGCTGACAAAGGCATGGAGCATTTTGATGACAGGTGTCATGGAGCACTGTGATGACAAGCGTCACGGAGCATTGTGATTACAGGGGTCATGGAGCATTGGGAAGACAAGGGCATGCATCATTGTGATGACAAGTGTCATGGAGCATTGGGCTGAAAATATTCATGGAGTATTGTGATGACAGGGGTCATGGAGCATTGTGATGACTAGGGAATGGAGCATTGTGATGACAAGAGTCCCGGATCATTGTGTTGTCAGGTGATATTGAGCGTTGTGATGACTGCGGTCATGGAGAATTGTGATGATATTGGTCATGGAGCATTGTGATGAGAAGGTCATGGAGCATTGGGCTGAAAATGTTCATGGAGTATTGTGATGACAGGGGTCATGGAGCATTGTGATGATAAGGGAATGGGGCATTTTGATGACAATGTCCTGGAGCATTGTGATGAGAAGACCATGGAGCCTTGTGATGACAAGTCTCATGGAGCATTCTGATGAAAAGGGGCATGGACCATTGTGATTACAGGGTTCTTGGAGCATTGTGATGACAAGGGCATGGAGCATTGTGATGAGAAGGCCATGGAGCATTCTGATGACATGCATCATGGAGCATTGTGATGACAAGGGCATGGAGCATTGTGATTACAGGGGTCTTGGAGCATTGTGATGAAAATGGCATGGATCATTGTGATGAAAAAGGCATGGAGCCTTGTCATGAAAGGGTTCAGGGAGCATACTGATGGCAAGAGTCAGGGAGCATTGTGATGACATGTGTATTGCGCATTGTGATGACAAATGTCATGGGGCATTGTGATGAGAAGTCCATGGATAATTGTGATGACTAGCGTCATGGGGTATTGTGATGACAAGTGTTATGGAACATTGTGATCACAAGGGTTTGGAGCATTGTGATGACAGAGGTCATAGAGCATTTTGATTTCATTGTGATGACAAGAGCATGAAGCATTATGATGATGGGCATGGTGCATTGTGATGACAGGGTTCATGGAGCATTGTGATGAAAGGTGGCATGGAGCTTTGGTCTGACAAGTTTCATGGATTATTTTGATGACAGTGGGCCTTTCACATTGTGATGACAAGGTCATGGAGCATTGTGATGACAAGGTCATGGAGTATTGTGAAGACAGGTGTCAGGGAGCATTGTGATGACATATGTCATGTTCCATTGTGATGACAATAGCACGGAGCATTGTGATGCCAAGTGTCATGGAGGATTGTTGTGACAAAGGTAAAGGAGCATTGTGATGATAAGCGCATGGAGCATTGAGATGACAAGGGCCATTGATAATTTTAATGTCCATGTCGTGAAACATTGTGATGACAAGCGCATGGAGCTTCCTATGACAGGGGTCATGGAGCATTGCGATGACAAGTGCATGGAGTATTGTTATGACAAGAGCATATAACATTGTGATGGGAAGTGCCATGGAGCATTCTGATGACAAGGACGTGGAGCAGTGTGAGGACAAGGGACATTGAGCTTTGAGATGACCAGGGCATGGAGCATTGTGATGGCAAAACCGTGGAGCATTGTGATGAGAAGACCTTGGGTAACTGTGATGATGAGCATCATGGAGCACTGTAATGACAAGGGGCATGAAGCATTGTGATGACAGGTGTCAGGGAGCATTGTGATGACAGGGGTCATGGAGCATTGTGATGACAAGGGCATGGAGCATTGTGATGACAAGTGTACGGAACATTGTGATGAAAAGTGCCATTGAGAATTTTGATGATAAAGTCGTGAAGCATTGTGATGACAAACACTTGGAGCTTGCTATGACAGGGGTCATGGAAGATTGCAATGACAAGTGCATGGAGAATTGTGATGAAACGAGCATGTAACTTTGTGATGAGAAGTGTCATGTAGCATTGTGATGACAAGTACGTGGAGAATTGTTATGACAAGGGACATGGAGCATTGTGATAACCAGGGAATGGAACATTGTGATGACAGGGGTCATGGAACATTATTATGACAAGGGCCATGGTGCATTCTGATATAAGATATCACTTATGAAGGGAATGTAAACCTGGCTACATATGAACTGAATTAGGAAAGAGAACAGAGTCTCAGATTTAGAAAACACTCTTATGCTTGCTTAAGGGTGAAGGAGAGGTGGCGAGACACACAAAACCAGAGTTTGCTATTAACACAGGTACCGTTCCATAATCCAAATACAGAAGAGACAAGCCCGACTCCTTCCTCAGTGAATGGGACTCAACACCCCTATTCCCCACAGAGAAATATATCTGACTAGTAAGGATCTTAAAACCTATGTATTGATATGTCTCCATAAGGGAACCAAGTGTGTCTAGAATGACACAAACACGGCAGTGAGAATCAGATCAAACCCACTATAAAAAGGAATTTCAAAACAAAAAAAAAAAACAGTGAAATTCTTACACAATACCTTCAGGGTTTCTGATGAAACTTGGAATGACCCTATCTACAACAACAGCTGGATGTGGCATAAGGCTGTTCACTTGGGACTGAGAGGATTGGTGAGATTGGGTGAGAAAATGCAGACGCTTTAAAGCAATAATGCCTGCCACTGATTCCATGGTTCCCAACTCTCCAGGTAGAAGGGAATATCACTACAGATATAACATGTATGGGAAACCTAGAGAATGGACACCCTCTGATGGTGAAAGGTTTCTAAAACTCTACTAATTTTTTTCTCTCCATGTGCTCCAGATGACATTCCAACTGCTTTAATATCAATCTCCCAACTTGGAGAGTCAGCCCCTATAACCTCCTGTTTCGCACAGTTGGCACATTGTGCAGAGGATATAAGGGAAGAGGGAGAACCAATGAGAGAGTAGCTGTAGGCATTTGGACGGCCACATGTCACTCTAATTTCCCGTCACGAAGAAGAATTAACCAAACTCTCAGCCTGCCCCACCCCCATAACTAGTATAGGTCCTGAAGCAAAATTGTGGTTTTGCGGTCAGCTCACAAAAACACAAGTTGAAAAATGGAGCTCAGGGGCACAGCAATTCACTAACTTGCAGAGTTATACAGGACTACTCTCTTCCAAAAATCTGTTGAGGAAAAGCCATGAGGCGGACTTGAAAATGAGGGAGATTTGCACGAAACAGATTTCCAGAAGTACATTGGAATCGCCTTTAAACACAGGAAAAGCATCACAACTTCGACAATTATGGAATTGTCCATAAAGGGTGCATGCGTTTTCTCCTGAATATATTCAGGAGAAAACTCATACACCCATTTTGGCCAACCAAGCAACCGCACAATGCAAATCTGCACTACAAAGAAGTATCAGTTCCCACCAGTCAAAAGGGATATCCGTAAAATGTGTAAAAACCAGAAAGGCAAGAGGGGCTCTGGAGAACAGGGAGCCTTGTTATGCTGATGGGTGGGATGCAGATTGCCAACAGCCACTCTGGAGGAGTGCATTGTGTTCCCTAAAATAATTAAACAACAGAGCTTCACAACCTAAGGCACTTCCAGTCATGGGAGTATACCTTGGGGAAATTGAAAATCAATAAGACACAGCCAACCCAAAATATAGGGCAGCACTGCTTACAAGAACCTCGACTTCGGGACACCTTAAATATCCCAGGAAAGACAAAAATAGTAAAGAAATTGTGGTACATACGTACGATGGAATATCCCTCAGCCATGAAATCAATGTCATAAGGCCAGTAGCAGCATAATGAGTGGATTCATGTACGATGATTCTAACTGAAATAAGTCACACAGAAAAAGAAACTTATCATAAGATATCACTTATGAAGTTCTTGTAAACATAGCTACACATGAACTGAATTAGGAAAGAGAAGAGTCTCACATTTAGAAAACACTCTTATGCCTGCTCAAGAGGAAAGGAGAGGTGGGGTGATGCATAAAACCAGAGTTTGATATTAGCACAGGTACGGTTGCATAATCCAAATACAAAATAGACAAGACCTACTCTTTCCTCACTGAACGGGGCTCAACACCCCTATTCCCCGCAGAGTAGTATATCTGACTAGTAAGAATCTTAAAACCTATGTATTGATATGTCTCCATAAGGTAACCAAGTGTGTCTAGAACGACATAAACACGGCATAGAGAATCAGCTCAAACCCACTATAAAAATGAATTTCAAAACAAAACAAATAAACAGTGAAATTCTTACACAATATCTTCAGGGGTTCTGATGAAACTTAGAATGACCCTATCTACAACGACAGCTGGATGTGGCATAAGGCTGGTCACTTGGGACTGAGAGGATTGGTGAGATTGGGTGAGAAAATGCAGACTGTTTAAAGCAATAATACCTGGCACCCATTCCATGGGTCCCAACTCTCCAGGTAGAAGGGAATATCACTACAGTTATAACATGTATGGGCAACCTAGAGAATGGACACCATCTGATGGTGAAAGGTTTCTAAAACTCTACTAATTATTTTCTCTCCTTGTGCACCAGTTTGACATTCCAACTCCTTTAGTATCAATCTCCCAAATTGGAGACTCAGCACCTATAACCTCCTGGTTCGCACAGTTGGCACGTTGTGCAGAGGATATAAGGGAAGAGGGAGAAACAATTAGAGAGTAGCTGTAGGCATTTGGATGGCCACATGTCACTCTAAATTCCCGTCATGAAGAAGAATTTACAAACTCTGAGCCAGCACCCCCAATGGAACCAGTATAGGTCCTGAAGCAAAATTGTGGATTGGCAGTCAGCTCACAAAAACGCGAGTTGAAAAATGGAGCTCAGGGGCACAGCAATTCACTAACTTGCAGAGTTATAAAGGACTAATCTCTTCCAAAAATCTGTTGAGAGAAAGCCATGAGGCGGACTTGAAAATGAGGCAGAAGTGCACGAAACAGATTTCCAGAAGTACATTGGAATCGCCTTTAAACACAGGAAAAGCATCACAACTTCGACAATTATGGAATTGTCCATAAAGGGCGCATGCGTTTTCTCCTGAATATATTCAGGAGAAAACGCATATGCCCATTTTGGCCAACCAAGCAACCGCACAATGCAAATCTGCACTACAAAGAAGTATCACTTCCAACCGGTCAAAAGGGACATCCGTAAAATGTGTAAAAACAAGAAAGGCAAGACAGGATCTGGAGAACAGGGAGCCTTCTTAAGCGGATGGGTGGGATGTAAATTTCCAACAGCCACTCTGGAGGAGTGCATTGTGTTCCCAAAAAGAAGTAAACAACAGTGCTTCACAACCTAAGGCTCTTCCAGTCACGGGAATATACCTTGGGAAAATTGAAAATCAATAAGACACAGCCACCCCAAAATTTATGGCAGCACTGCTTACAAGAACCTCGACTTCGGGATACCTTATAAATCCCAGGAAAGACAAAAATAGTAAAGAAATTGTGGTACATACGTATGATGGAATATCCCTCAGCCATGAAGTCAATGTCATAAGGCCAGTAGCAGCATAATGACGGGATTCATGTACGATGATTCTAACTGAAAAAATCACACAGAAAAAGAAACTTATCATAAGATATCACTTATGAAGGGTATATAAACATGGCTACACATGGAATGAATTAGGAAAGGGAACAGTGTCTCATATTTAGAAACACTCTTATGCATGCTTAAGGGGAAAGCAGAGGTGGGGTGATGAATAAAACCAGAGTTTGATATTAGCACAGGTACGGTCCCATAATCCAAATACAGAATAGAAAAGACCTACTACTTCTTCTGTGAACGGGACTCAAAACCCCATATTTCCTGCAGAGGAATGTATCTGAGTAGTAAGAATCTTAAAACCTATGTATTGATATGTCTCCGTAAGGGAATCAAGTGTGTCTAGACTGGCATAAACATGGCAGCGAGAATCAGCTCAAACCCACTATAAAAAGGAATTTCAAAAACAAAACAAAAAACTGGGAAATTCTTTACAATTCCTTCAGGGTCTCTGATGAAACCTGGAATGACCCTATCTACAATGACAGCTGGATGTGGCATAAGGAGGGACACTTGGGACTGAGACGATTGGTGAGATTGGGTGAGCAAATGCAGACCCTTTAAAGCACAAATGCCTGGCACCCATTCCATGGGTCCCAACTCTCCAGGTTGAAGGGAATATTACTACAGCTATAACATGTACGGGAAACCTAGAGAACGGACACACTGTAAATACGAAAGGTTTCTAAAACTCAACGAATAGTCCCTCTCCTGGTGCTCCGCTTTGACTTTCCATCTGCTTTACTATCAACCTCCCACGTTGGAGAGACAGCCCCTTTAACCTCCTGGTTCGCACAGGTTGCCCATTTGGCAGAGGATGAAAGGGAAGAGGGAGAACCAATGAGAGAGTAGCTGTTAGGCATTTGGACGGGCACATATCACTCTAATTTCCCGGCAGGAAGAAGAATTAACCAAAGTCCCAGCGCCCCACCATAAACCAGCATAGGTCCGGAACCAAAATTTTGGACTTGCGGTCAGCTCACCAAAAACGAGTTGAAAAATGGAGCTCAGGGGCACAGCAATTCACAAACTGGCTGAGTAATAACGGACAACTATCGTCCAAAAATCTGTTGAGGGAAGGCAACGAGGCGGACTTGAAAGCGAGGCAGAATAGCAGGAAACAGATTTCAAGAGGTACGTTGGAATCGCCTTTAAAGCACAGGAAGAGGGGCACAACTTCGACAATGATGCACTTGGCCAAAAAGGGCGTAGGCATTTTCTCCTGAATATATTCAGGAGAAAACGCATACGCCATTTTTGGCCAAGCAAGCAAGCGGGCAATGCAAATCTGCACTACAAAGAAGTATCACTTCCCACCCGTCAAAAGGGACATCCACAAAATGTGTAAAAACCAGAAAGGCAAGACAGGCCCTGGAGAACAGGGAGCCTTGTTATGCTGATGGGCGGGATGTAAATTGCCAACTGCCTCTCTGGAGAAGTGCATTGTGTTCCCTAAAACATGTAAACAACAGAGCTACAGAGCCAAGGGCACTTCCAGTCTAGGGAATATACGTTGGGAAACTGAAAATCAATAAGACAGAGCCACCCCAAAATTTAGGGCTGCACTGCTTACAAGGACCTCATCTTGGGTACAACTTAAATATCCCAGGAAATATAAAAATGGTTCAAAAAATTGTGGTACTTACGTACGATGGAATAGCCCTCAGCCATGAAATCAATGTCATAAGACAAGTAGCAACAAAATGGGTGGATTCAGGTACGATGATTCTAAGTGAAATAAGTCACACAGAAAAAGAAACTTATCATAAGATATCACTTATGAAGATCCTGTATACATGGCTACACTTGAACTGAGTTAGGAAAGAGAACAGTGTCTCACATTTAGAAAACACTCTTATGCCTGCTTCAGGGGGAAGGAGAGGTGGGGTGATGCATAAAACCAGAGTTTGATATAAGCACAGGTACCGTTCCAAAAACCAACTATGGAATAGACAAGACCTACACCTTCCTCAGTGAAAGGGACTCAAAACCCCATATTTCCCGCAGAGGAATATACCTGAGTAGTAAGAATCTTAAAACCTATGTATTGATATGTCTCCATAAGGGAATCAAGTGTGTCTAGACTGGCATAAACATGGCAGTGAGAATCAGCTCAAACCCACTCTAAAAAGGAATTTCAAAAACAAAACAAAAAACTAGGAAATTCTTTACAATTCCTTCAGGGTCTCTGATGAAACCTGGAATGACCCTATCTACAATGACAGCTGGATGTGCCATAAGGCTGTACACTTGGAACTGAGAGGATTGGTGAGATTGGGTGAGCAAATGCAGACCCTTTAAAGCGCAAATGCCTGGCACCCATTCCATCGGTCCCAAATCTCCAGGTTGAAGGGAATATTACTACAGCTATAACATGTACGGGAAACCTAGAGAACGGACACACTGTGAATACCAAAGGTTTCCAAAACTCAACGAATAGTCCCTCTCCTGGTGCTCCGGTTTGACTTTCCATCTGCTTTATCATCAACCTCCCAACTTGGAGAGACAGCCCCTTTAACCTGCTGGTTCACACAAGTTGCCAATTTGGCAGAGGATGAGAGGGAAGAGGGCGAACCAATGAGAGAGTAGCTGTTAGGCATTTGGACGGGCACATATCACTGTAATTTCCCGGCAGGAAGAAGAATTAACCAAAGACTCAGCCACCCACCTGGAAGCAGTAGAGGTGCTGAACCAAAATTTTGGACCTGCGGTCAGCTCACAAAAAACGAGTTGAAAACTGGAGCTCAGGGGTACAGCAATTCACAAACTGGCCGAGTAATAAAGGACAACTATCGTCCAAAAATCTGTTGAGGGAAGGCAACGAGGTGGACTTGAAAGCGA
Organism: Hyperoodon ampullatus; assembly: GCF_949752795.1. Classification (NCBI taxonomy): domain Eukaryota; kingdom Metazoa; phylum Chordata; class Mammalia; order Artiodactyla; family Ziphiidae; genus Hyperoodon; species Hyperoodon ampullatus. The sequence continues at coordinate 434,094 of NW_027640934.1, forward strand.
GGCAGAATAGCAGGAAACAGATTTCAAGAGGTACGTTGGAATCGCCTTTAAAGCACAGGAAGAGGGGCACAACTTCGACAATGATGCACTTGGCCAAAAAGGGCGTATGCGTTTTCTCCGGAATAAATTCAGGAGAAAAAGCATGCGCCCTTTTTGGCCAAGCAAGCAAGCGGGCAATGCAAACCTGCACTACAAAGAAGTATCACTTCCCACCGGTCAAAAGGGACATCCACAAAATGTGTAAAAACAAGAAAGGCAAGACAGGCCCTGGAGAACAGGGAGCCTTGTTATGCTGATAGTTGGGATGTAAATTGCCAACTGCCTCTCTGGAGGTGTGCACTGTGTTCCCTAAAACAAAGAAACAACAGAGCTACAGAGCCAAGGGCTCTTGCAGTCTAGGGAATATACCTTGGGAAAACTGAATATCGATAAGACAGAGCCACCCCAAAATTTAGGGCTGCACTGCTTACAAGTACCTCAACTTGGGTACACCTTAAATATCTCAGGAAATATAAAAATGGTTCAAAAAAAAGTGGTACTTACGTACGATGGAATATCCCTCAGCCATGAAATCAATGTCATAAGACCAATAGCAGCAAAATGGGTGGATTCAGGTACGATGATTCTAAGTGAAATAAGTCACACAGAAAAAGAAACTTATCATAAGATATCACTTATGAAGATCCTGTAAACATGGCTACTCTTGAACTGAGTTAGGAAAGAGAACACTGTCTCGCATTTAGAAAACACTCTTATGCCTGCTTAAGGGGGAAGGAGAGGTGGGGTGATGCATAAAACCAGAGTTTGATATAAGCACAGGTACCGTTCCAAAAACCAACTATGGAATAGGCAAGACCTACACCTTCCTCAGTGAAAGGGACTCAAAACCCCATATTTCCCGCAGAGGAATATATCTGACTAGAAAGAATGTTAAAACCTATGTATTGATATGTCGCCATAAGGGAATCAAGTGTGTCTAGACTGGCATAAACATGGCAGCGAGAATCAGCTCAAACCCACTATAAAAAGGAATTTCAAAAACAAAACAATAAAACTGGGAAATTCTTTACAATTCCTTCAGTGTCTCTGATGAAACCTGGAATGACCCTATCTACAACGACAGCTGGATGTGGCATAAGGCTTGACACTTGGGAATGAGAGGATTGGTGAGATTGGGTGAGCAAATGCAGACCCTTTAAAGCAATAATGCATGGCACCCATTCCATGGGTCCCAACTCTCCAGGTTGAAGGGAATATTACTACAGTTATAACATGTACGGGAAACCTAGAGAACGGACACACTGTGAATACGAAAGGTTTCTAAAACTCAACGAATAGTCCCTCTCCTGGTGCTCCGGTTTGACTTTCCATCTGCTTTACTATCAATCTCCCAACTTGGAGAGACAGCCCCTTTAAAATCCTGGTTCGCACAGGTTTCCAATTTGGCAGAGGATGAAAGGGAAGAGGGAGAACCAATGAGAGAGTAGCTGTTAGGCATTTGGACGGGCACATATCACTCTAACTTCCGGGCAGGAAGAAGAATTAACCAAAGTCTCAGCCCCCCATCGGGAACCAGCATAGGTCCTGAACAAAAATTTTGGACTTGCGGTCAGCTCACAAAAAACGAGTTGAAAAATGGAGCTAAGGGGCACTGCAAATCACAAACTGGCCGAGTAATAAAGGACAACTATCGTCCAAAAATCTGTTGAGGGAAGGCAACGAGGCAGACTTGAAAGCGAGGCAGAATAGCAGGGAACAGATTTCAAGAGGTACGTTGGAATCGCCTTTAAAGCACAGGAAGAGGGGCACAACTACGAAAATGATGCACTTGGCCAAAAAGGGCATATGCGTTTTCTCCTGAATATATTCAGGAGAAAACGCATACGCCCTTTTTGGCCAAGCAAGCAAGCGGGCAATGCAAATCTGCACTACAAAGAAGTATCACTTCCCACCGTTCAAAAGGGCCATCCACAAAATGTGTAAAAACCAGAAAGGCAAGACAGGCCCTGGAGAACAGGGAGCCTTGTTATGCTGATGGGAGGGATGTAAATTGCCACTTGCCTCTCTGGAGGAGTATATTGTGTTCCCTAAAACAAGTAAAGAACAGAGCTAAAGAGCCAAGGGCACTTCCAGTCTAGGGAATATACCTTGGGAATTCTGAAAATCAATAAGACAGAGCCACCCCAAAATTTAGGGCTGCACTGCTTACAAGGACCTCAACTTGGGTACACCTTAAATATACCAGGAAATATAAAATTGGTTCAAAAATTGTGGTACTTACGTACGATGGAATAGCCCTCAGCCATGAAATCAATGTCATAAACCAGTAGCAGCGAAATGGGTGGATTCAGGTACGATGATTCTAAGTGAAATAAGTCACAGAGAAATAGAAACTTATCATAAGATATCACTTATGAAGATCCTGTAAACATGGCTACACTTGAACTGAGTTAGGAAAGAGAACAGAGTCTCACATTTAGAAAACACTCTTATGCCTGCTTAAGAGGGAAGGAGAGGTGGGGTGATGCATAAAACCAGAGTTTGATATAAGCACAGGTACCGTTCCAAAAACCAACTATGGAATAGACAAGACCTACACCTTCCTCAGTGAAAGGGACTCAAAATCCCATATTTCCCGCAGAGGAATATATCTGATTAGTAAGAATCTTAAAACCTATGTATTGATATGTCTCTGTAAGGGAATCAAGTGTGTCTATACTGGCATAAACATGGCAGCGAGAATCAGCTCAAACCCACTATAAAAAGGAATTTCAAAAACAAAACAAAAAAACTGGGAAATTCTTTACAATTCCTTCAGGGTTTCTGATGAAACCTGGAATGACCCTATCTACAATGACAGCTGGATGTGGCATAAGCAGGGACACTTGGGACTTAGACGATTGGTGAGATTGGGTGAGCAAATGCAGACACTTTAGAGCACAAATTCCTGGCACCCATTCCATGGGTCCCAACTCTCCAGGTTGATCGGAATATTACTACAGTTATAACATGTACGGGAAACCTAGAGAACGGACACACTGTGAATACGAAAGGTTTCTAAAACTCAACGAATAGTCCCTCTCCTGGTGCTCCGGTTTGACTTTCCATCTGCTTTACTATCAATCTCCCAACTTGGAGAGACAGCTCCTTTAACCTCCTGGTTCGCACAGGTTTCCAATTTGGCAGAGGATGAAAGGGAAGAGGGAGAACCAATGAGAGAGTAGCTGTTAGGCTTTAGGACGGGCACATATCACTCTAACTTCCCGGCAGAAAGAAGAATTAACCAAAGTCTCAGCCACCCACCGGGAAACAGCATAGGTCCTGAACCAAAATTTTGGACTTGCGGTCAGCTCACCAAAAACGAGTTGAAAAATGGAGCTCAGGGGCACAGCAATTCACAAACTGGCCGAGTAATAAAGGACAACTATCATCCAAAAATCTGTTGAGGGAAGGCAACGAGGCGGACTTGAAAGCGAGGCAGAATAGCAGGAAACAGATTTCAAGAGGTACGTTGGAATCGCCTTTAAAGCACAGGAAGAGAGGCACAACTTCGAAAATGATGCAGTTGGCCAAAAAGGGCGTATGCGTTTTCTCCTGAATATATTCAGGAGAAAAGGCGTACGCCCTTTTTGGCCAAGCAAGCAAGCGGGCAATACAAATCTGCACTACAAAGAAGTATCACTTCCCACCGGTCAAAATGGACATCCACAAAGTGTGTAAAAACCAGAAAGGCAAGACAGGCCCTGGAGAACGGAGTCTTGTTATGCTGATGGGCGGGATGTAAATTGCCAACTGCCTCTCTGGAGGAGTGCATTGTGTTCCCTAAAACAAGTAAACAACAGAGCTACAGAGCCAAGGGCACTTCCAGTCTAGGGAATATACCTTGGGAAAACTGAAAATCAATAAGACAGAGCCACCCCAAAATTTAGGGCTGCACTGCTTACAAGGACCTCAACTTGGATACACCTTAAGTATCCCAGGAAATATAAAAATGGTTCAAAAAATTGTGGTACTTACGTACGATGGAATATCCCTCAGCCATGAAATCAATGTCATAAGACCAGTAGCAGCAAAATGGGTGGATTCAGGTACGATGATTCTAAGTGAAATAAGTCACACAGAAAAAGAAACTTATCATAAGATATCACTTATGAAGATCCTATAAACATGGCTACACTTGAACTGAGTTAGGAAAGAGAACAGTGTCTCACATTTAGAAAACACTCTTATGCCTGCTTAAGGGGGAAGGAGAGGTGGGGTGATGCATAAAACCAGAGTTTGATATAAGCACAGGTACCGTTCCAAAAACCAACTATGGAATAGACAAGACCTACACCTTCCTCAGTGAAAGGGACACAAATCCCCATATTTCCCGCAGAGGAATATATCTGACTAGTAAGAATCTTAAAACCTATGTATTCATATGTCTCCTCAAGGGAATCCAGTGTGTCTAGAGTGGCATAAACATGGCAGCGAGAATCAGCTCAAACCCACTATAAAAAGGAATTTCAAAAACAAAACAAAAAAACTGGGAAATTCTTTACAATTCCTTCAGGGTCTCTGATGAAACCTGGAATGACCCTATCTACAATGACAGCTGGATGTGGCATAAGGAGGGACACTTGGGACTGAGACGATTGGTGAGATTGGGTGAGCAAATGCACACCCTTTAAAGCACAAATGCCTGGCACCCATTCCATGGGTCCCAACTCTCCAGGTTGAAGGGAATATTACTACAGCTATAACATGTACGGGAAACCAAGAGAACGGACCCACTGTGAATACGAAAGGTTTCTAAAACTCAACGAATAGTCCCTCTCCTGGTGCTCCGGTTTGTCTTGCCATCTGCTTTACTATCAACCTCCCAACTTGGAGAGACAGCCCCTTTAACCTCCTGGTTCTCACAGGTTTCCAATTTGGCAGAGGATGAAAGGGAAGAGGGAGAACCAATGAGAGAGTAGCTGTTAGGCATTTGGACGGGCACATATCACTCTAATTTCCCGTCAGGAATAAGAATTAACCAAAGTCTCAGGCACCCACCGGGAACCAGCATAGGTCCTGAACCAAAATTTTGGACATGAGGTCAGCTCACAAAAAACGAGTTGAAAAATTAGCTCAGGGGCACAGCAATTCACAAACTGGCCGATTAATAAAGGAAAACTATCGTCCAAAAATCTGTTGAGGGAAGGCAATGAGGTAGACTTCAAAGCGAGGCAGAATAGCAGGAAACAGATTTCAAGAGGTACGTTGGAATCGCCTTTAAAGCACAGGAAGAGGGGCACAACTTCGACAATGATGCACTTGGCCAAAAAGGGCGTATGCGTTTTCTCCTGAATATATTCAGGAGAAAACGCATACACCCTTTTTGACCAAGCAAGCAAGCAGGCAATGCAAATCTGCACTACAAAGAAGTATCACTTCCCACAGGTCAAAAGGGACATCCACAAAATGTGTAAAAACCAGAAAGGCAAGACATGTCCTGGAGAACAGGGAGCCTTGTTATGCTGATGGGCGGGATGTAAATTGCCAACTGCCTCTCTGGAGGAGTGCATTGTGTTCCCTAAAACAAGTAAAGAACAGAGCTACAGAGCCAAGGGCACTTCCAGTCTAGGGAACATACCTTGGGAAAACTGAAAATCAATAAGACAGAACCACCCCAAAATATAGGGCTGCACTGCTTACAAGGACCTCAACTTGGGTACACCTTAAATATCCCAGGAAATATAAAAATGGTTCAAAAAATTGTGGTACTTACGTACGATGGAATATCCCTCAGCCATGAAATCAATGTCATAAGACCAGTAGCAGCAAAATGGGTGGATTCAGGTACGATGATTCTAAGTGAAATAAGTCACACAGAAAAAGAAACTTATCATAAGATATCACTTATGAAGATCCTGTAAACATGGCTACACTTGATCTGAGTTAGGAAAGAGAAGAGAGTCTCACATTTAGGAAACACTCTTATGCCTGCTTAAGGGTGAAGGGGAGGTGGGGTGATGCATAAAACCAGAGTTTGATATAAGCACAGGTACGTTCCAAAAACCAACTATGGAATATACAAGACCTACACCTTCCTCAGTGAAAGGGACTCAAAACCCCATATTTCCCGCAGAGGAATATATCTGACTAGTAAGAATCTTAAAACCTATGTATTGATATGTCTCCGTAAGTGAATCAAGTGTGTCTACACTGGCATAAACATCGCAGCGAGAATCACCTCAAACCCACTATATAAAGGAATTTCAAAAACTAAACAAAAAAACTGGGAAATTCTTTACAATACCTTCAGGGTCTCTGATGAAACCTGGAATGACCCTATGTACAACGACAGCTGGATGTGGCATAAGGCTGGACACTTGGGACTGAGAGGATTGGTGAGATTGGGTGAGCAAATGCAGAACCTATAAAGCAATAATGCATGGCACCCATTCCATGGGTCCCAACTCTCCAGGTTGAAGGGAATATTACTACAGCTATAACATATACGGGAAACCTAGAGAACGGACACACTGTGAATATGAAAGCTTTCTAAAACTCAACGAATAGTCCCTCTCCTGGTGCTCCAGTTTGATTTTCCAATGCTTTAGTGTCAATCTCTCAACTTGGAGAGACAGCCCCTTTAACCTCCTGGTTCGCACAGGTTGCCAATTTGTCAGAGGATGAAAGGGAAGAGGGAGAACTAATGAGAGAGTAGCTCTTAGCCATTTGGACGGGCACATGTCACTCTAATTTCCCAGCAGGAGGAAGGATTAACCAAAGACTCAGCCACCTACCGGGAACCAGTATAGGTCCTGAACCAAAATTTTGGACTTGCGGTCAGCTCACAAAAAACGAGTAGAATAATGGAGCTCAGGGGCACAGCAATTCACAAACTGGCCGAGTAATAAAGGACAACTATCGTCCAAAAATCTGGTGAGGGAAGGCAACGAGGCGGACATGAAAGCGACGAAGAATAGCAGGAAACAGATTTCAAGAGGTACGTTGGAATCACGTTTGAAGCACAGAAAGAGGGGCAAAATTTCAAAAATGATGCACTTGGCCAAATAGAGCATATGTGTTTTCTCATGAATATATTCAGGAGAAAACGCATACGCCCTTTTTGGCCAAGCAAGCAGGCGGGCAATGAAAATCTGCACTACAAAGAAGTACCACATTCCACAGGTCTAAAAGGGACATCCAAAAATGTGTAAAAACCAGAAAGGCAAAAAATGGCCCTGGAGAACAGGGAGTCTTGTTATGCTGATGGGCGGGATGTAAATTGCCACCTTCCTCTCTGGAGTAGTGCATTGTGTTCCCTAAAACAAGTAAACAACAGAGCTACAGAGCCAAGGGCACTTCCAGTCTAGGGAATATACCTTGGGAAACCTGAAAATCAATAAGACAGAGCCACCCCAAAATTTAGGGCTGCACTGCTTACAAAAAACTTAACTTGGGTACACATTAAATATCCCAGGAAATATAAAAATGGTTCAAAAAATTTTGGAACTTCCGTACGATGGAATATCCCTCAGCCATGCGATCAATGGCATAAGACCAGTAGCAGCAAAATGAGTGGATGGAGGTATGATGCTTCTAAGAGAAATAAGTCACACAGGAAAAGGAACTTATATTAAGATATCACTTATGAAGATCCTGTAAACATGGCTACACTTGAACTCAGTTAGGAAAGAGAACAGAGTCTCACCTTTGGAAAACACTCTTATGCCTGCTTAAGGCAGAATGAGAGGTGGGGTGATGCATAAAACCAGAGTTTGATATAAGAACAGTTACCGTTCCAAAAACAAAAAATGGAATAGACAAGACCTACACCTTCCTCAGTGAAAGGGACTTGAGGCATCTGTGAGTAACCGTGAGCTGAGCCCCAGGCCAGCTGCTGGTGAACTTTTCCCACCCTTCCCAGGTAAAACACCTGAATATTTACAAGGCATTGAAAGCTTAGAGGAAGGGCCGTGGAGCCACAACAGCGAGAGCACGCAGGCCACCTTGGTGCCTGCAGGCCAGCCAGGATGTTCCTGTCCCTGGGCGCTCTTCTGGAAGCTTTCCATTGCCCTGCCTGAGATACCCCTCCTGTCCCGGCCGCCACTGCTTTTTTCCTTCCTCACCTCTGTTCGGAGAGAAATTCCAAAGGAATGTGTGGGTGATACATCCTCTTGTTTACACGTGGCATCCTGGCAACTCCTGCAGAAAGTCCAGCAGAGACCCACTCACACCGGGCCACCCACAAAGCCGTGGCCCCTCACTTCCTCCCACCAGCACAGCACCGAGACTGCTGATGGGACAGAGAATATGGAGTCAGGCACAGCTTTAGTGGCTATTGCTACCTGCAACACTGTTTATATTGACCTCATCCCAGGCACACCTGGGGAGGGCAGGCCAGCAGGGTCAGGCTACACAGGTCAGCTAATCCTCAGCCCTCAGGGAATCACATTGTTGAAAATGGACCTCGCTAAGGCAGAATAGAAGCCAAGGAATAAAAGGACACAATGCCTTTTGCAGCACCATAGACGTGTCTAGAGGTAATCACGTGACTGGAAGTAAGTAAGAAAGTGAAAGACACATATGATATCTTATCTCTTATAGGTGTGACCGAAAAATGGATACCAGGACAGATATTTCCACGGAGAAGAGCAATCACAGATTCATTAAACAAACTTATGGTTCACCAATGGAAAGGTGTGAGGGTTGGTTTCATTATGATATTGGGGTTAACAGACATATACAAACACAGGTGACATATATAATCACCAAAGACCTACAGAATACCAAGAGAAGACTACTCAACATTCTGTCATAAGGTACATGGGAAAAGGATCCCAGGAAGAACAGACATATGTATATGTGTAAAAGAACCACATCTTCCACACCTACAACAAGGCAAACATTGTAATCAAATTTGCTGTAAGAAAAAATAAAAAATTAAATTAAAAACACGAACAAGAAGTAGTGAGACAAACATGAGGGTCTTTCTCCTGGCACATTGCATTCTAAATTCCAATCTAGAACAGGACTTCCATTGAGGCTCTGTTGCCCTAGTAACCAGATTTGGTAATGGAGAGCTGCTGCCACCTTGTGGCCGTTTCACACAACAGCAGCTTTAATTTCAGCGCTATTGGTCTGTTGATATTCAAAATCATTGCAGGCCTGTAAATGACACCTGCCCTGAAAACAAATCCTGGGGTCATATATCGACCAAAAAATTCAAAGGACGTCCATATTTCAAAACGACAGTTTCAAAAGGCATATTTTACACACATTAGTGTTCTGCTACTTTTTCTTTCTTTCTTTTTTTGTTAAAAAAACGGGAATGGAATAAGGCATCCCTCAGAATGGGCGAAACTATTTGCAAACGAATCAATGGACAAAGGTTTAATCTCCAATATATATATAAAGAGCTCATGCAGCGTAATATTAAAAAAACAAACAACCCAATACAAAAATGGGCAGAAGATCTAAAGAGACGTTTCTTCAAAGAAGACACAGAGATGGCCAAGACGCACATGAAAAGCTGCTCAACATCACTAATTATTAGAGAAATGCAAATCAAAACTGCAATGAGGTATCACCTCACACCTGTTAGAATGGGCATCATCAGAAAATCTACAAACAACGAATTCTGGGGAGGGTGTGGACAAAAGGATCCCTCTTCCACTAGTGGTGGAAATGTAAATTGATACAGTCACGATGGAGAACAGTATGGAGTTTCCTTAAAAAACCTAGAAATACAATTAACATATGATCCAGCAATCCCACTTCTGGGCATATACCCAGAGAAAACCATAAATCAAAAAGGCACATTCACCACAATGCTCATTTCAGCACTATTTACGATAGCCAGGTAATGGAAGCAACCTAAATACCCACAGACAGACGAATGGATAAAGATGTGGTACATATATAAAATGGAATATTACTCAGCCATAAGAAGGAATGAAACTGGGTCATTTGTAGAGATGTCGATGGATCTAGAGACTGTCATACAGAATGAAGTAAGTCAGAAAGAGACAAACAAATATTGTATATTAATGCATATATGTGGAACCTAGAAAAATGGTACAGATGAACTGGTTTGCAGGGAAGAAATAGAGACACAGAGGTAGAGAACACACGTATGGACACCAAGTGTGGGAAGCCATGGGGAGGTGGTGTTGGGATGAGTTGGGAGATTGGGATTGACCTGCATACATGTATATGCATAAAATACATAACTAATAATAACCTGCTGTATAAAAAAATAAATAAAATTAAATTTCAAAATTTTTGAAAATAAAATTTAAAAATAAAACAGAAAAAAGTTCTTCCCTTCACACAGATGTATTTATATGAATGAATTATTTCCATGCTTATATCTATAAATATATAAAAGAGGAATAAAATCTAACTTGAAACAAAAAAGAAAAAAAAAAAACCTGAAGCCATGAGTTAGAGAGAGGAAAACCTTATCAGGGCACTTGCTCCAGCGGTAAACAATTCTGAAATTGGTCAGAGGTGGGGAATGATCTCCCACAGAGACAGCAGCCCACTCCTACGCAAGGAGCGTCCTCATTGCAAACCTGGGGGCCATGCCGAGGCATCTGTGAGTAACGGTGAGCTGAGCCCCAGGCCAGCTGCTGTTGAACTTTTCCCACCCTTCCCAGGTAAAACACCTGAATATGTACAAGGCCTTGAAAGCCTAGAGGAAGGGCCGTGGAGCCACACCAGCGATAGCACGCAGGCCAACTTGGTGCCTGCAGGCCAGCCAGGATGGTCCTGGCCCTGGGCGCTCTTCTGGAAGCTTTCCACTGCCCTGCCTGAGATACCCCTCCTGTCCCGGCCCCCACTGCTTTTTTCCTTCCTCACCTCTGTCCGGAGAGAAATTCCAGCGGAAGGTATGGGTGACACATCCTCTTCTTTACAGGTGGAAGCCTGGCAACTCCTGCAGAAAGTCCAACAGAGACCCACTCACAACGGGCCACCCACAAAGCCATGACCCCTCACTCCCTCCGACCAGCACAGCCCCGAGACTGCTGACTGGGCAGAGAATATGGCGTCAGGCAGAGCTTCCGGGGCTATTGCTGCCTGCAGCGCTGTTTATATTGACCTCAACCCAGGCACACCTGGGGAGGGCCGGCCGGCAGGGTCAGGCTACCCAGGTCAGCTAATCCTCAGCCCTCAGGGAATCACATTGTTGAAAATGGACCTCGCTAAGGCAGAATAGAAGCCAAGGAATAAAAGGACACAATGCCATTTGCAGCACCGTAGGTGTGTCTAGAGGTAATCACGTGACTTGTAGTAAGTCAGAAAGTGAAAGACACATATCATATCATATCTCTTATAGGTGTGACCGAAAAATGGATATCAGGGCAGATATTTCCACGGAGAAGGGCAATCACAGATTCATTCAACAAACTAATGGTTCACCAATGGAAAGGTGTGAGGGTTGGTTTCATTATGATATTGGGGTTAACAGACATATACAAACACAGGTGACATATATAATCACCAAAGACCTACAGAATACCAAGAGAAGACTACTCAACATTCTGTCATAAGGTACATGGGAAAAGGATCCCAGGAAGAACTGACATATGTATATGTGTAAAAGAACCACATCTTCCACACCTACAACTAGGCAAACATTGTAATCAAATTTGCTGTGATAAAAAATAATATAAATAAATTAAAAACACGAACAAGAAGTAGTGAGACAAACTTGAGGGGCTTTCTCCTGGCACATTCCATTCTAAATTACAATCTAGAACACGACTTCCATTGACGTTCTGTTGCCCCGGTAACCAGATTTGTTAAGGGAGAACTGCTGCCACCTTGTGGCCGTTTCACACAACAGCAGCTTTAATCCCAACGCTAATGGTCAGTTGATATTCAAAATCATTGCAGGCCTGTAAATGACACCAGCCCTGAAAACAAATCCTGGGTTTATATATTGACCAAAGAATTCAAAGGACGTCCATATTTCAAAACGACAGTTTCAAAAGGCATATTTTACACACATTAGTGTTCTGCTTCTTTTTCTTTCTTTCTGTTTTTGTTAAAAAAACGGGAATGGCAAAAAGCATCCCTCAGCATGGGCGAAAATATTTGCAAACGAATCAATGGACAAAGGTTTAATCTCCAATATATATAAAGAGCTCATGCAGCTTAATATTAAAAAAACAAACAACCCAATACAAAAATGGGCAGAAGATCTACAGAGACGATTCTTCAAAGAAGACACAGAGATGACCAAGACACACATGAAAAGCTGCTCAACATCACTAATTATTAGAGAAATGCAAATCAAAACTACAGTGAGGTATCACCTCACACCTGTTAGAAACGGCATCATCAGAAAATCTACAAACAACGAATTCTGGGGAGGGTGTGGACAAAAGGATCCCTCTTCCCCTAGTGGTGGAAATGTAAATTGATACAGTCACGATGGAGAACAGTATGGAGTTTCCTTAAAAAACCTAGAAATACAATTAACATATGATCCAGCAATCCCACTTCTGGGCATATACCCAGAGAAAACCATAAATCAAAAAGGCACATTCACCACAATGCTCATTTCAGCACTATTTACAATAGCCAGGTAATGGAAGCAACCTAAATACCCACAGACAGACGAATGGATAAAGATGTGGTACATATATAAAATGGAATATTACTCAGCCATAAGAAGGAATGAAACTGGGTCATTTGTAGAGACGTCGATGGATCTAGAGACTGTCATACAGAATGAAGTAAGTCAGAAAGAGAAAAACAAATATTGTATATTAATGCATATATGTGGAATCTAGAAATATGGTACAGATGAACTGGTTTGCAGGGAAGAAATAGAGACACAGAGGTAGAGAACACACGTATGGACACCAAGTGTGGGAAGCCATGGGGAGGTGGTGTTGGGACGAGTTGGGAGACTGGGATTGACCTGTATACATGTATATGCATAAAATACATAACTAATAATAACCTGCTGTATAAAAAAATAAATAAAATTAAATTTCAAAATTTTTAAAAATAAAATTTAAAATTAAAACAGAAAAAAGTTCTTCCCTTCATACAGATGTATTTATATGAATGAATTATTTCCATGCTTATGTGTATAAATACATAAAAGAGGAATAAAATCTAACTTGAACCAAAAAAGAAAAAAAAAACCTGAACCCACGAGTTAGACAGAGGAAAACCCTATCAGGGCAATTGCCCCAGCAGTAAACAATTCTGAAATTGGTCAGAGGTGGTGAATCATCTCCCATACAGCCAGCAGCCCACTCCTACGCAAGGAGCGTCCTCATTTCAAAGCTGGGTGCCATGCCGAGGCATCTGTGAGTAACGGTGAGCTGAGCCCATGGCCAGCTGCTGTTGAACTTATCCCACCCTTCCAAGGTAAAACCCCTGAATATGTACAAGGGCTTGAAAGCCTAGAGGAAGGGCCGTGGAGCCACTCCAGTGGCAGCACGCAGGCCAACTTGTTGCCTGCAGGCCTGCCAGGATGGTCCTGGCCCTGGGCGCTCTTCTGGAAGCTTTCCATTGCCCTGCCTGAGATACCCCTCCTGTCCCGGCACCCACTGCTTTTTTCCTTCCTCAGCTATGTCCGGAGAGAAATTCCAGCGGAAGGTATGGGTGACACATCCTCTTCTTTACAGGTGGCAGCCTGGCAACTCCTGCAGAAAGTCCAACAGAGACCCACTCACAACGGGCCACCCACAAAGCCGTAGCCCCTCACTCCCTCCCACCTGCACAGCCCCGAGACTGCTGACTGGGCAGAGAATATGGCGTCAGGCCGAGCTTCAGGGGCTATTGCTGCCTGCAGTGCTGTTTATATTGACCTCAACCCAGGCACACCTGGGGAGGGCCGGCCGGCAGGGTCAGGCTACCCAGGTCAGCTAATCCTCATCCCTCAGGGAATCACATTTTTGAAAATGGACCTCGCTAAGGCAGAATAGAAGCCAAGGAATAAAAGGACACAATGCCATTTGCAGCACCGTAGGTGTGTCTAGAGGTAATCATGTGACTTGTAGTAAGTCTGAAAGTGAAAGTCACATATCATATCATATCTCTTATAGGTGTGACCGAAAAATGGATACCAGGGCAGATATTTCCATGGAGAAGGGCAATCACAGATTCATTAAACAAACTAATGGTTCACCAATGGAAAGGTGTGAGGATTGGTTTCATTTTGATATTGGGGTTAACAGACATATACAAACACAGGTGACATATATAATCACCAAAGACCTACAGAATACCAAGAGAAGACTACTCAACATTCTGTCATAAGGTACATGGGAAAAGGATCCCAGGAAGAACAGACATATGTATATGTGTAAAAGAACCACATCTTCCACACCTACAACAAGCAAAACATTGTAATCAAATTTGCTGTAAGAAAAAATAAAAATTTAAACTAAAAACACGAACAAGAAGTAGTGAGACAAACTTGAGGGGCTTTCTCCTGGTACATTCCATTCTACATTCCAATCTAGAACACGACTTCCATTGAGGCTCTGTTGCCCTAGTAACCAGATTTGGTAAGGGAGAACTGCTGCCACATTGTGGCCGTTTTACAAAACAGCAGCTTTAATCCCAGCGCTAATGGTCAGTTGATATTCAAAATCATTGCAGGCCTGTAAATGACACCTGCACTGAAAACAAATCCTGGGGTCATATATCGACCAAAAAATTCAAAGGACGTCCATATTTCAAAACGACAGTTTCAAAAGGCATATTTTACACACATTAGTGTTCTGCTTCTTTCTCTTTCTTTCTTTTTTTGTTAAAAAAACGGGAATGGCAAAAAGCATCCCTCAGAATGGGCGAAAATATTTGCAAACGAATCAATGGACAAAGGTTTAATCTCCAATATATATAAAGAGCTCATGCAGCTTAATATTAAAAAAACAAACAACCCAATACAAAATTGGGCAGAAGATCTAAAGAGACGTTTCTTCAAAGAAGACACAGAGATGGCCAAGACCAACATGAAAAGCTGCTCAACATCACTAATTATTAGAGAAATGCAAATCAAAACTGCAATGAGGTATCACCTCACACCTGTTAGAATCGGCATCATCAGAAAATCTACAAACAACAAATTCTGGGGAGGGTTTGGACAAAAGGATCCCTCTTCCACTAGTGGTGGAAATGTAAATTGATACAGTCACGATGGAGAACAGTATGGAGTTTCCTTAAAAAAACTAGAAATACAATTAACATATGATCCAGCAATCCCACTTCTGGGCATATACCCAGAGAAAACCATAAATCAAAAAGGCACATTCACCACAATGCTCATTTCAGCACTATTTACAATAGCCAGGCAATGGAAGCAACCTAAATACCCACAGACAGACGAATGGATAAAGATGTGGTACATATATAAAATGGAATATTACTCAGCCATAAGAAGGAATGAAACTTGGTCATTTGTAGAGACGTCGATGGATCTAGAGACTGTCATACAGAATGAAGTAAGTCAGAAAGAGAAAAACAAATATTGTATATTAATGCATATATGTGGAACCTAGAAAAATGGTATAGATGAACTGGTTTGCAGGGAAGAAATAGAGACACAGAGGTAGAGAACACACGTATGGACACCAAGTGTGGGAAGCCATGGGGTGGTGGTGGTGGCATATGTTGGGAGATTGTGATTGACCTGTATACATGTATATGCATAAAATACACAACTAATAATAACCTGCTGTATAAAAATATAAATAAAATTAAATTTTAAAATTTAAAAAAATAAAATTTAAAAATAAAACAGATAAAAGTTCTTCCCTTCACACAGATGTATTTATATGAATGAATTATTTCCATGCTTATATCAATAAATACATATAAGAGGAATAAAATCTAACTTGAACCAAAAAAGGAAAAAAAAACCTGAACCCACCAGTTATACAGAGGAAAACCCTATCAGGGCACTTGCTCCAGCGGTAAACAATTCTGAAATTGGTCAGAGGTGGGGAATCATCTCCCATACAGCCAGCAACCCACCCCCCAAACAAGGAGGGTCCTCATTGCAAAGCTGGGGGACCGTGCCAAGGCATCTGTGAGTAAACGTGAGCTGAGCCCCAGTCCTGCTGCAGCTGAACTCTTCCCACCCTTTCCAGGTAAAACACCTGAATATGTACAAGAACTTGCAAGCTTAGAGGAAGGGCTGTGGAGCCACACCAGCGACAGCACACAGGCCGACTTGGTGCCTGCAGGCCAGTCAGGATGGTCCTGGCCCCAGATGCTCTTCTGGAAGCTTTCCATTTCCCTGCCTGAGATACCCCTCCTGCCACGGCCCCCACTGCTTTTTTACTTCCTCACCTCTGCCCTGGGAGAAATTCCAGTGGCAGGTATCGGTGACACATCCTCTTCTTTAGCAGGTGGCAGCCTGGCAACTCCTGCAGAAAGTCCAGCAGAGCCCCACTCACACTCGGCCACCCACAAAGCCACGGCCCCTCACTCCCTCCCACCAGCACAGCCCCGGCACTGCCTACGGGGCAGAGAATATGGCGTCAGTCACAGCTTCAAGGGCTGTCGCTCACTGTAGAGCTGTTTATATTGCCCTCAACCCAGGCACACCTGTGGAGGGCTGGCAGGCAGTTTCAGGCTACCAAAATAAGCCAATCCTCACCCCTCAGGGGCTCACAGTTGCAGAAAATGAAACTTGCTAAACGGGCCAGGCCCTAGGAACAGGTGTGGGCTCTTGAGAGTCAGGATAGACAAGGGGCTGCAGCTGCGGCTTGTTTTCTTATCATTTTATCTGGTCCATGAGTGGAAAACAACTTCAAGAAGACACTATCCTAATGAGAGGAACCCAGGAGTCAGGGAGAGGAGTGATGGTGGGTGGAGACAGAGGCCTGGTGCCCTGGCTGCAGTGGAAGTGTCTGGAAGACCAGGCAGAAAGAGCCTGCAGAGAGTGATAGCCATGGTGACAGACCTGTCAGAGCTGCTGTTTGTTAGTTCAAGTCCTGCTCTGTGGTGTTCTGTGTCAGCTGTGAGTTACAGGTGAGCTGGGGGTTCTCTGCAAGGTGGGCTATGTGCACAGTTCCTGTATGTCCAGCCCTGCTGAGGTACCTGCCCAGGGGAGCTCCGTATCCTGGGAAGGGCCTGAGTAGTAGAGTCCCATGGGCTGCTGGGTAGCTGCAGAGGTGAGCTCCATACCCTGGTAGGGACTTGACCACGAGAGCCCCGTGGGCTGTGGGGTAGGGGTGCAGCCCAGGTGAGCTCCATATCCTGGGATTGGCCTGACCACGAGAGCCCCATGGGCTGCTGGAGACCTGGTAAAGTATATCAGGACAGTCAGTGAAGCCACCGAGGATATACATCCAGTAGCTCCTGTTTCCTACTCCCTGCTGGTCATTCTACCTTCCACCAGGCCATGGCATTCTGTATTAGACTTCAATGATGCCTTCTTCTGTATTCCATTCATCTCAGAGTCACAAGAATTTTTGGCTTGTGAGTGGCAGGACACAACATGCAACAAAAGCAATAATGCTGGGCCGTCCTGCCCCAATGGTTCAAAAATCCCCACACCATCATTGGGAAAATGTCCTCTAAAGACCTAAAAGTTCAACCTCTGTAAAAGGGAACCCTCCTTCAATATGCAGATGACCTTCTGATCGCCAGGCCTACTAAAGACGCCTCTGAACTACCTAGCCAAGAAAGGATAGAAGGTGTCCAAGAAAAACGCTCAAATATCCCAGGCTAAGGTGACATGCCTGGGCTTCATTCTCACAGATATTCGGAGAAACGCATCCCAGGATAGGGAAGAAGCCATATTCAGCCTTACCTCTTCTAAAACTAGAAGACAGCTTAGGGGTTCCTGGGGAGGACAAGGTTTTCTGCATCTGGATCCCTAACTACAGTGTAATAGCTGGGCCTCTACATGAAACACTGACACGAAAAGATGATGATCCTTTTGAATAGAATCCAGACCAGCCTTCCAAAAATGGAAAGAGCAGTCAATACAGACCCTTGCCCAGGAACTCCCTAATTTAGATAAACCCTTTGACCTTTACATACCCGGTCAAAGGTTAATCACCCTTGGAGCCTTAGTGCAAAAACTGGGACCACTTGAAATGGAGCAACACAAGAATGCCCTTCAGGTATGAAAAACTATGTTCACCAAGGGCTTTGCCCACCGACTCATCAGGCCAGGATACTGGTGTATCTAAAAAGCTGGAAATCAGCAGCCCGCAAGGCCAGCTCCCTCCTAAGGGAAAAGGACCCCACGTGGTGATCCTAACAACCCATCATGCCCTGAAGTTGCAGGGGTCACTCTGTGGACACACTGACCTCGAGTGAGGAGGCCCTCCAACTTCAACCTGCAGAGAGATAAACGGGGGCAACGGGCCCCCAAGATGACTCGTGTGACCATCACTTGACCTGGAATTTCTCTCAGAAAACGACAAGACTGTGCCCCGAAAGAGCAGACTACTGCTTGCAGGACTTACTGCACCCAGAGGGGAGCTAATAAGCTTGGCGGGGGAAACGTATATCACGCTTTCACCATAGAAAACCCTACAGACACCGCGGTGATGGTGGCCAATATGACCGGCTGGACTGCTGGCTACTTCTAAAGGCCATTGACTCAGTGGACGTCATGGTCCTGGATCACCACTGACACTGGACTGTCTGGGAGTTGCGCGGGCAGGGCTCTGACACATGGTGCTGTTTGTACATTAATTCAGGGACCTAATTAAAGAAAGCACAGACTACTGGTCAGAGCATCTAGTCTGGCAAAAACTGTCAGCCTAAGGTCGCCGAACATATGTGGGGTGGGGTGAAACCTGCCACCGCAGCATCTCTGCGCCTCTCTTT
This sequence comes from Hyperoodon ampullatus, assembly GCF_949752795.1. NCBI lineage: Eukaryota > Metazoa > Chordata > Mammalia > Artiodactyla > Ziphiidae > Hyperoodon > Hyperoodon ampullatus. Next base: position 452,895 of record NW_027640934.1, read on the forward strand.
CCTGGACCCTTAAAGGTCATTAGAATCTGTAACACTTCCAATGCTGGCGCTCAGGCGGACGAGAAGTGAGGCAGGAGGCCTTGGGACAATCAACCTCACCAGGAGGCTGGTGGGGAGACGTTTTGCCCCTCCCCCCATGTATCACGGCTCCCACCACAGCATGAAGCAGTTACAAAAGAGGGGTCTGCACCCTCAACACCCCAAGAATAAGGAACAGAACAAAAAGCAGAGGAGGTGTTCGTCTCCAGCAACGTTCATTAAAAATTCCTGGGAGATAAAAAGAGAATCTGGGCAATAAAATAAAGTCTAACCTGTTTTTCCTTTGTACTTTGTCTAATTTCACGTGCTCCTAGGGTTCCGCATGCAGAGGTCACATACCTGGCACTTCAGACCCGATTTCCTAGTGCAGAATGGCTGGGTCGACACCTCAGCTAGTGGGGTTGCATGCAGACTCCGCGGCATAGAGCCTGAGCTGCAGCCAACGCAGCCCTCGAGAGCTCCATCCCCTCCCTCCCACTGACGCTGCCGGGGACCCTACAGAGCAGCCCAGCCCACAGCCCATGGGGTAGTGCACGCTCTCACCTCTCCATTCTGTTTTCAAAATAATGTTTCCTTTGCTTCTGAACCAAACTCAGTCTTGATCTGTTGGCTCCAATGACACTGGGCACGGGGACTCCTGTTGGGGTCCACTCTGGAGGATCAGTAACAGAAATTGAGAACATTGTAACTTCAATAAACAGATGTGTGAGCCAAACTGTAGTTAACATAGAGCAGTGTATAATGCTCGGGTAAAATAAGATGTTTCTAAGACTTACATTTGATATTTCCATCACTTTCCTATAAGCAAGTTCAGTGAAGACGTCTGTCTTATTTGTCAGGTCAACATTAGAGAAATGAAGTGATTTATTTCCATGGATGTACATCGAATAATCTTGGCTGAAGCTTCAATCTTGTTTTGAATGCTTTTCCATTGAAAATGATACCTCTCTTTCAGCTCCCCCATTTCTGAGAAGTATAAAATCTTATAATTTATTATTACCAAAGGGGAAAGGTAGGAGAAGGGATAAATTAACAGTTTGCGATTAACACATACACACTGCTATGTATAAAATAGATCATCAACAAGGAACTACTGTATAGCACAGGGAACTACACTGAATATTTTGCAATAACCTATAAGGGGAAATAATCTGAAAAAGAATAGATATTTTTATTGACATCATCTATCAATGACAGATAAAATGTAACCTAAGCAAGGCCGATGGTGAGCGCTTATGACCCTGAAGATTTCAGTCATCTAAAGTTTGGGCTCTGCCTATTTCCCAAGGCCCTTAAAGGACATACGTGTAGCCGTAGCTTAAAAATTCCCCAGTTTGGGGTTCGGGGAGGCACTGATTTGGAAAAATCCCTGGTGTTCTCCTTACATGCATGGGACCCTTCCTACAGCTAAAACATGCCTGTCACACTTAGAGGATGGTACACCATTTGATCGGAAAGAGTTTGAAAAAGGCACCTCATCTCCTCATTGCCTGGTGCTCGGGTTCAACCCTCCAGCATCTTTCCTAACAATCTCCTCACTTGGGGATATCAGCACCGTCAACATCCTGTTGCACACAGTTTGGAATTTGTCCAGAGGATGAAGCAGAAGGATGAGAAAAATTTAGACACAAGTCTTAGGTGTTCGGACAGGCACATGCCACTCTAATTTCCAATCCAGAACACATATTCATCAAAGGCTAGAATTGCCCACGGAAACAGAATAGGGCTCGAGGAAATCCCGCTGTTTTGTGTCCAGTTTCCAAAAACACAAGTTGAAAAATGGAACTCAGGGGCACTAAAATTCATGAAACTGCAGAGTTGAAAATATCTATCGTCGAAAAATGTCTTGAGGTAAGTCACAGAAAAGGACTTGTAAGCAAGGGAGAGTGGCAGGAAACAGATTTGAAGAGGTAGAAAGGACTCCCCATTAAAGCACAAGAAAAGGGGCTGAACATCGCCAATGATGCAGTTGGCCAAAAAGGGTGTATGCATTTTTTCTGAATATATTCAAGTAAAGGCCATACACACTTTTTATCCAACCAAACAGGTGGGCACTGGAAATCAATATCACAAAATGTATCACTTCACATCAGTCAGAAGGGCCATCCACATAAAGTGTAAACACCAGAAATGCAGGACAGGGCGAGGAGAAAAGGGAGCCCTGTGAGGCTGATAGTGGAAATGTACTTTGCCAACGGCCACTCTGGAGAAGTGTATTGTGTTTGCTAAAACATCTAAAAAATGAGCTACAGAGCATAGGGCACTTGCACTCATGGGCGTGTACCTTGGGAAAAACAAAAATCGACAGAAAACAGGCACCTGAACGTTTACCACCTCTCTGTTAAAAAGGGCCTCAACTTGGATATAACCTAAATGTCCCTGGAAGGATAAAATGGATAAAAGAGATGGGGTACTTATGTAGAGTGGAATATTACTCATCCAGAAATCAATGAAATAAGGCCAGTTGTAACAACTCTGGAGGAGTTACATACGATCATTCTAAGTGACATATGTCAGAAAGAAAAAGACACATATCATAAGATGTCACTTAAAGGTGGAATCAAAAATGGCTACACATGAAATAAATTACAAAACAGAAACATAGTCAAATATGTAGAAAATAGACATAAGGCTGCTAAATGGGAAAGGTGGGGAATGGTGAAGTATTATCCAGGAGGTTGAAATTAGCAAAGATACCATTCGAAGTACCAAATTGAATAACTGACAAGACCTACACGGTACCTCAAAGAACTGCACTCAGCCCACTCAAGTCACTGTAAAATAATACATAGGACTGGTAAGGATCTGAAAAAGAATTTATTGTTGTCTCACAGTACATGAATCAAGTGGATGTACAGCAGCAAAAAACAGAGCTTTGAAAATCAGCTGTAACCAATATATAAATAAATTTAAAACTATTTATAAAAACAGTGAGACAGACAAAAATTCTTACAACTTTTGTTGAAGGGCTACGATGTAACATGGATTGAACACATGTACACCCACAGCAGGATGATTATATAAGGCTGGAAGCTATGCACGCTAAGAGATGTTAGAGAGGCTGGGTGAGGAAATGCAGACCTTTTAAAGTAATACCGCCTGGTACCCATTCCATGGGTCCCAAATCTGCAGGTTCAAGGGAATCTTCTGACAGCGAAAACATGCCTGGGAAACCGAGATGAATGTACACCGTGTGCTCAGGAAAGGTGTCTAAAATGCACCTCATTTTTGATCTCCTGGTGCTGGGGTTCGCCATTCCAGCCACATTACTAACAATCTCCCCACTTGGAGAATCAGCACCTTTAACCTCCTGTTTCCCACAGTTTGCAATTTGTGCAGAGGGTAAATGGGAAGAGGGGGAACCAATGAGAGATTAGCTGTAGGACTTTTGACAGGCACATGTCACTCTAATTTCCCATTAGGAAGAAGAATTAACCAAAGGCTCAGCCTGCCTCCCCAGAACCAGAATAGGGCCAGAAGTAATCCAATGGTTTGGCGGCCAGCTCACAAAAAAAAGCGAGTTGCGAAATGGAGCTCAGGAGCAGACAATTCAAAGACCTGCAAAGATATAAATGATAACCAACGTCCAAAAATATATTCAGGTAAGTTAACGAAGAGGATCTGAATGAGAGGTAGAATTGCCGGAAACAGATTTCAAAAGGTAGATTGTACTCACATTTAAAGCATATGAAAAGCAGCAGAATTTCTAAAATGATGCGGTTGGGCAAAAGGGTGTATGCGTTTTTTTCGTGAATATCTTCAGGAAAAAAACACATGCAGAGTTTTTGGCCAACCAAGCAAGAGGGAAATGCAAATCCGCACAACAAAGAAGTCTCAATTTCCACTGCTCAGAAAGGCCATCCAAAAAATCTGTACAAACCTGAAAGGCCATGGAAAACAGGGAGCCTAGTCACGCTGATGGGTGGGGTATAAATATCCAAGAGCCACTCTGAAGAAGTGTATGCTGTTTTTAAAACATCTAAAATACAAAGCCCCGGAGCAAGGGGTCTTCAACTCATGGACATATAACTTGGGAAGACTAAATGTCAATAAGACACAGGCACCCCAAAGTTTAGGGCTGCTCTGCATACAAGAACCTCAACTTTGGTACACCTAAAATATCCCAGGAAAAAGAGAAATGCATAAAGAACTTGTGGTAATTTTGTACAACGGAATATCACTCAGACGTGAAATCAATGTATATAAGGCCAGTAGCAGCATAAAGAGTGGATTTAGGTATGATGATTTTAAGGGAAATTAGTCACACAGAAAAAGAACCTTATCATAAGATATCACTTATAGAGGGAATGTCAATATCACAACACATGAACTGAAATAGGAAAGAGAACAGAGTCTCACATTTAGCAAAAATCTCTTATGCCTGCTTCAGGGGAAAGGAGAGGTGGGGTGATGCATAAAACCAGAGTTTGATATTAGCACAGGTACCATTCCATAAACCAAATACAGAATAGACAAGACCTACACCTTCCTCAGTGAACGGGACTCAACATCCCTATGCCCCACAGAGGAATATATCTGACTACTAAGAATCTTAAAACCTATGTATTGATATGTCTCCGTAAGGGAATCAATTGTGTCTAGACTGGCATAAACACGTCAGTGAAAATCAGCTCAACCCCATTATAAAAATGAATTTCAAAAAAACCCCAAAAAACAGCGAAATACTTACACAATTCCTTCAGGGGTTCTGATGAAACCTGGAATGACCCTATCTGCAAAGACAGCTGGATGAGACATAAGGCTGGTCACTTGGGACTGAGAGGACTGGTGAGATTGGGAGAGAAAATGCAGACCTTTTAAAGTAGTAATGCATGCCACCATTCCATGTGTCCCAAATCTCCAGGTAGAAGGGTATATCACTACAATTATAACATGTATGGGAAACCTATAAAATGGACACCCTGTGATGGCGAAAGGTTTCTAAAACTCTCCTAATTTTTCCTCTCCTTGTGCTCCACTTTGGCATTCCAACTGCTTTACTATCAATCTCCCAACTTAGGAGAGTCAGCCCCTATAACCTCCTGGTTCGCACAGTTTGCTAATTGTGCAGAGGATGAAAGGGAAGAGGGAGAACCAATCAGAGAGTAGATGTAGGCATTTGGACGGGCACATGTCACTCTAAGTTCCCGGCAGGAAGAAGAATTAACCAAAGCCTCAACCACCCACAGGGAACCAATATAGCGACCCCTGGAACCAGTATAGGTCCTGAAGCAAAATTGTGGATTTGCGGCCAGCTCACAAAGATGGGATTTGAAAATTGGAGCTCAGGGGCACAGCAATTCACAAACCTGCAGACTTATAAAGGACTACTCTCTTCCAAAAATCTGTTGAGGGAAGGCAATGAAGCGGACTTGAAAATGAGGCAGAATTGCACAAAACATATTTCAAGAGGTAAATTGGAATCGCCTTTAAAGCACAGGAAAAGCATCCCAACTTGGACAGAGATGCACTTGGCCAAAAAGGGCGTATGCCTTTTCTCCTGAATATATTCAGAAGAAAACGCATACGCCCTTTTTGGCCAATCAAGCAAGCGTGCAATACAAATCCACACTACAAAGAATTGTCACTTACCACCGGTCAAAAGGGACATCCGAATATCTGTAAAAACCAGAAAGGCAAGAGAGAGATGGCAAGGGCATGAAGCAATGTGATCCCAATGGTCATGGAGGATTGTGATGACAAGCGCATGGAGAATTGTGATGACAAGATTATGTACCATTTTGTTGACAAAGGCAAGGAGCATTATGATGATAAGGTTCATGGAGCACTGTGATGAGAAGCATCACGGAGCATTGTGATTACAGGGGTCATGGAGCATTGGGATGGCAAGCGCATGGATCATTGTGATGACAATGGTCATGGAGCATTTTAATGACAAGAGTCCCGGATCATTGTGTTGTCAGGGTTCATGGAGCGTTGTGATGACAGTGGTCATGGAGCATTGTGATGACAGGGGTCATGGCGCATTGTGATGAGAAGGTACTGGAGCATTGGGCTGAAAATGTCCATGGAGTACTGTGATGACAGGGGTCATGGAGCATTGTGATGACAAGGTACTGGAGCACTGTGATGAGAAGACCATGGAGCCTTGTGATGACAAGTCTCAGGGAGCATTCTGATGAAAAGTGCCATGGAGCATTGTGATTACAGGGGTCTTGGAGCATTGTGATGACAAGGGTATGGAGCATTGGGATGAGAAGGCCATGGAGCATACTGATGACATGCATCATGGAGCTTTGTGATGACAAGGGCATGGAGCATTGTGATTACAGGGGTCTTGGAGCATTGTGATGACAAGGGTCATGGAGCCTTTTGATGACAAGGCTGTGGAACATTGTGATGGCAGGGGTCACGGAGCATTGTTATGACAGGGGTAATGGAGCATTGTGATGACAGGGGCATGAAGCATTGTGATTACAGCGGTTTGGAGCTCTGTGATGAAAAGGACATGGATCATTGTGATGAAAAAGGCATGGAGCCTTGTCATGACAGGGTTCAAGGAGCAAACTGACAACAAGTGTCAGGGAGCATTGTGATGACAAGGGTATTGAGTATTGTGATGACAAAGGTCATGGAGCATTGTGATGAGAAGACCATGGATAATTGTGATGATGAGCGTCATGGGGCGTTGTGATGATAAGTGTTATGGAACATATTGATCACAAGGATTTGGAGCATTGTGATGACAGAGGTCATGGAGCATTTTGGTTTCATTGTGATGACAATAGCCTGAAGCATTATGATGATGGGCATGGTGCATTGTGATGACAGGGTTCATGGAGCATTGAGATGAAAAGGGGCATGGAGCATTGCGATTACAGGAGTCGTGGAGCATTGTGATGACAAAGGCATGGAACATCGTGAATGAGAAGGCCATGGAGCATTCTGTTGGCATGCGTCATGGAGCTTTGTGATGACAAGGGCATGGAGCATTGTGATTACAGGGGTCTTGGAGCATTGTGATGACAAGGGTCATGGAGCCTTTTGATGACAAGGCTGTGGAACATTGTGATGGCAGGGGTCATGGAGCATTGTTATGACAGGGGTAATGGAGCATTGTGATGACAAGGGCATGGAGCATTGGTCTGAAAAGTTTCATGGATTATTGTGATGAGAGGAGGCAAGGAGCATTGTGATGACAAGGGCATGGAACACTGTGATACATGGGTCATGGAGGATTGTAATGAGAAGCGCATGGAGCATTGTGATAAGAATTGCATCGAGCATTGTGATGAAAAGCATCATGGAGCCTGTGATGACAAGGGCATGGAACAATGTGATTAGAGGGTTCTTGGAGCATTGTGATGACAATGGCATGCAGCATTGTGATGACAAGGGTCATTGAGCTTTGTGATGACAAAGGTCATGGAGCATTTTGATGACAAGGGTGTGGTGCATTCTGTTGTGAAGGGCAGGGAGCATTGTGATGACAGGGGTTATGGAACATTGTGATGTCAGGGGAATGGAGCATTGTGATGATAAAGGCATGTAGCATTGTTGTGACAAGGGTCATGGAATATTGTGATGACAGGGTTGAGGGAGTACTGTGTTGACTAGTGATGGAACATTGTGATATCAGTGGTGAGAGAGCATTTTGATGAGAAGTGCATGGAGCAGTGTGATGACAAGTTTTATGGAGCATTGTGATGACAAAGATGTGGAGCATTGTGATGACAAGCGCATGGCACATTGTGATGTCATGGGTCATGGAGTATTGTGCAAACAAAGGCATTGAGCATTGGGATGACAAGGGTCACCGAGCATTGTGATGAAATGTTCAGGGAGCGCTGTGATGACAAAGGTCACAGAGCCTTGTGAAGATGAGGGCATGAACCATTTTGATGACAAAGGTCATGAAGCATTGTGATGACTGGAGTCACGGAGCATTGTGATGACAGGGGTCATAGAGCATTGTGATGAAAGGGCATGGAGCATTGTGATGACAGGGGCATGTTGCATTGGTTTGACAAGTTTCAGGGATTATTGTGATGACAGTGGGCATGGCGCATTGTGATGACAAGGGCATGGAGCATTGTGATGAGAAGGTCATGGATTATTGTGAAGAAGGGTGTCAGGGAGCATTGTGATGACATATGTCATGGTCCATTGCGATGACAATGGAATTGAGCATTGTGATGCCAAGTGTCATGGAGGATTGTGATGACAAAGGTAATGGAGCATTTTGATGACAAGCGCTTGGAGCATTGTGATGACAAGTGTCATGGAGCATTGTGATAACAAGGGCCATTGAGAATTTTGATGACATGTTCATGAAGCATTGTGATGACAATCACATGGAGCTTGCTGTGACAGGGATCATGGAGCATTGCGATGACAAGTGCATAGAGAATTGTGATGACAAAGCATGTAACACTGTGATGAAAAGCATCATGGAGCACAGTGATGCCAAGAACGTGGAGAATTGTGATGACAGGGGACATGGAGCATTGTAATGACCAGGGCATGGAGTATTGTGATGGCAAGACCGTGGAGCATTGTGATGAGAAGACCATGGATAATTGTGATGATGAGCGTCATGGAGCACTGTAATGACAAGGGGTATGGAGCATTGTGATAACAGGGGTCATGGAGCATTGTGATGACAAGGTTCATGGAGCATTCTGATGACAAGCATGTGGAGTATTTTGATGACAATGACATGGAGCATTTTGATGAAAATGGCATGGGGCATTGTGATGAAAAAGACATGGAGCCTTTTCATGACAGTTTTCAGGGAGCATTCTGATGACAAGTGTCAGGGAGCATTGTGATGACAAAGGTCGTGGAGAATTGTGACGACAAGGGCATGGAGTATTGTGATGACAAGCACATGGAGCTTGCTATGACAGGGGTCATGGAGCATTGCGATGACAAGTGCATAGAGAATTGTGATGACAAAGCATGTAACACTGTGATGAGAAGTGTCATGAAGCATAGTGATGCCAAGATCGTGGACAATTGTGATGACAGGGGACATGGAGCATTGTGATGACCAGGGCATGTAGCATTGTGATGGCAAGATCGTGGAGCATTGTGATGAGAAGACCATGGATAATTGTGATGGCGAGGGTCATGGAGCACTGTAATGACAAGGGGTATAGAGCATTGTGATGACAGTGGTCATGGAGCATTGTGATGACCGGGGACATGGTGCATTGTGATGCCCAAGGCATGGAGCACTGTGATAACAAGACCGTGGAGCATTGTGATGAGAAGACCATGGATAATTGTGATGAGGAGCATCATGGAACACTGTAATGACAAGTGGTATGGAGCCTTGTGATGACAGGGGTCATGGAGCATTGTTATGACAGTGGTCATGGAGCATTGTGATGACAAGGGTCATGGAGCATTTTGATGACAAGGGCGTGGAGCATTGTGATGAGAAGACCATGGACAATTGTGATTACGAGTGTCATGGAGCACTGTAATGACAAGCGGTATGGAGCATTGTGATGACAGGGGTCATGGAGCATTGTGATGACTGGGGACATGGAGCATTGTGATGACCAGGGCATGGAGCATTGTGATGGCAAGACCGTGGAGCACTGTGATGAGAAGACCATGGATAATTGTGATGACGAACATCATGGAGCACTGTAATGACAAGGGGCATCAAGCATTGTGATGACAGGTGTCATGGAGCATTGTGATGACAGGGTTCATGGATCATTGAGATGACAAGGGTCACGGAGCATTCTGATGACAAGCTTGTGGAGTATTGTGATGACAATGGCATGAAGCATTGTGATGAAAAGGGCATGGATTATTGTGATGAAAAAGGCATGGAGACTTGTCATGACAGGGTTCAATGAGCATACTGATGACAAGTATCAGGGAGCATTGTGATGACAAGTGTATTGAGAATTGTGATGACAAAGGTCATGGAGCATTGTGATGAGAAGTCCATGGATAATTGTGATGACCAGCGTCATGGGGCGTTGTGATGACAAGTGTTATGGAACATTGTGATCACAAGGGTTTGGAGCATTGTGATGAGAGAGGTCATGGAGAATTTTGATTTCATTGTGATGACAATAGCATGAAGCATTATGATGATGGGCATGGTGCATTGTGATGACAGGGTTCATGGAGCATTGAGATGAAAAGAGACATGGATCATTGTAATAACAAGGGTCTTGGAGCATTGTGATGACAAGGGCATGGAGTATTGTGATGAGAAGGCCATGGAGCATTCTGATGACATGCGTCAGGGAGCTTTGTGATGACATGGGCATGGAGCATTGTGATTACAGGGGTCTTGGAGCATTGTGATGACAAGGGTCATGGAGTCTTGTGATGACAAGGCCGTAGAACATTGTGATGGCAGGGGACATGGAGCATTGTTATGACAGGTGTAATGGAGCATTGTGATGACAAGGGCATGGAACATTGGTCTGAAAAGTTTCATGGATTATTGTGATGAGAGTGAGCATGGAGCATTGTGATGACAAGGGCACGGAACACAGTGATACATGTGTCATGGAGGATTGCAATGACAAGGGCATGGAGCATTGTGATGACAAGCGTCATGGAGCTTTGTGATGACAACGGCATGGAGCAATGTGATGAGAGGTTTCATGGAGCTTTGTGATGACAATGGCATGGAGCATTGTGATTCCAAGGGTCATGGAGCTTTGTGATGACATAGGCCATGGAGCATTTTGATGACAAGGGCGTGGTGCATTATGATGAGAAGGGCAGGGAGAATTGTGATGACAGGGTCATGGAGCAATTGGATGAAAAGGGTCATGGAACATTTTGATGACAGTGTTTATGGAACATTGTGATGTTAGGGGTCATGGAGCATTGTGATGAAAAGGGTCATGGAGCATTCTGATGACAGGGGTTATGGAACATTGTGATGTCAGGGGTCATGGAGCATTGTGATGATAAGAGCATGTAGCATTGTTGTGACAAGGGTCATGGAACATTGGGATGACAGGGTGGAGGGAGTATTGTGTTGACTAGTGATGGAACATTGTGATATCAGTGGTGAGAGAGCATTTTGATGAGAGGTGTATGGAGCATTGTGATGACAAGGCTGTGGAGCATTGTGATGAGAAACGCAGGGCACATTGTGATGACATGGGTCATGGATCATTGTGCTGACAAACGCATGGAGCATTGTGATGACAAGGTTTGTGGAGCATTGTGATGACAACGATGTGGAGCATTGTGATGACAAGCGCGTGGCACATTTGATGCCATGTGTCATGGAGTAATGTGCTGACAAAGGCATGGAGCATTGTGATGAGAAGGGTCACCGAGCACTGTGATGAAATGTTCATGGAGTGTTGTGGTCACAAAGGTCACAGAGCCTTGTGATGACGAGGTCATGGACCATTGTGATGACAAAGGTCATGAAGCATTGTGATGACTGGAGTCACGGAGCATTGTGATGACAGGGGTCATAGAGCATTGTGATGAAAGGGCATGGAGCATTGTGATGACAGGGTCATGGAGCATTTTTCTGACAAGTTTCATGGATTATTCTGATGACAGTGGGCATGGCACATTGTGATGACAAGGGCATGGAGCATTGTGATGAGAAGGTCATGGAGTACTGTGAAGAAGGGTGTCAGGGAGCATTGTGATGACATATGTCATGGTCTATTGCAATGACAATGGAATGTAGCATTGTGATGCCAAGTGTCATGGAGGATTGTGATGACAAAGGTAATGGAGCATTTTGATGACAAGGGCTTGGAGCATTGTGATGACAAGGGTCATGGAGCATTGTGATAACAAGGGCCATTGAGAATTTTGATGACATGTTCATGAAGCATTGTGATGACAATCACATGGAGCTTGCTATGACAGGGGTCATGGAGCATTGCGATGACAAGTGCATAGAGAATTGTGATGACAAAACATGTAACACTGTGATGAGAAGTATCATGGAGCATAGTGATGCCAAGAACGTGGAGAATTGTGATGACAGGGGACATGGAGCATTGTGATGACCAGGGCATGGAGCATTGTGATGGCAAGACCGTGGAGCACTGTGATGAGAAGAGATTGGATAATTGTGATGACGAGCGTCATGGAGCACTGTAATGACAAGGGGTATAGAGCATTGTGATGACAGTGGTCATGGAGCATTGTGATGACCGGGGACATGGAGCATTGTGATGACCGGGGACATGGAGCATTGTGATGCCCAAGGCATGGAGCACTGTGATGGCAAGACCGTGGAGCATTGTGATGAGAAGACCATGGATAATTGTGATGAGGAGCGTCATGGAGCACTGTAATGACAAGTGGTATGGAGCCTTGTGATGACAGGGGTCATGGAGCATTGTTATGACAGTGGTCATGGAGCATTGTGATGACAAGGGTCATGGAGCATTGTGATGAGAAGCCCATGGACAATTGTGATTACGAGTGTCATGGAGCACTGTAATGACAAGCGGTATGGAGCATTGTGATGCCAGGGGTCATGGAGCATTGTGATGACTGGGGACATGGAGCATTGTGTTGACCAGGGCATGGAGCATTGTGATGGCAAGACCGTGGAGCACTGTGATGAGAAGACCATGGATAATTGTGATGACGAACATCATGGAGCACTGTAATGACAAGGGGCGTGGAGCATTGTGATGACAGGTGTCATGGAACATTGTGATGACAGGGGTCATGGATCATTGAGATGAAAAGTGTCACGGAGCATTCTGATGACAAGCTTGTGGAGTATTGTGATGACAATGGCATGAAGCATTGTGATGAAAAGGGCATGGATCATTGTGATGAAAAAGGCATGGAGACTTGTCATGACAGGGTTCAATGAGCATACTGATGACAAGTATCAGGGAGCATTGTGATGACAAGTGTATTGAGAATTGTGATGACAAAGGTCATGGAGCATTGTGATGAGAAGTCCATGGATAATTGTGATGACCAGCGTCATGGGGCGTTGTGATGACAAGTGTTATGGAACATTGTGATCACAATGGTTTGGAGCATTGTGATGAGAGAGGTCATGGAGAATTTTGATTTCATTGTGATGACAATAGCATGAAGCATTATGATGATGGGCATGGTGCATTGTGATGACAGGGTTCATGGAGCATTGAGATGCAAAGTGGCATGGATCATTGTAATAACAAGGCTCTTGGAGCATTGTGATGACAAGGGCATGGAGTATTGTGATGAGAAGGCCATGGAGCATTCTGATGACATGCGTCAGGGAGCTTTGCGATGACATGGGCATGGAGCATTGTGATTACATGAGTCTTGGAGCATTGTGATGACAAGGGCCATGGAGTCTTGTGATGACAAGGCCGTAGAACATTGTGATGGCAGGGGTCATGGAGCATTGTTATGACAGGTGTAATGGAGCATTGTGATGACAAGGGCATGGAGCATTGGTCTGAAAAGTTTCATGGATTATTGTGATGAGAGTGAGCATGGAGCATTGTGATGACAAGGGCACGGAACACAGTGATACATGTGTCATGGAGGATTGCAATGACAAGGGCTTGGAGCATTGTGATGACAAGTGTCATGGAGCTTTGTGATGACAACGGCATGGAGCAATGTGATGAGAGGTTTCATGGAGCTTTGTGATGACAATGGCATGGAGCATTGTGATTCCAAGGGTCATGGAGCTTTGTGATGACATAGGCCATGGAGCATTTTGATGACAAGAGCGTGGTGCATTGTGATGAGAAGGGCAGGGAGCATTGTGATGACAGGGTCATGGAGCAATTGGATGAAAAGGGTCATGGAACATTTTGATGACAGTGTTTATGGAACATTGTGATGTTAGGGGTCATGGAGCATTGTGATGAAAAGGGTCATGGAGCATTGTGATGACAGGGGTTATGGAACATTGTGATGTCAGGGGTCATGGAGCATTGTGATGATAAGAGCATGTAGCATTGTTGTGACAAGGGTCATGGAACATTGGGATGACAGGGTGGAGGGAGTATTGTGTTGACTAGTGATGGAACATTGTGATATCAGTGGTGAGTGAGCATTTTGATCAGAGGTGCATGGAGCATTGTGATGACAAGGCTGTGGAGCATTGTGATGAGAAACGCAGGGCACATTGTGATGACATGGGTCATGGATCATTGTGCTGACAAACGCATGGAGCATTGTGTTGACAAGGTTTGTGGAGCATTGTGATGACAATGATGTGGAGCATTGTGATGACAAGCGCGTGGCACATTTGATGCCATGTGTCATGGAGTAATGTGCTGACAAAGGCATGGAGCATTGTGATGACAAGGGTCACCGAGCATTGTGATGAAATGTTCATGGAGTGTTGTGGTCACAAAGGTCACAGAGCCTTGTGATGACGAGGGCATGGACCATTGTGATGACAAAGGTCATGAAGCATTGTGATAACTGGAGTCACGGAACATTGTGATGACAGGGGTCATAGAGCATTGTGATGAAAGGGCATGGAGCCTTGTGATGACAGGGTCATGGAGCATTTTTCTGACAAGTTTCATGGATTATTGTGATGACAGTGGGCATGGCGCATTGTGATGACAAGGGCATGGAGCATTGTGATGAGAAGGTCATGGAGTACTGTGAAGAAGGGTGTCAGGGAGCATTGTGATGACATATGTCATGGTCTATTGCAATGACAATGGAATGTAGCATTGTGATGCCAAGTGTCATGGAGGATTGTGATGACAAAGGTAATGGAGCATTTTGATGACAAGGGCTTGGAGCATTGTGATGACAAGGGTCATGGAGCATTGTGATAACAAGGGCCATTGAGAATTTTGATGACATGTTCATGAAGCATTGTGATGACAATCAAATGGAGCTTGCTATGACAGGGGTTATGGAGCATTGCGATGACAAAACATGTAACACTGTGATGAGAAGTATCATGGAGCATAGTGATGCCAAGAACGTGGAGAATTGTGATGACAGTGGACATGGAGCATTGTGATGACCAGGGCATGGAGCATTGTGATGGCAAGACCGTGGAGCATTGTGATGAGAAGACCATGGACAATTGTGATGACGAGCGTCATGGAGCACTGTAATGACAAGGGGTATGGAGCATTGTGATGACAGGGGTCATGGAGCATTGTGATGACTGGGGACATGGAGCATCGTGATGACCAAGGCATGGAGCATTGTGATGGCAAGACCGTGGAGCATTGTGATGAGAAGACCATGGATAATTGTGATGACGAGCGTCATGGAACACTGTAATGACAAGGGGTATGGAGCATTGTGATGACAGGGGTCATGGAGCATTCTGAAGACAATGATCAGGGAGCATTCTGATGACAAGCTTGTGGAGTATTGTGATGACAATGACCTGGAGCGTTGTGATGAAAAGGGCATGGAGCATTCTGATGAAAAAGGCATGGAGCCTTTTCATGACAGTGTTCAAGGAGTATTCTGACGACAAGTGTCAGGGAGCATTGTGATGACAAGTGTATTGAGAATTGTGATGACAAAGGTCATGGAGCATTGTGACGACAAGTGCATGGAGTATTGTCATGACAGTCATCATGGAGTGTTGTGATGACAAGTGTTATGGAACATTGTGATCACAAGGGGTTGGAGCATTGTGATGACAGAGGTCATGGACCATTTTGATTCCAAGGAGCATGGAGCATTGTGATGACAAGGGCATGGAGCAATGTGATCCCAAGGTTCATGGAGGATTGTTATGAAAATGGTAATGGAGTATTGTGATGACAATCTCATGGAGCATTGTGATGACAAGGTCATGTAGGATTTTGATGACACAGGCATGGAGAATTGTGATGATAAGGGTCATGGAGCACTGTGATGATAAGCGTCACGGAGCATTGTGATTACAGGGGTCATGGAGCATTGGGATGACAAGGGCATGGATCATTGTGATGACAAGTGTCATGGAGCATTGGGCTGTAAATGTTCATGGAGCATTGTGATGACAAGGGAATGGAGCATTGTGATGACAAGAGTCCCGGATCATTGTGTTGTCAGGGGTCATAGAGTGTTGTGATGACAGTGGTCATGGAGGACTGTGATGATATGGGTCATGGAGAATTGTGATGAGAAGGTCATGAAGCATTGGGCTGAAAATGTTCATGGAGTATTGTGATGACAGGGGTCATGGAGCATTGTAATGAGAAGGGAATTGAGCACTGTGATGACAAGGTCCTGGAGCATTGTGATGGGAAGTCCATGGAGCCTTGTGATGACAATTCTCATGGAACATTCTGATGAAAAGGGGCATGGAGCATTGTGATTACAGGGGTCTTGGAGCATTGTGATGACAAGGGCATGGAGCATTGTGATGAGAAGGCCATGGAGCATTCTGATGACATGCGTCATGGAGCTTTGTGCTGACAAGGGCATGGAGCATTGTGATGAAAATGGCATGGATCATTGTTATGAAAAAGGCATGGAGCCTTGTCATGACAGGGTTCAAGGAGTATACTGACGACAAGTGTCACGGAGCATTGTGATGACAAGTGTATTGAGCATTGTGATGACAAAGTTCATGGAGCATTGTGATGAGAAGACCATCTATAATTGTGATGATGAGCGTCATGGGGTGTTGTGATGATAAGTTTTATGGAACATTGTGATCACAAGGGTTTGGAGCATTGTGATAACAGAGGTCATGGAGCATTTTGATTTCATTGTGATGACAATAGCCTGAAGCATTATGGTGATGGGCATGGTGTATTGTGATGACAGCGTTCATGGAACATTGAGATGGAAAGGAGCATGGAGCATTGTGATTACAGGGGTCTTGGAGCATTGTGATGACAAGGGCAAGGAGCATTGTGATGAGAAGGCCATGGAGCATTCTGATGACATGCGTCATTGAGCTTTGTGATGACAAGGGCATGGAGCATTGTGATTACAGGGGTCTTGGAGCATTGTGATGACAAGGGTCATGGAGCCTTGTGATGACAATGGTGTGGAACATTGTTATGGCAGGGGTCATGGAGCATTGTTATGACAGGGGTAATGGAGCATTGTGATGAGAAGGGCATGGAGCATTGGTCTGAAAAGTTTCATGGATTATTGTGATGAGAGTGGGCATGGAGAATTGTGATGACAAGGTCACGGAACACTGTGATCCATGGGTCATGGAGGATTGTAATGACAAGGGCATGGAGCATTGTGATGAGAAGGGCATCGAACATTGTTTTGACAAGCGTCATGGAGCTTTGTGATGACAAGGGCATGGAACAATGTGATGAGAGGGTTCATGGAACATTGTGTTTCCAAGGGTTATGGAGTTTTGTGATGACAAAAGTCATGGAGCATTTTGATGTCAAGGGCGTGGTTCATTGTGATGAGAAGGGCAGGGAGCATTTTGATGACAGGGTCATGCAGCAATTTGATGAAAAGTGTAATGGAACTTTTTGATGACAGGGGTTATAGAACATTGTGATGTCAGGGGTCATGGAACTTTGGGATGAAAAGGGTCATGGAGCATTTTGATGACAGGGGTTATGGAACATTGTGATGTCAGGGGTCATGGAACATTGTGATGATAAGGGGATGTAGCATTGTGATGACAGGGGTCATGGAACATTGTGATTACAGGGGTGAGGGAGTATTGTGATGACTAGTGATGGAACATTGTGATATCTCTGTTGAGAGAGCATTTTGATGAGAAGTGCATGGAGCATTGTGATTACAAGGTTTATGGAGCATTACGATGACAAGGTTGTGGACCGTTGTGATGAAAATCACGTGGCACATTGTGAGGACAAGGGTCATGGAGCATTGTTCTGACAAAGTCATGGAGCAACGTGATGACAAGGGTCACGGAGCATTGTGATGAAAAGTTCATGGAGTATTGTGGTTACAAAGGTCACAGAGCCTTGTGATGATGTGGGCATGGACCACTGTGATGACAAATGTTATGAAGCATTGTGATGACTGGAGTCACAGAGCATTGTGATCACAGGGGTCATGGAGCATTGTGATGACAAGGGCATGGAGCATTGTGATGACAGGGGCATGGAGCATTGGTCTGACAAGTTTAATAGATTATTGTGATGACAGTGGGCATGGGGCATTGTGATGACAAGGGCATGGGACATTGTGATGAGAAGGTCATGGAGTATTGTGAAGACAGGTGTCAGGGAGCATTGTGATGACATATGTCATGGTCCATTGCGATGACAATGGCATGGAGCATTGTGATGCCAAATGTAATGGAGGATTGTGATGACAAATATAATGGAGCATTGTGATGACTAGGGCTTGGAGCATTATGATGACAAGGGCCATTGAAAATTTTCATGACAAGGTCGTGAAGCATTGTGATGACAAGGTGCTAGAGCATTGTGATGAGAAAACCATGGAGCCTTGTGAGACAAGTCTCATGGAGCATACTGATGAAAAGGGGCATGAAGCATTGTGATTAGAGTGTCTTGGAAAATTGTGATGACAAGGGCATGGAGCATTGTGATGAGAAGGCCAAGGAGCAGTCTGATGACATGCGTCATTGAGCTTTGTGATGACAAGGGCATGGAGCATTGTAATTACAGGTGTCTTGGAGCATTGTGATGAAAAAGGCATGGAGCATTGTGATGAAAAAGGCATGGAGCCTTTTCATGACAGGGTTCAAGGAGCATACAGAGAACAAGTGTCTGGGAGCATTTTGATGACAAGTGTATTGAGCATTGTGATGACAAAGGTCATGGAGCATTGTGATGAGAAGACCATAGATAATTGTGATGACGAGCGTCATGGGGCATTGTGATGACAAGTGTTATGGAATATTGTGATCACAAGGGTTTGGAGCAGTGTTATGACAGAGGTCATGGAGCATTTTGATTTCATTGTGATGACAATAGCCTGAAGCATTATGATGATGGGCATTGTGCATTGTGATGACAGGGTTCATGGATCATTGAGATAAAAAGGGACATGGAGCATTGTGATTACAGGGGTCTTGGAGCATTGTGATGAGAAGGGTCATGGAGCCTTGTGATGACAAGGCCATGGAACATCGTGATGGCAGGGCTCATGGAGCATTGTTATGACAGGGGTAATGGAGCATTGTGATGACAAGGGCATAGAACATTTGTCTGAAAAGTTTCATGGATTATTGTGATGAGAGTGGACATGGAGCATTGTGATGACAAGGGCACGGAACACAGTGATACATGGGTCATGGAGGATTGTAATGACAAGGGCATGGAGCATTGTGATGAGAAAGGCATCGAGCAGTGTGATGACAAGCACCATGGAGCTTTTTGATGACAATTGCATGGAACAATGTGATGAGAGTTTTCAAGGAGTATTGTGATGACAATGGCATGGAGCATTGTGATGCCAAGGGTCATGGAGCTTTGTGATGACAAAGGCCATGGAGCATTTTGATGACAAGGGCATGGTGCATTGTGATGAGAAGGGCAGGGAGCATTGTGATGACATTTTCATGGACCAATTTGATGAAAAGGGTCATGGAACATTTTGATGAGAGGCGTTATGTAACATTGTGATGTCAGGGGGCATGGAGCATTTTGATGAAAAGGGTCATGGAGCATTTTGATGACAGGGGTTATGGAACATTGTGATGTCAGGGATCATCGAACATTGTGATAATGAGTGCATGTAGCATTGTGATGACAGGAGTCATGGAACATTGTGATGACAGGGTTGAGGGAGTATTGTGATGAATAGTGATGTAACATTGTGATATCAGTGGTGAGAGAGCATTTTGATTTGAAGTGCATGGAGCATTGTGATGACAAGGTTTATGGAGCATTGTGATGACAAGATTGTGGAGCACTGTGATGACAAGTGCATGGTGCATTGTGATGACATGGGTCATGGAGCATTGTGCTGACAAGCGCATGGAGCATTGTGATGACAAGGGTCATGGAGCATTGTGCTGAGAAAGGCATAGAGCATTGTGATGACAAGGGTCAAAGAGCATTGTGATGAAAAGTTCATGAAGCATTGTGGTTAAAGAGGTCACAGAGACTGTTGATGACAAGGGCATGGACCATTGTGATGACAAAGGTCATGAAGACTTGTGATGACTGGAGTCACGGAGCATTGTGATGACAGGGGTCATGGAGCATTGTGATAACAAGGGCATGGGGCATTGTGATGACAAGGGCATGGAGCATTGGTCTAATAAGTTTCATGGCTTATTGCGATGACAGTTGGAATGGCGCATTGTGATGACAAGGGCATGGAGCATTGTGATGACCAGGTCATTCATTATTGTGAAGACAGGTGTCATGGAGGATTCTGATGACAAAGGTAATGGAGCATTGTGATGACAAGGGTCAGGGAGCATTGTGCTGACAAGTGCATGGAAAATTGTGATGACAAGGGACATGGAGCATTCTGATGACAAGCTTGTGGAGTATTTTGATGACAATGGCATGGAGCATTGTGATGAAAACGGCATGGTGCATTTTGATGAAAAAGGCATGGAGCCTTTTTGTGACAGGGTTCAAGGAGTATTCTGATGACAAGTGTCAGGGAGCATTGTGATGACAAGTGTATCGAGAATTGTGATGACAAAGGTCATGGAGCATTGTGATGAAAAGGGCATGGAGTATTGTGATGACAGGCATCATGGAGCATTGTGATGACAAGTGTTATGGAACATTGTGATCACAAGGGTTTGGAGCATTGTGATGACAGAGGTCAGGGATCATTTTGATTTCAAGGATCATGGAGCATTGTGATGACAACGGCATGGAGCAATGTGATCCCAAGGTTCATGGAGGATTGTGATGGCAGTGGTAATGGAGTATTGTGATGACAAGTGCATAGAACATTGTAATGACAAGGTCATGTAGCATTTTGCTGACAAAGGCATGGAGCATTGTGATGACAGGTGTCATGGAGCACTGTGATGACAAGCGTCACGGAGCATTGTGACTACAGGGGTCATGGAGCATTGGGATGACAAGGGCATGCATCATTGTGATGACAAGTGTCATGGAGCATTGGGCTGAAAATGTTCATGGAGTATTGTGATGACAGGGGTCATGGAGCATTGTGATGACTAGGGAATGGAGCATTGTGATGACAAGAGTCCCGGATCATTGTGTTGTCAGGTGATATTGAGCGTTGTGATGACTGTGGTCATGGAGCATTGTGATGATATTGGTCATGGAGCATTGTGATGAGAAGGTCATGGAGCATTGGGCTGAAAATGTTCATGGAGTATTGTGATGACAGGGGTCATGGAGCATTGTGATGATAAGGGAATGGAGCATTTTGATGACAATGTCCTGGAGCATTGTGATGAGAAGACCATGGAGCCTTGTGATGACAAGTCTCATGGAGTATTCTGATGAAAAGGGGCATGGACCATTGTGATTACAGGGGTCTTGGAGCATTGTGATGACAAGGGCATGGAGCATTGTGATGAGAAGGCCATGGAACATTCTGATGACATGCATCATGGAGCTTTGTGATGACAAGCGCATGGAGCATTGTGGTTACAGGGGTGTTGGAGCATTGTGATGAAAATGGCATGGATCATTGTGATGAAAAAGGCATGGAGCCTTGTCATGAAAGGGTTCAGGGAGCATACTGATGGCAAGAGTCAGGGAGCATTGTGATGACATGTGTATTGCGCATTGTGATGACAACTATCATGGGGCATTGTGATGAGAAGTCCATGGATAATTTTGATGAGTAGCGTCATGGGGTATTGTGATGACAAGTGTTATGGAACATTGTGATCACAAGGGTTTGGAGCATTGTGATGACAGAGGTCATAGAGCATTTTGATTTCATTGTGATGACAAGAGCATGAAGCATTATGATGATGGGCATGGTGCATTGTGATGACAGGGTTCATGGAGCATTGTGATGAAAGGTGGCATGGAGCTTTGGTCTGACAAGTTTCATGGATTATTTTGATGACAGTGGGCATGGCACATTGTGATGACAAGGGCATGGAGCATTGTGATGACAAGGTCATGGAGTATTGTGAAGACAGGTGTCAGGGAGCATTGTGATGACATATGTCATGTTCCATTGTGATGACAATAGCACGGAGCATTGTGATGCCAAGTGTCATGGAGGATTGTTGTGACAAAGGTAAAGGAGCATTGTGATGATAAGCGCATGGAGCATTGAGATGACAAGGGCCATTGATAATTTTAATGTCCATGTCGTGAAACACTGTGATGACAAGCGCATGGAGCTTCCTATGACAGGGGTCATGGAGCATTTCGATGACAAGTGCATGGAGTATTGTTATGACAAGAGCATATAACATTGTGATGAGAAGTGCCATGGAGCATTGTGATGACAAGGACGTGGAGAATTCTGAGGACAAGGGACATTGAGCTTTGAGATGACCAGGGCATGGAGCATTGTGGTGGCAAAACCGTGGAGCATTGTGATGAGAAGACCATGGGTAATTGTGATGACGAGCATCATGGAGCACTGTAATGACAAGGGGCATGAAGCATTGTGATGACAGGTGTCAGGGAGCATTGTGATGACAGGGGTCATGGAGCATTGTGATGACAAGGGCATGGAGCATTGTGATGAAAAGGGTACGGAACATTGTGATGAAAAGTGCCATTGAGAATTTTGATGATAAAGTCGTGAAGCATTGTGATGACAAACACTTGGAGCTTGCTATGACAGGGGTCATGGAACATTGCAATGACAAGTGCATGGAGAATTGTGATGAAACGAGCATGTAACTTTGTGATGAGAAGTGTCATGTAGCATTGTGATGACAAGTACGTGGAGAATTGTTATGACAAGGGACATGGAGCATTGTGATAACCAGGGAATGGAGCATTGTGATGACAGGGGTCATGGAGCATTATTATGACAAGGGCCACGGTGCATTCTGATATAAGATATCACTTATGAAGGAAATGTAAACCTGGCTACATATGAACTGAATTAGGAAAGAGAACAGAGCCTCAGATTTAGAAAACACTCTTATGCTTGCTTAAGGGGGAAGGAGAGGTGGGGAGACACACAAAACCAGAGTTTGATATTAACACAGGTACTGTTCCATAATCCAAATACAGAAGAGACAAGCCCGACTCCTTCCTCAATGAATGGGACTCAAAACCCCTATTCCCCACAGAGAAATATATCTGACTAGTAAGGATCTTAAAACCTATGTATTGATATGTCTCCATAAGGGAACCAAGTGTGTCTAGAATGACACAAACACGGCAGTGAGAATCAGCTCAAACCCACTATAAAAAGGAATTTCAAAACAAAACAAAGAAACAGTGAAATTCTTACACAACACCTTCAGGGGTTCTGATGAAACTTGGAATGACCCTATCTACAACAACAGCTGGATGTGGCATAAGGCTGTTCACCTGGGACTGAGAGGATTGGTGAGATTGGGTGAGAAAATGCAGACGCTTTAAAGCAATAATGCCTGCCACTGATTCCATGGTTCCCAACTCTCCAGGTAGAAGGGAATATCACTACAGTTATAACATGTATGGGAAACCTAGAGAATGGACACCCTCTGATGGTGAAAGTTTCTAAAACTCTACTAATTTTTTCTCTCCATGTGCTGCAGCTTGACATTCCAACTGCTTTAATATCAATCTCCCAACTTGGAGAGTCAGCCCCTATAACCTCCTGGTTCGCACAGTTGGCACATTGTGCAGAGTATATAAGGGAAGAGGGAGAACCAATGAGAGAGTAGCTGTAGGCATTTGGACGGCCACATGTCACTCTAATTTCCCGTCACGAAGAAGAATTAACCAAACTCTCAGCCTGCCCCACCCCCATAACTAGTATAGGTCCTGAAGCAAAATTGTGGGTTTAAGGTCAGCTCACAAAAACACAATTTGAAAAATGGAGCTCAGGGGCACAGCAATTCACTAACTTGCAGAGTTATACAGGACTACTCTCTTCCAAAAATCTGTTGAGGAAAAGCCATGAGGCAGACTTCAAAATTAGGAAGATTTGCACGAAACAGATTTCCAGAAGTACATTGGAATCGCCTTTAAAAACAGGAAAAGCATCACAACTTCGACAATTATGGAAATGTCCATAAAGGGCGCATGCGTTTTCTCCTGAATATATTCAGGAGAAAACGCATACACCCATTTTAGCCAACCAAGCAACCGCACAATGCAAATCTGCACTACAAAGAAGTATCACTTCCCACCAGTCAAAAGGGATATCCGTAAAATGTGTAAAAACCAGAAAGACAAGAGGGGCTCTAGAGAACAGGGAGCCTTGTTATGCTGATGGGTGGGATGCAGATTGCCAACAGCCCCTATGGAGGAGTGCATTGTGTTCCCTAAAAGAATTAAACAACAGAGCTTCACAACCTAAGGCACTTCCAGTCATGGGAATATACCTTGGGGAAATTGAAAATCAATAAGACACAGCCAACCCAAAATATAGGGCAGCATTGCTTACAAGAACCTCGACTTCGGGACACCTTAAATATCCCAGTAAAGACAAAATTAGTAAAGAAATTGTGGTACATACGTACGATGGAATATCCCTCAGCCATGAAATCAATGTCATAAGGCCAGTAGCAGCATAATGAGTGGATTCATGTACGATGATTCTAACTGAAATAAGTCACACAGAAAAAGAAACTTATCATAAGATATCACTTATGAAGGTCTTGTAAACATGGCTACACATGAACTGAATTAGGAAAGAGAAGAGTCTCACATTTAGAAAACACTCTTATGCCTGCTCAAGAGGAAAGGAGAGGTGGGGTGATGCATAAAACCAGAGTTTGATATTAGCACAGGTACGGTTGCATAATCCAAATACAAAATAGACAAGACCTACTCTTTCCTCACAGAACGGGGCTCAACACCCCTATTCCCCGCAGAGTAGTATATCTGACTAGTAAGAATCTTAAAACCTATGTATTGATATGTCTCCATAAGGTAACCAAGTGTGTCTAGTATGACATAAACACGGCAGAGAGAATCAGCTCAAACCCACTATAAAAATGAATTTCAAAACAAAACTAATAAACAGTGAAATTCTTACACAATACCTTCAGGGGTTCTGATGAAACTTAGAATGACCCTATCTACAACGACAGCTGGATGTGGCATAAGGCTGGTCACTTGGGACTGAGAGGATTGGTGAGATTGGTTGAGAAAATGCAGACCGTTTAAAGCAATAATACCTGGCACCCATTCCATGGGTCCCAACTCTCCAGGTAGAAGGGAATATCACTACAGTTATAACATGTATGGGCAACCTAGAGAATGGACACCATCTGATGGTGAAAGGTTTCTAAAACTCTACTAATTTTTTTCTCTCCTTGTGCACCAGTTTGACATTCCAACTGCTTTAGTATCAATCTCCCAAATTGGAGAGTCAGCACCTATAACCTCCTGGTTCGCACAGTTGGCACGTTGGGTAGCTGATATAAGGGAAGAGGGAGAAACAATTAGAGAGTAGCTGTAGGCATTTGGATGGCCACATGTCACTCTAAATTCCCGTCACGAAGAAGAATTAACAAACTCTGAGCCAGCCCCCCCAATGGAACCAGTATAGGTCCTGAAGCAAAATCGTGGATTGGCAGTCAGCTCACAAAAACGCGAGGTGAAAAATGGAGCTCAGGGGCACAGCAATACACTAACTTGCAGAGTTATAAAGGACAACTCTCTGCAAAAATCTGTTGAGAGAAAGCCATGAGGCAGTCTTGAAAATGAGGCAGAAGTGCACGAAACAGATTTCCAGAAGTACATTGGAATCGCCTTTAAACACAGGAAAAGAATCACAATTTCGACAATTATGGAATTGTCCATAAAGGGCGCATGCATTTTCTCCTGAATATATTCAGGAGAAAACGCATACGCCCATTTTGGCCAACCAAGCAACTGCACAATGCAAATCTGCACTACAAAGAAGTACCACTTCCAACCGGTCAAAAGGGACATCCGTAAAATGTGTAAAAACAAGAAAGGCAAGACAGGATCTGGAGAACAGGGAGCCTTGTTATGCGGATGGGTGGGATGTAAATTGCCAACAGCCACTCTGGAGGAGTGCATTGCGTTCCCAAAAAGAAGTAAACAACAGTGCTTCACAACCTAAGGCACTTCCAGTCACGGGAATATACCTTGGGAAAATTGAAAATCAATAAGACACAGCCACCCCAAAATTTATGGCAGCACTGCGTACAAGAACCTCGACTTCGGGACACCTTATAAATACCAGGAAAGACAAAAATTGTAAAGAAATTGTGGTACATACGTATGATGGAATATCCCTCAGCCATGAAGTCAATGTCATAAGGCCAGTAGCAGCATAATGACGGGATTCATGTACGATGATTCTAACTGAAAAAATCACACAGAAAAATAAACTTATCATAAGATATCACTTATGAAGGGTATATAAACATGGCTACACATGGAAGGAATTAGGAAAGGGAACAGAGTCTCATATTTAGAAAACACACTTATGCATGCTTAAGGGGAAAGCAGAGGTGGGGTGATGAATAAAACCAGAGTTTGATATTAGCACAGTTACGGTTCCATAATCCAAATACAGAATAGACAAGACCTACTACTTCCTCTGTGAACGGGACTCAAAACCCCATATTTCACGCAGAGGAATATATCTGACTAGTAAGAATCTTAAAACCTATGTATTGATATGTCTCCATAAGGGAATCAAGTGTGTCTAGACTGGCATAAACATGGCAGCGAGAATCAGCTCAAACCCACTAGAAAAGGAAATTCAAAAACAAAACAAAAAACAGGGAAATTCTTTAAATTCCTTCAGGGTCTCTGATGAAACCTGGAATAACCCTATCTACAACGACAGCTGGATGTGGCATAAGGCTGGACACTTGGGACTGAGAGAGTTGGTGAGAGTGGGTGAGCAAATGCAGACCCTTTAAAACAATAATATGTGACACCCATTCCATGGGTCTCAACTCTCCAGGTTGAAGGAACTATTACTACAGCTATATCATGTACGGAAAACCTAGAGAACGGACACACTGTGAATACGAAAGGTTTCTAAAACCCAAAGAATAATCCCTCTCCTGGTTCTCCGGTTTGACTTTCCAACTGCTTTATTATCAGTCTCTCAACTTGAAGAGACAGCCACTTTAACCTGCTGGTTCGCACAGGTTGACAATTTGGCAGAGGATGAAAGGGAAGAGGGAGAACCAATGAGAGAGTAGCTGTTAGGTATTTGGACGGGCACATGTCACTCTAATTTCCCGGTAGGAAGAAGAATTAACAAAAGTCTCAGCCACCCACCGGGAACCAGCATAGGTCCTGAACCAAAATTTTGGACTTGCGGTCAGCTCACAAAAAACGAGTTGAAAAATGGAGCTCAGGGGCACAGCAATTAACAAACTGGCCGAGTAATAAAGGACAAGTATCGTCCAAAAATCTGTTGAGGGAAGGCAACGAGGCCGACTTGAAAGCGAGGCAGAATAGCAGGAAACAGATTTCAAGAGGTACGTTGGAATCGCCTTTAAAGCACAGGAAGAGGGGCCCAACTTCGGCAATGATGCACTTGGCCAAAAAGGGCGTATGCGTTTTCCCCTGAAAATATTCAGGAGAAAAGGCACACGCCCTTTTTGGCCAAGCAAGCAAGCGGGCAATGCAAATCTGCACTACAAAGAAGTATCACTTCCCACAGGTCAGAAGGGACATCCACAAAATGTGTACAAACCAGAAAGGCAAGACAGGCCCTGGAGAACAGGGAGCCTTGTTATTCTGATGGGCGGGATGTAAATTGCCAACTGCCTCTCAGGAGGAGTGCATTGTGTTCCCTAAAACAAGTAAAGAACAGAGCTACAGAGCCAAGGGCACTTCCAGTCTAGGGAATATACCTTGGGAAAACTGAAAATCAATAAGACAGAGCCACCCCAAAATTTAGGGCTGCACTGATTACAAGGACGTCAACTTGGGTACACCTTAAATATCCCAGGAAATATAAAAATGGTTCAAAAAATTGTGGTACTTACGTACGATGGAATATCCCTCAGCCATGAAATCAATGTCATAAGACCAGTAGCAGCAAAATGGGTGGATTCAGGTACGATGATTCTAAGTGAAATAAGTCACACAGAAAAAGAAACTTATTATAAGATATCACTTATGAAGATCCTGTAAACATGGCTACACTTGAACTGAGTTAGGAAAGAGAACATTGTCTCACATTTAGAAAACACTCTTATGCCTGCTTAAGGGGGAAGGAGAGGTGGGGTGATGCCTAAAACCAGAGTTTGATATAAGCACAGGTACCGTTCCAAAAACCAACTATGGAATAGACAAGACCTACACCTTCCTCAGGGAAAGGGACTCAAAACCCCATATTTGCCGCAGAGGAATATATCTGACTAGTAAGAATCTTAAAACCTATGTATTGATATGTCTCCGTAAGGGAATCAAGTGTGTCTCGACTGGCATAAACATGGCAGCGAGAATCAGCTCAAACCCACTATAAAAAGGAATTTCAAAAACAAAACAAAAAAACTGGGAAATTCTTTACAATTCCTTCAGGGTCTCTGATGAAACCTGGAATGACCCTATCTAAAATGACAGCTGAATGTGGCATAATTTGGGACACTTGGACTGAGATGAGTGGTGAGATTGGGTGAGCAAATGCAGACCCTTTAAAGCACAAAAGCCTGGCTCCCATTCCATGGGTCCCAACTCTCCAGGTTGAAGGGAATATTACTAAATCTATAACATGTACGGGAAACCTAGAGAACGGACACACTGTGAATACGAAAGGTTTCTAAAACTCAACGAATAGTCCCTCTCCTGGTGCTCCGGTTTGACTTTCCATCTGCTTTACTATCAACCTCCCAACTTGGAGAGACAGCCCCTTTAACCTCCTGGTTCGCACAGGTTGCCAATTTGGCAGAGGATGAAAGGGAAGAGGGAGAACCAATAAGAGAGTAGCTGTTGGGCATTTGGATGGGCATATATCACTGTAATTTCCCGGCAGGAAGAAGAATTAACCAAAGTCTCAGCCCCCCACCGGGAACCAGCAAAGGTCCTGAACCAAAATTTTCGACTTGCGGTCAGCTCACCAAAACCGAGTTGAAAAATGGAGCTCAGGGGCACAGCAATTCAAAAACTGGCCGAGTAATAAAGGAAAACTATCGTCCAAAAATCTGTTGAGGGAAGGCAACGAGGCGGACTTGAAAGCGAGGCAGAATAGCAGGAAACAGATTTCAAGAGGTACGTTGGAATCGCCTTTAAAGCACAGGAAGAGGAGCACAACTTCAACAATGATGCACTTGGTCAAAAAGGGTGTATGCGTTTTCTCCTGAATATATTCAGGAGAAAACGCATACGCCCTTTTTGGCCAAGCAAGCAAGCGGGCAATGCAAATCTGCACTACAAAGAAGTATCACTTCCCACCGGTCAAAACGGACATCCACAAAATGTGTAAAAACCAGAAAGGCAAGACAGGCCCTGGAGAACAGGGAGCCTTGTTATGCTGATGGGCGGGATGTAAATTGCCAACTGCCTCTCTGGAGGAGTGCATTGGGTTCCCTAAAACAAGTAAAGAACAGAGCTACAGAGCCAAGGGCACTTCCAGTCTAGGGAATATACCTTGGGAAAACTGAAAATCAATAAGACAGAGCCACCCCAAAATTTAGGGCTGCACTGATTACAAGGACCTCAACTTGGGTACACTTTAAATATGCCAGGAAATATAAAAATGGTTCAAAAAATTGTGGTACTTACGTACGATGGAATATCCCTCAGCCATGAAATCAATGTCATAAGACCAGTAGCAGCAAAATGGGTGGATTCAGGTACGATGATTCTAAGTGAAATAAGTCACAGAGAAAAAGAAACTTATCATAAGATATCACTTATGAAGATCCTGTAAACATGGCTACACTTGAACTGAGTTAGGAAAGAGAACAGTGTCTCACATTTAGAAAACACGCTTATGCCTGCTTAAGGGGTAAGGAGAGGTGGGGTGATGCATAAAACCAGAGTTTGATATAAGCACAGGTACCGTTCCAAAAACCAACTATGGAATAGACAAGACCTACACCTTCCTCAGTGAAAGGGACTCAAAACCCCATATTTCTCGCAGAGGAATATATCTGACGAGTAAGAATCTTAAAAACTATGTATTGATGTGTCTCCATAAGGGAATCAAGTTTGTCTAGACTGGCATAAACATGGCAGCGAGAATCAGCTGAAACCCACTATAAAAAGGAATTTCAAAAACAAAACTAAAAAACTGGGATACTCTTTACAATTCCTTCAGGGTCTCTGATGAAAGCTGGAATGACACTATCTACAACAACAGCTGGATGTGGCATAAGGCTGGACACTTGGGACTGAGAGGATTGGTGAGATTGGGTGAGGAAATGCAGACACTTTAAAGCACAAATGCATGGCACCCATTCCATGGGTCCCAACTCTCCAGGTTGAAGGGAATATTACTACAGCTATAACATGTACAGGAAACCTAGAGAACGGACACACTGTGAATACGAAAGGTTTCTAAAACTCAACGAATAGTCCCTCTCCTGGTGCTCCGATTTGACTTTCCATCTGCTTTACTATCAACCTCCCAACTTGGAGAGACAGCCCCTTTATCCTCCTGGTTCGCACAGGTTGACAATTTGGCAGAGGATGAAAGGGAAGAGGGAGAACCAATGAGAGAGTAGCTGTTAGGCATTTGGACGGGCACATATCACTCTAATTTCCCAGCAGGAAAAAGAATTAACCAAAGTGTCAGCCACCCACCAAGAATCAGCAAAGGTCCTGAACCAAAATTTTGGACTTGCGGTCAGCTCACCAAAAACGACTTGAAAAATAGAGCTCAGGGGCACAGCAATTCACAAACTGGCCGAGTAATAAAGGACAACTATCGTCCAGAAATCTGTTGAGGGAAGGCAATGAGGCGGATTGAAAGCGAGGCAGAATAGCAGGAAACAGATTTCAACAGGTACGTTGGAATCACCTTTAAAGCACAGGAAGAGGGGCACAACTTCGACAATGATGCACTTGGCCAAAAAGGGCGTATGCGTTTTCTCCTGAATATATTCAGGAGAAAACGCATACGCCCTTTTTGGCCAAGCAAGCAAGCGGGCAATGCAAATCTGCACTACAAAGAAGTATCACTTCCCACCGGTCAAAAGGGACATCCACAAAATGTGTAAAAACCAGAAAGGCAAGACAGGCCCTGGAGAACAGGGAGCCTTGTTATGCTGATGGGCGGGATGTAAATTGCCAACTGCCTCTCTGGAGGAGTGCATTGTGTTCCCTAAAACGAGTAAACAGCAGAGCTACAGAGCCAAGCGCACTTCCAGTGTAGGGAATATACCTTGGGAAAACTGACAATCAATAAGACAGAGCCACCCCAAAATTTAGGGCTGCACTGCTTACAAGGACCTCAACTTGGGTACACCTTAAATATCCCAGGAAATATAAAAATGGTTCAAAAAATTGTGGTGCTTACGTACGATGGAATATCCCTCAGCTATGAAATCAATGTCATAAGACCAGTAGCAGCAAAATGGGTGGATTCAGGTACGATGATTCTTAGTGAAATAAGTCACACAGAAAAAGAAACTTATCATACGATATCACTTATGAAGATACTGTAAACATGGCTACACTTGAACTGAGTTAGGAAAGAGAACAGTGTCTCACATTTAGAAAACACTCTTATGCCTGCTTAAGGGGGAAGGAGAGGTGGGGTGATGCATAAAACCAGAGTTTGATATAAGCACAGGTACCGTTCCAAAAACCAACTATGGAATAGACAAGACCTACACCTTCCTCAGTGAAAGGGACTCAAAACCCCATATTTCCCACAGAGGAATATATCTGACTTGTAAGAATCTTAAAACCTATGTATTGATATGTCTCCGTAAGGGAATCAAGTGTGTCTAGACTGGCATATACATGGCAGCGAGAATCAGCTGAAACACACTATAAAAAGGAATTTCAAAAGAAAACAAAAAAAACTGGGAAATTCTTTACAATTCCTTTAGGGTCTCTGATGAAACCTGGAATGACCCTATCTACAATGACAGCTGGATGTGGCATAAGTAGGGACAGTTGGGACTGAGACGACTGTTGAGATTCGGTGAGCAAATGCAGACACTTTAAAGCAGAAATGCATGGCACCCATTCCATGGGTCCCAGCTCTCCAGGTTATAGGGAATATTACTACAGCTATAACATGTACGGGAAACCTAGAGAACAGACACACTGTGAATTACAAAGGTTTCTAAAACTCAACGAATAGTCCTTCTCCTGGTGCTCCGGTTTGACTTTCCATCTGCTTTATTATCAACCTCCCAACTTGGAGAGACAACCCTTTAAACTCCAGGTTCGCACAGGTTGCCAATTTGGCAGAGGATGAAAGGGAAGAGGGAGAACCAATGAGAGAGTAGCTGTTAGGCTTTTGGCCGGCCACATATCACTGTAATTTCCCGGCAGGAAAAAGAATTAACCAAACTCTCAGCCACCCACCGGGAACCAGCATAGGTCGTGAACCATAATTTTGGACTTGTGGTCTGATCACCAAAAACGAGTTGACAAATGTAGCTCAGGGGCACAGCAATTCACAAACTGGCCGAGTAATAAAGGACAACTATCGTCCAAAAATCTGTTGAGGGAAGGCAACGAGGCGGACTTGAAAGCGAGGCAGAATAGCAGGAAACAGATTTCAAGAGGTACGTTGGAATCGCCTTTAAAGCACAGGAAGAGGGGCACAACTTCGACAATGATGCACTTGGCCAAAAACAGCGTATGTGTTTTCTCCTGAATATATTCAGGAGAAAACGCATACGCCCTTTTTGGCCAAGCAAGCAAGTGGGCAATGCAAATCTGCACTACAAAGAAGTATCACTTCCCACCGGTCAAAAGGGACATCCACAAAATGTGTAAAAACCAGAAAGGCAAGACAGGCCCTGGAGAACAGGGAGCATTGTTATGCTGATGGGTGGGATGTAAATTGCCAACTGCCTCTCTGGAGGAGTACATTGTGTTCCCTAAAACAAGTAAAGAACAGAGCTACAGAGCCAAGGGCACTTCCAGTCTAGGGAATATACCTTGGGAAAACTGAAAATCAATAAGACAGAGCCACCCCAAAATTTAGGGCTGCACTGCTTACAAGGACCTCAACTTGGGTACACCTTAAATATCCCAGGAAATATAAAAATGGTTCAAAAAATTGTGGTACTTACGTACGATGGAATATCCCTCAGCCATGAAATCAATGTCATAAGACCAGTAGCAGCAAAATGGGTGGATTCAGGTACGATGATTCTAACTGAAATAAGTCACACAGAAAAAGAAACTTATAAGATATCACTTATGAAGATCCTGTAAACATGGCTACACTTGAACTGAGTTAGGAAAGAGAACAGTGTCTCACATTTAGAAAACACTGTTATGCCTGCTTAAGGGGGAAGGAGAGGTGGGGTGATGCATAACACCAAAGTTTGATATAAGCACAGGTACCGTTCCAAAAACCAATTATGGAATAGTCAAGACCTACACCTTCCTCAGGGAAAGGGACTCAAAACCCCATATTTCCCGCAGAGATATATATCTGACTAGTAAAAATCTTAAAACCTATGTATTGATATGTCTCCGTAAGGGAATCAAGTGTGTCTCGACTGGCATAAACATGGCAGCGAGAATCAGCTCAAACCCACTATAAAAAGGAATTTCAAAAACAAAACAAAAAAACTGGGAAATTCTTCACAATTCCTTCAGGGTCTCTGATGAAACCTGGAATGACCCTATCTACAACGACAGCTGGATGTGGCATAAGTAGGGACACTTGGGACTGAGACGATTGGTGAGATTGGGTGAGCAAATGCAGACCCTTTAAAGCAATAATGCATGGCACCCATTCCATAGGTCCCAACTCTCCAGGTTGAAGGGAATATTACAACAGTTATAACATGTACGGGAAACCTAGAGAACGGACACACTGTGAATACGAAAGGTTTCTAAAACTCAACGAATAGTCCCTCTCCTGGTGCTCTTGTTTGACTTTCCACCTGCTTTACTATCAACTTCCCAACTTGGAGAGACAGCCCCTTTAACCTCCTGGTTCGCACTGGTTGCCAATTTGGCAGAGGATGAAAGGGAAGAGGGAGAACCAATGAGAGAGTAGCTGTTAGGCATTTGGATGGGCACATATCACTGTAATTTCCCGAAAGGAAGAAGAATTAACCAAAGTCTCAGCCACCCACCGGGAACCAGTATAGGTCCTGAGCCAAAATGTTGGACTTGCGGTCAGCTCACCAAAAACGAGTTGAAAAATGGAGCTCAGGGGCACAGCAATTCACAAACTGGCCGAGTAATAAAGGACAACTATCGTGCAAAAATCTGTTGAGAGAAGGCAACAAGGCCGACTTGAAAGCGAGGTAGAATAGCAGGAAACAGATTTCAAGAGGTACGTTGGAATCGCCTTTAAAGCACAGGAAGAGGGGCACAACTTCGACAATGATGCACTTGGCCAAAAAGGGCGTATGCGTTTACTCCTGAATATATTGAGGAGAAAACGCATACACCCTTTTTGGCGAAGCAAGCAAGCGGGCAATGCAAATCTTCACTACAAAGAAGTATCACTTCCCAGCAGTCAAAAGGGACATCCACAAAATGTGTAAAAACCAGAAAGGCAAGACAGGCCCTGGAGAACAGGGAGCATTGTTATGCTGATGGGCGGGATGTAAATTGCCAACTGCCTCTCTGGAGGAGTGCATTGTGTTCCCTAAAGCAAGTAAAGAGCAGAGCTACTGAGCCAAGGGCACTTCCAGTCTAGGGAATATACCTTGGGAAAACTGAAAATCTATAAGACAGAGCCCACCCAAAATTTAGTGCTGCAAGGCTTACAAGGACCTCAACTTGGGTACACCTTAAATATCCCAGGAAATATAAAAATGGTTCAAAAAATTGTGGTACTTACGTACGATGGAATATCCCTCAGCCATGAAATCAATGTCATAAGACCAGTAGCAGCAAAATGGGTGGATTCAGGTACGATGATTCTAAGTGAAATAAGTCACACGGAAAAAGAAACTTATCATAGGATATCACTTATGAAGATCCTGTAAACATGGCTACACTTGAACTGAGTTAGGAAAGAGAACAGTGTCTCACATTTAGAAAACACTCTTATGCCTGCTTAAGGGGGAAGGAGAGGTGGGGTGATGCATAAAACCAGAGTTTGATATAAGCACAGGTACCGTTCCAAAAACCAACTACGGAATAGACAAGACCTACACCTTCCTCAGTGAAAGGGACTCAAAACCCCATATTTCCCGCAGAGGAATATATGTGACTAGTAAGAATCTTAAAACTTATGTATTGATATGTCTCCATAAGGGAAGCAAGTGTGTGTAGACTAGCATAAACATCGCAGCGAGAATCAGCTCAAACCCACTATAAAAAGGAATTTCAAAAACAAAACAAAAAAACAGGGAAATTCTTTACAATTCCTTCAGGGTCTCTGATGAAACCTGGAATGACCCTATCTACAACGACAGCTGGATGTGGCATAAGGAGGGACACTTGGGACTGAGACGATTGGTGAGATTGGGTAAGCAAATGCAGACCCTTTAAAGCAATAATGCATGGCACCCATTCCATGGGTCCCAACTCTCCAGGTTGAAGGGAATATTACTACAGCTATAACATGTATGGGAAACCTTGAGAACGGACACACTGTGAATACGAAAGGTTTCTAAAACTCAACGAATAGTCCCTATCCTGGTGCTCCGGTTTGACTTTCCATCTGCTTTACTATCAACCTCCCAACTTGGAGAGACAGCCCCTTTAACCTCCTGGTTCGCACATGTTGCCAATTTGGCAGAGGATGAAAGGGAAGAGGGAGACCAATGAGACAGTAGCTGTTAGGCATTTGGACGGGCATATATCACTGTAATTTCCCGGCAGGAAGAAGAATTAACCAAAGTCTCAGCCACCCATCGGGAACCAGCATAGGTCCTGAACCAAAATTTTGGACTTGCCGTCAGCTCACCAAAAACGAATTGAAAAATGGAGCTCAGGGGCACAGCAATTCACAAACTGGCCGAGTAATAAAGGGCAACTATCGTCCAAAAATCTGTTGAGGGAAGGCATCGAGGCGGACTTCAAAGCGAGGCAGAATATCAGGAAACAGATTTCAAGAGGTACGTTGGAATCGCCTTTAAAGCACAGGAAGAGGGGCAGAACTTCGACAATGATGCACTTGGCCAAAAAGGGCGTATGCGTTTTGTCCTGAATATATTCAGGAGAAAACGCATACGCCCTTTTTGGCCAAGCAAGCAAGTGGGCAATGCAAATCTGCACTACAAAGAAGTATCACTTCCCACCGGTCAAAAGGGACATCCACAAAAATCTGTAAAAACCAGAAAGGCAAGACAGGCCCTGGAGAACAGGGAGCCTTGTTATGTTGATGGGCGGGATGTAAATTGCCAACTGCCTCTCTGGAGGAGTACATTGTGTTCCCTAAAACAAGTAAAGAACAGAGCTACAGAGCCAAGGACACTTCCAGTCTAGGGAATACACCTTGGGAAAACTGAAATTCAATAAGACAGAGCCACCCCAAAATTTAGGGCTGCACAGCTTACAAGGACCTCAACTTGGGTACACCTTAAATATCCCAGGAAATATAAAAATGGTTCAAAAAATTGTGGTACTTACGTACGATGGAATATCCCTCAGCCATGAAATCAATGTCATAAGACCAGTAGCAGCAAAATGGGTGGATTCAGGTACGATGATTCTAAGTGAAATAAGTCACACAGAAAAAGAGACTTATCATAAGATATCACTTTTGAAGATCCTGTAAACGTGGCTACACTTGAACTGATTTAGGAAAGAGAACAGTGTCTCACATTTAGAAAACACTCTTATGCCTGCTTAAGGGGGAAGGAGAGGTGGGGTGATGCATAAAACCAGAGTTTGATATAAGCACAGGTACCGTTCCAAAAACCAACTATGGAATAGACAAGACCTACACCTCCTCAGTGAAAGGGACTCAAAACCCCATATTTCGCGCAGAGGAATATATCTGACTAGTAAGAATCTTAAAATCTATGTATTGATATGTCTCCATAAGGGAATCAAGTGTGTCTAGACTGGCATAAACATGGCAGCGAGAATCAGCTCAAACCCACTCTAAAAAGGAATTTCAAAAACAAAACACAAAAACTGGGAAATTCTTTACAATTCCTTCAGGGTCTCTGATGAAACCTGGAATGACCCTGTCTACAATGACAGCTGGTTGTGGCATAAGGAGGGACACTTGGGACTGAGACGATTGGTGAGATTGGGTGAGCAAATGCAGACCCTTTAAAGCACAAAGGCCAGGCACCCATTCCATGGGTCGCAACTCTGCAGGTTAAAGGGAATATTCCTACAGCTATAACATGTACGGGAAACCTAGAGAACGGACACACTGTGAATACGAAAGGTTTCTAAAACTCAACGAATAGTCCCTCTCCTGGTGCTCAGGTTTGATTTTCCATCTGCTTTACTATCAACCTCCCAACTTGGAGAGACAGCCCCTTTAACCTCCTGGTTTGCACAGGTTTCCAATTTGGCAGAGGATGAAAGGGAAGAGGGAGAACCAATGAGAGAGTAGCTGTTAGGCATTTGGACTGGCACATATCACTCTAAATTCCTAGCAGGAAGAAGAATTAACCAAAGTCTCAGCCACCCACCGGGAACCAGCATAGGTCCTGAACCAAAATTTTGGACTTGCGGTCAGCTCACAAAAAACGAGTTGAAAAATGGAGCTCAGGGGCACAGCAATTCACAAAATGGCCGAGTAATAAAGGAAAACTATCGTCCAAAAATCTGTTGAGGGAAGGCAACGAGGCGACTTGAAAGCGAGGCAGAATAGCAGGAAACAGATTTCAAGAGGTACGTTGGAATCACCTTTAAAGCACAGGAAGAGGGGCACAACTTCAACAATGATGCATTTGGCCAAAGAGGGCGTATGCGTTTTCTCCTGAATATATTCAGGAGAAAACGCATACGCCCTTTTTGGCCAAGCAAGCAAGCGGGCAATGCAAATCTGCACTACAAAGAAGTATCACTTCCCACCGGTCAAAAGGGACATACACAAAATGTGTAAAAACCAGAAAGGCAAGACAGGCCCTGGAGAACAGGGAGCCTTGTTATGCTGATGGGCGGGATGTAAATTGCCAACTGCCTCTCTGGAGGAGTGCATTGTGTTCCCTAAAACAAGCAAACAACAGAGCTACAGAGCCAAGGGCACTTCGTGTCTAGGGAATATTCCTTGGGAAAACTGAAAATCAATAAGACAGAGCCACCCCAAAATTTAGGTCTGCACTGCTTACAAGGACCTCAACTTGGGTACACCTTAAATATCCCAGGAAATATAAAAATGGTTCAAAAAATTGTGGTACTTACGTACGATGGAATATCCCTCAGCCATGAAATCAATGTCATAAGACCAGTAGCAGCAAAATGGGTGGATTCAGGTACGATGATTCTAAGTGAAATAAGTCACAGAGAAAAAGAAACTTATCATAAGATATCACTTATGAAGATCCTGTAAACATGGCTACACTTGAACTGAGTTAGGAAAGAGAACAGTGTCTCACATTTAGAAAATACTCTTATGCCTGCTTAAGGGGGAAGGAGAGGTGCGGTGATGCATAAAACCAGAGTTTGATATAAGCACAGGTACCGTTCCAAAAACCAACTATGGAATAGACAAGACCTACACCTTCCTCAGTGAAAGGGACTCAAAACCCCATATTTCCCGCAGAGGAATATATCTGACTAGTAAGAATCTTAAAACCTATGTATTGATATGTCTCCATAAGGGAATCAAGTGTGTCTAGACTGGCATAAACATGGCAGTGATAATCATCTCAAACCCACTATAAAAAGGAATTTCAAAAACAAAACAAATAAACTGGGAAATTCTTTACAATTCCTTCACGGTCTCTGATGAAACCTGGAATGACCCTATGTACAACGACAGCTGGATGTGGGATAAGGCTGGACACTTGGGACTGAGAGGATTGGTGAGATTTTGTGAGCAAATGCAGAACCTTCAAAGCAATAATGCATGGCAACCATTCCATGGGTCCCAACTCTCCAGGTTGAAGGGAATATTACTACAGCTATAACATGTACGGGAAACCTAGAGAACGAACACAGTGTGAATATGAAAGCTTTCTAAATCGCAACGAATATTCCCTCTCCTCGTGCTCCGGTTTGACTTTCCATCGGTTTTACTATCAATCTCCCAACTTGGAGAGACAGCCCCTTTAACCTCCTGGTTCGCACAGGTTGCCAATTTGGCAGAGGAAGAAAGGGAAGAGGGAGAACCAATGAGAGAGTAGCTGTTAGGCATTTGGACGGGCACATATCACACTAACTTCCCAGCAGAAAGAAGAATTAACCAAAGTCTCAACCCCCCACCGGTAACCAGCATAGGCCCTGAACCAAAATTTTGGACATGCGGTCAGCTCACAAAAAACGAGTTGATAAATGGAGCTCAGGGGCACAGCAATTCACAAACTGGCCGAGTAATAAAGGACAACTATCGTCCAAAAATCTGTTGAGGAAAGGCAACGAGGCGGACTTGAAGCGAGGCAGAATAGCAGGAATTAGATTTCAAGAGGTACGTTGGAATCGCCCTTAAAGCACAGGAAGAGGGGCACAACTTCGACAATGATGCACTTGGCCAAAAAGGGCGTATGCGTTTTCTCCTGAATATATTCAGGAGAAAATGCATACACCCTATTTTGCCAAGCAAGCAAGCGGGCAATGCAAATCTGCACTACAAAGAAGTATCACTTCCCACCGGTCAAAAGGGACATCCACAAAATGTGTAAAAACCAGAAAGGTAAGACAGGCCCTGGAGAACAGGGAGCCTTGTTATGCTGATGGGCGGGATGTACGTTGCCAACTGCCTCTCTGGAGGAGTGCATTGTGTTCCCTAAAACAAGTAAACAACAGATCAACAGAGCCATGGGCACTTCCAGTCTAGGGAATATACCTTGGGAAACCTGAAAATCAATTAGACAGAGCCACCCCAAAATTTAGGGCTGCACTGCTTACAAAAACCTCAACTTGGGTACACCTTAAATATCCCAGGAAATATAAAAATGGTTCAAAAAATTGTGGTACTTCCGTACGATGGAATATCCCTCAGCCATGCAATCAATGGCATAAGACCAGTAGCAGCAAAATGAGTGGATTGAGGTATGATGCTTCTAAGTGAAATAAGTCACACAGAAAAAGAAACTTATATTAAGATATCACTTATGAAGATCCTGTAAACATGGCTACACTTGAACTCAGTTAGGAAAGAGAACAGAGTCTCACCTTTGGAAAACACTCTTATGCCTGCTTAAGGGGGAATGAGAGGTGGGGTGATGCATAAAACCAGAGTTTGATATAAGCACAGGTACCATTCCAAAAACCAACTATGGAATAGACAAGACCTACACCTTCCTCAGTGAAAGGGACTCAAAACCCCATATTTCCCGCAGAGGAATATATATGACTAGTAAGAATCTTAAAACCTATGTATTGATATGTCTCCATAAGGGAATCAAGTGTGTCTAGACTGGCATAAACATGGCAGCGAGAATCAGCTCAAACCCACTATAAAAAGGAATTTCAAAAACAAAACAAAAAAACGGGGAAATTCTTTACAATTCCTTCAGGGTCTCTGATGAACCCTGTAATGACCCTATGGACAACGACAGCTGGATTTGGCATAAGGCTGGACACTTGGGACTGAGAGGATTGGTGAGATTGGGTGAGCAAATGCAGACCCTTTAAATCACAAATGCCTGGCACCCATTCCATGGGTCACAACTCTGCAGGTTAAAGGGAATATTCCTACAGCTATAACATGTACGGGAAACCTAGAGAACGGACACACTGTGAATACGAAAGGTTTCTAAATCTCAACGAATAGTCCCTCTCCTGGTGCTCTGGTTTGATTTTCCATCTGCTTTACTATCAAACTCCCAACTTGGAGAGACAGCCCCTTTAACCTCCTGGTTTGCACAGGTTTCCAATTTGGCAGAGGATGAAAGGGAAGAGTGAGAACCAATGAGAGAGTAGCTGTTAGGCATTTGGACTGGCACATATCACTCTAAATTTCTAGCAGGAAGAAGAATTAACCAAAGTCTCAGTCACCCACCGGGAACCAGCATAGGTCCGGAACCAAAATTTTGGACTTGCGGTCAGCTCATAAAAAACGAGTTGACAAATGGAGTTCAGGGGCACAGCAATTCACAAACTGGCCGAGTAATAAAGGACAACTATCGTCCAAAAATCTGTTGAGGGAAGGCAACGAGGCGACTTGAAAGCGAGGCAGAATAGCAGGAAACAGATTTCAAGAGGTACGTTGGAATCACCTTTAAAGCACAGGAAGAGGGGCACAACTTCAACAATGATGCACTTGGCCAAAAAGGGCGTATGTGTTTTCTCCTGAATATATTCAGGAGAAAACGCATACGCCCTTTTTGGCCAAGCAAGCAAGCGGGCAATGCAAATCTGCACTACAAAGAAGTATCACTTCCCACCGGTCAAAAGGGACATCCACAAAATGTGTAAAAACCAGAAAGGCAAGACAGGCCCTGGAGAACAGGGAGCCTTGTTATGCTGATGGGCGGGATGTAAATTGCCAACTGCCTCTCTGGAGGAGTGCATTGTGTTCCCTAAAACAAGCAAACAACAGAGCTACAGAGCCAAGGACACTTCCTGTCTAGGGAATATACCTTGGGAAAACTGAAAATCAATAAGACAGAGCCACCCCAAAATTTAGGTCTTCACTCCTTACAAGCACCTCAACTTGGGTACACCTTAAATATCCCAGGAAATATAAAAATGGTTCAAAAAATTGTGGTACTTACGTACGATGGAATATCCCTCAGCCATGAAATCAATGTCATAAGACCAGTAGCAGCAAAATGGTTGGATTCAGGTACGATGATTCTAAGTGAAATAAGTCACAGAGAAAAAGAAACTTATCATAAGATATCACTTATGAAGATCCTGTAAACATGGCTACACTTGAACTGAGTTAGGAAAGAGAACAGTGTCTCACATTTAGAAAACACTCTTATGCCTGCTTAAGGGGGAAGGAGAGGTGCGGTGATGCATAAAACCAGAGTTTGATATAAGCACAGGTACCGTTCCAAAAACCAACTATGGAATAGACAAGACCTACACCTTCCTCAGTGAAAGGGACTCAAAACCCCATATTTCCCGCAGAGGAATATATCTGACTAGTAAGAATCTTAAAACCTATGTATTGATATGTCTCCATAAGGGAATCAAGTGTGTCTAGACTGGCATAAACATGGCAGTGATAATCATCTCAAACCCACTATAAAAAGGAATTTCAAAAACAAAACAAATAAACTGGGAAATTCTTTACAATTCCTTCACGGTCTCTGATGAAACCTGGAATGACCCTATGTACAACGACAGCTGGATGTGGGATAAGGCTGGACACTTGGGACTGAGAGGATTGGTGAGATTTTGTGAGCAAATGCAGAACCTTTAAAGCAATAATGCATGGCAACCATTCCATGGGTCCCAACTCTCCAGGTTGAAGGGAATATTACTACAGCTATAACATATACGGGAAACCTAGAGAACGAACACACTGTGAATATGAAAGCTTTCTAAATCTCAACGAATATTCCCTCTCCTCGTGCTCCGGTTTGACTTTCCATCAGTTTTACTATCAATCTCCCAACTGGAGAGACAGCCCCTTTAACCTCCTGGTTCGCACAGGTTGCCAATTTGGCAGAGGATGAAAGGGAAGAGGGAGAACCAATGAGAGAGTAGCTGTTAGGCATTTGGACGGGCACATATCACTGTAATTTCCCGGCAGGAAGAAGAATTAACCAAAGTCTCAGCCCCGCACCGGTAACCAGCATAGGCCCTGAACCAAAATTTTGGACATGCGGTCAGCTCACAAAAAACGAGTTGATAAATGGAGCTCACGGGCACAGCAATTCACAAACTGGCCGAGTAATAAAGGACAACTATCGTCCAAAAATCTGTTGAGGGAAGGCAACGAGGCGGACTTGAAAGCGAGGCAGAATAGCAGGAATTAGATTTCAAGAGGTACGTTGGAATCGCCTTTAAAGCACAGGAAGAGGGGCACAACTTCGACAATGATGCACTTGGCCAAAAAGGGCGTATGCGTTTTCTCCTGAATATATTCAGGAGAAAATGCATACACCCTATTTTGCCAAGCAAGCAAGCGGGCAATGCAAATCTGCACTACAAAGAAGTATCACTTCCCACCGGTCAAAAGGGACATCCACAAAATGTGTAAAAACCAGAAAGGTAAGACAGGCCCTGGAGAACAGGGAGCCTTGTTATGCTGATGGGCGGGATGTACGTTGCCAACTGCCTCTCTGGAGGAGTGCATTGTGTTCCCTAAAACAAGTAAACAACAGATCAACAGAGCCATGGGCACTTCCAGTCTAGGGAATATACCTTGGGAAACCTGAAAATCAATTAGACAGAGCCACCCCAAAATTTAGGGCTGCACTGCTTAAAAGGACCTCAACTTGGGTACACCTTAAATATCCCAGGAAATATAAAAATGGTTCAAAAAATTGTGGTACTTCGGTACGATGGAATATCCCTCAGCCATGCAATCAATGGCATAAGACCAGTAGCAGCAAAATGAGTGGATTGAGGTATGATGCTTCTAAGTGAAATAAGTCACACAGAAAAAGAAACTTATATTAAGATATCACTTATGAAGATCCTGTAAACATGGCTACACTTGAACTCAGTTATGAAAGAGAACAGAGTCTCACCTTTGGAAAACACTCTTATGCCTGCTTAAGGGGGAATGAGAGGTGGGGTGATGCATAAAACCAGAGTTTGATATAAGCACAGGTACCATTCCAAAAACCAACTATGGAATAGTCAAGACCTACACCTTCCTCAGTGAAAGGGACTCAAAACCCCATATTTCCCGCAGAGGAATATATCTGACTAGTAAGAATCTTAAAACCTATGTATTGATATGTCTCCATAAGGGAATCAAGTGTGTCTAGACTGGCATAAACATGGCAGCGAGAATCAGCTCAAACCCACTATAAAAAGGAATTTCAAAAACAAAACAAAAAAACTGGGAAATTCTTTACAATTCCTTCAGGGTCTCTGATGAAACCTGTAATGACCCTATGTACAACGACAGCTGGATTTGGGATAAGGCTGGACACTTGGGACTGAGAGGATTGGTGAGATTGGGTGAGCAAATGCAGACCCTTTAAATCACAAATGCCTGGCACCCATTCCATGTGTCGCAACTCTGCAGGTTAAAGGGAATATTCCTACAGCTATAACATGTACGGGAAACCTAGAGAACGGACACACTGTGAATACGAAAGGTTTCTAAATCTCAACGAATAGTCCCTCTCCTGGTGCTCTGGTTTGATTTTCCATCGGCTTTACTGTCAACCTCCCAAATTGGAGAGACAGCCCCTTTAACCTCCTGGTTTGCACAGGTTTCCAATTTGGCAGAGGATGAAAGGGAAGAGTGAGAACCAATGAGGGAGTAGCTGTTAGGCATTTGGACTGGCACATATCACTCTAAATTCCTAGCAAGAAGAAGAATTAACCAAAGTCTCAGTCACCCACCGGGAACCAGCATAGGTCCTGAACCAAAATT
Organism: Hyperoodon ampullatus; assembly: GCF_949752795.1. NCBI lineage: Eukaryota > Metazoa > Chordata > Mammalia > Artiodactyla > Ziphiidae > Hyperoodon > Hyperoodon ampullatus. The sequence continues at coordinate 497,532 of NW_027640934.1, forward strand.
TTGGACTTGCGGTCAGCTCACAAAAAACGAGTTGAAAAATGGAGCTCAGGGGCACAGCAATTCACAAACTGGCCGAGTAATAAAGGAAAACTATCGTCCAAAAATCTGTTGAGGGAAGGCAACGAGGCGACTTGAAAGCGAGGCAGAATAGCAGGAAACAGATTTCAAGAGGTACGTTGGAATCACCTTTAAAGCACAGGAAGAGGGGCACAACTTCAACAATGATGCACTTGGCCAAAAAGGGCGTATGCGTTTTCTCCTGAATATATTCAGGAGGAAACGCATACGCCCTTTTTGGCCAAACAAGCAAGCGGGCAATGCAAATCTGCACTACAAAGAAGTATCACTTCCCACCGGTCAAAAGGGACATCCACAAAATGTGTAAAAACCAGAAAGGCAAGACAGGCCCTGGAGAACAGGGAGCCTTGTTATGCTGATGGGCGGGATGTAAATTGCCAACTGCCTCTCTGGAGGAGTGCATTGTGTTCCCTAAAACAAGCAAACAACAGAGCTACAGAGCCAAGGGCACTTCCTGTCTAGGGAATATACCTTGGGAAAACTGAAAATCAATAAGACAGAGCCACCCCAAAATTTAGGTCTGCACTGCTTACAAGGACCTCAACTTGGGTACACCTTAAACATCCCAGGAAATATAAAAATGGTTCAAAAAATTGTGGTACTTACGTACGATGGAATATCCCTCAGCCATAAAATCAATGTCATAAGACCAGTAGCAGCAAAATGGGTGGATTCAGGTACGATGATTCTAAGTGAAATAAGTCACAGAGAAAAAGAAACTTATCATAAGATATCACTTATGAAGATCCTGTAAACATGGCTACACTTGAACTGAGTTAGGAAAGAGAACAGTGTCTCACATTTAGAAAACACTCTTATGCCTGCTTAAAGGGGAAGGAGAGGTGCGGTGATGCATAAACCAGAGTTTGATATAAGCACAGGTACCGTTCCAAAAACCAACTATGGAATAGAAAAGACGTACACCTTCCTCAGTGAAAGGGACTCAAAACCCCATATTTCCCGCAGAGGAATATATCTGACTAGTAAGAATCTTAAAACCTATGTATTGATATGTCTCCATAAGGGAATCAAGTGTGTCTAGACTGGCATAAACATGGCAGTGATAATCATCTCAAACCCACTATAAAAAGGAATTTCAAAAACAAAACAAATAAACTGGGAAATTCTTTACAATTCCTTCACGGTCTCTGATGAAACCTGGAATGACCCTATGTACAACGACAGCTGGATGTGGGATAAGGCTGGACACTTGGGACTGAGAGGATTGGTGAGATTTTGTGAGCAAATGCAGAACCTTTAAAGCAATAATGCATGGCAACCATTCCATGGGTCCCAACTCTCCATGTTGAAGGGAATATTACTACAGCTATAACATATACGGGAAACCTAGAGAACGAACACACTGTGAATATGAAAGCTTTCTAAATCTCAACGAATATTCCCTCTCCTCGTGCTCCGGTTTGACTTTCCATCGGTTTTACTATCAATCTCCCAACTTGGAGAGACATCCCCTTTAACCTCCTGGTTCGCACAGGTTGCCAATTTGGCAGAGGATGAAAGGGAAGAGGGAGAACCAATGAGAGAGTAGCTGTTAGGCATTTGGACGGGCACATATCACTGTAATTTCCCGGCAGGAAGAAGAATTAACCAAAGTCTCAGCCCCGCACCGGTAACCAGCATAGGCCCTGAACCAAAATTTTGTACATGCGGTCAGCTCACAAAAAACGAGTTGATAAATGGAGCTCACGGGCACAGCAATTCACAAACTGGCCGAGTAATAAAGGACAACTCTCGTCCAAAAATCTGTTGAGGGAAGGCAACGAGGCGGACTTGAAAGCGAGGCAGAATAGCAGGAATTAGATTTCAAGAGGTACGTTGGAATCGCCTTTAAAGCACAGGAAGAGGGGCACAACTTCGACAATGATGCACTTGGCCAAAAAGGGCGTATGTGTTTTCTCCTGAATATATTCAGGAGAAAATGCATACACCCTATTTTGCCAAGCAAGCAAGCGGGCAATGCAAATCTGCACTACAAAGAAGTATCAATTCCCACCTGTCAAAAGGGACATCCACAAAATGTGTAAAAACCAGAAAGGTAAGACAGGCCCTGGAGAACAGGGAGCCTTGTTATGCTGATGGGCGGGATGTACGTTGCCAACTGCCTCTCTGGAGGAGTGCATTGTGTTCCCTAAAACAAGTAAACAACAGATCAACAGAGCCATGGGCACTTCCAGTCTAGGGAATATACCTTGGGAAACCTGAAAATCAATTAGACAGAGCCACCCCAAAATTTAGGGCTGCACTGCTTACAATGACCTCAACTTGGGTACACCTTAAATATCCCAGGAAATATAAAAATGGTTCAAAAAATTGTGGTACTTACGTACGATGGAATATCCCTCAGCCATGAAATCAATGTCATAAGACCAGTAGCAGCCAAATGGGTGGATTCAGGTACGATGATTCTAAGTCAAATAAATCACACAGAAAAAGAAACTTATATTAAGATATCACTTATGAAGATCCTGTAAACATGGCTACACTTGAACTGAGTTAGGAAAGAGAACAGTGTCTCACATTTAGAAAACACTCTTATGCCTGCTTAAGGGGTAAGGAGAAGTGGGGTGATGCATAAAACCAGAGTTTGATATAAGCACAGGTACCGTTCCAAAAACCAACTATGGAATAGACAAGACCTACACCTTCCTCAGTGAAAGGGACTCAAAACCCCATATTTCCCGCAGAGGAATATATCTGACTAGTAAGAATCTTAAAAGCTATGTATTGATATGTCTCCGTAAGGGAATCAGGTGTGTCTAGATTGGCATAAACATGGCAGCAAGAATCAGCTCAAACCCACCATAAAAAGGAATTTCAAAAACAAAACAAAAAAACTGGGAAATTCTTTACAATTCCTTCAGGGTCTCTGATGAAACCTGGAATGACCCTATCTACAACGACAGCTGGATGTGGCATAAGGAGGGACACTTGGGACTGACACGATTGGAGAGATTGGGTGAGCAAATGCAGACCCTTTAAAGCACAAATGCCTGGCACCCATTCCATGGGTCCCAACTCTCCAGGTTTAAAGGAATATTACTACAGCTATAACATGTACGGGAAACCTAGAGAACGGACACACTGTGAATACGAAAGGTTTCTAAAACTCAACGAATAGTCCCTCTCCTGGTGCTCCGGTTTGATTTTGCATCTGCTTTACTATCAACCTCCCAACTTGGAGAGACAGCCCCTTTAACCTCCTGGTTTGCACAGGTTTCCAATTTGGCAGAGTATGAAAGGAAATAGGGAGAACCAATGAGAGAGTAGCTGTTAGGCATTTGGACGGGCACATATCACCCTAACTTCCCGGCAGGAAGAAGAATTAACCAAAGTCTCAGCACCCCACCGGGAATAGCATAGGTCCTGAACCAAAATGTTGGACTTGCGGTCAGCTCACCAAAAACGAGTTGAAAAATGGAGCTCAGGGGCACAGCAATTCACAAACTGGCCGAGTAATAAAGGACAACTATCGTCCAAAAATCTTTTGAGGGAAGTCAACGAGGCGGACTTGAAAGCGAGGCAGAATAGCACGAAACAGATTTCAAGAGATACGTTGGAATCGCCTTTCAAGCACAGAAAGAGGGGCACAACTTCGACAATGATGCACTTGGCCAAAAAGGGCGTATGCGTTTTCTCCTGAATATATTCAGGAGAAAACGCATACGCCCTTTTTGGCCAAGCAAGCAAGCGGGCAATGCAAATCTGCACTACAAAGAAGTATCACTTTCCACCGGTCAAAAGGGACATCCACAAAATGTGTAAAAACCAGAAAGGCAAGACAGGCCCTGGAGAACAGGGAGCCTTGATATGCTGATGGGCGGGATGTAAATTGCCAACTGCCTCTCTGGGGGAGTGCATTGTGTTCCCTAAAACAAGTAAAGAACAGAGCTACAGAGCCAAGGGCACTTCCAGTCTAGGGAATATTCCTTGGGAAATCTGAAAATCAATAAGACAGAGCCACCCCAAATTTCAGGGCTGCACTGCTTACAAGGACCTCAACTTGGGTACACCTTAAATATCCCAGGAAATATAAAAATGGTTCAAAAAATTGTGGTACTTACGTATGATGGAATGTCCCTCAGCCATGAAATCAATGTCATAAGATCAGTAGCAGCAAAATGGGTGGATTCAGGTACGATGATTCTAAGTGAAATAAGTCACACAGAAAAAGAAACTTATCATAAGATATCACTTATGAAGATCCTGTAAACATGGCTACACTTGAACTGAGTTAGGAAAGAGAACAGTGTCTCACATTTAGAAAACACTCTTATGCCTGCTTAAGGGGGAAGGAGAGGTGGGGTGATGCATAAAACCAGAGTTTTATATAAGCACAGGTACTGTTCCAAAAACCAACTATGGAATAGACAAGACCTACACCTTCCTCAGTGAAAGGGACTCAAAACCCCATATTTCCTGCAGAGGAATATATCTGACTTGTAAGAATCTTAAAACCTATGTATTGATATGTCTCCGTAAAGGAATCAAGTGTGTCTAGACTGGCATAAACATGGCAGCGAGAATCAGCTCAAACACAGTATAAAAAGGAATTTCAAAAACAAAACAAAAAAACTAGGAAATTCTTTACAATTCCTTCAGGGTCTCTGATGAATCCTGGAATGACCTTATCTAAAACGACAGCTGGATGTGGCATAAGGCTGGACACTTGGGACTGAGAGGATTGGTGAGATTGGTTGAGCAAATGCAGACCCTTTAAAGCAATAATGCATGGCACCCATTCCATGGGTCCCAACTCTCCAGGTTGAAGGGAATATTACTACAGTTATAACATGTACGGGACACCTAGAGAACGGACACACTGTGAATACGAAAGGTTTCTAAATCTCAACGAATAGTCCCTCTCCTGGTGCTCCGGTTTGACTTTCCGTCTGCTTTATTATCAACCTCCCAACTTGGAGAGACAGCCCCTTTAACCTCCTGGTTCGCACAGGTTGCCAATTTGGCAGAGGATGAAAGGGAAGTGGGAGAACCAATGAGAGAGTAGCTGTTAGGCATTTGGACGGGCACATATCACTGTAATTTCCCGGCAGGAAGAAGAATTAACCAAAGTCTCAGCCACCCACCGGGAACCTGTATAGGCCCTGAAACAAAATTTTGGACTTGCGGTCAGCTCACCAAAAACGAGTTGAATAATGGAGCTCAGGGGCACAGCAATTCACAAACTGGCCGAGTAATAAAGGACAACTATCATCCAAAAATCTGTTGAGGGAAGGCAATGAGGCGGACCTGAAAGCGAGGCAGAAGTGCAGGAAACAGATTTCAAGAGGTACGTTGGAATCGCCTTTAAAGCACAGGAAGAGGGGCACAACTTCGACAATGATGCACTTGGCCAAAATGGGCGTATGCGTTTTCTCCTGAATATATTCAGGAGAAAACGCATACCCCCTTTTTGGCCAAGCAAGCAAGCGGGCAATGCAAATCTGCACTACAAAGAAGTATCACTTCCCACCGGTCAAAAGGGACATCCACAAAATATGTAAAACCCAGAAATGCAAGACAGGCCCTGGAGAACAGGGAGCCTTGTTATGCTGATGGGCGGGATGTAAACTGCCAACTGCCTCTCAGGAGGAGTGCATTGTGTTCCCTAAAACAAGTAAAGAAGAGAGCTACAGAGCCAAGGGCACTTCCAGTCTAGGGTATATACCTTGGGAAAACTGAAAATCAATAAGACAGAGCCACCCCAAAATTAGGGCTGCACTGCTTACAAGGACCTCAACTTGGGTTCACCTTAAATATCCCAGGAAATATAAAAATGGTTCAAAAAATTGTCGTACTTACGTACAATGGAATATCCCTCAGCCATGAAATCAATGTCATAAGACCAGTAGCAGCAAAATGGGTGGATTCAGGTACGATGATTCTAAGTGAAATAAGTCACACAGAAAAAGAAACTTATCATAAGATATCACTTATGAAGATCCTGTAAACATGGCTACACTTGAACTGAGTTAGGAAAGAGAACAGTGTCTCACATTTAGAAAACACTCTTATGCCTGATTAAGGGGGAAGGAGAGGTGGGGTGATGCATAAAACCAGAGTTTGATATAAGCACAGGTACCGTTCCAAAAACCAACTATGGAATAGACAAGACCTACACCTTCCTCAGTGACAGGGACTCAAAACACCATATTTCCCACAGAGGAATATATCTGACTAGTAAGAATCTTAAAACCTATGTATTGATATGTCTCCGTAAGGGAATCAAGTGTGTCTAGACTGGCATAAACATGGCAGCGAGAATCAGCTCAAACCCACTATGAAAAGGAATTTCAAAAACAAAACAAAAAAACTGGGAAATTCTTTACAATTCCTTCACGGTCTCTGATGAAACCTGGAATGACCCTATCTACAACGACAGCTGGATGTGGCATAAGGCTGGACACTTGTGACTGAGAGGTTTGATGAGATTGGTTGAGCAAATGCAGACCCTTTAAAGCAATAATGCATGGCACCCATTCCATGGGTCCCAACTCTCCAGGTTGAAGGGAATATTACTACAGCTATAACATGTATGGGAAACCTAGAGAACGGACACACTGTGAAATCGAAAGGTTTCTAAAACTCAACGAATAGTCCGTCTCCTGCTGCTCCGGTTTGACTTTCCATCTGCTTTACTATCAGCCTCCCAACTTGGAGAGACAGCCCCTTTAACCTCCTGTTTCGCACAGGTTGCCAATTTGGCAGAGGTTGAAAGGGAAGAGGGACAACCAATGAGAGAGAAGCTGTTAGGCATTTGGACGGGCACATATCACTGTAATTTCCCGGCAGGAAGAAGAACAAACCAAAGTCTCTGCCACCCACTGGGAACCAGTATAGGTCCTGAACCAAAATTTTGGACTTGCGGCCAGCTCACCAAAAACGAGTTGAAAAATGGAGCTCAGGGGCACAGCAATTCACAAACTGGCCGAGTAATAAAGGACAACTATCGTCCAAAAATCTGTTGAGGGAAGGCAACGAGGCGGACTTGAAAGCGAGGCAGAATAGCAGGAAACAGATTTCCAGAGGTACGTTGGAATCACCTTTAAAGCACAGGAAGAGGGGCACAACTTCGACAATGATGCACTTGGCCAAAAAGGGCGTATGAGTTTTCTCCTGAATATATTCAGGAGAAAACGCATACGCCCTTTTTGGCCAAGCAAGCAAGCGGGCAATGCAAATCTGCACTACAAAGAAGTATCACTTCCCACCGGTCAAAAGGGACATCCACAAAATGTGTAAAATCCAGAAAGGCAAGACAGGTCCTGGAGAACAGGGAGCCTTGTTATGCTTATGGGCGGCATGTAAATTGCCAACTGCCTCTCTGGAGGAGTGCATTGTGTTCCCTAAAACAAGTAAAGAACAGAGCTACAGAGCCAAGGGCACTCCCTGTCTAGGGAATATACCTTGGGAAAACTGAAAATCAATAAGACAGAGCCACCCCAAAATTTAGGGCTGCACTGCTTACAAGGACCTCAATTTGGGTACACCTTAAATATCCCAGGAAATATAAAAATGGTTCAAAAATTGTCGTACTTACGTACGATGGAATATCCCTCAGCCATGAAATCAATGTCATAAGACCAGTAGCAGCAAAATGGGTGGATTCAGGTACGATGATTCTAAGTGAAATAAGTCACACAGAAAAAGAAACTTATCATAAGATATCACTTATGAAGATCCTGTAAACATGGCTACACTTGAACTGAGTTAGGAAAGAGAACAGTGTCTCACATTTAGAAAACACTCTTATGCCTGCTTAAGGGGGAAGGAGAGTTGGGGTGATGCATAAAACCAGAGTTTGATATAAGCACAGGTACCGTTCCAAAAACCAACTATGGAATAGACAAGACCTACACCTTCCTCAGTGAAAGGGACTCAAAACCCCATATTTCCCGCAGAGGAATATATCTGACTAGTAAGAATCTTAAAACCTATGTATTGATATGTCTCCGTAAGGGAATCAAGTGTGTCTAGACTGGCATAAACATGGCAGCGAGAATCAGCTCAAACCCACTATAAAAAGGAATTTCAAAAACAAAACAAAAAAAACTGGGAAATTCTTTACAATTCCTTCAGGGTCTCTGATGAAACCTGGAATGACCCTATCTACAACGACAGCTGGATGTGGCATAAGGCGGGACACTTGGGACTGAGACGGTTGGTGAGATTGGGTGAGCAAATGCAGACCCTTTAAAGCAATAATGCATGGCACCCATTCCATGGGTCCCAACTCTCCAGGTTGAAGGGAATATTACTACAGCTATAACATGTACGGGAAACCTAGAGAACGGACACACTGTGAATACGAAAGGTTTCTAAAACTCAACTAATAGTCCCTCTCCTGGTGCTCCGGCTTGACTTTACACCTGCTTTACTATCATCCTCCCAACTTGGAGAGACAGCCGCTTTAACCTCCTGGTTCGCACAGGTTGCCAATTTGGCAGAGGATGAAAGGGAAGAGGGAGAACCAATGAGAGAGTAGCTGTTAGGCATTTGAATGGGCACATACCACTGTAATTTTCCGGCAGGAAGAACAATTAACCAAACTCTCAGCCCCCCACCGGGAACCAGCATAGGGCCTGAACCAAAATTTCGGACTTGCGGTCAGCTCACCAAAAACGACTTGATAAATGGAGCTCAGGGGCACAGCAATTCACAAACTGGCCGAGTAATAAAGGACAACTATCGTCCAAAAATCTGTTGAGGGAAGTCAACGAGGCGGACTAGAAAGCGAGGCAGAAAAGCAGGAAACAGATTTCAAGAGGTACGTTGGAATCGCCTTTAAAGCACAGGAAGAGGGGCACAACTTCGACAATGATGCACTTGGCCAAAAAGGGCGTATGCGTTTTCTCCTGAATATATTCAGGAGAAAACGCATACGCCCTTTTTGGCCAAGCAAGCAAGCGGGCAATGCAAATCTGCACTACAAAGAACTATCATTTCCCACCGGTCTAAAGGGACATCCACAAAATGTGTAAAAACCAGAAATGCAAGACAGGCCCTGGAGAACAGGGAGCCTTGTTATGCTGATGGGCGGGATGTAAATTGCCAACTGCCTCTCTGGAGGAGTACATTGTGTTCCCTAAAAATGTTAAGAACAAAGCTACAGAGCCAAGGGCACTTCCAGTCTAGGGAATATACCTTGGGAAAACTGAAAATCAATAAGACAGAGACACCCCAAAATTTAGGGCTGCACTGCTTACAAGGACCTCAACTTGGGTACACCTTAAATATCCCAGGAAATATAAAAATGGTTCAAAAAATTGTGGGACTTACGTACGATGGAATATCCCTCAGCCATGAAATCAATGACATAAGACCAGTAGCAGCAAAATGGGTGGATTCAGGTACGATGATTCTAAGTGAAATAAGTCACACAGAAAAAGAAACTTATCATAAGATATCACTTATGAAGATCCTGTAAACATGGCTACACCTGAACTGAGTTAGGAAAGAGAACAGTGTCTCACATTTAGAAAACACCCTTATGCCTGCTTAAGGGGTAAGGAGAGGTGGGGTGATGCATAAAACCAGAGTTTGATATAAGCATCGGTACCGTTCCAAAAACCAACTATGGAATAGACAAGACCTACACCTTCCTCAGTGAAAGGGACTCAAAACACCATATTTCCTGCAGAGGAATATATCTGACTAGTAAGAATCTTAAAACCTATGTATTGATATGTCTCCGTAAGGGAATCAAGTGTGTCTAGACTGGCATAAACATGGCAGCGAGAATCAGCTCAAACCCACTATAAAAGGGAATTTCAAAAACAAAACCAAAAAACTGGCAAATTCTTTACAATTCCTTCAGGGTCACTGATGAAACCTGGAATGACCCTATCTACAATGACAGCTGGAAGTGGCATAAGGCTGGACACTTAGGACTGAGAGGATTGTTGAGATTGGGTGAGCAAATGCAGACCCTTTAAAGCAATAATGCATGGCACACATTCCATGGGTCCCAACTCTCCAGGTTGAAGGGAATATTACTACAGCTATAACATGTACGGGAAACCTAGAGAACGGACACTCTGTGAATACGAATGGTTTCTAAAACTCAATGAATAGTCCCTCTCTTGGTGCTCCGGTTTGACTTTCCATCTGCTTTACTATCAACCTCCCAACTTGGAGAGACAGCCCCTTTAACCTCCTGGTTCGCACAGGTTGCCAATTTGGCAGAGGATGAAAGGGAAGAGGGAGAACCAATGAGAGAGTAGCTCTTAGGCATTTCGACGGGCACATATCACTGTAATTTCCCGCAGGAAAAAGAATTAAACAAAGTCTCAGCCTCCCCCCGGGAACCAGTATAGGTCCTGAACCAAAATTTTGAACTTGCGATCAGCTCACCAAAAACGAGTTGAAAAAAGGAGCTCAGGGGCACAAAATTCACAAACTGGCCGAGTAATAAAGGACAACTATCGTCCAAAAATCTGTTGAGGGAAGGCAACGAGGCGGACTTGAAAGCGAGGCAGAATAGCAGGAAACAGATTTCAAGAGGTATGTTGGAATCGCCTTTAAAGCACAGGAAGAGGGGCACAACTTCGACAATGATGCACTTGGCCAAAAAGTGCGTATGCGTTCTCTCCTGAATATATTCAGGAGAAAACGCATACGCCCTTTTTGGCCAAGCAAGCAAGCGGGCAATGCAAATCTGCACTACAAAGAAGTGTCACTTCCCACCGGTCAAAAGGGACATCCACAAAATGTTTAAAAACCAGAAAGGCAAGACAGGCCCTGGAGAACAGGGAGCCTTGTTATGCTGATGGGCAGGATGTAAATTGCCAACTGCCTCTCTGGAGGAGTACATTGTGTTCCCTAAAACAAGAAAAGAACAAAGCTACAGAGCCAAGGGCACTTCCAGTCTAGGGAATATACCTTGGGAAAACTGAAAATCAATAAGACATAGCCACCCCAAAATTTAGGGCTGCACTGCTTACAAGGACCTCAACTTGGGTACACCTTAAATATCCCAGGAAATATAAAAATGGTTCAAAAAATTGTGGTACTTACGTACGATGGAATATCCCTCTGCCATGAAATCAATGTCATAAGACCATTAGCAGCAAAATGGGTGGATTCAGGTACGATGATTCTAAGTGAAATAAGTCACACAGAAAAAGAAACTTATCATAAGATATCACTTATGAAGATCCTGTAAACATGGCTACACTTGAACTGAGTTAGGAAAGAGAACAGTGTCTCACATTTAGAAAACACGCTTATGCCTGCTTAAGGGGTAAGGAGAGGTGGGGTGATGCATAAAACCAGAGTTTGATATAAGCACAGGTACCGTTCCAAAAACCAACTATGGAATAGACAAGACCTACACCTTCCTCAGTGAAAGGGACTCAAAACCCCATATTTCTCGCAGAGGAATATATCTGACTAGTAAGAATCTTAAAAACTATGTATTGATGTGTCTCCATAAGGGAATCAAGTTTGTCTAGACTGGCATAAACATGGCAGCGAGAATCAGCTGAAACCCACTATAAAAAGGAATTTCAAAAACAAAACTAAAAAACTGGGATACTCTTTACAATTCCTTCAGGGTCTCTGATGAAAGCTGGAATGACACTATCTACAACAACAGCTGGATGTGGCATAAGGCTGGACACTTGGGACTGAGAGGATTGGTGAGATTGGGTGAGGAAATGCAGACACTTTAAAGCACAAATGCATGGCACCCATTCCATGGGTCCCAACTCTCCAGGTTGAAGGGAATATTACTACAGCTATAACATGTACAGGAAACCTAGAGAACGGACACACTGTGAATACGAAAGGTTTCTAAAACTCAACGAATAGTCCCTCTCCTGGTGCTCCGATTTGACTTTCCATCTGCTTTACTATCAACCTCCCAACTTGGAGAGACAGCCCCTTTATCCTCCTGGTTCGCACAGGTTGACAATTTGGCAGAGGATGAAAGGGAAGAGGGAGAACCAATGAGAGAGTAGCTGTTAGGCATTTGGACGGGCACATATCACTCTAATTTCCCAGCAGGAAAAAGAATTAACCAAAGTGTCAGCCACCCACCAAGAATCAGCAAAGGTCCTGAACCAAAATTTTGGACTTGCGGTCAGCTCACCAAAAACGACTTGAAAAATAGAGCTCAGGGGCACAGCAATTCACAAACTGGCCGAGTAATAAAGGACAACTATCGTCCAGAAATCTGTTGAGGGAAGGCAATGAGGCGGATTGAAAGCGAGGCAGAATAGCAGGAAACAGATTTCAACAGGTACGTTGGAATCACCTTTAAAGCACAGGAAGAGGGGCACAACTTCGACAATGATGCACTTGGCCAAAAAGGGCGTATGCGTTTTCTCCTGAATATATTCAGGAGAAAACGCATACGCCCTTTTTGGCCAAGCAAGCAAGCGGGCAATGCAAATCTGCACTACAAAGAAGTATCACTTCCCACCGGTCAAAAGGGACATCCACAAAATGTGTAAAAACCAGAAAGGCAAGACAGGCCCTGGAGAACAGGGAGCCTTGTTATGCTGATGGGCAGGATGTAAATTGCCAACTGCCTCTCTGGAGGAGTGCATTGTGTTCCCTAAAACGAGTAAACAGCAGAGCTACAGAGCCAAGCGCACTTCCAGTGTAGGGAATATACCTTGGGAAAACTGACAATCAATAAGACAGAGCCACCCCAAAATTTAGGGCTGCACTGCTTACAAGGACCTCAACTTGGGTACACCTTAAATATCCCAGGAAATATAAAAATGGTTCAAAAAATTGTGGTGCTTACGTACGATGGAATATCCCTCAGCTATGAAATCAATGTCATAAGACCAGTAGCAGCAAAATGGGTGGATTCAGGTACGATGATTCTTAGTGAAATAAGTCACACAGAAAAAGAAACTTATCATACGATATCACTTATGAAGATACTGTAAACATGGCTACACTTGAACTGAGTTAGGAAAGAGAACAGTGTCTCACATTTAGAAAACACTCTTATGCCTGCTTAAGGGGGAAGGAGAGGTGGGGTGATGCATAAAACCAGAGTTTGATATAAGCACAGGTACCGTTCCAAAAACCAACTATGGAATAGACAAGACCTACACCTTCCTCAGTGAAAGGGACTCAAAACCCCATATTTCCCACAGAGGAATATATCTGACTTGTAAGAATCTTAAAACCTATGTATTGATATGTCTCCGTAAGGGAATCAAGTGTGTCTAGACTGGCATATACATGGCAGCGAGAATCAGCTGAAACACACTATAAAAAGGAATTTCAAAAGAAAACAAAAAAAACTGGGAAATTCTTTACAATTCCTTTAGGGTCTCTGATGAAACCTGGAATGACCCTATCTACAATGACAGCTGGATGTGGCATAAGTAGGGACAGTTGGGACTGAGACGACTGTTGAGATTCGGTGAGCAAATGCAGACACTTTAAAGCAGAAATGCATGGCACCCATTCCATGGGTCCCAGCTCTCCAGGTTATAGGGAATATTACTACAGCTATAACATGTACGGGAAACCTAGAGAACAGACACACTGTGAATTACAAAGGTTTCTAAAACTCAACGAATAGTCCTTCTCCTGGTGCTCCGGTTTGACTTTCCATCTGCTTTACTATCAACCTCCTAACTTGGAGAGACAGCCCCTTTAACCTCCTGGTTCGCACAGGTTGCCAATTTGGCAGAGGATGAAAGGGAAGAGGGAGAACCAATGAGAGAGTAGCTCTTAGGCATTTCGACGGGCACATATCACTGTAATTTCCCGCAGGAAAAAGAATTAAACAAAGTCTCAGCCTCCCCCCGGGAACCAGTATAGGTCCTGAACCAAAATTTTGAACTTGCGATCAGCTCAACAAAAACGAGTTGAAAAAAGGAGCTCAGGGGCACAAAATTCACAAACTGGCCGAGTAATAAAGGACAACTATCGTCCAAAAATCTGTTGAGGGAAGGCAACGAGGCGGACTTGAAAGCGAGGCAGAATAGCAGGAAACAGATTTCAAGAGGTATGTTGGAATCGCCTTTAAAGCACAGGAAGAGGGGCACAACTTCGACAATGATGCACTTGGCCAAAAAGTGCGTATGCGTTCTCTCCTGAATATATTCAGGAGAAAACGCATACGCCCTTTTTGGCCAAGCAAGCAAGCGGGCAATGCAAATCTGCACTACAAAGAAGTGTCATTTCCCACCGGTCAAAAGGGACATCCACAAAATGTTTAAAAACCAGAAAGGCAAGACAGGCCCTGGAGAACAGGGAGCCTTGTTATGCTGATGGGCAGGATGTAAATTGCCAACTGCCTCTCTGGAGGAGTACATTGTGTTCCCTAAAACAAGAAAAGAACAAAGCTACAGAGCCAAGGGCACTTCCAGTCTAGGGAATATACCTTGGGAAAACTGAAAATCAATAAGACATAGCCACCCCAAAATTTAGGGCTGCACTGCTTACAAGGACCTCAACTTGGGTACACCTTAAATATCCCAGGAAATATAAAAATGGTTCAAAAAATTGTGGTACTTACGTAAGATGGAATATCCCTCTGCCATGAAATCAATGTCATAAGACCATTAGCAGCAAAATGGGTGGATTCAGGTACGATGATTCTAAGTGAAATAAGTCACACAGAAAAAGAAACTTATCATAAGATATCACTTATGAAGATCCTGTAAACATGGCTACACTTGAACTGAGTTAGGAAAGAGAACAGTGTCTCACATTTAGAAAACACTCTTATGCCTACTTAAGGGGGAAGGAGAGGTGGGGTGATGCATAAAACCAGAGTTTGATATAAGCACTGGTACCGTTCCAAAAACCAACTATGGAATAGACAAGACCTACACCTTCCTCAGTGAAAGGGACTCAAAACCCCATATTTCCCGCAGAGTAATATATCTGACTAGTAAGAATCTTAAAACCTATGTATTGAAATGTCTCCGTAAGGGAATCAAGTGTGTCTAGACTGGCATAAACATGGCAGCGAGAATCAGCTCAAACCCACTATAAAAAGGAATTTCAAAAACAAAACAAAAAAACTGGGAAATTCTTTACAATTCCTTCAGGGTCTCTGATGAAACCTGGAATGACCCTATCTACAACGACAGCTGGATGTGGCATAAGGCTGGACACTTGGGACTGAGAGGATTGGTGAGATTGGGTGAGCAAATGCAGACCCTTTAAAGCAATAATGCATGGCACCCTTTCCATGGGTTCCAACTCTCCAGGTTGAAGGGAATATTACTACAGTTATAACATGTACAGGAAACCTAGAGAACGGACACACTGTGAATATGGAAGGTTTCTAAAACACAATGAATAGTCCCTCTCCTGGTGCTCCGGTTTGACTTTCCGTCTGCTTTACTATCAACCTCCCAACTTGGAGAGACAGCCCCTTTAACCTCCTGGTTCGCACAGGTTTCCAATTTGGCAGAGCATGAAAGGGAAGAGGGAGAACCAATGAGAGAGTAGCTGTTAGGCATTTGGACGGGCACATATCACTGTAATTTCCCGGCAGGAAGAAGTATTAACCAAAGTCTCAGCCACTCACCGGGAACCAGTATAGGTGCTGAACCAAAATTTTGGACTTGCGGTCAGCTCAGCAAAAACGAGTTGAATAATGGAGCTCAGGGGCACAGCAATTCACAAACTGGCCGAGTAAGAAAGGATATCTATCGTCCAAAAATCTGTTGAGGGAAGGCAACGAGGCGGACTTGAAAGCGAGGCAGAATAACAGGAAACAGATTTCAAGAGGAACGTTGGAATTGCCTTTAAAGCACAGGAAGAGGGGCACAACTTCGACAGTGATGCACTTGGCCAAAAAGGTCATATGCGTTCTCTCCTGAATATATTCAGGAGAAAACGCATACGCCCTTTTTGGCCAAGCAAGCAAGCGGGCAATGCAAATCTGCACTACAAAGAAGTATCACTTCCCACCGGTCAAAAGGGACATCCACAAAATGTGTAAAAACCAGAAAGGCAAGACAGGCCCTGGAGAACAGGGAGCCTTGTTATGCTGATGGGCGGGATGTAAATTGCCAACTGCCTCTCTGGAGGAGTACATTGTGTTCCCTAAAACAAGTAAAGAACAAAGCTACAGAGCCAAGGGCACTTCCAGTCTAGGGAATATACCTTGGGAAAACTGAAAATCAATAAGACAGAGCCACCCCAAAATTTAGGGCTGCACTGCTTACAAGGACCTCAACTTGGGTACTCCTTAAATATCCCAGGAAATATAAAAATGATTCAAAAAATTGTGGTATTATGTACGATGGAATATCCCTCAGCCGTGAAATCAATGTCATAAGACCAGTAGTAGCAAAATGGGTGGATTCAGGTACGATGATTCTAAGTGAAATAAGTCACACAGAAAAAGAAACTTATCATAAGATATCACTTATGAAGATCCTGTAAACATGGCTACACTTGAACTGAGTTAGGAAAGAGAACAGCGTCTCACCTTTAGAAAACACTCTTATGCCTGCTTAAGGGGGAAGGAGAGGTGGGGTGATGCATAAAACCAGAGTTTGATATAAGCATAGGTACCGTTCCAAAAACCAACTATGGAATAGAAAAGACCTACACCTTCCTCAGTGAAAGGGACTCAAAACCCCATATTTCCCGCAGAGGAATATATCTGACTAGTAAGAATCTTAAAACCTATGTATTGATATGTCTCCGTAAGGGAATCAAGTGTGTCTAGACTGGCATAAACATGGCAGCGAGAATCAGCTCAAACCCACTATAAAAAGGAATTTCAAAAACAAAACAAAAAAACTGGGAAATTCTTTACAATTCCTTCAGGGTCTCTGATGAAAGCTGGAATGACCCTATCTACAACAACAGCTGGATGTGGCATAGGAGGGACACTTGGGACTGAGGCGAATGGTGAGATTGGGTGAGCAAATGCAGACCCTTTAAATCACAAATGCCTGGCACCCATTCCATGGGTCCCAACTCTCCAGGTTGAACGGAATATTACTACAGCTATAACATGTACAGGAAACCTAGAGAATGGACACACTGTGAATACGAAAGGTTTCTAAAACTCAACGAATAGTCCCTCTCCTGGTGCTCCGGTTTGACTTTCCATCTGCTTTACTATCAACCTCCCAACTTGGAGAGACAGCCCCTTTAACCTCCTGGTTCGCACAGGTTGCCAATTTGGCAGAGGATGAAAGGGAAGAGGGAGAACCAATGAGAGATTAGCTGTTAGGCATTTGGACGGGCACATATCACTGGAATTTACCAGCAGGAAGAAGAATTAACCAAAGTCTCAGCCACCCACCGGGAACAAGTATAGGTCCTGAACCAATAATTTGGACTTGCGGTCAGCTCACCAAAACCGAGTGGAAAAATGGAGCTCAGGGGCACAGCAATTCACAAACTGGCCGAGTAATAAAGGACAACTATCTTCCAAAAATCTGTTGAGGGAAGGCAACGAGGCGGACTTGAAAGCGAGGCAGAATAGCAGGAAACAGATTTCAAGAGGTACGTTGGAATCGCCTTTAAAGCACAGGAAGAGGGGCACAACTTGGACAATGATGCACTTGGCCAAAAAGGGCGTATGCGTTTTCTCCTGAATATATTCAGGAGAAAACGCATACGCCCTTTTTGGCCAAGCAAGCAAGCGGGCAATGTAAATCTGCACTACAAAGAAGTATCACTTCCCACCGGAAAAAAGTGACATCCACAAAACGTGTAAAAACCAGAAAGGCAAGACAGGCCCTGGAGAACAGGGAGCCTTGTTATGCTGATGGGCGGGATGTAAATTGCCAACTGCCTCTCTGGAAGAGTGCATTGTGTTCCCTAAAACAAGTAAAGAACAGAGCTACAGAGCCAAGGGCACTTCCAGTCTAGGGAATATACCTTGGGAAAACTGAAAATCAATAAGACAGAGCCACCCCAAAATTTAGGGCTGCACTGCTTACCAAGACCTCAACTTGGGTAGGCCTTAAGTATCAAGGGAAATATAAAAATGGTTCAAAAAATTGTGGTACTTACGTACGATGGAATATCCCTCAGCCATGAAATCATTGGCATAAGAGCAGTAGCAGCAAAATGGGTGGATTCAGGTACGGTGATTCTAATTGAAATAAGTCACACAGAAAAAGAAACTTATCATAAGATATCACTTATGAAGATCCTGTAAACAGGGCTACACTTGAACTGAGTTAGGAAAGAGAACAGTGTCTCACCTTTAGAAAACACTCTTATGACTGCTTAAGGCGGAAGGAGAGGTGGGGTGATAAATAAAACCAGAGTTTGATATAAGCACAGGTACCGTTCCAAAAACCAACTATGGAATAGTCAAGACCTACACCTTCCTCAGTGAAAGGGACTCAAAACCCCATATTTCCCGCAGAGGAATATATCTGACTAGTAAAAATCTTAAAACCTATGTATTGATATGTCTCCGTAAGGGAATCAAGTGTGTCTAGACTGGCATAAACATGGCAGCGAGAAGCAGCTCAAACCCACTATAAAAAGGAATTTCAAAAACAAAACAAAAAAACTGGGAAATTCTTTACAATTCCTTCAGGGTCTCTGATGAAACCTGGAATGACCCTTTCTAAAACGACAGCTGGATGTGGCATAAGGCTGGACACTTGGGACTGAGAGGATTGGTGAGATTGGGTGAGCAAATGCAGACCCTTTAAAGCAATAATGCCTGGCACCCATTCCATGGGTCCCAACTCTCCAGGTTGAAGGGAATATTACTACACTTATAACATGTACGGGAAACCTAGAGAACGGACACACTGTGAATACGAAAGGTTTCTAAAACTCAACGAATAGTCCCTCTCCTGGTGCTCCGGTTTGACTTTCCATCTGCTTTACTATCAATCTCCCAACTTGGAGAGACAGCCCCTTTAACCTCCTGGTTCGAACAAGTTGCCAATTTGGCAGAGGATGAAAGGGAAGAGGGAGAACCAATGAGAGAGTAGCTGTTAGGCATTTGGACGGGCACATATCACTCTAACTTCCCGGCAGGAAGAAGAATTAAGCAAAGTCTCAGCCCCGCACTGAGAACCAGCATAGATCCTGAACCAAAATTTTGGACTTGAGATCAGCTCACCGAAAACGAGTTGAAAAATGGAGCTCAGGGGCACAGCAATTCACAAACTGGCCGAGTAATAAAGGACAACTATCGTCCAAAAATCTGTTGAGGGAAGGCAACGAGGCGGACTTGAAAGCGAGGCAGAATAGCAGGAAACAGATTTCAAGAGGTACGTTGGAATCGCCTTTAAAGCACAGGAAGAGGGGCACAACTTCGACAATGATGCACTTGGCCAAAAAGGGCATATGCGTTTTCCCCTGAATATATTCAGGAGAGAACGCATACGCCCTTTTTGGCCAAGCAAGCAAGCGGGCAATGCAAATCTGCACTACAAAGAAGTATCACTTCCCACCTGTCAAAAGGGACCACCACAAAATGTGTAAAAACCAGAAAGGCAAGACAGGCCCTGGAGAACAGGAATCCTTGTTATGCAGATGGCGGGATGTAAATTGCCAACTGCCCCTCTGGAGGAGTACATTGTGTTCCCTAAAACAAGGAAAAGAACAGAGCTACAGAGCCAAGGGCACTTCCAGTCTAGGGAATATACCTTGAGTAAACTGAAAATCAATAAGTCAGAGCCACCCCAAAATTTAGGGCTGCACTGCTTACAAGGACCTCAACTTGGGTACACCTTAAATATCCCAGGAAATATAAAAATGGTTCAAAAAATTGTGGTACTTACGTACGATGGAATATCCCTCAGCCATGAAATCAATGTCATAAGACCAGTAGCAGCAAAATGGGTGGATTCAGGTACGATGATTCTAAGTGAAATAAGTCACACAGAAAAAGAAACTTATCATAAGATATCACTTATGAAGATCCTGTAAACATGGCTACACTTGAACTGAGTTAGGAAAGAGAACAGTGTCTCACATTTAGAAAACACTCTTATACCTGCTTAAGGGGGAAGGAGAGGTGGGGTGATGCATAAAACCAGAGTTTGATATAAGCACAGGTACCGTTCCAAAAACCAACTATGGAATAGACAAGACCTACACCGTCCTCAGTGAAAGGGACTCAAAACCCCATATTTCCCGCAGAGGAAAATATCTGACTAGTAAGAATCTTAAAACCTATGTATTGATATGTCTCCGTAAGGGAATCAAGTGTGTCTAGACTGGCATAAACATGGCAGCGAGAATCAGCTCAAACCCTCTATAAAAAGGAATTTCAAAAACAAAACAAAAAAAACTGGGAAATTCTTTACAATTCCTTCAGGGTCTCTGATGAAAGCTGGAATGACCCTATCTACAACGACAGCTGGATGTGGCATAAGGAGGGACACTTGGGACTGAGACGATTGGTTAGTTTGGGTGAGCAAATGCAGACCCTTTAAAGCAATAATGCATGGCACCCATTCCATGGGTCCAAACTCTCCAGGTTGAAGGGAATATTACTACAGCTATAACAAGTGCGGGAAACCTAGAGAACGGACACACTGTGAATACGAAAGGTTTCTAAAACTCAACGAATAGTCCCTCTCCTGGTGCTCCGGTTTGACTTTCCGTCTGCTTTACTATCAACCTCCCAACTTGGAGAGACAGCCCCTTTAACCTCTTGGTTCGCACAGGTTGCCAATTTGGCAGAGGATGAAAGGGAAGAGGGAGAACCAATGAGAGAGTAGCTGTTAGGCATTTGGACGGGCACATGTCACTGTAATTTCCCGGCAGGAAGAAGAATTAACCAAATTCTCAGCCACCCACCGGGAACCAGTATAGGTCCTGAACCAAAATTTTGGACTTGCGGTCAGCTCACCAAAAACGAGTTGAAAAATGGAGCTCAGGGGCACAGCAATTCACAACCTGGCCGAGTAATAAAGGACAACTATCTTCCAAAAATCTGTTGAGGGAAGGCAACGAGGCGGACTTGAAAGCGAGGCAGAATAGCAGGAAACAGATTTGAAGAGGTACGTTGGAATCGCCTTTAAAGCACAGGAAGAGGGGCACAACTTCGACAATGATGCACTTGGCCAAAAAGGGCATATGCGTTTTCCCCTGAATATATTCAGGAGAGAACGCATACGCCCTTTTTGGCCAAGCAAGCAAGCGGGCAATGCAAATCTGCACTACAAAGAAGTATCACTTCCCACCGGTCAAAAGGGACCACCACAAAATGTGTAAAAACCAGAAAGGCAAGACAGGCCCTGGAGAACAGGAATCCTTGTTATGCTGATGGGCGGGATGTAAATTGCCAACTGCCCCTCTGGAGGAGTACATTGTGTTCCCTAAAACAAGGAAAAGAACAGAGCTACAGAGCCAAGGGCACTTCCAGTCTAGGGAATATACCTTGAGTAAACTGAAAATCAATAAGTCAGAGCCACCCCAAAATTTAGGGCTGCACTGCTTACAAGGACCTCAACTTGGGTACACCTTAAATATCCCAGGAAATATAAAATGGTTCAAAAAATTGTGGTACTTACGTACGATGGAATATCCCTCAGCCATGAAATCAATGTCATAAGACCAGTAGCAGCAAAATGGGTGGATTCAGGTACGATGATTCTAAGTGAAATAAGTCACACAGAAAAAGAAACTTATCATAAGATATCACTTATGAAGATCCTGTAAACATGGCTACACTTGAACTGAGTTAGGAAAGAGAACAGTGTCTCACATTTAGAAAACACTCTTATACCTGCTTAAGGGGGAAGGAGAGGTGGGGTGATGCATAAAACCAGAGTTTGATATAAGCACAGGTACCGTTCCAAAAACCAACTATGGAATAGACAAGACCTACACCGTCCTCAGTGAAAGGGAATCAAAACCCCATATTTCCCGCAGAGGAAAATATCTGACTAGTAAGAATCTTAAAACCTATGTATTGATATGTCTCCGTAAGGGAATCAAGTGTGTCTAGACTGGCATAAACATGGCAGCGAGAATCAGCTCAAACCCTCTATAAAAAGGAATTTCAAAAACAAAACAAAAAAACTGGGAAATTCTTTACAATTCCTTCAGGGTCTCTGATGAAAGCTGGAATGACCCTATCTACAACGACAGCTGGATGTGGCATAAGGAGGGACACTTGGGACTGAGACGATTGGTTAGTTTGGGTGAGCAAATGCAGACCCTTTAAAGCAATAATGCATGGCACCCATTCCATGGGTCCAAACTCTCCAGGTTGAAGGGAATATTACTACAGCTATAACAAGTGCGGGAAACCTAGAGAACGGACACACTGTGAATACGAAAGGTTTCTAAAACTCAACGAATAGTCCCTCTCCTGGTGCTCCGGTTTGACTTTCCGTCTGCTTTACTATCAACCTCCCAACTTGGAGAGACAGCCCCTTTAACCTCTTGGTTCGCACAGGTTGCCAATTTGGCAGAGGATGAAAGGGAAGAGGGAGAACCAATGAGAGAGTAGCTGTTAGGCATTTGGACGGGTACATATCACTGTAATTTCCCGGCAGGAAGAAGAATTAACCAAATTCTCAGCCACCCACCGGGAACCAGTATAGGTCCTGAACCAAAATTTTGGACTTGCGGTCAGCTCACCAAAAACGAGTTGAAAAATGGAGCTCAGGGGCACAGCAATTCACAACCTGGCCGAGTAATAAAGGACAACTATCTTCCAAAAATCTGTTGAGGGAAGGCAACGAGGCGGACTTGAAAGCGAGGCAGAATAGCAGGAAACAGATTACAAGAGGTACGTTGGAATCGCCTTTAAAGCACAGGAAGAGGGGCACAACTTCGACAATGATGCACTTGGCCAAAAAGGGCGTATGCGTTTTCTCCTGAATATATTCAGGAGAAAACGCATACGCCCTTTTTGGCCAAGCAAGCAAGCGGGCAATGCAAATCTGCACTACAAAGAAGTATCACTTCCCACCGGTCAAAAGGGACCTCCACAAAATGTGTAAGAACAAGAAAGGCAAGACAGGCCCTGGAGAACAGGGAGCCTTGTTATGCTGATGGGCGGGATGTAAATTGCCAACTGCCTCTCTGGAGGAGTGCATTCTGTTCCCTAAAACAAGTAAAGAACAGAGCTACAGAGCCAAGGGCACTACCAGTCTAGGGAATATACCTTGGGAAAACTGAAAATCAATAAGACAGAGCCACCCCAAAATTTAGGGCTGCACTGAATACAAGGACCTCAACTTGGATACACCTTAAGTATCCCAGAAAATATAAACATGGTTCAAAAAATTGTGGTACTTACGTACGATGGAATATCCCTCAGCCATGAAATCAATGTCATAAGACCAGTAGCAGCAAAATGGGTGGATTCAGGTACGATGATTCTAAGTGAAATAAGTCACACAGAAAAAGAAACTTATCATAAGATATCACTTATGAAGATCCTGTAAACATGGCTACACTTGAACTGAGTTAGGAAAGAGAACAGTGTCTCACATTTAGAAAACACTCTTATACCTGCTTAAGGGGGAAGGAGAGGTGGGGTGATGCATAAAACCAGAGTTTGATATAAGCACAGGTACCGTTCCAAAAACCAACTATGGAATAGACAAGACCTACACCGTCCTCAGTGAAAGGGACTCAAAACCCCATATTTCCCACAGAGGAAAATATCTGACTAGTAAGAATCTTAAAACCTATGTATTGATATGTCTCCGTAAGGGAATCAAGTGTGTCTAGACTGGCATAAACATGGCAGCGAGAATCAGCTCAAACCCACTATAAAAAGGAATTTCAAAAACAAAACAAAAATACTGGGAAATTCTTTACAATTCCTTCAGGGTCTCTGATGAAACCTGGAATGACCCTATCTACAACAACAGCTGGATGTGGCATAAGGAGGGACACTTGGGACTGAGGCGATTGGTGAGATTGGGTGAGCAAATGCGGACCCTTTAAAGCAATAATGCATGGCACCCATTCCATGGGTCCGAACTCTCCAGGTTGAAGGGAATATTACTACAGCTATAACATGTGCGGGAAACCTAGAGAACGGACACACTGTGAATACGAAAGGTTTCTAAAACTCAACGAATAGTCCCTCTCCTGGTGCTCCGGTGTGACCTTCCGTCTGCTTTACTATCAACCTCCCAACTTGGAGAGACAGCCCCTTTAACCTCTTGGTTCGCACAGGTTTCCAATTTGGCAGAGGATGAAAGGGAAGAGGGAGAACCAATGAGAGAGTAGCTGTTAGGCATTTGGATGGGCACATATCACTGTAATTTCCCGGCAGGAAGAAGAATTAACCAAATTCTCAGCCACCCACCGGGAACCAGTATAGGTCCTGAACCAAAATTTTGGACTTGCGGTCAGCTCACCAAAAACGAGTTGAAAAATGGAGCTCAGGGGCACAGCAATTCACAAACTGGCTGAGTAATAAAGGACAACTATCGTCCAAAAATCTGTTGAGGGAAGGCAACGAGGCGGACTTGAAAGCGAGGCAGAATACCAGGAAACAGATTTCAAGAGGTACGTTGGAATCGCCTTTAAAGCACAGGAAGAGGGGCACAACTTCGACAATGATGCACTTGGCCAAAAAGGGCGTATGCGTTTTCTCCTGAATATATTCAGGAGAAAATGCATACGCCCTTTTTGGCCAAGCAAGCAAGCGGGCAATGCAAATCTGCACTACAAAGAAGTATCACTTCCCACCGGTCAAAAGGGACATCCACAAAATGTGTAAGAACAAGAAACGCAAGACAGGCCCTGGAGAACAGGGAGCCTTGTTATGCTGATGGGCGGGATGTAAATTGCCAACTGCCTCTCTGGAGGAGTGCATTCTGTTCCCTAAAACAAGTAAAGAACAGAGCTACAGAGCCAAGGGCACTACCAGTCTAGGGAATATACCTTGGGAAAACTGAAAATCAATAAGACAGAGCCACCCCAAAATTTAGGGCTGCACTGCATACAAGGACCTCAACTTGGATACACCTTAAGTATCCCAGAAAATATAAACATGGTTCAAAAAATTGTGGTACTTACGTACGATGGAATATCCCTCAGCCATGAAATCAATGTCATAAGACCAGTAGCAGCAAAATGGGTGGATTCAGGTACGATGATTCTAAGTGAAATAAGTCACACAGAAAAAGAAACTTATCATAAGATATCACTTATGAAGATCCTGTAAACATGGCTACACTTGAACTGAGTTAGGAAAGAGAACAGTGTCTCACATTTAGAAAACACTCTTATACCTGCTTAAGGGGGAAGGAGAGGTGGGGTGATGCATAAAACCAGAGTTTGATATAAGCACAGGTACCGTTCCAAAAACCAACTATGGAATAGACAAGACCTACACCGTCCTCAGTGAAAGGGACTCAAAACCCCATATTTCCCGCAGAGGAAAATATCTGACTAGTAAGTATCTTAAAACCTATGTATTGATATGTCTCCGTAAGGGAATCAAGTGTGTCTAGACTGGCATAAACATGGCAGCGAGAATCAGCTCAAACCCACTATAAAAAGGAATTTCAAAAACAAAACAAAAAAACTGGGAAATTCTTTACAATTCCTTCAGGGTCTCTGATGAAAGCTGGAATGACCCTATCTACAATGACAGCTGGATGTGGCATAAGGAAGGACACTTGGGACTGAGACGATTGGTAAGATTGGGTGAGCAAATGCAGACCCTTTAAAGCAATAATGCCTGGCACCCATTCCATGGGTCCCAACTCTCCAGGTTGAAGGGAATATTACTACACTTATAACATGTACGGGAAACATAGAGAACGGACACACTGTGAATACGAAAGGTTTCTAAAACTCAACGAATAATCCCTCTCCTGGTGCTCCGGTTTGACTTTCCATCTGCTTTACTATCAATCTCCCAACTTGGAGAGACAGCCCCTTTAACCTCCTGGTTCGCACAAGTTGCCAATTTGGCAGAGGATGAAAGGGAAGAGGGAGAACCAATGAGAGAGTAGCTGTTAGGCATTTGGACGGGCACATATCACTCTAACTTCCCGGCAGGAAGAAGAATTAAGCAAAGTCTCAGCCCTGCACTGAGAAGCAGCATAGATCCTGAACCAAAATTTTGGACTTGAGATCAGCTCACCGAAAACGAGTTGAAAAATGGAGCTCAGGGGCCCAGCAATTCACAAACTGGCCGAGTAATAAAGGACAACTATCGTCCAAAAATCTGTTGAGGGAAGGCAACGAGGCAGACTTGAAAGCGAGGCAGAATAGCAGGAAACAGATTTCAAGAGGTACGTTGGAATCGCCTTTAAAGCACAGGAAGAGGGGCACAACTTCGACAATGATGCCCTTGGCCAAAAAGGGCGTATGCGTTTTCCCCTGAATATATTCAGGAGAGAACGCATACGCCCTTTTTGGCCAAGCAAGCAAGCGGGCAATGCAAATCTGCACTACAAAGAAGTATCACTTCCCACCGGTCAAAAGGGACCTCCACAAAATGTGTAAAAACCAGAAAGGCAAGACAGGACCTGGAGAACAGGAATCCTTGTTATGCAGATGGGCGGGATGTAAATTGCCAACTGCCCCTCTGGAGGAGTACATTGTGTTCCCTAAAACAAGGAAAAGAACAGAGCTACAGAGCCAAGGGCACTTCCAGTCTAGGGAATATACCTTGAGTAAACTGAAAATCAATAAGTCAGAGCTACCCCAAAATTTAGGGCTGCACTGCTTACAAGGACCTCAACTTGGGTACACCTTAAATATCCCAGGAAATATAAAAATGGTTCAAAAAATTGTGGTACTTACATACGATGGAATATCCCTCAGCCATGAAATCAATGTCATAAGACCAGTAGCAGCAAAATGGGTGGATTCAGGTACGATGATTCTAAGTGAAATAAGTCACACAGAAAAAGAAACTTATCATAAGATATCACTTATGAAGATCCTGTAAACATGGCTACACTTGAACTGAGTTAGGAAAGAGAACAGTGTCTCACATTTAGAAAACACTCTTATACCTGCTTAAGGGGGAAGGAGAGGTGGGGTGATGCATAAAACCAGAGTTTGATATAAGCACAGGTACCGTTCCAAAAACCAACTATGGAATAGACAAGACCTACACCGTCCTCAGTGAAAGGGACTCAAAACCCCATATTTCCCGCAGAGGAAAATATCTGACTAGTAAGAATCTTAAAACCTATGTATTGATATGTCTCCGTAAGGGAATCAAGTGTGTCTAGACTGGCATAAACATGGCAGCGAGAATCAGCTCAAACCCACTATAAAAAGGAATTTCAAAAACAAAACAAAAAAACTGGGAAATTCTTTACAATTCCTTCAGGGTCTCTGATGAAAGCTGGAATGACCCTATCTACAACGACAGCTGGATGTGGCATAAGGAGGGACACTAGGGACTGAGGCGATTGGTGAGATTGGGTGAGCAAATGCGGACCCTTTAAAGCAATAATGCATGGCACCCATTCCATGGGTCCGAACTCTCCAGGTTGAAGGGAATATTACTACAGCTATAACATGTGCGGGAAACCTAGAGAACGGACACACTGTGAATACGAAAGGTTTCTAAAACTCAACGAATAGTCCCTCTCCTGGTGCTCCGGTTTGACTTTCCGTCTGCTTTACTATCAACCTCCCAACTTGGAGAGACAGCCCCTTTAACCTCTTGGTTCGCACAGGTTTCCAATTTGGCAGAGGATGAAAGGGAAGAGGGAGAACCAATGAGAGAGTAGCTGTTAGGCATTTGGATGGGCACATATCACTGTAATTTCCCGGCAGGAAGAACAATTAACCAAATTCTCAGCCACCCACCGGGAACCAGTATAGGTCCTGAACCAAAATTTTGGACTTGCGGTCAGCTCACCAAAAACGAGTTGAAAAATGGAGCTCAGGGGCACAGCAATTCACAAACTGGCTGAGTAATAAAGGACAACTATCGTCCAAAAATCTGTTGAGGGAAGGCAACGAGGCGGACTTGAAAGCGAGGCAGAATACCAGGAAACAGATTTCAAGAGGTACGTTGGAATCGCCTTTAAAGCACAGGAAGAGGGGCACAACTTCGACAATGATGCACTTGGCCAAAAAGGGCGTATGCGTTTTCTCCTGAATATATTCAGGAGAAAATGCATACGCCCTTTTTGGCCAAGCAAGCAAGCGGGCAATGCAAATCTGCACTACAAAGAAGTATCACTTCCCACCGGTCAAAAGGGACATCCACAAAATGTGTAAGAACAAGAAAGGCAAGACAGGCCCTGGAGAACAGGGAGCCTTGTTATGCTGATGGGCGGGATGTAAATTGCCAACTGCCTCTCTGGAGGAGTGCATTCTGTTCCCTAAAACAAGTAAAGAACAGAGCTACAGAGCCAAGGGCACTACCAGTCTAGGGAATATACCTTGGGAAAACTGAAAATCAATAAGACAGAGCCACCCCAAAATTTAGGGCTGCACTGCATACAAGGACCTCAACTTGGATACACCTTAAGTATCCCAGAAAATATAAACATGGTTCAAAAAATTGTGGTACTTACGTACGATGGAATATCCCTCAGCCATGAAATCAATGTCATAAGACCAGTAGCAGCAAAATGGGTGGATTCAGGTACGATGATTCTAAGTGAAATAAGTCACACAGAAAAAGAAACTTATCATAAGATATCACTTATGAAGATCCTGTAAACATGGCTACACTTGAACTGAGTTAGGAAAGAGAACAGTGTCTCACATTTAGAAAACACTCTTATACCTGCTTAAGGGGGAAGGAGAGGTGGGGTGATGCATAAAACCAGAGTTTGATATAAGCACAGGTACCGTTCCAAAAACCAACTATGGAATAGACAAGACCTACACCGTCCTCAGTGAAAGGGACTCAAAACCCCATATTTCCCGCAGAGGAAAATATCTGACTAGTAAGAATCTTAAAACCTATGTATTGATATGTCTCCGTAAGGGAATCAAGTGTGTCTAGACTGGCATAAACATGGCAGCGAGAATCAGCTCAAACCCACTATAAAAAGGAATTTCAAAAACAAAACAAAAAAACTGGGAAATTCTTTACAATTCCTTCAGGGTCTCTGATGAAAGCTGGAATGACCCTATCTACAATGACAGCTGGATGTGGCATAAGGAAGGACACTTGGGACTGAGACGATTGGTGAGATTGGGTGAGCAAATGCAGACCCTTTAAAGCAATAATGCCTGGCACCCATTCCATGGGTCCCAAATCTCCAGGTTGAAGGGAATATTACTACACTTATAACATGTACGGGAAACATAGAGAACGGACACACTGTGAATACGAAAGGTTTCTAAAACTCAACGAATAATCCCTCTCCTGGTGCTCCGGTTTGACTTTCCATCTGCTTTACTATCAATCTCCCAACTTGGAGAGACAGCCCCTTTAACCTCCTGGTTCGCACAAGTTGCCAATTTGGCAGAGGATGAAAGGGAAGAGGGAGAACCAATGAGAGAGTAGCTGTTAGGCATTTGGACGGGCACATATCACTCTAACTTCCCGGCAGGAAGAAGAATTAAGCAAAGTCTCAGCCCTGCACTGAGAAGCAGCATAGATCCTGAACCAAAATTTTGGACTTGAGATCAGCTCACCGAAAACGAGTTGAAAAATGGAGCTCAGGGGCCCAGCAATTCACAAACTGGCCGAGTAATAAAGGACAACTATCGTCCAAAAATCTGTTGAGGGAAGGCAACGAGGCAGACTTGAAAGCGAGGCAGAATAGCAGGAAACAGATTTCAAGAGGTACGTTGGAATCGCCTTTAAAGCACAGGAAGAGGGGCACAACTTCGACAATGATGCCCTTGGCCAAAAAGGGCGTATGCGTTTTCCCCTGAATATATTCAGGAGAGAACGCATACGCCCTTTTTGGCCAAGCAAGCAAGCGGGCAATGCAAATCTGCACTACAAAGAAGTATCACTTCCCACCGGTCAAAAGGGACCTCCACAAAATGTGTAAAAACCAGAAAGGCAAGACAGGACCTGGAGAACAGGAATCCTTGTTATGCAGATGGGCGGGATGTAAATTGCCAACTGCCCCTCTGGAGGAGTACATTGTGTTCCCTAAAACAAGGAAAAGAACAGAGCTACAGAGCCAAGGGCACTTCCAGTCTAGGGAATATACCTTGAGTAAACTGAAAATCAATAAGTCAGAGCTACCCCAAAATTTAGGGCTGCACTGCTTACAAGGACCTCAACTTGGGTACACCTTAAATATCCCAGGAAATATAAAAATGGTTCAAAAAATTGTGGTACTTACATACGATGGAATATCCCTCAGCCATGAAATCAATGTCATAAGACCAGTAGCAGCAAAATGGGTGGATTCAGGTACGATGATTCTAAGTGAAATAAGTCACACAGAAAAAGAAACTTATCATAAGATATCACTTATGAAGATCCTGTAAACATGGCTACACTTGAACTGAGTTAGGAAAGAGAACAGTGTCTCACATTTAGAAAACACTCTTATACCTGCTTAAGGGGGAAGGAGAGGTGGGGTGATGCATAAAACCAGAGTTTGATATAAGCACAGGTACCGTTCCAAAAACCAACTATGGAATAGACAAGACCTACACCGTCCTCAGTGAAAGGGACTCAAAACCCCATATTTCCCGCAGAGGAAAATATCTGACTAGTAAGAATCTTAAAACCTATGTATTGATATGTCTCCGTAAGGGAATCAAGTGTGTCTAGACTGGCATAAACATGGCAGCGAGAATCAGCTCAAACCCACTATAAAAAGGAATTTCAAAAACAAAACAAAAAAACTGGGAAATTCTTTACAATTCCTTCAGGGTTCTGATGAAAGCTGGAATGACCCTATCTACAACGACAGGTGGATGTGGCATAAGGAGGGACACTTGGGACTGAGACGATTGGTGAGATTGGGTGAGCAAATGCAGACCCTTTAAAGCAATAATGCATGGCACCCATTCCATGGGTCCGAACTCTCCAGGTTGAAGGGAATATTACTACAGCTATAACATGTGCGGGAAACCTAGAGAATGGACACACTGTGAATACGAAAGGTTTCTAAAACTCAACGAATAGTCCCTCTCCTGGTGCTCCGGTTTGACTTTCCACCTGCTTTACTATCAACCTCCTAACTTGGAGAGACAGCCCCTTTAACCTCTTGGTTCGCACAGGTTGCCAATTTGGCAGAGGATGAAAGGGAAGAGGGAGAACCAATGAGAGAGTAGCTGTTAGGCATTTGGACGGGCACATATCACTGTAATTTCCCGGCAGGAAGAAGAATTAACCAAATTCTCAGCCACCCACCGGGAACCAGTATAGGTCCTGAACCAAAATTTTGGACTTGCGGTCAGCTCACCAAAAACGAGTTGAAAAATGGAGCTCAGGGGCACAGCAATTCACAAACTGGCCGAGTAATAAAGGACAACTATCGTCCAAAAATCTGTTGCGTGAAGGCAACGAGGCGGACTTGAAAGCGAGGCAGAATAGCAGGAAACAGATTTGAAGAGGTACGTTGGAATCGCCTTTAAAGCACAGGAAGAGGGGCACAACTTCGACAATGATGCACTTGGCCAAAAAGGGCGTATGCGTTTTCTCCTGAATATATTCAGGAGAAAACGCATACGCCCTTTTTGGCCAAGCAAGCAAGCGGGCAATGCAAATCTGCACTACAAAGAAGTATCACTTCCCACCGGTCAAAAGGGACATCCACAAAATGTGTAAGAACAAGAAAGGCAAGACAGGCCCTGGAGAACAGGGAGCCTTGTTGTGCTGATGGGCGGGATGTAAATTGCCAACTGCCTCTCTGGAGGAGTGCATTCTGTTCCCTAAAACAAGTAAAGAACAGAGCTACAGAGCCAAGGGCACTACCAGTCTAGGGAATATACCTTGGGAAAACTGAAAATCAATAAGACAGAGCCACCCCAAAATTTAGGGCTGCACTGCATACAAGGACCTCAACTTGGATACACCTTAAGTATCCCAGAAAATATAAACATGGTTCAAAAAATTGTGGTACTTACGTACGATGGAATATCCCTCAGCCATGAAATCAATGTCATAAGACCAGTAGCAGCAAAATGGGTGGATTCAGGTACGATGATTCTAAGTGAAATAAGTCACACAGAAATAGAAACATCTCATAAGATATCACTTATGAAGATCCTGTAAACATGGCTACACTTGAACTGAGTTAGGAAAGAGAACAGTGTCTCACATTTAGAAAACACTCTTATACCTGCTTAAGGGGGAAGGAGAGGTGGGGTGATGCATAAAACCAGAGTTTGATATAAGCACAGGTACCGTTCCAAAAACCAACTATGGAAAAGACAAGACCTACACCTTCCTCAGTGAAAGGGACTCAAAACCCCATATTTCCCGCAGAGGAAAATATCTGACTAGTAAGAATCTTAAAACCTATGTATTGATATGTCTCCGTAAGGGAAACAAGTGTGTCTAGACTGGCATAAACATGGCAGCGAGAATCAGCTCAAACCCACTATAAAAAGGAATTTCAAAAACAAAACAAAAAAACTGGGAAATTCTTTACAATTCCTTCAGGGTCTCTGATGAAAGCTGGAATGACCCTATCTACAACGACAGCTGGATGTGGCATAAGGAGGGACACTTGGGACTGAGGCGATTGGTGAGATTGGGTGAGCAAATGCGGACCCTTTAAAGCAATAATGCATGGCACCCATTCCATGGGTCCGAACTCTCCAGGTTGAAGGGAATATTACTACAGCTATAACATGTGCGGGAAACCTAGAGAACGGACACACTGTGAATACGAAAGGTTTCTAAAACTCAACGAATAGTCCCTCTCCTGGTGCTCCGGTTTGACTTTCCGTCTGCTTTACTATCAACCTCCCAACTTGGAGAGACAGCCCCTTTAACCTCTTGGTTCGCACAGGTTTCCAATTTGGCAGAGGATGAAAGGGAAGAGGGAGAACCAATGAGAGAGTAGCTGTTAGGCATTTGGATGGGCACATATCACTGTAATTTACCGGCAGGAAGAAGAATTAACCAAATTCTCAGCCACCCACCGGGAACCAGTATAGGTCCTGAACCAAAATTTTGGACTTGCGGTCAGCTCACCAAAAACGAGTTGAAAAATGGAGCTCAGGGGCACAGCAATTCACAAACTGGCTGAGTAATAAAGGACAACTATCGTCCAAAAATCTGTTGAGGGAAGGCAACGAGGCGGACTTGAAAGCGAGGCAGAATACCAGGAAACAGATTTCAAGAGGTACGTTGGAATCGCCTTTAAAGCACAGGAAGAGGGGCACAACTTCGACAATGATGCCCTTGGCCAAAAAGGGCGTATGCGTTTTCTCCTGAATATATTCAGGAGAAAATGCATAAGCCCTTTTTGGCCAAGCAAGCAAGCGGGCAATGCAAATCTGCACTACAAAGAAGTATCACTTCCCACCGGTCAAAAGGGACATCCACAAAATGTGTAAGAACAAGAAACGCAAGACAGGCCCTGGAGAACAGGGAGCCTTGTTATGCTGATGGGCGGGATGTAAATTGCCAACTGCCTCTCTGGAGGAGTGCATTCTGTTCCCTAAAACAAGTAAAGAACAGAGCTACAGAGCCAAGGGCACTACCAGTCTAGGGAATATACCTTGGGGAAACTGAAAATCAATAAGACAGAGCCACCCCAAAATTTAGGGCTGCACTGCATACAAGGACCTCAACTTGGATACACCTTAAGTATCCCAGAAAATATAAACATGGTTCAAAAAATTGTGGTACTTACGTACGATGGAATATCCCTCAGCCATGAAATCAATGTCATAAGACCAGTAGCAACAAAATGGGTGGATTCAGGTACGATGATTCTAAGTGAAATAAGTCACACAGAAAAAGAAACTTATCATAAGATATCACTTATGAAGATCCTGTAAACATGGCTACACTTGAACTGAGTTAGGAAAGAGAACAGTGTCTCACATTTAGAAAACACTCTTATACCTGCTTAAGGGGGAAGGAGAGGTGGGGTGATGCATAAAACCAGAGTTTGATATAAGCACAGGTACCGTTCCAAAAACCAACTATGGAATAGACAAGACCTACACCGTCCTCAGTGAAAGGGACTCAAAACCCCATATTTCCCGCAGAGGAAAATATCTGACTAGTAAGAATCTTAAAACCTATGTATTGATATGTCTCCGTAAGGGAATCAAGTGTGTCTAGACTGGCATAAACATGGCAGCGAGAATCAGCTCAAACCCACTATAAAAAGGAATTTCAAAAACAAAACAAAAAAACTGGGAAATTCTTTACAATTCCTTCAGGGTTCTGATGAAAGCTGGAATGACCCTATCTACAACGACAGGTGGATGTGGCATAAGGAGGGACACTTGGGACTGAGACGATTGGTGAGATTGGGTGAGCAAATGCAGACCCTTTAAAGCAATAATGCATGGCACCCATTCCATGGGTCCGAACTCTCCAGGTTGAAGGGAATATTACTACAGCTATAACATGTGCGGGAAACCTAGAGAACGGACACACTGTGAATACAAAAGGTTTCAAAAACTCAACGAATAGTCCCTTTCCTGGTGCTCCGGTTTGACTTTCTGTCTGCTTTACTATCAACCTCCCAAATTGGAGAGACAGCCCCTTTAACCTCTTGGTTCACACAGGTTTCCAATTTGGCAGAGGATGAAAGGGAAGAGGGAGAACCAATGAGAGAGTAGCTGTTAGGCATTTGGACGGGCACATATCACTGTAATTTCCCGGCAGGAAGAAGAATTAACCAAATTCTCAGCCACCCACCGGGAACCAGTATAGGTCCTGAACCAAAATTTTGGACTTGCGGTCAGCTCACCAAAAACGAGTTGAAAAATGGAGCTCAGGGGCACAGCAATTCACAAACTGGCCGAGTAA
This sequence comes from Hyperoodon ampullatus, assembly GCF_949752795.1. Taxonomy (NCBI): domain Eukaryota; kingdom Metazoa; phylum Chordata; class Mammalia; order Artiodactyla; family Ziphiidae; genus Hyperoodon; species Hyperoodon ampullatus. Next base: position 532,381 of record NW_027640934.1, read on the forward strand.
TAAAGGACAGCTATCGTCCAAAAATCTGTTGCGTGAAGGCAACGAGGCGGACTTGAAAGCGAGGCAGAATAGCAGGAAACAGATTTGAAGAGGTACGTTGGAATCGCCTTTAAAGCACAGGAAGAGGGGCACAACTTCGACAATGATGCACTTGGCCAAAAAGGGCGTATGCGTTTTCTCCTGAATATATTCAGGAGAAAACGCATACGCCCTTTTTGGCCAAGCAAGCAAGCGGGCAATGCAAATCTGCACTACAAAGAAGTATCACTTCCCACCGGTCAAAAGGGACATCCACAAAATGTGTAAGAACAAGAAAGGCAAGACAGGCCCTGGAGAACAGGGAGCCTTGTTGTGCTGATGGGCGGGATGTAAATTGCCAACTGCCTCTCTGGAGGAGTGCATTCTGTTCCCTAAAACAAGTAAAGAACAGAGCTACAGAGCCAAGGGCACTACCAGTCTAGGGAATATACCTTGGGAAAACTGAAAATCAATAACACAGAGCCACCCCAAAATTTAGGGCTGCACTGCATACAAGGACCTCAACTTGGATACACCTTAAGTATCCCAGAAAATATAAACATGGTTCAAAAAATTGTGGTACTTACGTACGATGGAATATCCCTCAGCCATGAAATCAATGTCATAAGACCAGTAGCAGCAAAATGGGTGGATTCAGGTACGATGATTCTAAGTGAAATAAGTCACACAGAAATAGAAACATCTCATAAGATATCACTTATGAAGATCCTGTAAACATGGCTACACTTGAACTGAGTTAGGAAAGAGAACAGTGTCTCACATTTAGAAAACACTCTTATACCTGCTTAAGGGGGAAGGAGAGGTGGGGTGATGCATAAAACCAGAGTTTGATATAAGCACAGGTACCGTTCCAAAAACCAACTATGGAAAAGACAAGACCTACACCTTCCTCAGTGAAAGGGACTCAAAACCCCATATTTCCCGCAGAGGAAAATATCTGACTAGTAAGAATCTTAAAACCTATGTATTGATATGTCTCCGTAAGGGAAACAAGTGTGTCTAGACTGGCATAAACATGGCAGCGAGAATCAGCTCAAACCCACTATAAAAAGGAATTTCAAAAACAAAACAAAAAAACTGGGAAATTCTTTACAATTCCTTCAGGGTCTCTGATGAAACCTGGAATGACCCTATCTACAACGACAGCTGGATGTGGCATAAGGAGGGACACTTGGGACTGAGGCGATTGGTGAGATTGGGTGAGCAAATGCGGACCCTTTAAAGCAATAATGCATGGCACCCATTCCATGGGTCCGAACTCTCCAGGTTGAAGGGAATATTACTACAGCTATAACATGTGCGGGAAACCTAGAGAACGGACACACTGTGAATACGAAAGGTTTCTAAAACTCAACGAATAGTCCCTCTCCTGGTGCTCCGGTTTGACTTTCCGTCTGCTTTACTATCAACCTCCCAACTTGGAGAGACAGCTCCTTTAACCTCTTGGTTCGCACAGGTTGCCAATTTGGCAGAGGATGAAAGGGAAGAGGGAGAACCAATGAGAGAGTAGCTGTTAGCCATTTGGACGGGCACATATCACTGTAATTTCCCGGCAGGAAGAAGAATTAACCAAATTCTCAGCCACCCACCGGGAACCAGTATAGGTCCTGAACCAAAATTTTGGACTTGCGGTCAGCTCACCAAAAACGAGTTGAAAAATGGAGCTCAGGGGCACAGCAATTCACAAACTGGCCGAGTAATAAAGGACAACTATCGTCCAAAAATCTGTTGAGGGAAGGCAACGAGGCGGACTTGAAAGCGAGGCAGAATAGCAGGAAACAGATTTGAAGAGGTACGTTGGAATCGCCTTTAAAGCACAGGAAGAGGGGCACAACTTCGACAATGATGCACTTGGCCAAAAAGGGCGTATGCGTTTTCTCCTGAATATATTCAGGAGAAAACGCATACGCCCTTTTTGGCCAAGCAAGCAAGCGGGCAATGCAAATCTGCACTACAAAGAAGTATCACTTCCCACCGGTCAAAAGGGACATCCACAAAATGTGTAAGAACAAGAAAGGCAAGACAGGCCCTGGAGAACAGGGAGCCTTGTTATGCTGATGGGCGGGATGTAAATTGCCAACTAGCTCTCTGGAGGAGTGCATTCTGTTCCCTAAAACAAGTAAAGAACAGAGCTACAGAGCCAAGGGCACTACCAGTCTAGGGAATATACCTTGGGAAAACTGAAAATCAATAAGACAGAGCCACCCCAAAATTTAGGGCTGCACTGCATACAAGGACCTCAACTTGGATACACCTTAAGTATCCCAGAAAATATAAACATGGTTCAAAAAATTGTGGTACTTACGTACGACGGAATATCCCTCAGCCATGAAATCAATGTCATAAGACCAGTAGCAACAAAATGGGTGGATTCAGGTACGATGATTCTAAGTGAAATAAGTCACACAGAAAAAGAAACTTATCATAAGATATCACTTATGAAGATCCTGTAAACATGGCTACACTTGAACTGAGTTAGGAAAGAGAACAGTGTCTCACATTTAGAAAACACTCTTATACCTGCTTAAGGGGGAAGGAGAGGTGGGGTGATGCATAAAACCAGAGTTTGATATAAGCACAGGTACCGTTCCAAAAACCAACTATGGAATAGACAAGACCTACACCGTCCTCAGTGAAAGGGACTCAAAACCCCATATTTCCCGCAGAGGAAAATATCTGACTAGTAAGAACCTTAAAACCTATGTATTGATATGTCTCCATAAGGGAATCAAGTGTGTCTAGACTGGCATAAACATGGCAGCGAGAATCAGCTCAAACCCACTATAAAAAGGAATTTCAAAAACAAAACAAAAAAACTGGGAAATTCTTCACAATTCCTTCAGGGTCTCTGATGAAAGCTGGAATGACCCTATCTACAACGACAGCTGGATGTGGCATAAGGAGGGACACTTGGGACTGAGACGATTGGTGAGATTGGGTGAGCAAATGCAGACCCTTTAAAGCAATAATGCATGGCACCCATTCCATGGGTCCGAACTCTCCAGGTTGATGGGAATATTACTACAGCTATAACATGTGCGGGAAACCTAGAGAACGGACACACTGTGAATCCGAAAGGTTTCTAAAACTCAACGAATAGTCCCTCTCCTGGTGCTCCGGTTTGACTTTCTGTCTGCTTTACTATCAACCTCCCAACTTGGAGAGACAGCCCCTTTAGCCTCTTGGTTCACACAGGTTTCCAATTTGGCAGAGGATGAAAGGGAAGAGGGAGAACCAATGAGAGAGTAGCTGTTAGGCATTTGGACGGGCACATATCACTGTAATTTCCCGGCAGGAAGAAGAATTAACCAAATTCTCAGCCACCCACCGGGAACCAGTATATGTCCTGAACCAAAATTTTGGACTTGCGGTCAGCTCACCAAAAACGAGTTGAAAAATGGAGCTCAGGGGCACAGCAATTCACAAACTGGCGGAGTAATAAAGGACAACTATCGTCCAAAAATCTGTTGAGGGAAGGCAACGAGGTGGACTTGAAAGCGAGGCAGAATAGCAGGAAACAGATTTGAAGAGGTACGTTGGAATCGCCTTTAAAGCACAGGAAGAGGGGCACAACTTCGACAATGATGCACTTGGCCAAAAAGGGCGTATGCGTTTTCTCCTGAATATATTCAGGAGAAAACGCATACGCCCTTTTTGGCCAAGCAAGCAAGCGGGCAATGCAAATCTGCACTACAAAGAAGTATTACTTCCCACCGGTCAAAAGGGACATCCACAAAATGTGTAAGAACAAGAAAGGCAAGACAGGCCCTGGAGAACAGGGAGCCTTGTTATGCTGATGGGCGGGATGTAAATTGCCAACTGCCTCTCTGGAGGAGTGCATTCTGTTCCCTAAAACAAGTAAAGAACAGAGCTACAGAGCCAAGGGCACTACCAGTCTAGGGAATATACCTTGGGAAAACTGAAAATCAATAAGACAGAGCCACCCCAAAATTTAGGGCTGCACTGCATACAAGGACCTCAACTTGGATACACCATAAGTATCCCAGAAAATATAAACATGGTTCAAAAAATTGTGGTACTTACGTACGATGGAATATCCCTCAGCCATGAAATCAATGTCATAAGACCAGTAGCAGCAAAATGGGTGGATTCAGGTACGATGATTCTAAGTGAAATAAGTCACACAGAAAAAGAAACTTATCATAAGATATCACTTATGAAGATCCTGTAAACATGGCTACACTTGTACTGAGTTAGGAAAGAGAACAGTGTCTCACATTTAGAAAACACTCTTATACCTGCTTAAGGGGGAAGGAGAGGTGGGGTGATGCATAAAACCAGAGTTTGATATAAGCACAGGTACCGTTCCAAAAACCAACTATGGAATAGACAAGACCTACACCGTCCTCAGCGAAAGGGACTCAAAACCCCATATTCCCCGCAGAGGAAAATATCTGACTAGTAAGAATATTAAAACCTATGTATTGATATGTCTCCGTAAGGGAATCAAGTGTGTCTAGACTGGCATAAACATGGCAGCGAGAATCAGCTCAAACCCACTATAAAAAGGAATTTCGAAAACAAAACAAAAAAACTGGGAAATTCTTTACAATTCCTTCAGGGTCTCTGATGAAAGCTGGAATGACCCTATCTACAACGACAGCTGGATGTGGCATAAGGAGGGACACTTGGGACTGAGACGATTGGTGAGATTGGGTGAGCAAATGCAGACCCTTTAAAGCAATGATGCATGGCACCCATTCCATGGGTCCGAACTCTCCAGGTTGAAGGGAATATTACTACAGCTATAACATGTGCGGGAAACCTAGAGAACGGACACACTGTGAATACGGAAGGTTTCTAAAACTCAACGAATAGTCCCTCTCCTGGTGCTCCGGTTTGACTTTCCGTCTGCTTTACTATCAACCTCCCAACTTGGAGAGACAGCCCCTTTAACCTCTTGGTTCGCACAGTTTGCCAATTTGGCAGAGGATGAAAGGGAAGAGGGAGAACCAATGAGAGAGTAGCTGTTAGGCATTTGCACGGGCACATATCACTGTAATTTCCCGGCAGGAAGAAGAATTAACCAAATTCTCAGCCACCCACCGGGAACCAGTATAGGTCCTGAACCAAAATTTTGGACTTGCGGTCAGCTCACCAAAAACGAGTTGAAAAATGGAGCTCGGGGGCACAGCAATTCACAAACTGGCCGAGTAATAAAGGACAACTATCGTCCAAAAATCTGTTGAGGGAAGGCAACGAGGCGGACTTGAAAGCGAGGCAGAATAGCAGGAAACAGATTTCAAGAGGTACGTTGGAATTGCCTTTAAAGCACAGGAAGAGGGGCACAACTTCGACAATGATGCACTTGGCCAAAAAGGGCGTATGCGTTTTCTCCTGAATATATTCAGGAGAAAACGCATACGCCCTTTTTGGCCAAGCAAGCAAGCGGGCAATGCAAATCTGCACTACAAAGAAGTATCACTTCCCACCGGTCAAAAGGGACATCGACAAAATGTGTAAGAACAAGAAAGGCAAGACAGGCCCTGGAGAACAGGGAGCCTTGTTATGCTGATGGGCGGGATGTAAATTGCCAACTGCCTCTCTGGAGGAGTGCATTCTGTTCCCTAAAACAAGTAAAGAACAGAGCTACAGAGCCAAGGGCACTACCAGTCTAGGGAATATACCTTGGGAAAACTGAAAATCAATAAGACAGAGCCACCCCAAAATTTAGGGCTGCACTGCATACAAGGACCTCAACTTGGATACACCTTAAGTATCCCAGAAAATATAAACATGGTTCAAAAAATTGTGGTACTTACGTACGATGGAATATCCCTCAGCCATGAAATCAATGTCATAAGACCAGTAGCAGCAAAATGGGTGGATTCAGGTACGATGATTCTAAGTGAAATAAGTCACACAGAAAAAGAAACTTATCATAAGATATCACTTATGAAGATCCTGTAAACATGGCTACACTTGAACTGAGTTAGGAAAGAGAACAGTGTCTCACATTTAAAAAACACTCTTATACCTGCTTAAGGGGGAAGGAGAGGTGGGGTGATGCATAAAACCAGAGTTTGATATAAGCACAGGTACCGTTCCAAAAACCAACTATGGAATAGACAAGACCTACACCGTCCTCAGCGAAAGGGACTCAAAACCCCATATTTCCGGCAGAGGAAAATATCTGACTAGTAAGAATCTTAAAACCTATGTATTGATATGTCTCTGTAAGGGAATCAAGTGTGTCTAGACTGGCATAAACATGGCAGCGAGAATCAGCTCAAACCCACTATAAAAAGGAATTTCAAAAACAAAACAAAAAAACTGGGAAATTCTTTACAATTCCTTCAGGGTCTCTGATGAAAGCTGGAATGACCCTATCTACAACGACAGCTGGATGTGGCATAAGGAGGGACACTTGGGACTGAGACGATTGGTGAGATTGGGTGAGCAAATGCAGACCCTTTAAAGCAATAATGCATGGCACCCATTCCATGGGTCCGAACTCTCCAGGTTGAAGGGAATATTACTACAGCTATAACATGTGCGGGAAACCTAGAGAACGGACACAATGTGAATACGAAAGGTTTCTAAAACTCAACGAATAGTCGCTCTCCTGGTGCTCCGGTTTGACTTTCCGTCTGCTTTACTATCAACCTCCCAACTTGGAGAGACAGCCCCTTTAACCTCTTGGTTCGCACAGGTTGCCAATTTGGCAGAGGATGAAAGGGAAGAGGGAGAACCAATGAGAGAGTAGCTGTTAGGCATTTGGACGGGCACATATCACTGTAATTTCCCAGCATGAAGAAGAATTAACCAAATTCTCAGCCACCCACCGGGAACCAGTATAGGTCCTGAACCAAAATTTTGGACTTGCGGTCAGCTCACCAAAAACGAGTTGAAAAATGGAGCTCAGGGGCACAGCAATTCACAAACTGGCCGAGTAATAAAGGACAACTATCGTCCAAAAATCTGTTGAGGGAAGGCAACGAGGCGGACTTGAAAGCGAGGCAGAATAGCAGGAAACAGATTTGAAGAGGTACGTTGGAATCGCCTTTAAAGCACAGGAAGAGGGGCACAACTTCGACAATGATGCACTTGGCCAAAAAGGGCGTATGTGTTTTCTCCTGAATATATTCAGGAGAAAACGCATACGCCCTTTTTGGCCAAGCAAGCAAGCGGGCAATGCAAATCTGCACTACAAAGTAGTATCACTTCCCACCGGTCAAAAGGGACATCCACAAAATGTGTAAGAACAAGAAAGGCAAGACAGGCCCTGGAGAACAGGGAGCCTTGTTATGCTGATGGGCGGGATGTAAATTGCCAACTGCCTCTCTGGAGGAGTGCATTCTGTTCCCTAAAACAAGTAAAGAACAGAGCTACAGAGCCAAGGGCACTACCAGTCTAGGGAATATACCTTGGGAAAACTGAAAATCAATAAGACAGAGCCACCCCAAAATTTAGGGCTGCACTGCATACAAGGACCTCAACTTGGATACACCTTAAGTATCCCAGAAAATATAAACATGGTTCAAAAAATTGTGGTACTTACGTACGACGGAATATCCCTCAGCCATGAAATCAATGTCATAAGACCAGTAGCAGCAAAATGGGTGGATTCAGGTACGATGATTCTAAGTGAAATAAGTCACACAGAAAAAGAAACTTATCATAAGATATCACTTATGAAGATCCTATAAACATGGCTACACTTGTACTGAGTTAGGAAAGAGAACAGTGTCTCACATTTAGAAAACACTCTTATACCTGCTTAAGGGGGAAGGAGAGGTGGGGTGATGCATAAAACCAGAGTTTGATATAAGCACAGGTACCGTTCCAAAAACCAACTATGGAATAGACAAGACCTACACCGTCCTCAGTGAAAGGGACTCAAAACCCATATTTCCCGCAGAGGAAAATATCTGACTAGTAAGAATCTTAAAACCTATGTATTGATATGTCTCCGTAAGGGAATCAAGTGTGTCTAGACTGGCATAAACATGGCAGCGAGAATCAGCTCAAACCCACTATAAAAAGGAATTTCAAAAACAAAACAAAAAAACTGGGAAATTCTTTACAATTCCTTCAGGGTTTCTGATGAAAGCTGGAATGACCCTATCTACAACGACAGCTGGATGTGGCATAAGGAGGGACACTTGGGACTGAGACGATTGGTGAGATTGGGTGAGCAAATGCAGACCCTTTAAAGCAATAATGCATGGCACCCATTCCATGGGTCCGAACTCTCCAGGTTGAAGGGAATATTACTACAGCTATAACATGTGCGGGAAACCTAGAGAACGGACACACTGTGAATCCGAAAGGTTTCTAAAACTCAACGAATAGTCCCTCTCCTGGTGCTCCGGTTTGACTTTCCGTCTGCTTTACTATCAACCTCCCAACTTGGAGAGACAGCCCCTTTAACCTCTTGGTTCGCACAGGTTGCCAATTTGGCAGAGGATGAAAGGGAAGAGGGAGAACCAATGAGAGAGTAGCTGTTAGGCATTTGGACGGGCACATATCACTGTAATTTCCCAGCAGGAAGAAGAATTAACCAAATTCTCAGCCACCCACCGGGAACCAGTATAGGTCCTGAACCAAAATTTTGGACTTGCGGTCAGCTCACCAAAAACGAGTTGAAAAATGGAGCTCAGGGGCACAGCAATTCACAAACTGGCCGAGTAATAAAGGACAACTATCATCCAAAAATCTGTTGAGGGAAGGCAACGAGGCGGACTTGAAAGCGAGGCAGAATAGCAGGAAACAGATTTGAAGAGGTACGTTGGAATCGCTTTTAAAGCACAGGAAGAGGGGCACAACTTCGACAATGATGCACTTGGCCAAAAAGGGCGTATGCGTTTTCTCCTGAATATATTCAGGAGAAAACGCATACGCCCTTTTTGGCCAAGCAAGCAAGCGGGCAATGCAAATCTGCACTACAAAGAAGTATCACTTCCCACCGGTCAAAAGGGACATCCACAAAATGTGTAAGAACAAGAAAGGCAAGACAGGCCCTGGAGAACAGGGAGCCTTGTTATGCTGATGGGCGGGATGTAAATTGCCAACTGCCTCTCTGGAGGAGTGCATTCTGTTCCCTAAAACAAGTAAAGAACAGAGCTACAGAGCCAAGGGCACTACCAGTCTAGGGAATATACCTTGGGAAAACTGAAAATCAATAAGACAGAGCCACCCCAAAATTTAGGGCTGCACTGCATACAAGGACCTCAACTTGGATACACCTTAAGTATCCCAGAAAATATAAACATGGTTCAAAAAATTGTGGTACTTACGTACGACGGAATATCCCTCAGCCATGAAATCAATGTCATAAGACCAGTAGCAGCAAAATGGGTGGATTCAGGTACGATGATTCTAAGTGAAATAAGTCACACAGAAAAAGAAACTTATCATAAGATATCACTTATGAAGATCCTGTAAACATGGCTACACTTGAACTGAGTTAGGAAAGAGAACAGTGTCTCACATTTAGAAAACACTCTTATACCTGCTTAAGGGGGAAGGAGAGGTGGGGTGATGCATAAAACCAGAGTTTGATATAAGCACAGGTACCGTTCCAAAAACCAACTATGGAATAGACAAGACCTACACCGTCCTCAGTGAAAGGGACTCAAAACCCATATTTCCCGCAGAGGAAAATATCTGACTAGTAAGAATCTTAAAACCTATGTATTGATATGTCTCCGTAAGGGAATCAAGTGTGTCTAGACTGGCATAAACATGGCAGCGAGAATCAGCTCAAACCCACTATAAAAAGGAATTTCAAAAACAAAACAAAAAAACTGGGAAATTCTTTACAATTCCTTCAGGGTCTCTGATGAAAGCTGGAATGACCCTATCTACAACGACAGCTGGATGTGGCATAAGGAGGGACACTTGGGACTGAGACGATTGGTGAGATTGGGTGAGCAAATGCAGACCCTTTAAAGCAATAATGCATGGCACCCATTCCATGGGTCCGAACTCTCCAGGTTGAAGGGAATATTACTACAGCTATAACATGTGCGGGAAACCTAGAGAACGGACACACTGTGAATCCGAAAGGTTTCTAAAACTCAACGAATAGTCCCTCTCCTGGTGCTCCGGTTTGACTTTCCGTCTGCTTTACTATCAACCTCCCAACTTGGAGAGACAGCCCCTTTAACCTCTTGGTTCGCACAGGTTGCCAATTTGGCAGAGGATGAAAGGGAAGAGGGAGAACCAATGAGAGAGTAGCTGTTAGGCATTTGGACGGGCACATATCACTGTAATTTCCCAGCAGGAAGAAGAATTAACCAAATTCTCAGCCACCCACCGGGAACCAGTATAGGTCCTGAACCAAAATTTTGGACTTGCGGTCAGCTCACCAAAAACGAGTTGAAAAATGGAGCTCAGGGGCACAGCAATTCACAAACTGGCCGAGTAATAAAGGACAACTATCATCCAAAAATCTGTTGAGGGAAGGCAACGAGGCGGACTTGAAAGCGAGGCAGAATAGCAGGAAACAGATTTGAAGAGGTACGTTGGAATCGCTTTTAAAGCACAGGAAGAGGGGCACAACTTCGACAATGATGCACTTGGCCAAAAAGGGCGTATGCGTTTTCTCCTGAATATATTCAGGAGAAAACGCATACGCCCTTTTTGGCCAAGCAAGCAAGCGGGCAATGCAAATCTGCACTACAAAGAAGTATCACTTCCCACCGGTCAAAAGGGACATCCACAAAATGTGTAAGAACAAGAAAGGCAAGACAGGCCCTGGAGAACAGGGAGCCTTGTTATGCTGATGGGCGGGATGTAAATTGCCAACTGCCTCTCTGGAGGAGTGCATTCTGTTCCCTAAAACAAGTAAAGAACAGAGCTACAGAGCCAAGGGCACTACCAGTCTAGGGAATATACCTTGGGAAAACTGAAAATCAATAAGACAGAGCCACCCCAAAATTTAGGGCTGCACTGCATACAAGGACCTCAACTTGGATACACCTTAAGTATCCCAGAAAATATAAACATGGTTCAAAAAATTGTGGTACTTACGTACGACGGAATATCCCTCAGCCATGAAATCAATGTCATAAGACCAGTAGCAGCAAAATGGGTGGATTCAGGTACGATGATTCTAAGTGAAATAAGTCACACAGAAAAAGAAACTTATCATAAGATATCACTTATGAAGATCCTGTAAACATGGCTACACTTGTACTGAGTTAGGAAAGAGAACAGTGTCTCACATTTAGAAAACACTCTTATACCTGCTTAAGGGGGAAGGAGAGGTGGGGTGATGCATAAAACCAGAGTTTGATATAAGCACAGGTACCGTTCCAAAAACCAACTATGGAATAGACAAGACCTACACCGTCCTCAGTGAAAGGGACTCAAAACCCATATTTCCCGCAGAGGAAAATATCTGACTAGTAAGAATCTTAAAACCTATGTATTGATATGTCTCCATAAGGGAATCAAGTGTGTCTAGACTGGCATAAACATGGCAGCGAGAATCAGCTCAAACCCACTATAAAAAGGAATTTCAAAAACAAAACAAAAAAACTGGGAAATTCTTTACAATTCCTTCAGGGTCTCTGATGAAAGCTGGAATGACCCTATCTACAACGACAGCTGGATGTGGCATAAGGAGGGACACTTGGGACTGAGACGATTGGTGAGATTGGGTGAGCAAATGCAGACCCTTTAAAGCAATAATGCATGGCACCCATTCCATGGGTCCGAACTCTCCAGGTTGAAGGGAATATTACTACAGCTATAACATGTGCGGGAAACCTAGAGAACGGACACACTGTGAATACGAAAGGTTTCTAAAACTCAACGAATAGTCCCTCTCCTGGTGCTCCGGTTTGACTTTCCGTCTGCTTTACTATCAACCTCCCAACTTGGAGAGACAGCCCCTTTAACCTCTTGGTTGGCACAGTTTGCCAATTTGGCAGAGGATGAAAGGGAAGAGGGAGAACCAATGAGAGAGTAGCTGTTAGGCATTTGGACGGGCACATATCACTGTAATTTCCCGGCAGGAAGAAGAATTAACCAAATTCTCAGCCACCCACCGGGAACCAGTATAGGTCCTGAACCAAAATTTTGGGCTTGCGGTCAGCTCACCAAAAACGAGTTGAAAAATGGAGCTCGGGGGCACAGCAATTCACAAACTGGCCGAGTAATAAAGGACAACTATCGTCCAAAAATCTGTTGAGGGAAGGCAACGAGGCGGACTTGAAGGCGAGGCAGAATAGCAGGAAACAGATTTCAAGAGGTACGTTGGAATCGCCTTTAAAGCACAGGAAGAGGGGCACAACTTCGACAATGATGCACTTGGCCAAAAAGGGCGTATGCGTTTTCTCCTGAATATATTCAGGAGAAAACGCATACGCCCTTTTTGGCCAAGCAAGCAAGCGGGCAATGCAAATCTGCACTACAAAGAAGTATCACTTCCCACCGGTCAAAAGGGACATCCACAAAATGTGTAAGAACAAGAAAGGCAAGACAGGCCCTGGAGAACAAGGAGCCTTGTTGTGCTGATGGGCGGGATGTAAATTGCCAACTGCCTCTCTGGAGGAGTGCATTCTGTTCCCTAAAACAAGTAAAGAACAGAGCTACAGAGCCAAGGGCACTACCAGTCTAGGGAATATACCTTGGGAAAACTGAAAATCAATAAGACAGAGCCACCCCAAAATTTAGGGCTGCACTGCATACAAGGACCTCAACTTGGATACACCTTAAGTATCCCAGAAAATATAAACATGGTTCAAAAAATTGTGGTACTTACGTACGATGGAATATCCCTCAGCCATGAAATCAATGTCATAAGACCAGTAGCAGCAAAATGGGTGGATTCAGGTACGATGATTCTAAGTGAAATAAGTCACACAGAAAAAGAAACTTATCATAAGATATCACTTATGAAGATCCTGTAAACATGGCTACACTTGAACTGAGTTAGGAAAGATAACAGTGTCTCACATTTAGAAAACACTCTTATACCTGCTTAAGGGGGAAGGAGAGGTGGGGTGATGCATAAAACCAGAGTTTGATATAAGCACAGGTACCGTTCCAAAAACCAACTATGGAATAGACAAGACCTACACCGTCCTCAGCGAAAGGGACTCAAAACCCCATATTTCCCGCAGAGGAAAATATCTGACTAGTAAGAATCTTAAAACCTATGTATTGATATGTCTCCGTAAGGGAATCAAGTGTGTCTAGACTGGCATAAACATGGCAGCGAGAATCAGCTCAAACCCACTATAAAAAGGAATTTCAAAAACAAAACAAAAAAACTGGGAAATTCTTTACAATTCCTTCAGGGTCTCTGATGAAAGCTGGAATGACCCTATCTACAACGACAGCTGGATGTGGCATAAGGAGGGACACTTGGGACTGAGACGATTGGTGAGATTGGGTGAGCAAATGCAGACCCTTTAAAGCAATAATGCATGGCACCCATTCCATGGGTCCGAACTCTCCAGGTTGAAGGGAATATTACTACAGCTATAACATGTGCGGGAAACCTAGAGAACGGACACACTGTGAATACGAAAGGTTTCTAAAACTCAACGAATAGTCCCTCTCCTGGTGCTCCGGTTTGACTTTCCGTCTGCTTTACTATCAACCTCCCAACTTGGAGAGACAGCCCCTTTAACCTCTTGGTTCGCACAGGTTGCCAATTTGGCAGAGGATGAAAGGGAAGAGGGAGAACCAATGAGAGAGTAGCTGTTAGCCATTTGGACGGGCACATATCACTGTAATTTCCCGGCAGGAAGAAGAATTAACCAAATTCTCAGCCACCCACCGGGAACCAGTATAGGTCCTGAACCAAAATTTTGGACTTGCGGTCAGCTCACCAAAAACGAGTTGAAAAATGGAGCTCAGGGGCACAGCAATTCACAAACTGGCCGAGTAATAAAGGACAACTATCGTCCAAAAATCTGTTGAGGGAAGGCAACGAGGCGGACTTGAAAGCGAGGCAGAATAGCAGGAAACAGATTTGAAGAGGTACGTTGGAATCGCCTTTAAAGCACAGGAAGAGGGGCACAACTTCGACAATGATGCACTTGGCCAAAAAGGGCATATGTGTTTTCTCCTGAATATATTCAGGAGGAAACGCATACGCCCTTTTTGGCCAAGCAAGCAAGCGGGCAATGCAAATCTGCACTACAAAGAAGTATCACTTCCCACCGGTCAAAAGGGACATCCACAAAATGTGTAAGAACAAGAAAGGCAAGACAGGCCCTGGAGAACAGGGAGCCTTGTTATGCTGATGGGCGGGATGTAAATTGCCAACTGCCTCTCTGGAGGAGTGCATTCTGTTCCCTAAAACAAGTAAAGAACAGAGCTACAGAGCCAAGGGCACTACCAGTCTAGGGAATATACCTTGGGAAAACTGAAAATCAATAAGACAGAGCCACCCCAAAATTTAGGGCTGCACTGCATACAAGGACCTCAACTTGGATACACCTTAAGTATCCCAGAAAATATAAACATGGTTCAAAAAATTGTGGTACTTACGTACGATGGAATATCCCTCAGCCATGAAATCAATGTCATAAGACCAGTAGCAGCAAAATGGGTGGATTCAGGTATGATGATTCTAAGTGAAATAAGTCACACAGAAAAAGAAACTTATCATAAGATATCACTTATGAAGATCCTGTAAACATGGCTACACTTGAACTGAGTTAGGAAAGAGAACAGTGCCTCACATTTAGAAAACACTCTTATACCTGCTTAAGGGGGAAGGAGAGGTGGGGTGATGCATAAAACCAGAGTTTGATAGAAGCACAGGTACCGTTCCAAAAACCAACTATGGAATAGACAAGACCTACACCGTCCTCAGTGAAAGGGACTCAAAACCCCATATTTCCCGCAGAGGAAAATATCTGACTAGTAAGAATCTTAAAACCTATGTATTGATATGTCTCCGTAAGGGAATCAAGTGTGTCTAGACTGGCATAAACATGGCAGCGAGAATCAGCTCAAACCCACTATAAAAAGGAATTTCAAAAACAAAACAAAAAAACTGGGAAATTCTTTACAATTCCTTCAGGGTCTCTGATGAAAGCTGGAATAAACCTATCTACAACGACAGCTGGATGTGGCATAAAGAGGGACACTTGGGACTGAGACGATTGGTGAGATTGGGTGAGCAAATGCAGACCCTTTAAAGCAATAATGCATGGCACCCATCCATGGGTCCGAACTCTCCAGGTTGAAGGGAATATTACTACAGCTATAACATGTGCGGGAAACCTAGAGAACGGACACACTGTGAATACGAAAGGTTTCTAAAACTCAACGAATAGTCCCTCTCCTGGTGCTCCGGTTTGACTTTCCGTCTGCTTTACTATCAACCTCCCAACTTGGAGAGACAGCCCCTTTAACCTCTTGGTTGGCACAGTTTGCCAATTTGGCAGAGGATGAAAGGGAAGAGGGAGAACCAATGAGAGAGTAGCTGTTAGGCATTTGCACGGGCACATATCACTGTAATTTCCCGGCAGGAAGAAGAATTAACCAAATTCTCAGCCACCCACCGGGAACCAGTATAGGTCCTGAACCAAAATTTTGGACTTGCGGTCAGCTCACCAAAAACGAGTTGAAAAATGGAGCTCGGGGGCACAGCAATTCACAAACTGGCCGAGTAATAAAGGACAACTATCGTCCAAAAATCTGTTGAGGGAAGGCAACGAGGCGGACTTGAAAGCGAGGCAGAATAGCAGGAAACAGATTTCAAGAGGTACGTTGGAATTGCCTTTAAAGCACAGGAACAGGGGCACAACTTCGACAATGATGCACTTGGCCAAAAAGGGCGTATGCGTTTTCTCCTGAATATATTCAGGAGAAAACGCATACGCCCTTTTTGGCCAAGCAAGCAAGCGGGCAATGCAAATCTGCACTACAAAGAAGTATCACTTCCCACCGGTCAAAAGGGACATCGACAAAATGTGTAAGAACAAGAAAGGCAAGACAGGCCCTGGAGAACAGGGAGCCTTGTTATGCTGATGGGCGGGATGTAAATTGCCAACTGCCTCTCTGGAGGAGTGCATTCTGTTCCCTAAAACAAGTAAAGAACAGAGCTACAGAGCCAAGGGCACTACCAGTCTAGGGAATATACCTTGGGAAAACTGAAAATCAATAAGACAGAGCCACCCCAAAATTTAGGGCTGCACTGCATACAAGGACCTCAACTTGGATACACCTTAAGTATCCCAGAAAATATAAACATGGTTCAAAAAATTGTGGTACTTACGTACGATGGAATATCCCTCAGCCATGAAATCAATGTCATAAGACCAGTAGCAGCAAAATGGGTGGATTCAGGTACGATGATTCTAAGTGAAATAAGTCACACAGAAAAAGAAACTTATCATAAGATATCACTTATGAAGATCCTGTAAACATGGCTACACTTGAACTGAGTTAGGAAAGAGAACAGTGTCTCACATTTAAAAAACACTCTTATACCTGCTTAAGGGGGAAGGAGAGGTGGGGTGATGCATAAAACCAGAGTTTGATATAAGCACAGGTACCGTTCCAAAAACCAACTATGGAATAGACAAGACCTACACCGTCCTCAGCGAAAGGGACTCAAAACCCCATATTTCCGGCAGAGGAAAATATCTGACTAGTAAGAATCTTAAAACCTATGTATTGATATGTCTCTGTAAGGGAATCAAGTGTGTCTAGACTGGCATAAACATGGCAGCGAGAATCAGCTCAAACCTACTATAAAAAGGAATTTCAAAAACAAAACAAAAAAACTGGGAAATTCTTTACAATTCCTTCAGGGTCTCTGATGAAAGCTGGAATGACCCTATCTACAACGACAGCTGGATGTGGCATAAGGAGGGACACTTGGGACTGAGACGATTGGTGAGATTGGGTGAGCAAATGCAGACCCTTTAAAGCAATAATGCATGGCACCCATTCCATGGGTCCGAACTCTCCAGGTTGAAGGGAATATTACTACAGCTATAACATGTGCGGGAAACCTAGAGAACGGACACAATGTGAATACGAAAGGTTTCTAAAACTCAACGAATAGTCGCTCTCCTGGTGCTCCGGTTTGACTTTCCAGCTGCTTTACTATCAACCTCCCAACTTGGAGAGACAGCCCCTTTAACCTCTTGGTTCGCACAGGTTGCCAATTTGGCAGAGGATGAAAGGGAAGAGGGAGAACCAATGAGAGAGTAGCTGTTAGGCATTTGGACGGGCACATATCACTGTAATTTCCCAGCATGAAGAAGAATTAACCAAATTCTCAGCCACCCACCGGGAACCAGTATAGGTCCTGAACCAAAATTTTGGACTTGCGGTCAGCTCACCAAAAACGAGTTGAAAAATGGAGCTCAGGGGCACAGCAATTCACAAACTGGCCGAGTAATAAAGGACAACTATCGTCCAAAAATCTGTTGAGGGAAGGCAACGAGGCGGACTTGAAAGCGAGGCAGAATAGCAGGAAACAGATTTGAAGAGGTACGTTGGAATCGCCTTTAAAGCACAGGAAGAGGGGCACAACTTCGACAATGATGCACTTGGCCAAAAAGGGCGTATGTGTTTTCTCCTGAATATATTCAGGAGAAAACGCATACGCCCTTTTTGGCCAAGCAAGCAAGCGGGCAATGCAAATCTGCACTACAAAGTAGTATCACTTCCCACCGGTCAAAAGGGACATCCACAAAATGTGTAAGAACAAGAAAGGCAAGACAGGCCCTGGAGAACAGGGAGCCTTGTTATGCTGATGGGCGGGATGTAAATTGCCAACTGCCTCTCTGGAGGAGTGCATTCTGTTCCCTAAAACAAGTAAAGAACAGAGCTACAGAGCCAAGGGCACTACCAGTCTAGGGAATATACCTTGGGAAAACTGAAAATCAATAAGACAGAGCCACCCCAAAATTTAGGGCTGCACTGCATACAAGGACCTCAACTTGGATACACCTTAAGTATCCCAGAAAATATAAACATGGTTCAAAAAATTGTGGTACTTACGTACGACGGAATATCCCTCAGCCATGAAATCAATGTCATAAGACCAGTAGCAGCAAAATGGGTGGATTCAGGTACGATGATTCTAAGTGAAATAAGCCACACAGAAAACGAAACTTATCATAAGATATCACTTATGAAGATCCTATAAACATGGCTACACTTGTACTGAGTTAGGAAAGAGAACAGTGTCTCACATTTAGAAAACACTCTTATACCTGCTTAAGGGGGAAGGAGAGGTGGGGTGATGCATAAAACCAGAGTTTGATATAAGCACAGGTACCGTTCCAAAAACCAACTATGGAATAGACAAGACCTACACCGTCCTCAGTGAAAGGGACTCAAAACCCATATTTCCCGCAGAGGAAAATATCTGACTAGTAAGAATCTTAAAACCTATGTATTGATATGTCTCCGTAAGGGAATCAAGTGTGTCTAGACTGGCATAAACATGGCAGCGAGAATCAGCTCAAACCCACTATAAAAAGGAATTTAAAAAACAAAACAAAAAAACTGGGAAATTCTTTACAATTCCTTCAGGGTTTCTGATGAAAGCTGGAATGACCCTATCTACAATGACAGCTGGATGTGGCATAAGGAGGGACACTTGGGACTGAGACGATTGGTGAGATTGGGTGAGCAAATGCAGACCCTTTAAAGCAATAATGCATGGCACCCATTCCATGGGTCCGAACTCTCCAGGTTGAAGGGAATATTACTACAGCTATAACATGTGCGGGAAACCTAGAGAACGGACACACTGTGAATCCGAAAGGTTTCTAAAACTCAACGAATAGTCCCTCTCCTGGTGCTCCGGTTTGACTTTCCGTCTGCTTTACTATCAACCTCCCAACTTGGAGAGACAGCCCCTTTAACCTCTTGGTTCGCACAGATTTCCAATTTGGCAGAGGATGAAAGGGAAGAGGGAGAACCAATGAGAGAGTAGCTGTTAGGCATTTGGACGGGCACATATCACTGTAATTTCCCAGCAGGAAGAAGAATTAACCAAATTCTCAGCCACCCACCGGGAACCAGTATAGGTCCTGAACCAAAATTTTGGACTTGCGGTCAGCTCACCAAAAACGAGTTGAAAAATGGAGCTCAGGGGCACAGCAATTCACAAACTGGCCGAGTAATAAAGGACAACTATCATCCAAAAATCTGTTGAGGGAAGGCAACGAGGCGGACTTGAAAGCGAGGCAGAATAGCAGGAAACAGATTTGAAGAGGTACGTTGGAATCGCTTTTAAAGCACAGGAAGAGGGGCACAACTTCGACAATGATGCACTTGGCCAAAAAGGGCGTATGCGTTTTCTCCTGAATATATTCAGGAGAAAACGCATACGCCCTTTTTGGCCAAGCAAGGAAGCGGGCAATGCAAATCTGCACTACAAAGAAGTATCACTTCCCACCGGTCAAAAGGGACATCCACAAAATGTGTAAGAACAAGAAAGGCAAGACAGGCCCTGGAGAACAGGGAGCCTTGTTATGCTGATGGGCGGGATGTAAATTGCCAACTGCCTCTCTGGAGGAGTGCATTCTGTTCCCTAAAACAAGTAAAGAACAGAGCTACAGAGCCAAGGGCACTACCAGTCTAGGGAATATACCTTGGGAAAACTGAAAATCAATAAGACAGAGCCACCCCAAAATTTAGGGCTGCACTGCATACAAGGACCTCAACTTGGATACACCTTAAGTATCCCAGAAAATATAAACATGGTTCAAAAAATTGTGGTACTTACGTACGACGGAATATCCCTCAGCCATGAAATCAATGTCATAAGACCAGTAGCAGCAAAATGGGTGGATTCAGGTACGATGATTCTAAGTGAAATAAGTCACACAGAAAAAGAAACTTATCATAAGATATCACTTATGAAGATCCTGTAAACATGGCTACACTTGTACTGAGTTAGGAAAGAGAACAGTGTCTCACATTTAGAAAACACTCTTATACCTGCTTAAGGGGGAAGGAGAGGTGGGGTGATGCATAAAACCAGAGTTTGATATAAGCACAGGTACCGTTCCAAAAACCAACTATGGAATAGACAAGACCTACACCGTCCTCAGTGAAAGGGACTCAAAACCCATATTTCCCGCAGAGGAAAATATCTGACTAGTAAGAATCTTAAAACCTATGTATTGATATGTCTCCATAAGGGAATCAAGTGTGTCTAGACTGGCATAAACATGGCAGCGAGAATCAGCTCAAACCCACTATAAAAAGGAATTTCAAAAACAAAACAAAAAAACTGGGAAATTCTTTACAATTCCTTCAGGGTCTCTGATGAAAGCTGGAATGACCCTATCTACAACGACAGCTGGATGTGGCATAAGGAGGGACACTTGGGACTGAGACGATTGGTGAGATTGGGTGAGCAAATGCAGACCCTTTAAAGCAATAATGCATGGCACCCATTCCATGGGTCCGAACTCTCCAGGTTGAAGGGAATATTACTACAGCTATAACATGTGCGGGAAACCTAGAGAACGGACACACTGTGAATACGAAAGGTTTCTAAAACTCAACGAATAGTCCCTCTCCTGGTGCTCCGGTTTGACTTTCCGTCTGCTTTACTATCAACCTCCCAACTTGGAGAGACAGCCCCTTTAACCTCTTGGTTGGCACAGTTTGCCAATTTGGCAGAGGATGAAAGGGAAGAGGGAGAACCAATGAGAGAGTAGCTGTTAGGCATTTGGACGGGCACATATCACTGTAATTTCCCGGCAGGAAGAAGAATTAACCAAATTCTCAGCCACCCACCGGGAACCAGTATAGGTCCTGAACCAAAATTTTGGGCTTGCGGTCAGCTCACCAAAAACGAGTTGAAAAATGGAGCTCGGGGGCACAGCAATTCACAAACTGGCCGAGTAATAAAGGACAACTATCGTCCAAAAATCTGTTGAGGGAAGGCAACGAGGCGGACTTGAAGGCGAGGCAGAATAGCAGGAAACAGATTTCAAGAGGTACGTTGGAATCGCCTTTAAAGCACAGGAAGAGGGGCACAACTTCGACAATGATGCACTTGGCCAAAAAGGGCGTATGTGTTTTCTCCTGAATATATTCAGGAGAAAACGCATACGCCCTTTTTGGCCAAGCAAGCAAGCGGGCAATGCAAATCTGCACTACAAAGAAGTATCACTTCCCACCGGTCAAAAGGGACATCCACAAAATGTGTAAGAACAAGAAAGGCAAGACAGGCCCTGGAGAACAGGGAGCCTTGTTATGCTGATGGGCGGGATGTAAATTGCCAACTGCCTCTCTGGAGGAGTGCATTCTGTTCCCTAAAACAAGTAAAGAACAGAGCTACAGAGCTAAGGGCACTACCAGTCTAGGGAATATACCTTGGGAAAACTGAAAATCAATAAGACAGAGCCACCCCAAAATTTAGGGCTGCACTGCATACAAGGACCTCAACTTGGATACACCTTAAGTATCCCAGAAAATATAAACATGGTTCAAAAAATTGTGGTACTTACGTACGATGGAATATCCCTCAGCCATGAAATCAATGTCATAAGACCAGTAGCAGCAAAATGGGTGGATTCAGGTACGATGATTCTAAGTGAAATAAGTCACACAGAAAAAGAAACTTATCATAAGATATCACTTATGAAGATCCTGTAAACATGGCTACACTTGAACTGAGTTAGGAAAGAGAACAGTGTCTCACATTTAGAAAACACTCTTATACCTGCTTAAGGGGGAAGGAGAGGTGGGGTGATGCATAAAACCAGAGTTTGATATAAGCACAGGTACCGTTCCAAAAACCAACTATGGAATAGACAAGACCTACACCGTCCTCAGCGAAAGGGACTCAAAACCCCATATTTCCCGCAGAGGAAAATATCTGACTAGTAAGAATCTTAAAACCTATGTATTGATATGTCTCCTTAAGGGAATCAAGTGTGTCTAGACTGGCATAAACATGGCAGCGAGAATCAGCTCAAACCCACTATAAAAAGGAATTTCAAAAACAAAACAAAAAAACTGGGAAATTCTTTACAATTCCTTCAGGGTCTCTGATGAAAGCTGGAATGACCCTATCTACAACGACAGCTGGATGTGGCATAAGGAGGGACACTTGGGACTGAGACGATTGGTGAGATTGGGTGAGCAAATGCAGACCCTTTAAAGCAATAATGCATGGCACCCATTCCATGGGTCCGAACTCTCCAGGTTGAAGGGAATATTACTACAGCTATAACATGTGTGGGAAACCTAGAGAACGGACACACTGTGAATACGAAAGGTTTCTAAAACTCAACGAATAGTCCCTCTCCTGGTGCTCCGGTTTGACTTTCCGTCTGCTTTACTATCAACCTCCCAACTTGGAGAGACAGCCCCTTTAACCTCTTGGTTCGCACAGGTTGCCAATTTGGCAGAGGATGAAAGGGAAGAGGAAGAACCAATGAGAGAGTAGCTGTTAGGCATTTGGACGGGCACATATCACTGTAATTTCCCGGCAGGAAGAAGAATTAACCAAATTCTCAGCCACCCACCGGGAACCAGTATAGGTCCTGAACCAAAATTTTGGACTTGCGGTCAGCTCACCAAAAACGAGTTGAAAAATGGAGCTCAGGGGCACAGCAATTCACAAACTGGCCGAGTAATAAAGGACAACTATCGTCCAAAAATCTGTTGAGGGAAGGCAACGAGGCGGACTTGAAAGCGAGGCAGAATAGCAGGAAACAGATTTGAAGAGGTACGTTGGAATCGCCTTTAAAGCACAGGAAGAGGGGCACAACTTCGACAATGATGCACTTGGCCAAAAAGGGCGTATGCGTTTTCTCCTGAATATATTCAGGAGAAAACGCATACGCCCTTTTTGGCCAAGCAAGCAAGCGGGCAATGCAAATCTGCACTACAAAGAAGTATCACTTCCCACCGGTCAAAAGGGACATCCACAAAATGTGTAAGAACAAGAAAGGCAAGACAGGCCCTGGAGAACAAGGAGCCTTGTTGTGCTGATGGGCGGGATGTAAATTGCCAACTGCCTCTCTGGAGGAGTGCATTCTGTTCCCTAAAACAAGTAAAGAACAGAGCTACAGAGCCAAGGGCACTACCAGTCTAGGGAATATACCTTGGGAAAACTGAAAATCAATAAGACAGAGCCACCCCAAAATTTAGGGCTGCACTGCATACAAGGACCTCAACTTGGATACACCTTAAGTATCCCAGAAAATATAAACATGGTTCAAAAAATTGTGGTACTTACGTACGATGGAATATCCCTCAGCCATGAAATCAATGTCATAAGACCAGTAGCAGCAAAATGGGTGGATTCAGGTACGATGATTCTAAGTGAAATAAGTCACACAGAAAAAGAAACTTATCATAAGATATCACTTATGAAGATCCTGTAAACATGGCTACACTTGAACTGAGTTAGGAAAGATAACAGTGTCTCACATTTAGAAAACACTCTTATACCTGCTTAAGGGGGAAGGAGAGGTGGGGTGATGCATAAAACCAGAGTTTGATATAAGCACAGGTACCGTTCCAAAAACCAACTATGGAATAGACAAGACCTACACCGTCCTCAGCGAAAGGGACTCAAAACCCCATATTTCCCGCAGAGGAAAATATCTGAGTAGTAAGAATCTTAAAACCTATGTATTGATATGTCTCCGTAAGGGAATCAAGTGTGTCTAGACTGGCATAAACATGGCAGCGAGAATCAGCTCAAACCCACTATAAAAAGGAATTTCAAAAACAAAACAAAAAAACTGGGAAATTCTTTACAATTCCTTCAGGGTCTCTGTTGAAACCTGGAATGACCCTATCTACAACGACAGCTGGATGTGGCATAAGGAGGGACACTTGGGACTGAGACGATTGGTGAGATTGGGTGAGCAAATGCAGACCCTTTAAAGCAATAATGCATGGCACCCATTCCATGGGTCCGAACTCTCCAGGTTGAAGGGAATATTACTACAGCTATAACATGTGCGGGAAACCTAGAGAACGGACACACTGTGAATACGAAAGGTTTCTAAAACTCAACGAATAGTCCCTCTCCTGGTGCTCCGGTTTGACTTTCCGTCTGCTTTACTATCAACCTCCCAACTTGGAGAGACAGCCCCTTTAACCTCTTGGTTCGCACAGGTTGCCAATTTGGCAGAGGATGAAAGGGAAGAGGGAGAACCAATGAGAGAGTAGCTGTTAGCCATTTGGATGGGCACATATCACTGTAATTTCCCGGCAGGAAGAAGAATTAACCAAATTCTCAGCCACCCACCGGGAACCAGTATAGGTCCTGAACCAAAATTTTGGACTTGCGGTCAGCTCACCAAAAACGAGTTGAAAAATGGAGCTCAGGGGCACAGCAATTCACAAACTGGCCGAGTAATAAAGGACAACTATCGTCCAAAAATCTGTTGAGGGAAGGCAACGAGGCGGACTTGAAAGCGAGGCAGAATAGCAGGAAACAGATTTGAAGAGGTACGTTGGAATCGCCTTTAAAGCACAGGAAGAGGGGCACAACTTCGACAATGATGCACTTGGCCAAAAAGGGCGTATGCGTTTTCTCCTGAATATATTCAGGAGAAAACGCATACGCCCTTTTTGGCCAAGCAAGCAAGCGGGCAATGCAAATCTGCACTACAAAGAAGTATCACTTCCCACCGGTCAAAAGGGACATCGACAAAATGTGTAAGAACAAGAAAGGCAAGACAGGCCCTGGAGAACAGGGAGCCTTGTTATGCTGATGGGCGGGATGTAAATTGCCAACTGCCTCTCTGGAGGAGTGCATTCTGTTCCCTAAAACAAGTAAAGAACAGAGCTACAGAGCCAAGGGCACTACCAGTCTAGGGAATATACCTTGGGAAAACTGAAAATCAATAAGACAGAGCCACCCCAAAATTTAGGGCTGCACTGCATACAAGGACCTCAACTTGGATACACCTTAAGTATCCCAGAAAATATAAACATGGTTCAAAAAATTGTGGTACTTACGTACGATGGAATATCCCTCAGCCATGAAATCAATGTCATAAGACCAGTAGCAGCAAAATGGGTGGATTCAGGTACGATGATTCTAAGTGAAATAAGTCACACAGAAAAAGAAACTTATCATAAGATATCACTTATGAAGATCCTGTAAACATGGCTACACTTGAACTGAGTTAGGAAAGAGAACAGTGTCTCACATTTAAAAAACACTCTTATACCTGCTTAAGGGGGAAGGAGAGGTGGGGTGATGCATAAAACCAGAGTTTGATATAAGCACAGGTACCGTTCCAAAAACCAACTATGGAATAGACAAGACCTACACCGTCCTCAGCGAAAGGGACTCAAAACCCCATATTTCCGGCAGAGGAAAATATCTGACTAGTAAGAATCTTAAAACCTATGTATTGATATGTCTCTGTAAGGGAATCAAGTGTGTCTAGACTGGCATAAACATGGCAGCGAGAATCAGCTCAAACCCACTATAAAAAGGAATTTCAAAAACAAAACAAAAAAACTGGGAAATTCTTTACAATTCCTTCAGGGTCTCTGATGAAAGCTGGAATGACCCTATCTACAACGACAGCTGGATGTGGCATAAGGAGGGACACTTGGGACTGAGACGATTGGTGAGATTGGGTGAGCAAATGCAGACCCTTTAAAGCAATAATGCATGGCACCCATTCCATGGGTCCGAACTCTCCAGGTTGAAGGGAATATTACTACAGCTATAACATGTGCGGGAAACCTAGAGAACGGACACAATGTGAATACGAAAGGTTTCTAAAACTCAACGAATAGTCGCTCTCCTGGTGCTCCGGTTTGACTTTCCAGCTGCTTTACTATCAACCTCCCAACTTGGAGAGACAGCCCCTTTAACCTCTTGGTTCGCACAGGTTGCCAATTTGGCAGAGGATGAAAGGGAAGAGGGAGAACCAATGAGAGAGTAGCTGTTAGGCATTTGGACGGGCACATATCACTGTAATTTCCCAGCATGAAGAAGAATTAACCAAATTCTCAGCCACCCACCGGGAACCAGTATAGGTCCTGAACCAAAATTTTGGACTTGCGGTCAGCTCACCAAAAACGAGTTGAAAAATGGAGCTCAGGGGCACAGCAATTCACAAACTGGCCGAGTAATAAAGGACAACTATCGTCCAAAAATCTGTTGAGGGAAGGCAACGAGGCGGACTTGAAAGCGAGGCAGAATAGCAGGAAACAGATTTGAAGAGGTACGTTGGAATCGCCTTTAAAGCACAGGAAGAGGGGCACAACTTCGACAATGATGCACTTGGCCAAAAAGGGCGTATGTGTTTTCTCCTGAATATATTCAGGAGAAAACGCATACGCCCTTTTTGGCCAAGCAAGCAAGCGGGCAAT
Organism: Hyperoodon ampullatus; assembly: GCF_949752795.1. Lineage (NCBI taxonomy): Eukaryota > Metazoa > Chordata > Mammalia > Artiodactyla > Ziphiidae > Hyperoodon > Hyperoodon ampullatus. The sequence goes on from NW_027640934.1 coordinate 558,700, forward strand.
GCAAATCTGCACTACAAAGTAGTATCACTTCCCACCGGTCAAAAGGGACATCCACAAAATGTGTAAGAACAAGAAAGGCAAGACAGGCCCTGGAGAACAGGGAGCCTTGTTATGCTGATGGGCGGGATGTAAATTGCCAACTGCCTCTCTGGAGGAGTGCATTCTGTTCCCTAAAACAAGTAAAGAACAGAGCTACAGAGCCAAGGGCACTACCAGTCTAGGGAATATACCTTGGGAAAACTGAAAATCAATAAGACAGAGCCACCCCAAAATTTAGGGCTGCACTGCATACAAGGACCTCAACTTGGATACACCTTAAGTATCCCAGAAAATATAAACATGGTTCAAAAAATTGTGGTACTTACGTACGACGGAATATCCCTCAGCCATGAAATCAATGTCATAAGACCAGTAGCAGCAAAATGGGTGGATTCAGGTACGATGATTCTAAGTGAAATAAGCCACACAGAAAAAGAAACTTATCATAAGATATCACTTATGAAGATCCTATAAACATGGCTACACTTGTACTGAGTTAGGAAAGAGAACAGTGTCTCACATTTAGAAAACACTCTTATACCTGCTTAAGGGGGAAGGAGAGGTGGGGTGATGCATAAAACCAGAGTTTGATATAAGCACAGGTACCGTTCCAAAAACCAACTATGGAATAGACAAGAACTACACCGTCCTCAGTGAAAGGGACTCAAAACCCATATTTCCCGCAGAGGAAAATATCTGACTAGTAAGAATCTTAAAACCTATGTATTGATATGTCTCCGTAAGGGAATCAAGTGTGTCTAGACTGGCATAAACATGGCAGCGAGAATCAGCTCAAACCCACTATAAAAAGGAATTTCAAAAACAAAACAAAAAAACTGGGAAATTCTTTACAATTCCTTCAGGGTTTCTGATGAAAGCTGGAATGACCCTATCTACAACGACAGCTGGATGTGGCATAAGGAGGGACACTTGGGACTGAGACGATTGGTGAGATTGGGTGAGCAAATGCAGACCCTTTAAAGCAATAATGCATGGCACCCATTCCATGGGTCCGAACTCTCCAGGTTGAAGGGAATATTACTACAGCTATAACATGTGCGGGAAACCTAGAGAACGGACACACTGTGAATCCGAAAGGTTTCTAAAACTCAACGAATAGTCCCTCTCCTGGTGCTCCGGTTTGACTTTCCGTCTGCTTTACTATCAACCTCCCAACTTGGAGAGACAGCCCCTTTAACCTCTTGGTTCGCACAGGTTTCCAATTTGGCAGAGGATGAAAGGGAAGAGGGAGAACCAATGAGAGAGTAGCTGTTAGGCATTTGGACGGGCACATATCACTGTAATTTCCCAGCAGGAAGAAGAATTAACCAAATTCTCAGCCACCCACCGGGAACCAGTATAGGTCCTGAACCAAAATTTTGGACTTGCGGTCAGCTCACCAAAAACGAGTTGAAAAATGGAGCTCAGGGGCACAGCAATTCACAAACTGGCCGAGTAATAAAGGACAACTATCATCCAAAAATCTGTTGAGGGAAGGCAACGAGGCGGACTTGAAAGCGAGGCAGAATAGCAGGAAACAGATTTGAAGAGGTACGTTGGAATCGCTTTTAAAGCACAGGAAGAGGGGCACAACTTCGACAATGATGCACTTGGCCAAAAAGGGCGTATGCGTTTTCTCCTGAATATATTCAGGAGAAAACGCATACGCCCTTTTTGGCCAAGCAAGGAAGCGGGCAATGCAAATCTGCACTACAAAGAAGTATCACTTCCCACCGGTCAAAAGGGACATCCACAAAATGTGTAAGAACAAGAAAGGCAAGACAGGCCCTGGAGAACAGGGAGCCTTGTTATGCTGATGGGCGGGATGTAAATTGCCAACTGCCTCTCTGGAGGAGTGCATTCTGTTCCCTAAAACAAGTAAAGAACAGAGCTACAGAGCCAAGGGCACTACCAGTCTAGGGAATATACCTTGGGAAAACTGAAAATCAATAAGACAGAGCCACCCCAAAATTTAGGGCTGCACTGCATACAAGGACCTCAACTTGGATACACCTTAAGTATCCCAGAAAATATAAACATGGTTCAAAAAATTGTGGTACTTACGTACGACGGAATATCCCTCAGCCATGAAATCAATGTCATAAGACCAGTAGCAGCAAAATGGGTGGATTCAGGTACGATGATTCTAAGTGAAATAAGTCACACAGAAAAAGAAACTTATCATAAGATATCACTTATGAAGATCCTGTAAACATGGCTACACTTGTACTGAGTTAGGAAAGAGAACAGTGTCTCACATTTAGAAAACACTCTTATACCTGCTTAAGGGGGAAGGAGAGGTGGGGTGATGCATAAAACCAGAGTTTGATATAAGCACAGGTACCGTTCCAAAAACCAACTATGGAATAGACAAGACCTACACCGTCCTCAGTGAAAGGGACTCAAAACCCATATTTCCCGCAGAGGAAAATATCTGACTAGTAAGAATCTTAAAACCTATGTATTGATATGTCTCCATAAGGGAATCAAGTGTGTCTAGACTGGCATAAACATGGCAGCGAGAATCAGCTCAAACCCACTATAAAAAGGAATTTCAAAAACAAAACAAAAAAACTGGGAAATTCTTTACAATTCCTTCAGGGTCTCTGATGAAAGCTGGAATGACCCTATCTACAACGACAGCTGGATGTGGCATAAGGAGGGACACTTGGGACTGAGACGATTGGTGAGATTGGGTGAGCAAATGCAGACCCTTTAAAGCAATAATGCATGGCACCCATTCCATGGGTCCGAACTCTCCAGGTTGAAGGGAATATTACTACAGCTATAACATGTGCGGGAAACCTAGAGAACGGACACACTGTGAATACGAAAGGTTTCTAAAACTCAACGAATAGTCCCTCTCCTGGTGCTCCGGTTTGACTTTCCGTCTGCTTTACTATCAACCTCCCAACTTGGAGAGACAGCCCCTTTAACCTCTTGGTTGGCACAGTTTGCCAATTTGGCAGAGGATGAAAGGGAAGAGGGAGAACCAATGAGAGAGTAGCTGTTAGGCATTTGGACGGGCACATATCACTGTAATTTCCCGGCAGGAAGAAGAATTAACCAAATTCTCAGCCACCCACCGGGAACCAGTATAGGTCCTGAACCAAAATTTTGGGCTTGCGGTCAGCTCACCAAAAACGAGTTGAAAAATGGAGCTCGGGGGCACAGCAATTCACAAACTGGCCGAGTAATAAAGGACAACTATCGTCCAAAAATCTGTTGAGGGAAGGCAACGAGGCGGACTTGAAGGCGAGGCAGAATAGCAGGAAACAGATTTCAAGAGGTACGTTGGAATCGCCTTTAAAGCACAGGAAGAGGGGCACAACTTTGACAATGATGCACTTGGCCAAAAAGGGCGTATGTGTTTTCTCCTGAATATATTCAGGAGAAAACGCATACGCCCTTTTTGGCCAAGCAAGCAAGCGGGCAATGCAAATCTGCACTACAAAGAAGTATCACTTCCCACCGGTCAAAAGGGACATCCACAAAATGTGTAAGAACAAGAAAGGCAAGACAGGCCCTGGAGAACAGGGAGCCTTGTTATGCTGATGGGCGGGATGTAAATTGCCAACTGCCTCTCTGGAGGAGTGCATTCTGTTCCCTAAAACAAGTAAAGAACAGAGCTACAGAGCTAAGGGCACTACCAGTCTAGGGAATATACCTTGGGAAAACTGAAAATCAATAAGACAGAGCCACCCCAAAATTTAGGGCTGCACTGCATACAAGGACCTCAACTTGGATACACCTTAAGTATCCCAGAAAATATAAACATGGTTCAAAAAATTGTGGTACTTACGTACGATGGAATATCCCTCAGCCATGAAATCAATGTCATAAGACCAGTAGCAGCAAAATGGGTGGATTCAGGTACGATGATTCTAAGTGAAATAAGTCACACAGAAAAAGAAACTTATCATAAGATATCACTTATGAAGATCCTGTAAACATGGCTACACTTGAACTGAGTTAGGAAAGAGAACAGTGTCTCACATTTAGAAAACACTCTTATACCTGCTTAAGGGGGAAGGAGAGGTGGGGTGATGCATAAAACCAGAGTTTGATATAAGCACAGGTACCGTTCCAAAAACCAACTATGGAATAGACAAGACCTACACCGTCCTCAGCGAAAGGGACTCAAAACCCCATATTTCCCGCAGAGGAAAATATCTGACTAGTAAGAATCTTAAAACCTATGTATTGATATGTCTCCTTAAGGGAATCAAGTGTGTCTAGACTGGCATAAACATGGCAGCGAGAATCAGCTCAAACCCACTATAAAAAGGAATTTCAAAAACAAAACAAAAAAACTGGGAAATTCTTTACAATTCCTTCAGGGTCTCTGATGAAAGCTGGAATGACCCTATCTACAACGACAGCTGGATGTGGCATAAGGAGGGACACTTGGGACTGAGACGATTGGTGAGATTGGGTGAGCAAATGCAGACCCTTTAAAGCAATAATGCATGGCACCCATTCCATGGGTCCGAACTCTCCAGGTTGAAGGGAATATTACTACAGCTATAACATGTGTGGGAAACCTAGAGAACGGACACACTGTGAATACGAAAGGTTTCTAAAACTCAACGAATAGTCCCTCTCCTGGTGCTCCGGTTTGACTTTCCGTCTGCTTTACTATCAACCTCCCAACTTGGAGAGACAGCCCCTTTAACCTCTTGGTTCGCACAGGTTGCCAATTTGGCAGAGGATGAAAGGGAAGAGGAAGAACCAATGAGAGAGTAGCTGTTAGGCATTTGGACGGGCACATATCACTGTAATTTCCCGGCAGGAAGAAGAATTAACCAAATTCTCAGCCACCCACCGGGAACCAGTATAGGTCCTGAACCAAAATTTTGGACTTGCGGTCAGCTCACCAAAAACGAGTTGAAAAATGGAGCTCAGGGGCACAGCAATTCACAAACTGGCCGAGTAATAAAGGACAACTATCGTCCAAAAATCTGTTGAGGGAAGGCAACGAGGCGGACTTGAAAGCGAGGCAGAATAGCAGGAAACAGATTTGAAGAGGTACGTTGGAATCGCCTTTAAAGCACAGGAAGAGGGGCACAACTTCGACAATGATGCACTTGGCCAAAAAGGGCGTATGCGTTTTCTCCTGAATATATTCAGGAGAAAACGCATACGCCCTTTTTGGCCAAGCAAGCAAGCGGGCAATGCAAATCTGCACTACAAAGAAGTATCACTTCCCACCGGTCAAAAGGGACATCCACAAAATGTGTAAGAACAAGAAAGGCAAGACAGGCCCTGGAGAACAAGGAGCCTTGTTGTGCTGATGGGCGGGATGTAAATTGCCAACTGCCTCTCTGGAGGAGTGCATTCTGTTCCCTAAAACAAGTAAAGAACAGAGCTACAGAGCCAAGGGCACTACCAGTCTAGGGAATATACCTTGGGAAAACTGAAAATCAATAAGACAGAGCCACCCCAAAATTTAGGGCTGCACTGCATACAAGGACCTCAACTTGGATACACCTTAAGTATCCCAGAAAATATAAACATGGTTCAAAAAATTGTGGTACTTACGTACGATGGAATATCCCTCAGCCATGAAATCAATGTCATAAGACCAGTAGCAGCAAAATGGGTGGATTCAGGTACGATGATTCTAAGTGAAATAAGTCACACAGAAAAAGAAACTTATCATAAGATATCACTTATGAAGATCCTGTAAACATGGCTACACTTGAACTGAGTTAGGAAAGATAACAGTGTCTCACATTTAGAAAACACTCTTATACCTGCTTAAGGGGGAAGGAGAGGTGGGGTGATGCATAAAACCAGAGTTTGATATAAGCACAGGTACCGTTCCAAAAACCAACTATGGAATAGACAAGACCTACACCGTCCTCAGCGAAAGGGACTCAAAACCCCATATTTCCCGCAGAGGAAAATATCTGACTAGTAAGAATCTTAAAACCTATGTATTGATATGTCTCCGTAAGGGAATCAAGTGTGTCTAGACTGGCATAAACATGGCAGCGAGAATCAGCTCAAACCCACTATAAAAAGGAATTTCAAAAACAAAACAAAAAAACTGGGAAATTCTTTACAATTCCTTCAGGGTCTCTGTTGAAAGCTGGAATGACCCTATCTACAACGACAGCTGGATGTGGCATAAGGAGGGACACTTGGGACTGAGACGATTGGTGAGATTGGGTGAGCAAATGCAGACCCTTTAAAGCAATAATGCATGGCACCCATTCCATGGGTCCGAACTCTCCAGGTTGAAGGGAATATTACTACAGCTATAACATGTGCGGGAAACCTAGAGAACGGACACACTGTGAATACGAAAGGTTTCTAAAACTCAACGAATAGTCCCTCTCCTGGTGCTCCGGTTTGACTTTCCGTCTGCTTTACTATCAACCTCCCAACTTGGAGAGACAGCCCCTTTAACCTCTTGGTTCGCACAGGTTGCCAATTTGGCAGAGGATGAAAGGGAAGAGGGAGAACCAATGAGAGAGTAGCTGTTAGCCATTTGGATGGGCACATATCACTGTAATTTCCCGGCAGGAAGAAGAATTAACCAAATTCTCAGCCACCCACCGGGAACCAGTATAGGTCCTGAACCAAAATTTTGGACTTGCGGTCAGCTCACCAAAAACGAGTTGAAAAATGGAGCTCAGGGGCACAGCAATTCACAAACTGGCCGAGTAATAAAGGACAACTATCGTCCAAAAATCTGTTGAGGGAAGGCAACGAGGCGGACTTGAAAGCGAGGCAGAATAGCAGGAAACAGATTTGAAGAGGTACGTTGGAATCGCTTTTAAAGCACAGGAAGAGGGGCACAACTTCGACAATGATGCACTTGGCCAAAAAGGGCATATGTGTTTTCTCCTGAATATATTCAGGAGGAAACGCATACGCCCTTTTTGGCCAAGCAAGCAAGCGGGCAATGCAAATCTGCACTACAAAGAAGTATCACTTCCCACCGGTCAAAAGGGACATCCACAAAATGTGTAAGAACAAGAAAGGCAAGACAGGCCCTGGAGAACAGGGAGCCTTGTTATGCTGATGGGCGGGATGTAAATTGCCAACTGCCTCTCTGGAGGAGTGCATTCTGTTCCCTAAAACAAGTAAAGAACAGAGCTACAGAGCCAAGGGCACTACCAGTCTAGGGAATATACCTTGGGAAAACTGAAAATCAATAAGACAGAGCCACCCCAAAATTTAGGGCTGCACTGCATACAAGGACCTCAACTTGGATACACCTTAAGTATCCCAGAAAATATAAACATGGTTCAAAAAATTGTGGTACTTACGTACGATGGAATATCCCTCAGCCATGAAATCAATGTCATAAGACCAGTAGCAGCAAAATGGGTGGATTCAGGTATGATGATTCTAAGTGAAATAAGTCACACAGAAAAAGAAACTTATCATAAGATATCACTTATGAAGATCCTGTACACATGGCTACACTTGAACTGAGTTAGGAAAGAGAACAGTGCCTCACATTTAGAAAACACTCTTATACCTGCTTAAGGGGGAAGGAGAGGTGGGGTGATGCATAAAACCAGAGTTTGATAGAAGCACAGGTACCGTTCCAAAAACCAACTATGGAATAGACAAGACCTACACCGTCCTCAGTGAAAGGGACTCAAAACCCCATATTTCCCGCAGAGGAAAATATCTGACTAGTAAGAATCTTAAAACCTATGTATTGATATGTCTCCGTAAGGGAATCAAGTGTGTCTAGACTGGCATAAACATGGCAGCGAGAATCAGCTCAAACCCACTATAAAAAGGAATTTCAAAAACAAAACAAAAAAACTGGGAAATTCTTTACAATTCCTTCAGGGTCTCTGATGAAAGCTGGAATAACCCTATCTACAACGACAGCTGGATGTGGCATAAAGAGGGACACTTGGGACTGAGACGATTGGTGAGATTGGGTGAGCAAATGCAGACCCTTTAAAGCAATAATGCATGGCACCCATCCATGGGTCCGAACTCTCCAGGTTGAAGGGAATATTACTACAGCTATAACATGTGCGGGAAACCTAGAGAACGGACACACTGTGAATACGAAAGGTTTCTAAAACTCAACGAATAGTCCCTCTCCTGGTGCTCCGGTTTGACTTTCCGTCTGCTTTACTATCAACCTCCCAACTTGGAGAGACAGCCCCTTTAACCTCTTGGTTGGCACAGTTTGCCAATTTGGCAGAGGATGAAAGTGAAGAGGGAGAACCAATGAGAGAGTAGCTGTTAGGCATTTGGACGGGCACATATCACTGTAATTTCCCGGCAGGAAGAAGAATTAACCAAATTCTCAGCCACCCACCGGGAACCAGTATAGGTCCTGAACCAAAATTTTGGGCTTGCGGTCAGCTCACCAAAAACGAGTTGAAAAATGGAGCTCGGGGGCACAGCAATTCACAAACTGGCCGAGTAATAAAGGACAACTATCGTCCAAAAATCTGTTGAGGGAAGGCAACGAGGCGGACTTGAAGGCGAGGCAGAATAGCAGGAAACAGATTTCAAGAGGTACGTTGGAATCGCCTTTAAAGCACAGGAAGAGGGGCACAACTTCGACAATGATGCACTTGGCCAAAAAGGGCGTATGTGTTTTCTCCTGAATATATTCAGGAGAAAACGCATACGCCCTTTTTGGCCAAGCAAGCAAGCGGGCAATGCAAATCTGCACTACAAAGAAGTATCACTTCCCACCGGTCAAAAGGGACATCCACAAAATGTGTAAGAACAAGAAAGGCAAGACAGGCCCTGGAGAACAGGGAGCCTTGTTATGCTGATGGGCGGGATGTAAATTGCCAACTGCCTCTCTGGAGGAGTGCATTCTGTTCCCTAAAACAAGTAAAGAACAGAGCTACAGATCTAAGGGCACTACCAGTCTAGGGAATATACCTTGGGAAAACTGAAAATCAATAAGACAGAGCCACCCCAAAATTTAGGGCTGCACTGCATACAAGGACCTCAACTTGGATACACCTTAAGTATCCCAGAAAATATAAACATGGTTCAAAAAATTGTGGTACTTACGTACGATGGAATATCCCTCAGCCATGAAATCAATGTCATAAGACCAGTAGCAGCAAAATGGGTGGATTCAGGTACGATGATTCTAAGTGAAATAAGTCACACAGAAAAAGAAACTTATCATAAGATATCACTTATGAAGATCCTGTAAACATGGCTACACTTGAACTGAGTTAGGAAAGAGAACAGTGTCTCACATTTAGAAAACACTCTTATACCTGCTTAAGGGGGAAGGAGAGGTGGGGTGATGCATAAAACCAGAGTTTGATATAAGCACAGGTACCGTTCCAAAAACCAACTATGGAATAGACAAGACCTACACCGTCCTCAGCGAAAGGGACTCAAAACCCCATATTTCCCGCAGAGGAAAATATCTGACTAGTAAGAATCTTAAAACCTATGTATTGATATGTCTCCGTAAGGGAATCAAGTGTGTCTAGACTGGCATAAACATGGCAGCGAGAATCAGCTCAAACCCACTATAAAAAGGAATTTCAAAAACAAAACAAAAAAACTGGGAAATTCTTTACAATTCCTTCAGGGTCTCTGATGAAAGCTGGAATGACCCTATCTACAATGACAGCTGGATGTGGCATAAGGAGGGACACTTGGGACTGAGACGATTGGTGAGATTGGGTGAGCAAATGCAGACCCTTTAAAGCAATAATGCATGGCACCCATTCCATGGGTCCGAACTCTCCAGGTTGAAGGGAATATTACTACAGCTATAACATGTGCGGGAAACCTAGAGAACGGACACACTGTGAATACGAAAGGTTTCTAAAACTCAACGAATAGTCCCTCTCCTGGTGCTCTGGTTTGACTTTCCGTCTGCTTTACTATCAACCTCCCAACTTGGAGAGACAGCCCCTTTAACCTCTTGGTTGGCACAGTTTGCCAATTTGGCAGAGGATGAAAGGGAAGAGGAAGAACCAATGAGAGAGTAGCTGTTAGGCATTTGGACGGGCACATATCACTGTAATTTCCCGGCAGGAAGAAGAATTAACCAAATTCTCAGCCACCCACCGGGAACCAGTATAGGTCCTGAACCAAAATTTTGGACTTGCGGTCAGCTCACCAAAAACGAGTTGAAAAATGGAGCTCAGAGGCACAGCAATTCACAAACTGGCCGAGTAATAAAGGACAACTATCGTCCAAAAATCTGTTGAGGGAAGGCAACGAGGCGGACTTGAAAGCGAGGCAGAATAGCAGGAAACAGATTTGAAGAGGTACGTTGGAATCGCCTTTAAAGCACAGGAAGAGGGGCACAACTTCGACAATGATGCACTTGGCCAAAAAGGGCGTATGCGTTTTCTCCTGAATATATTCAGGAGAAAACGCATACGCCCTTTTTGGCCAAGCAAGCAAGCGGGCAATGCAAATCTGCACTACAAAGAAGTATCACTTCCCACCGGTCAAAAGGGACATCCACAAAATGTGTAAGAACAAGAAAGGCAAGACAGGCCCTGGAGAACAGGGAGCCTTGTTATGCTGATGGGCGGGATGTAAATTGCCAACTGCCTCTCTGGAGGAGTGCATTCTGTTCCCTAAAACAAGTAAAGAACAGAGCTACAGAGCCAAGGGCACTACCAGTCTAGGGAATATACCTTGGGAAAACTGAAAATCAATAAGACAGAGCCACCCCAAAATTTAGGGCTGCACTGCATACAAGGACCTCAACTTGGATACACCTTAAGTATCCCAGAAAATATAAACATGGTTCAAAAAATTGTGGTACTTACGTACGATGGAATATCCCTCAGCCATGAAATCAATGTCATAAGACCAGTAGCAGCAAAATGGGTGGATTCAGGTACGATGATTCTAAGTGAAATAAGCCACACAGAAAAAGAAACTTATCATAAGATATCACTTATGAAGATCCTGTAAACATGGCTACACTTGAACTGAGTTAGGAAAGATAACAGTGTCTCACATTTAGAAAACACTCTTATACCTGCTTAAGGGGGAAGGAGAGGTGGGGTGATGCATAAAACCAGAGTTTGATATAAGCACAGGTACCGTTCCAAAAACCAACTATGGAATAGACAAGACCTACACCGTCCTCAGCGAAAGGGACTCAAAACCCCATATTTCCCGCAGAGGAAAATATCTGACTAGTAAGAATCTTAAAACCTATGTATTGATATGTCTCCGTAAGGGAATCAAGTGTGTCTAGACTGGCATAAACATGGCAGCGAGAATCAGCTCAAACCCACTATAAAAAGGAATTTCAAAAACAAAACAAAAAAACTGGGAAATTCTTTACAATTCCTTCAGGGTCTCTGATGAAAGCTGGAATGACCCTATCTACAACGACAGCTGGATGTGGCATAAGGAGGGACACTTGGGACTGAGACGATTGGTGAGATTGGGTGAGCAAATGCAGACCCTTTAAAGCAATAATGCATGGCACCCATTCCATGGGTCCGAACTCTCCAGGTTGAAGGGAATATTACTACAGCTATAACATGTGCGGGAAACCTAGAGAACGGACACACTGTGAATACGAAAGGTTTCTAAAACTCAACGAATAGTCCCTCTCCTGGTGCTCCGGTTTGACTTTCCGTCTGCTTTACTATCAACCTCCCAACTTGGAGAGACAGCCCCTTTAACCTCTTGGTTCGCACAGGTTGCCAATTTGGCAGAGGATGAAAGGGAAGAGGGAGAACCAATGAGAGAGTAGCTGTTAGCCATTTGGACGGGCACATATCACTGTAATTTCCCGGCAGGAAGAAGAATTAACCAAATTCTCAGCCACCCACCGGGAACCAGTATAGGTCCTGAACCAAAATTTTGGACTTGCGGTCAGCTCACCAAAAACGAGTTGAAAAATGGAGCTCAGGGGCACAGCAATTCACAAACTGGCCGAGTAATAAAGGACAACTATCGTCCAAAAATCTGTTGAGGGAAGGCAACGAGGCGGACTTGAAAGCGAGGCAGAATAGCAGGAAACAGATTTGAAGAGGTACGTTGGAATCACCTTTAAAGCACAGGAAGAGGGGCACAACTTCGACAATGATGCACTTGGCCAAAAAGGGCATATGTGTTTTCTCCTGAATATATTCAGGAGGAAACGCATACGCCCTTTTTGGCCAAGCAAGCAAGCGGGCAATGCAAATCTGCACTACAAAGAAGTATCACTTCCCACCGGTCAAAAGGGACATCCACAAAATGTGTAAGAACAAGAAAGGCAAGACAGGCCCTGGAGAACAGGGAGCCTTGTTATGCTGATGGGCGGGATGTAAATTGCCAACTGCCTCTCTGGAGGAGTGCATTCTGTTCCCTAAAACAAGTAAAGAACAGAGCTACAGAGCCAAGGGCACTACCAGTCTAGGGAATATACCTTGGGAAAACTGAAAATCAATAAGACAGAGCCACCCCAAAATTTAGGGCTGCACTGCATACAAGGACCTCAACTTGGATACACCTTAAGTATCCCAGAAAATATAAACATGGTTCAAAAAATTGTGGTACTTACGTACGATGGAATATCCCTCAGCCATAAAATCAATGTCATAAGACCAGTAGCAGCAAAATGGGTGGATTCAGGTATGATGATTCTAAGTGAAATAAGTCACACAGAAAAAGAAACTTATCATAAGATATCACTTATGAAGATCCTGTAAACATGGCTACACTTGAACTGAGTTAGGAAAGAGAACAGTGCCTCACATTTAGAAAACACTCTTATACCTGCTTAAGGGGGAAGGAGAGGTGGGGTGATGCATAAAACCAGAGTTTGATAGAAGCACAGGTACCGTTCCAAAAACCAACTATGGAATAGACAAGACCTACACCGTCCTCAGTGAAAGGGACTCAAAACCCCATATTTCCCGCAGAGGAAAATATCTGACTAGTAAGAATCTTAAAACCTATGTATTGATATGTCTCCGTAAGGGAATCAAGTGTGTCTAGACTGGCATAAACATGGCAGCAAGAATCAGCTCAAACCCACTATAAAAAGGAATTTCAAAAACAAAACAAAAAAACTGGGAAATTCTTTACAATTCCTTCAGGGTCTCTGATGAAAGCTGGAATGACCCTATCTACAACGACAGCTGGATGTGGCATAAAGAGGGACACTTGGGACTGAGACGATTGGTGAGATTGGGTGAGCAAATGCAGACCCTTTAAAGCAATAATGCATGGCACCCATCCATGGGTCCGAACTCTCCAGGTTGAAGGGAATATTACTACAGCTATAACATGTGCGGGAAACCTAGAGAACGGACACACTGTGAATACGAAAGGTTTCTAAAACTCAACGAATAGTCCCTCTCCTGGTGCTCCGGTTTGACTTTCCGTCTGCTTTACTATCAACCTCCCAACTTGGAGAGACAGCCCCTTTAACCTCTTGGTTCGCACAGGTTGCCAATTTGGCAGAGGATGAAAGGGAAGAGGGAGAACCAATGAGAGAGTAGCTGTTAGCCATTTGGACGGGCACATATCACTGTAATTTCCCGGCAGGAAGAAGAATTAACCAAATTCTCAGCCACCCACCGGGAACCAGTATAGGTCCTGAACCAAAATTTTGGACTTGCGGTCAGCTCACCAAAAACGAGTTGAAAAATGGAGCTCGGGGGCACAGCAATTCACAAACTGGCCGAGTAATAAAGGACAACTATCGTCCAAAAATCTGTTGAGGGAAGGCAACGAGGCGGACTTGAAAGCGAGGCAGAATAGCAGGAAACAGATTTCAAGAGGTACGTTGGAATCGCCTTTAAAGCACAGGAAGAGGGGCACAACTTCGACAATGATGCACTTGGCCAAAAAGGGCGTATGTGTTTTCTCCTGAATATATTCAGGAGAAAACGCATACGCCCTTTTTGGCCAAGCAAGCAAGCGGGCAATGCAAATCTGCACTACAAAGAAGTATCACTTCCCACCGGTCAAAAGGGACATCCACAAAATGTGTAAGAACAAGAAAGGCAAGACAGGCCCTGGAGAACAGGGAGCCTTGTTGTGCTGATGGGCGGGATGTAAATTGCCAACTGCCTCTCTGGAGGAGTGCATTCTGTTCCCTAAAACAAGTAAAGAACAGAGCTACAGAGCCAAGGGCACTACCAGTCTAGGGAATATACCTTGGGAAAACTGAAAATCAATAAGACAGAGCCACCCCAAAATTTAGGGCTGCACTGCATACAAGGACCTCAACTTGGATACACCTTAAGTATCCCAGAAAATATAAACATGGTTCAAAAAATTGTGGTACTTACGTACGATGGAATATCCCTCAGCCATGAAATCAATGTCATAAGACCAGTAGCAGCAAAATGGGTGGATTCAGGTACGATGATTCTAAGTGAAATAAGTCACACAGAAAAAGAAACTTATCATAAGATATCACTTATGAAGATCCTGTAAACATGGCTACACTTGAACTGAGTTAGGAAAGAGAACAGTGTCTCACATTTAGAAAACACTCTTATACCTGCTTAAGGGGGATGGAGAGGTGGGGTGATGCATAAAACCAGAGTTTGATATAAGCACAGGTACCGTTCCAAAAACCAACTATGGAATAGACAAGACCTACACCGTCCTCAGTGAAAGGGACTCAAAACCCCATATTTCCCGCAGAGGAAAATATCTGACTAGTAAGAATCTTAAAACCTATGTATTGATATGTCTCCGTAAGGGAATCAAGTGTGTCTAGACTGGCATAAACATGGCAGCGAGAATCAGCTCAAACCCACTATAAAAAGGAATTTCAAAAACAAAACAAAAAAACTGGGAAATTCTTTACAATTCCTTCAGGGTCTCTGATGAAAGCTGGCATGACCCTATCTACAATGACAGCTGGATGTGGCATAAGGAGGGACTCTTGGGACTGAGACGATTGGTGAGATTGGGTGAGCAAATGCAGACCCTTTAAAGCAATAATGCATGGCACCCATTCCATGGGTCCGAACTCTCCAGGTTGAAGGGAATATTACTACAGCTATAACATGTGCGGGAAACCTAGAGAACGGACACACTGTGAATACGAAAGGTTTCTAAAACTCAACGAATAGTCCCTCTCCTGGTGCTCCGGTTTGAATTGCCGTCTGCTTTACTATCAACCTCCCAACTTGGAGAGACAGCCCCTTTAACCTCTTGGTTCGCACAGGTTGCCAATTTGGCAGAGGATGAAAGGGAAGAGGGAGAACCAATGAGAGAGTAGCTGTTAGCCATTTGGACGGGCACATATCACTGTAATTTCCCGGCAGGAAGAAGAATTAACCAAATTCTCAGCCACCCACCGGGAACCAGTATAGGTCCTGAACCAAAATTTTGGACTTGCGGTCAGCTCACCAAAAACGAGTTGAAAAATGGAGCTCGGGGGCACAGCAATTCACAAACTGGCCGAGTAATAAAGGACAACTATCGTCCAAAAATCTGTTGAGGGAAGGCAACGAGGCGGACTTGAAAGCGAGGCAGAATAGCAGGAAACAGATTTCAAGAGGTACGTTGGAATCGCCTTTAAAGCACAGGAAGAGGGGCACAACTTCGACAATGATGCACTTGGCCAAAAAGGGCGTATGTGTTTTCTCCTGAATATATTCAGGAGAAAACGCATACGCCCTTTTTGGCCAAGCAAGCAAGCGGGCAATGCAAATCTGCACTACAAAGAAGTATCACTTCCTACCGGTCAAAAGGGACATCCACAAAATGTGTAAGAACAAGAAAGGCAAGACAGGCCCTGGAGAACAGGGAGCCTTGTTATGCTGATGGGCGGGATGTAAATTGCCAACTGCCTCTCTGGAGGAGTGCATTCTGTTCCCTAAAACAAGTAAAGAACAGAGCTACAGAGCCAAGGGCACTACCAGTCTAGGGAATATACCTTGGGAAAACTGAAAATCAATAAGACAGAGCCACCCCAAAATTTAGGGCTGCACTGCATACAAGGACCTCAACTTGGATACACCTTAAGTATCCCAGAAAATATAAACATGGTTCAAAAAATTGTGGTATTTACGTACGATGGAATATCCCTCAACCATGAAATCAATGTCATAAGACCAGTAGCAGCAAAATGGGTGGATTCAGGTACGATGATTCTAAGTGAAATAAGTCACACAGAAAAAGAAACTTATCATAAGATATCACTTATGAAGATCCTGTAAACATGGCTACACTTGAACTGAGTTAGGAAAGAGAACAGTGTCTCACATTTAGAAAACACTCTTATACCTGCTTAAGGGGGAAGGAGAGGTGGGGTGATGCATAAAACCAGAGTTTGATATAAGCACAGGTACCGTTCCAAAAACCAACTATGGAATACACAAGACCTACACCGTCCTCAGTGAAAGGGACTCAAAACCCCATATTTCCCGCAGAGGAAAATATCTGACTAGTAAGAATCTTAAAACCTATGTATTGATATGTCTCCATAAGGGAATCAAGTGTGTCTAGACTGGCATAAACATGGCAGCGAGAATCAGCTCAAACCCACTATAAAAAGGAATTTCAAAAACAAAACAAAAAAACTGGGAAATTCTTTACAATTCCTTCAGGGTCTCTGATGAAAGCTGGAATGACCCTATCTACAATGACAGCTGGATGTGGCATAAGGAGGGACACTTGGGACTGAGACAATTGGTGAGATTGGGTGAGCAAATGGAGACCCTTTAAAGCAATAATGCATGGCACCCATTCCATGGGTCCGAACTCTCTAGGTAGAAGGGAATATTACTACAGCTATAACATGTGCGGGAAACCTAGAGAACGGACACACTGTGAATACGAAAGGTTTCTAAAACTCAACGAATAGTCCCTCTCCTGGTGCTCCGGTTTGACTTTCCGTCTGCTTTACTATCAACCTCCCAACTTGGAGAGACAGCCCCTTTAACCTCTTGGTTCGCACAGGTTTCCAATTTGGCAGAGGATGAAAGGGAAGAGGGAGAACCAATGAGAGAGTAGCTGTTAGGCATTTGGACGGGCACATATCACTGTAATTTCCCGGCAGGAAGAAGAATTAACCAAATTCTCAGCCACCCACCGGGAACCAGTATAGGTCCTGAACCAAAATTTTGGACTTGCGGTCAGCTCACCAAAAACGAGTTGAAAAATGGAGCTCAGGGGCACAGCAATTCACAAACTGGCCGAGTAATAAAGGACAACTATCGTCCAAAAATCTGTTGAGGGAAGGCAACGAGGCGGACTTGAAAGCGAGGCAGAATAGCAGGAAACAGATTTCAAGAGGTACGTTGGAATCGCCTTTAAAGCACAGGAAGAGGGGCACAACTTCGACAATGATGCACTTGGCCAAAAAGGGCATATGCGTTTTCTCCTGAATATATTCAGGAGAAAACGCATACGCCCTTTTTGGCCAAGCAAGCAAGCGGGCAATGCAAATCTGCACTACAAAGAAGTATCACTTCCCACCGGTCAAAAGGGACATCCACAAAATGTGTAAGAACAAGAAAGGCAAGACAGGCCCTGGAGAACAGGGAGCCTTGTTATGCTGATGGGCGGGATGTAAATTGCCAACTGCCTCTCTGGAGGAGTGCATTCTGTTCCCTAAAACAAGTAAAGAACAGAGCTACAGAGCCAAGGGCACTACCAGTCTAGGGAATATACCTTGGGAAAACTGAAAATCAATAAGACAGAGCCACCCCAAAATTTAGGGCTGCACTGCATACAAGGACCTCAACTTGGATACACCTTAAGTATCCCAGAAAATATAAACATGGTTCAAAAAATTGTGGTACTTACGTACGACGGAATATCCCTCAGCCATGAAATCAATGTCATAAGACCAGTAGCAGCAAAATGGGTCGATTCAGGTACGATGATTCTAAGTGAAATGAGTCACACAGAAAAAGAAACTTATCATAAGATATCACTTATGAAGATCCTGTAAACATGGCTACACTTGAACTGAGTTAGGAAAGAGAACAGTGTCTCACATTTAGAAAACACTCTTATACCTGCTTAAGGGGGAAGGAGAGGTGGGGTGATGCATAAAACCAGAGTTTGATATAAGCACAGGTACCGTTCCAAAAACCAACTATGGAATAGACAAGACCTACACCGTCCTCAGTGAAAGGGACTCAAAACCCCATATTTCCCGCAGAGGAAAATATCTGACTAGTAAGAATCTTAAAACCTATGTATTGATATGTCTCCGTAAGGGAATCAAGTGTGTCTAGACTGGCATAAACATGGCAGCGAGAATCAGCTCAAAGCCACTATAAAAAGGAATTTCAAAAACAAAACAAAAAAACTGGGAAATTCTTTACAATTCCTTCAGGGTCTCTGATGAAAGCTGGAATGACCCTATCTACAACGACAGCTGGATGTGGCATAAGGAGGGACACTTGGGACTGAGACGATTGGTGAGATTGGGTGAGCAAATGCAGACCCTTTAAAGCAATAATTCATGGCACCCATTCCATGGGTCCGAACTCTCCAGGTTGAAGGGAATATTACTACAGCTATAACATGTGTGGGAAACCTAGAGTACGGACACACTGTGAATATGAAAGGTGTCTAAAACTCAACGAATAGTCCCTCTCCTGGTGCTCCGGTTTGACTTTCCGTCTGCTTTACTATCAACCTCCCAACTTGGAGAGACAGCTCCTTTAACCTCTTGGTTCGCACAGGTTGCCAATTTGGCAGAGGATGAAAGGGAAGAGGGAGAACCAATGAGAGAGTCGCTGTTAGGCACCTGGACGGGTACATATCACTGTAATTTCCCGGCAGGAAGAAGAATTAACCAAATTCTCAGCCACCCCCCGGGAACCAGTATAGGTCCTGAACCAAAATTTTGGACTTGCGGTCAGCTCACCTAAAACGAGTTGAAAAATGGAGCTCAGGGGCACAGCAATTCACAAACTGGCCGAGTAATAAAGGACAACTATCGTCCAAAAATCTGTTGAGGGAAGGCAATGAGGCGGACTTGAAAGCGAGGCAGAATAGCAGGAAACAGATTTCAAGAGGTACGTTGGAATCGCCTTTAAAGCACAGGAAGAGGGGCACAACTTCGACAATGATGCACTTGGCCAAAAAGGGCGTATGCGTTTTCTCCTGAATATATTCAGGAGAAAACGCATACGCCCTTTTTGGCCAAGCAAGCAAGCGGGCAATGCAAATCTGCACTACAAAGAAGTATCACTTCCCACCGGTCAAAAGGGACATCCACAAAATGTGTAAGAACAAGAAAGGCAAGACAGGCCCTGGAGAACAGGGAGCCTTGTTATGCTGATGGGCGGGATGTAAATTGCCAACTGCCTCTCTGGAGGAGTGCATTCTGTTCCCTAAAACAAGTAAAGAACAGAGCTACAGAGCCAAGGGCACTACCAGTCTAGGGAATATACCTTGGGAAAACTGAAAATCAATAAGACAGAGCCACCCCAAAATTTAGGGCTGCACTGCATACAAGGACCTCAACTTGGATACACCTTAAGTATCCCAGAAAATATAAACATGGTTCAAAAAATTGTGGTACTTACGTACGATGGAATATCCCTCAGCCATGAAATCAATGTCATAAGACCAGTAGCAGCAAAATGGGTGGATTCAGGTACGATGATTCTAAGTGAAATAAGTCACACAGAAAAAGAAACTTATCATAAGATATCACTTATGAAGATCCTGTAAACATGGCTACACTTGAACTGAGTTAGGAAAGAGAACAGTGTCTCACATTTAGAAAACACTCTTATACCTGCTTAAGGGGGAAGGAGAGGTGGGGTGATGCATAAAACCAGAGTTTGATATAAGCACAGGTACCGTTCCAAAAACCAACTATGGAATAGACAAGACCTACACCGTCCTCAGTGAAAGGGACTCAAAACCCCATATTTCCCGCAGAGGAAAATATCTGACTAGTAAGAATCTTAAAACCTATGTATTGATATGTCTCCGTAAGGGAATCAAGTGTGTCTAGACTGGCATAAACATGGCAGCGAGAATCAGCTCAAACCCACTATAAAAAGGAATTTCAAAAACAAAACACAAAAACTGGGAAATTCTTTACAATTCCTTCAGGGTCTCTGATGAAAGCTGGAATGACCCTATCTACAACGACAGCTGGATGTGGCATAAAGAGGGACACTTGGGACTGAGACGATTGGTGAGATTGGGTGAGCAAATGCAGACCCTTTAAAGCAATAATGCATGGCACCCATTCCATGGGTCCGAACTCTCCAGGTTGAAGGGAATATTACTACAGCTATAACATGTGCGGGAAACCTAGAGAACGGACACACTGTGAATACGAAAGGTTTCTAAAACTCAACGAATAGTCCCTCTCCTGGTGCTCCGGTTTGAATTTCCGTCTGCTTTACTATCAACCTCCCAACTTGGAGAGACAGCCCCTTTAACCTCTTGGTTCGCACAGGTTGCCAATTTGGCAGAGGATGAAAGGGAAGAGGGAGAACCAATGAGAGAGTAGCTGTTAGCCATTTGGACGGGCACATATCACTGTAATTTCCAGGCAGGAAGAAGAATTAACCAAATTCTCAGCCACCCACTGGGAACCAGTATAGGTCCTGAACCAAAATTTTGGACTTGCGGTCAGCTCACCAAAAACGAGTTGAAAAATGGAGCTCGGGGGCACAGCAATTCACAAACTGGCCGAGTAATAAAGGACAACTATCGTCCAAAAATCTGTTGAGGGAAGGCAACGAGGCGGACTTGAAAGCGAGGCAGAATAGCAGGAAACAGATTTCAAGAGGTACGTTGGAATCGCCTTTAAAGCACAGGAAGAGGGGCACAACTTCGACAATGATGCACTTGGCCAAAAAGGGCGTATGTGTTTTCTCCTGAATATATTCAGGAGAAAACGCATACGCCCTTTTTGGCCAAGCAAGCAAGCGGGCAATGCAAATCTGCACTACAAAGAAGTATCACTTCCCACCGGTCAAAAGGGACATCCACAAAATGTGTAAGAACAAGAAAGGCAAGACAGGCCCTGGAGAACAGGGAGCCTTGATATGCTGATGGGCGGGATGTTAATTGCCAACTGCCTCTCTGGAGGAGTGCATTCTGTTCCCTAAAACAAGTAAAGAACAGAGCTACAGAGCCAAGGGCACTACCAGTCTAGGGAATATACCTTGGGAAAACTGAAAATCAATAAGACAGAGCCACCCCAAAATTTAGGGCTGCACTGCATACAAGGACCTCAACTTGGATACACCTTAAGTATCCCAGAAAATATAAACATGGTTCAAAAAATTGTGGTATTTACGTACGATGGAATATCCCTCAGCCATGAAATCAATGTCATAAGACCAGTAGCAGCAAAATGGGTGGATTCAGGTACGATGATTCTAAGTGAAATAAGTCACACAGAAAAAGAAACTTATCATAAGATATCACTTATGAAGATCCTGTAAACATGGCTACACTTGAACTGAGTTAGGAAAGAGAACAGTGTCTCACATTTAGAAAACACTCTTATACCTGCTTAAGGGGGAAGGAGAGGTGGGGTGATGCATAAAACCAGAGTTTGATATAAGCACAGGTACCGTTCCAAAAACCAACTATGGAATACACAAGACCTACACCGTCCTCAGTGAAAGGGACTCAAAACCCCATATTTCCCGCAGAGGAAAATATCTGACTAGTAAGAATCTTAAAACCTATGTATTGATATGTCTCCATAAGGGAATCAAGTGTGTCTAGACTGGCATAAACATGGCAGCGAGAATCAGCTCAAACCCACTATAAAAAGGAATTTCAAAAACAAAACAAAAAAACTGGGAAATTCTTTACAATTCCTTCAGGGTCTCTGATGAAAGCTGGAATGACCCTATCTACAACGACAGCTGGATGTGGCATAAGGAGGGACACTTGGGACTGAGAGGATTGGTGAGATTGGGTGAGCAAATGCAGACCCTTTAAAGCAATAATGCATGGCACCCATTCCATGGGTCCGAACTCTCCAGGTTGAAGGGAATATTACTACAGCTATAACATGTGCGGGAAACCTAGAGAACGGACACACTGTGAATACGAAAGGTTTCTAAAACTCAACGAATAGTCCCTCTCCTTGTTCTCCAGTTTGACTTTCCGTCTGCTTTACTATCAACCTCCCAACTTGGAGAGACAGCTCCTTTAACCTCTTGGTTCGCACAGGTTTCCAATTTGGCAGAGGATGAAAGGTAAGAGGGAGAACCAATGAGAGAGTAGCTGTTAGGCATTTGGACGGGCACATATCACTGTAATTTCCCGGCAGGAAGAAGAATTAACCAAATTCTCAGCCACCCCCCGGGAACCAGTATAGGTCCTGAACCAAAATTTTGGACTTGCGGTCAGCTCACCTAAAACGAGTTGAAAAATGGAGCTCGGGGGCACAGCAATTCACAAACGGGCCGAGTAATAAAGGACAACTATCGTCCAAAAATCTGTTGAGGGAAGGCAACGAGGCGGACTTGAAAGCGAGGCAGAATAGCAGGAAACAGATTTCAAGAGGTACGTTGGAATCGCCTTTAAAGCACAGGAAGAGGGGCACAACTTCGACAATGACGCACTTGGCCAAAAAGGGCGTATGCGTTTTCTCCTGAATATATTCAGGAGAAAACGCATACGCCCTTTTTGGCCAAGCAAGCAAGCGGGCAATGCAAATCTGCACTACAAAGAAGTATCACTTCCCACCGGTCAAAAGGGACATCCACAAAATGTGTAAGAACAAGAAAGGCAAGACAGGCCCTGGAGAACAGGGAGCCTTGTTATGCTGATGGGCGGGATGTAAATTGCCAACTGCCTCTCTGGAGGAGTGCATTCTGTTCCCTAAAACAAGTAAAGAACAGAGCTACAGAGCCAAGGGCACTACCAGTCTAGGGAATATACCTTGGGAAAACTGAAAATCAATAAGACAGAGCCACCCCAAAATTTAGGGCTGCACTGCATACAAGGACCTCAACTTGGATACACCTTAAGTATCCCAGAAAATATAAACATGGTTCAAAAAATTGTGGTCCTTACGTACGATGGAATATCCCTCAGCCATGAAGTCAATGTCATAAGACCAGTAGCAGCAAAATGGGTGGATTCAGGTACGATGATTCTAAGTGAAATAAGTCACACAGAAAAAGAAACTTATCATAAGATATCACTTATGAAGATCCTGTAAACATGGCTACACTTGAACTGAGTTAGGAAAGAGAACAGTGTCTCACATTTAGAAAACACTCTTATACCTGCTTAAGGGGGAAGGAGAGGTGGGGTGATGCATAAAACCAGAGTTTGATAGAAGCACAGGTACCGTTCCAAAAACCAACTATGGAATACACAAGACCTACACCGTCCTCAGTGAAAGGGACTCAAAACACCATATTTCCCGCAGAGGAAAATATCTGACTAGTAAGAATCTTAAAACCTATGTATTGATATGTCTCCGTAAGGGAATCAAGTGTGTCTAGACTGGCATAAACATGGCAGCGAGAATCAGCTCAAACCCACTATAAAAAGGAATTTCAAAAACAAAACAAAAAAACTGGGAAATTCTTTACAATTCCTTCAGGGTCTCTGATGAAAGCTGGAATGACCCTATCTACAACGACAGCTGGATGTGGCATAAAGAGGGACACTTGGGACTGAGACGATTGGTGAGATTGGGTGAGCAAATGCAGACCCTTTAAAGCAATAATGCATGGCACCCATTCCATGGGTCCGAACTCTCCAGGTTGAAGGGAATATTACTACAGCTATAACATGTGCGGGAAACCTAGAGAACGGACACACTGTGAATACGAAAGGTTTCTAAAACTCAACGAATAGTCCCTCTCCTGGTGCTCCGGTTTGACTTTCCGTCTGCTTTACTATCAACCTCCCAACTTGGAGAGACAGCCCCTTTAACCTCTTGATTCGCACAGGTTGCCAATTTGGCAGAGGATGAAAGGGAAGAGGGAGAACCAATGAGAGAGTAGCTGTTAGCCATTTGGACGGGCACATATCACTGTAATTTCCCGGCAGGAAGAAGAATTAACCAAATTCTCAGCCACCCACCGGGAACCAGTATAGGTCCTGAACCAAAATTTTGGACTTGCGGTCAGCTCACCAAAAACGAGTTGAAAAATGGAGCTCGGGGGCACAGCAATTCACAAACTGGCCGAGTAATAAAGGACAACTATCGTCCAAAAATCTGTTGAGGGAAGGCAACGAGGCGGACTTGAAAGCGAGGCAGAATAGCAGGAAACAGATTTCAAGAGGTACGTTGGAATCGCCTTTAAAGCACAGGAAGAGGGGCACAACTTCGACAATGATGCACTTGGCCAAAAAGGGCGTATGTGTTTTCTCCTGAATATATTCAGGAGAAAACGCATATGC
This sequence comes from Hyperoodon ampullatus, assembly GCF_949752795.1. Classification (NCBI taxonomy): domain Eukaryota; kingdom Metazoa; phylum Chordata; class Mammalia; order Artiodactyla; family Ziphiidae; genus Hyperoodon; species Hyperoodon ampullatus. The sequence goes on from NW_027640934.1 coordinate 583,012, forward strand.
CCTTTTTGGCCAAGCAAGCAAGCGGGCAATGTAAATCTGCACTACAAAGAAGTATCACTTCCCACCGGTCAAAAGGGACATCCACAAAATGTGTAAGAACAAGAAAGGCAAGACAGGCCCTGGAGAACAGGGAGCCTTGTTATGCTGATGGGCGGGATGTAAATTGCCAACTGACTCTCTGGAGGAGTGCATTCTGTTCCCTAAAACAAGTAAAGAACAGAGCTACAGAGCCAAGGGCACTACCAGTCTAGGGAATATACCATGGGAAAACTGAAAATCAATAAGACAGAGCCACCCCAAAATTTAGGGCTGCACTGCATACAAGGACCTCAACTTGGATACACCTTAAGTATCCCAGAAAATATAAACATGGTTCAAAAAATTGTGGTACTTACGTACGATGGAATATCCCTCAGCCATGAAATCAATGTCATAAGACCAGTAGCAGCAAAATGGGTGGATTCAGGTACGATGATTCTAAGTGAAATAAGTCACACAGAAAAAAAACTTATCATAAGATATCACTTATGAAGATCCTGTAAACATGGCTACACTTGAACTGAGTTAGGAAAGAGAACAGTGTCTCACATTTAGAAAACACTCTTATACCTGCTTAAGGGGGAAGGAGAGGTGGGGTGATGCATAAAACCAGAGTTTGATATAAGCACAGGTACCGTTCCAAAAACCAACTATGGAATAGACAAGACCTACACCGTCCTCAGTGAAAGGGACTCAAAACCCCATATTTCCCGCAGAGGAAAATATCTGACTAGTAAGAATCTTAAAACCTATGTATTGATATGTCTCCATAAGGGAATCAAGTGTGTCTAGACTGGCATAAACATGGCAGCGAGAATCAGCTCAAACCCACTATAAAAAGGAATTTCAAAAACAAAACAAAAAAACTGGGAAATTCTTTACAATTCCTTCAGGGTCTCTGATGAAAGCTGGAATGACCCTATCTACAACGACAGCTGGATGTGGCATAAGGAGGGACACTTGGGACTGAGAGGATTGGTGAGATTGGGTGAGCAAATGCAGACCCTTTAAAGCAATAATGAATGGCACCCATTCCATGGGTCCGAACTCTCCAGGTTGAAGGGAATATTACTACAGCTATAACATGTGCGGGAAACCTAGAGAACGGACACACTGTGAATACGAAAGGTTTCTAAAACTCAACGAATAGTACCTCTCCTTGTTCTCCGGTTTGACTTTCCGTCTGCTTTACTATCAACCTCCCAACTTGGAGAGACAGCTCCTTTAACCTCTTGGTTCGCACAGGTTTCCAATTTGGCAGAGGATGAAAGGGAAGAGGGAGAACCAATGAGAGAGTAGCTGTTAGGCATTTGGACGGGCACATATCACTGTAATTTCCCGGCAGGAAGAAGAATTAACCAAATTCTCAGCCACCCCCCGGGAACCAGTATAGGTCCTGAACCAAAATTTTGGACTTGCGGTCAGCTCACCTAAAACGAGTTGTAAAATGGAGCTCGGGGGCACAGCAATTCACAAACTGGCCGAGTAATAAAGGACAACTATCGTCCAAAAATCTGTTGAGGGAAGGCAACGAGGCGGACTTGAAAGCGAGGCAGAATAGCAGGAAACAGATTTCAAGAGGTACGTTGGAATCGCCTTTAAAGCACAGGAAGAGGGGCACAACTTCGACAATGATGCACTTGGCCAAAAAGGGCGTATGTGTTTTCTCCTGAATATATTCAGGAGAAAACGCATACGCCCTTTTTGGCCAAGCAAGCAAGCGGGCAATGCAAATCTGCACTACAAAGAAGTATCACTTCCCACCGGTCAAAAGGGACATCCACAAAATGTGTAAGAACAAGAAAGGCAAGACAGGCCCTGGAGAACAGGGAGCCTTGTTATGCTGATGGGCGGGATGTAAATTGCCAACTGCCTCTCTGGAGGAGTGCATTCTGTTCCCTAAAACAAGTAAAGAACAGAGCTACAGAGCCAAGGGCACTACCAGTCTAGGGAATATACCATGGGAAAACTGAAAATCAATAAGACAGAGCCACCCCAAAATTTAGGGCTGCACTGCATACAAGGACCTCAACTTGGATACACCTTAAGTATCCCAGAAAATATAAACATGGTTCAAAAAATTGTGGTACTTACGTACGATGGAATATCCCTCAGCCATGAAATCAATGTCATAAGACCAGTAGCAGCAAAATGGGTGGATTCAGGTACGATGATTCTAAGTGAAATAAGTCACACAGAAAAAGAAACTTATCATAAGATATCACTTATGAAGATCCTGTAAACATGGCTACACTTGAACTGAGTTAGGAAAGAGAACAGTGTCTCACATTTAGAAAACACTCTTATACCTGCTTAAGGGGGAAGGAGAGGTGGGGTGATGCATAAAACCAGAGTTTGATATAAGCACAGGTACCGTTCCAAAAACCAACTATGGAATAGACAAGACCTACACCGTCCTCAGTGAAAGGGACTCAAAACCCCATATTTCCCGCAGAGGAAAATATCTGACTAGTAAGAATCTTAAAACCTATGTATTGATATGTCTCCGTAAGGGAATCAAGTGTGTCTAGACTGGCATAAACATGGCAGCGAGAATCAGCTCAAACCCACTATAAAAAGGAATTTCAAAAACAAAACAAAAAAACTGGGAAATTCTTTACAATTCCTTCAGGGTCTCTGATGAAAGCTGGAATGACCCTATCTACAACGACAGCTGGATGTGGCATAAGGAGGGACACTTGGGACTGAGAGGATTGGTGAGATTGGGTGAGCAAATGCAGACCCTTTAAAGCAATAATGCATGGCACCCATTCCATGGGTCCGAACTCTCCAGGTTGAAGGGAATATTACTACAGCTATAACATGTGCGGGAAACCTAGAGAACGGACACACTGTGAATACGAAAGGTTTCTAAAACTCAACGAATAGTCCCTCTCCTTGTTCTCCGGTTTGACTTTCCGTCTGCTTTACTATCAACCTCCCAACTTGGAGAGACAGCTCCTTTAACCTCTTGGTTCGCACAGGTTTCCAATTTGGCAGAGGATGAAAGTGAAGAGGGAGAACCAATGAGAGAGTAGCTGTTAGGCATTTGGACGGGCACATATCACTGTAATTTCCCGGCAGGAAGAAGAATTAACCAAATTCTCAGCCACCCCCCGGGAAGCAGTATAGGTCCTGAACCAAAATTTTGGACTTGCGGTCAGCTCACCTAAAATGAGTTGAAAAATGGAGCTCGGGGGCACAGCAATTCACAAACTGGCCGAGTAATAAAGGACAACTATCGTCCAAAAATCTGTTGAGGGAAGGCAACGAGGCGGACTTGAAAGCGAGGCAGAATAGCAGGAAACAGATTTCAAGAGGTACGTTGGAATCGCCTTTAAAGCACAGGAAGAGGGGCACAACTTCGACAATGACGCACTTGGCCAAAAAGGGCGTATGCGTTTTCTCCTGAATATGTTCAGGAGAAAACGCATACGCCCTTTTTGGCCAAGCAAGCAAGCGGGCAATGCAAATCTGCACTACAAAGAAGTATCACTTCCCACCGGTCAAAAGGGACATCCACAAAATGTGTAAGAACAAGAAAGGCAAGACAGGCCCTGGAGAACAGGGAGCCTTGTTATGCTGATGGGCGGGATGTAAATTGCCAACTGCCTCTCTGGAGGAGTGCATTCTGTTCCCTAAAACAAGTAAAGAACAGAGCTACAGAGCCAAGGGCACTACCAGTCTAGGGAATATACCTTGGGAAAACTGAAAATCAATAAGACAGAGCCACCCCAAAATTTAGGGCTGCACTGCATACAAGGACCTCAACTTGGATACACCTTAAGTATCCCAGAAAATATAAACATGGTTCAAAAAATTGTGGTACTTACGTACGATGGAATATCCCTCAGCCATGAAGTCAATGTCATAAGACCAGTAGCAGCAAAATGGGTGGATTCAGGTACGATGATTCTAAGTGAAATAAGTCACACAGAAAAAGAAACTTATCATAAGATATCACTTATGAAGATCCTGTAAACATGGCTACACTTGAACTGAGTTAGGAAAGAGAACAGTGTCTCACATTTAGAAAACACTCTTATACCTGCTTAAGGGGGAAGGAGAGGTGGGGTGATGCATAAAACCAGAGTTTGATAGAAGCACAGGTACCGTTCCAAAAACCAACTATGGAATACACAAGACCTACACCGTCCTCAGTGAAAGGGACTCAAAACCCCATATTTCCCGCAGAGGAAAATATCTGACTAGTAAGAATCTTAAAACCTATGTATTGATATGTCTCCGTAAGGGAATCAAGTGTGTCTAGACTGGCATAAACATGGCAGCGAGAATCAGCTCAAACCCACTATAAAAAGGAATTTCAAAAACAAAACACAAAAACTGGGAAATTCTTTACAATTCCTTCAGGGTCTCTGATGAAAGCTGGAATGACCCTATCTACAACGACAGCTGGATGTGGCATAAAGAGGGACACTTGGGACTGAGACGATTGGTGAGATTGGGTGAGCAAATGCAGACCCTTTAAAGCAATAATGCATGGCACCCATTCCATGGGTCCGAACTCTCCAGGTTGAAGGGAATATTACTACAGCTATAACATGTGCGGGAAACCTAGAGAACGGACACACTGTGAATACGAAAGGTTTCTAAAACTCAACGAATAGTCCCTCTCCTGGTGCTCCGGTTTGAATTTCCGTCTGCTTTACTATCAACCTCCCAACTTGGAGAGACAGCCCCTTTAACCTCTTGGTTCGCACAGGTTGCCAATTTGGCAGAGGATGAAAGGGAAGAGGGAGAACCAATGAGAGAGTAGCTGTTAGCCATTTGGACGGGCACATATCACTGTAATTTCCAGGCAGGAAGAAGAATTAACCAAATTCTCAGCCACCCACTGGGAACCAGTATAGGTCCTGAACCAAAATTTTGGACTTGCGGTCAGCTCACCAAAAACGAGTTGAAAAATGGAGCTCGGGGGCACAGCAATTCACAAACTGGCCGAGTAATAAAGGACAACTATCGTCCAAAAATCTGTTGAGGGAAGGCAACGAGGCGGACTTGAAAGCGAGGCAGAATAGCAGGAAACAGATTTCAAGAGGTACGTTGGAATCGCCTTTAAAGCACAGGAAGAGGGGCACAACTTCGACAATGATGCACTTGGCCAAAAAGGGCGTATGTGTTTTCTCCTGAATATATTCAGGAGAAAACGCATACGCCCTTTTTGGCCAAGCAAGCAAGCGGGCAATGCAAATCTGCACTACAAAGAAGTATCACTTCCCACCGGTCAAAAGGGACATCCACAAAATGTGTAAGAACAAGAAAGGCAAGACAGGCCCTGGAGAACAGGGAGCCTTGATATGCTGATGGGCGGGATGTTAATTGCCAACTGCCTCTCTGGAGGAGTGCATTCTGTTCCCTAAAACAAGTAAAGAACAGAGCTACAGAGCCAAGGGCACTACCAGTCTAGGGAATATACCTTGGGAAAACTGAAAATCAATAAGACAGAGCCACCCCAAAATTTAGGGCTGCACTGCATACAAGGACCTCAACTTGGATACACCTTAAGTATCCCAGAAAATATAAACATGGTTCAAAAAATTGTGGTATTTACGTACGATGGAATATCCCTCAGCCATGAAATCAATGTCATAAGACCAGTAGCAGCAAAATGGGTGGATTCAGGTACGATGATTCTAAGTGAAATAAGTCACACAGAAAAAGAAACTTATCATAAGATATCACTTATGAAGATCCTGTAAACATGGCTACACTTGAACTGAGTTAGGAAAGAGAACAGTGTCTCACATTTAGAAAACACTCTTATACCTGCTTAAGGGGGAAGGAGAGGTGGGGTGATGCATAAAACCAGAGTTTGATATAAGCACAGGTACCGTTCCAAAAACCAACTATGGAATACACAAGACCTACACCGTCCTCAGTGAAAGGGACTCAAAACCCCATATTTCCCGCAGAGGAAAATATCTGACTAGTAAGAATCTTAAAACCTATGTATTGATATGTCTCCATAAGGGAATCAAGTGTGTCTAGACTGGCATAAACATGGCAGCGAGAATCAGCTCAAACCCACTATAAAAAGGAATTTCAAAAACAAAACAAAAAAACTGGGAAATTCTTTACAATTCCTTCAGGGTCTCTGATGAAAGCTGGAATGACCCTATCTACAACGACAGCTGGATGTGGCATAAGGAGGGACACTTGGGACTGAGAGGATTGGTGAGATTGGGTGAGCAAATGCAGACCCTTTAAAGCAATAATGCATGGCACCCATTCCATGGGTCCGAACTCTCCAGGTTGAAGGGAATATTACTACAGCTATAACATGTGCGGGAAACCTAGAGAACGGACACACTGTGAATACGAAAGGTTTCTAAAACTCAACGAATAGTCCCTCTCCTTGTTCTCCAGTTTGACTTTCCGTCTGCTTTACTATCAACCTCCCAACTTGGAGAGACAGCTCCTTTAACCTCTTGGTTCGCACAGGTTTCCAATTTGGCAGAGGATGAAAGGTAAGAGGGAGAACCAATGAGAGAGTAGCTGTTAGGCATTTGGACGGGCACATATCACTGTAATTTCCCGGCAGGAAGAAGAATTAACCAAATTCTCAGCCACCCCCCGGGAACCAGTATAGGTCCTGAACCAAAATTTTGGACTTGCGGTCAGCTCACCTAAAACGAGTTGAAAAATGGAGCTCGGGGGCACAGCAATTCACAAACGGGCCGAGTAATAAAGGACAACTATCGTCCAAAAATCTGTTGAGGGAAGGCAACGAGGCGGACTTGAAAGCGAGGCAGAATAGCAGGAAACAGATTTCAAGAGGTACGTTGGAATCGCCTTTAAAGCACAGGAAGAGGGGCACAACTTCGACAATGACGCACTTGGCCAAAAAGGGCGTATGCGTTTTCTCCTGAATATATTCAGGAGAAAACGCATACGCCCTTTTTGGCCAAGCAAGCAAGCGGGCAATGCAAATCTGCACTACAAAGAAGTATCACTTCCCACCGGTCAAAAGGGACATCCACAAAATGTGTAAGAACAAGAAAGGCAAGACAGGCCCTGGAGAACAGGGAGCCTTGTTATGCTGATGGGCGGGATGTAAATTGCCAACTGCCTCTCTGGAGGAGTGCATTCTGTTCCCTAAAACAAGTAAAGAACAGAGCTACAGAGCCAAGGGCACTACCAGTCTAGGGAATATACCTTGGGAAAACTGAAAATCAATAAGACAGAGCCACCCCAAAATTTAGGGCTGCACTGCATACAAGGACCTCAACTTGGATACACCTTAAGTATCCCAGAAAATATAAACATGGTTCAAAAAATTGTGGTCCTTACGTACGATGGAATATCCCTCAGCCATGAAGTCAATGTCATAAGACCAGTAGCAGCAAAATGGGTGGATTCAGGTACGATGATTCTAAGTGAAATAAGTCACACAGAAAAAGAAACTTATCATAAGATATCACTTATGAAGATCCTGTAAACATGGCTACACTTGAACTGAGTTAGGAAAGAGAACAGTGTCTCACATTTAGAAAACACTCTTATACCTGCTTAAGGGGGAAGGAGAGGTGGGGTGATGCATAAAACCAGAGTTTGATAGAAGCACAGGTACCGTTCCAAAAACCAACTATGGAATACACAAGACCTACACCGTCCTCAGTGAAAGGGACTCAAAACACCATATTTCCCGCAGAGGAAAATATCTGACTAGTAAGAATCTTAAAACCTATGTATTGATATGTCTCCGTAAGGGAATCAAGTGTGTCTAGACTGGCATAAACATGGCAGCGAGAATCAGCTCAAACCCACTATAAAAAGGAATTTCAAAAACAAAACAAAAAAACTGGGAAATTCTTTACAATTCCTTCAGGGTCTCTGATGAAAGCTGGAATGACCCTATCTACAACGACAGCTGGATGTGGCATAAAGAGGGACACTTGGGACTGAGACGATTGGTGAGATTGGGTGAGCAAATGCAGACCCTTTAAAGCAATAATGCATGGCACCCATTCCATGGGTCCGAACTCTCCAGGTTGAAGGGAATATTACTACAGCTATAACATGTGCGGGAAACCTAGAGAACGGACACACTGTGAATACGAAAGGTTTCTAAAACTCAACGAATAGTCCCTCTCCTGGTGCTCCGGTTTGACTTTCCGTCTGCTTTACTATCAACCTCCCAACTTGGAGAGACAGCCCCTTTAACCTCTTGATTCGCACAGGTTGCCAATTTGGCAGAGGATGAAAGGGAAGAGGGAGAACCAATGAGAGAGTAGCTGTTAGCCATTTGGACGGGCACATATCACTGTAATTTCCCGGCAGGAAGAAGAATTAACCAAATTCTCAGCCACCCACCGGGAACCAGTATAGGTCCTGAACCAAAATTTTGGACTTGCGGTCAGCTCACCAAAAACGAGTTGAAAAATGGAGCTCGGGGGCACAGCAATTCACAAACTGGCCGAGTAATAAAGGACAACTATCGTCCAAAAATCTGTTGAGGGAAGGCAACGAGGCGGACTTGAAAGCGAGGCAGAATAGCAGGAAACAGATTTCAAGAGGTACGTTGGAATCGCCTTTAAAGCACAGGAAGAGGGGCACAACTTCGACAATGATGCACTTGGCCAAAAAGGGCGTATGTGTTTTCTCCTGAATATATTCAGGAGAAAACGCATATGCCCTTTTTGGCCAAGCAAGCAAGCGGGCAATGTAAATCTGCACTACAAAGAAGTATCACTTCCCACCGGTCAAAAGGGACATCCACAAAATGTGTAAGAACAAGAAAGGCAAGACAGGCCCTGGAGAACAGGGAGCCTTGTTATGCTGATGGGCGGGATGTAAATTGCCAACTGACTCTCTGGAGGAGTGCATTCTGTTCCCTAAAACAAGTAAAGAACAGAGCTACAGAGCCAAGGGCACTACCAGTCTAGGGAATATACCATGGGAAAACTGAAAATCAATAAGACAGAGCCACCCCAAAATTTAGGGCTGCACTGCATACAAGGACCTCAACTTGGATACACCTTAAGTATCCCAGAAAATATAAACATGGTTCAAAAAATTGTGGTACTTACGTACGATGGAATATCCCTCAGCCATGAAATCAATGTCATAAGACCAGTAGCAGCAAAATGGGTGGATTCAGGTACGATGATTCTAAGTGAAATAAGTCACACAGAAAAAAAACTTATCATAAGATATCACTTATGAAGATCCTGTAAACATGGCTACACTTGAACTGAGTTAGGAAAGAGAACAGTGTCTCACATTTAGAAAACACTCTTATACCTGCTTAAGGGGGAAGGAGAGGTGGGGTGATGCATAAAACCAGAGTTTGATATAAGCACAGGTACCGTTCCAAAAACCAACTATGGAATAGACAAGACCTACACCGTCCTCAGTGAAAGGGACTCAAAACCCCATATTTCCCGCAGAGGAAAATATCTGACTAGTAAGAATCTTAAAACCTATGTATTGATATGTCTCCATAAGGGAATCAAGTGTGTCTAGACTGGCATAAACATGGCAGCGAGAATCAGCTCAAACCCACTATAAAAAGGAATTTCAAAAACAAAACAAAAAAACTGGGAAATTCTTTACAATTCCTTCAGGGTCTCTGATGAAAGCTGGAATGACCCTATCTACAACGACAGCTGGATGTGGCATAAGGAGGGACACTTGGGACTGAGAGGATTGGTGAGATTGGGTGAGCAAATGCAGACCCTTTAAAGCAATAATGAATGGCACCCATTCCATGGGTCCGAACTCTCCAGGTTGAAGGGAATATTACTACAGCTATAACATGTGCGGGAAACCTAGAGAACGGACACACTGTGAATACGAAAGGTTTCTAAAACTCAACGAATAGTACCTCTCCTTGTTCTCCGGTTTGACTTTCCGTCTGCTTTACTATCAACCTCCCAACTTGGAGAGACAGCTCCTTTAACCTCTTGGTTCGCACAGGTTTCCAATTTGGCAGAGGATGAAAGGGAAGAGGGAGAACCAATGAGAGAGTAGCTGTTAGGCATTTGGACGGGCACATATCACTGTAATTTCCCGGCAGGAAGAAGAATTAACCAAATTCTCAGCCACCCCCCGGGAACCAGTATAGGTCCTGAACCAAAATTTTGGACTTGCGGTCAGCTCACCTAAAACGAGTTGTAAAATGGAGCTCGGGGGCACAGCAATTCACAAACTGGCCGAGTAATAAAGGACAACTATCGTCCAAAAATCTGTTGAGGGAAGGCAACGAGGCGGACTTGAAAGCGAGGCAGAATAGCAGGAAACAGATTTCAAGAGGTACGTTGGAATCGCCTTTAAAGCACAGGAAGAGGGGCACAACTTCGACAATGATGCACTTGGCCAAAAAGGGCGTATGTGTTTTCTCCTGAATATATTCAGGAGAAAACGCATACGCCCTTTTTGGCCAAGCAAGCAAGCGGGCAATGCAAATCTGCACTACAAAGAAGTATCACTTCCCACCGGTCAAAAGGGACATCCACAAAATGTGTAAGAACAAGAAAGGCAAGACAGGCCCTGGAGAACAGGGAGCCTTGTTATGCTGATGGGCGGGATGTAAATTGCCAACTGCCTCTCTGGAGGAGTGCATTCTGTTCCCTAAAACAAGTAAAGAACAGAGCTACAGAGCCAAGGGCACTACCAGTCTAGGGAATATACCATGGGAAAACTGAAAATCAATAAGACAGAGCCACCCCAAAATTTAGGGCTGCACTGCATACAAGGACCTCAACTTGGATACACCTTAAGTATCCCAGAAAATATAAACATGGTTCAAAAAATTGTGGTACTTACGTACGATGGAATATCCCTCAGCCATGAAATCAATGTCATAAGACCAGTAGCAGCAAAATGGGTGGATTCAGGTACGATGATTCTAAGTGAAATAAGTCACACAGAAAAAGAAACTTATCATAAGATATCACTTATGAAGATCCTGTAAACATGGCTACACTTGAACTGAGTTAGGAAAGAGAACAGTGTCTCACATTTAGAAAACACTCTTATACCTGCTTAAGGGGGAAGGAGAGGTGGGGTGATGCATAAAACCAGAGTTTGATATAAGCACAGGTACCGTTCCAAAAACCAACTATGGAATAGACAAGACCTACACCGTCCTCAGTGAAAGGGACTCAAAACCCCATATTTCCCGCAGAGGAAAATATCTGACTAGTAAGAATCTTAAAACCTATGTATTGATATGTCTCCGTAAGGGAATCAAGTGTGTCTAGACTGGCATAAACATGGCAGCGAGAATCAGCTCAAACCCACTATAAAAAGGAATTTCAAAAACAAAACAAAAAAACTGGGAAATTCTTTACAATTCCTTCAGGGTCTCTGATGAAAGCTGGAATGACCCTATCTACAACGACAGCTGGATGTGGCATAAGGAGGGACACTTGGGACTGAGAGGATTGGTGAGATTGGGTGAGCAAATGCAGACCCTTTAAAGCAATAATGCATGGCACCCATTCCATGGGTCCGAACTCTCCAGGTTGAAGGGAATATTACTACAGCTATAACATGTGCGGGAAACCTAGAGAACGGACACACTGTGAATACGAAAGGTTTCTAAAACTCAACGAATAGTCCCTCTCCTTGTTCTCCGGTTTGACTTTCCGTCTGCTTTACTATCAACCTCCCAACTTGGAGAGACAGCTCCTTTAACCTCTTGGTTCGCACAGGTTTCCAATTTGGCAGAGGATGAAAGTGAAGAGGGAGAACCAATGAGAGAGTAGCTGTTAGGCATTTGGACGGGCACATATCACTGTAATTTCCCGGCAGGAAGAAGAATTAACCAAATTCTCAGCCACCCCCCGGGAAGCAGTATAGGTCCTGAACCAAAATTTTGGACTTGCGGTCAGCTCACCTAAAATGAGTTGAAAAATGGAGCTCGGGGGCACAGCAATTCACAAACTGGCCGAGTAATAAAGGACAACTATCGTCCAAAAATCTGTTGAGGGAAGGCAACGAGGCGGACTTGAAAGCGAGGCAGAATAGCAGGAAACAGATTTCAAGAGGTACGTTGGAATCGCCTTTAAAGCACAGGAAGAGGGGCACAACTTCGACAATGACGCACTTGGCCAAAAAGGGCGTATGCGTTTTCTCCTGAATATGTTCAGGAGAAAACGCATACGCCCTTTTTGGCCAAGCAAGCAAGCGGGCAATGCAAATCTGCACTACAAAGAAGTATCACTTCCCACCGGTCAAAAGGGACATCCACAAAATGTGTAAGAACAAGAAAGGCAAGACAGGCCCTGGAGAACAGGGAGCCTTGTTATGCTGATGGGCGGGATGTAAATTGCCAACTGCCTCTCTGGAGGAGTGCATTCTGTTCCCTAAAACAAGTAAAGAACAGAGCTACAGAGCCAAGGGCACTACCAGTCTAGGGAATATACCTTGGGAAAACTGAAAATCAATAAGACAGAGCCACCCCAAAATTTAGGGCTGCACTGCATACAAGGACCTCAACTTGGATACACCTTAAGTATCCCAGAAAATATAAACATGGTTCAAAAAATTGTGGTACTTACGTACGATGGAATATCCCTCAGCCATGAAGTCAATGTCATAAGACCAGTAGCAGCAAAATGGGTGGATTCAGGTACGATGATTCTAAGTGAAATAAGTCACACAGAAAAAGAAACTTATCATAAGATATCACTTATGAAGATCCTGTAAACATGGCTACACTTGAACTGAGTTAGGAAAGAGAACAGTGTCTCACATTTAGAAAACACTCTTATACCTGCTTAAGGGGGAAGGAGAGGTGGGGTGATGCATAAAACCAGAGTTTGATAGAAGCACAGGTACCGTTCCAAAAACCAACTATGGAATACACAAGACCTACACCGTCCTCAGTGAAAGGGACTCAAAACACCATATTTCCCGCAGAGGAAAATATCTGACTAGTAAGAATCTTAAAACCTATGTATTGATATGTCTCCGTAAGGGAATCAAGTGTGTCTAGACTGGCATAAACATGGCAGCGAGAATCAGCTCAAACCCACTATAAAAAGGAATTTCAAAAACAAAACAAAAAAACTGGGAAATTCTTTACAATTCCTTCAGGGTCTCTGATGAAAGCTGGAATGACCCTATCTACAACGACAGCTGGATGTGGCATAAAGAGGGACACTTGGGACTGAGACGATTGGTGAGATTGGGTGAGCAAATGCAGACCCTTTAAAGCAATAATGCATGGCACCCATTCCATGGGTCCGAACTCTCCAGGTTGAAGGGAATATTACTACAGCTATAACATGTGCGGGAAACCTAGAGAACGGACACACTGTGAATACGAAAGGTTTCTAAAACTCAACGAATAGTCCCTCTCCTGGTGCTCTGGTTTGACTTTCCGTCTGCTTTACTATCAACCTCCCAACTTGGAGAGACAGCCCCTTTAACCTCTTGGTTCGCACAGGTTGCCAATTTGGCAGAGGATGAAAGGGAAGAGGGAGAACCAATGAGAGAGTAGCTGTTAGCCATTTGGACGGGCACATATCACTGTAATTTCCCGGCAGGAAGAAGAATTAACCAAATTCTCAGCCACCCACCGGGAACCAGTATAGGTCCTGAACCAAAATTTTGGACTTGCGGTCAGCTCACCAAAAACGAGTTGAAAAATGGAGCTCGGGGGCACAGCAATTCACAAACTGGCCGAGTAATAAAGGACAACTATCGTCCAAAAATCTGTTGAGGGAAGGCAACGAGGCGGACTTGAAAGCGAGGCAGAATAGCAGGAAACAGATTTCAAGAGGTACGTTGGAATCGCCTTTAAAGTACAGGAAGAGGGGCACAACTTCGACAATGATGCACTTGGCCAAAAAGGGCGTATGTGTTTTCTCCTGAATATATTCAGGAGAAAACGCATACGCCCTTTTTGGCCAAGCAAGCAAGCGGGCAATGCAAATCTGCACTACAAAGAAGTATCACTTCCCACCGGTCAAAAGGGACATCCACAAAATGTGTAAGAACAAGAAAGGCAAGACAGGCCCTGGAGAACAGGGAGCCTTGTTATGCTGATGGGCGGGATGTAAATTGCCAACTGCCTCTCTGGAGGAGTGCATTCTGTTCCCTAAAACAAGTAAAGAACAGAGCTACAGAGCCAAGGGCACTACCAGTCTAGGGAATATACCATGGGAAAACTGAAAATCAATAAGACAGAGCCACCCCAAAATTTAGGGCTGCACTGCATACAAGGACCTCAACTTGGATACACCTTAAGTATCCCAGAAAATATAAACATGGTTCAAAAAATTGTGGTACTTACGTACGATGGAATATCCCTCAGCCATGAAATCAATGTCATAAGACCAGTAGCAGCAAAATGGGTGGATTCAGGTACGATGATTCTAAGTGAAATAAGTCACACAGAAAAAGAAACTTATCATAAGATATCACTTATGAAGATCCTGTAAACATGGCTACACTTGAACTGAGTTAGGAAAGAGAACAGTGTCTCACATTTAGAAAACACTCTTATACCTGCTTAAGGGGGAAGGAGAGGTGGGGTGATGCATAAAACCAGAGTTTGATATAAGCACAGGTACCGTTCCAAAAACCAACTATGGAATAGACAAGACCTACACCGTCCTCAGTGAAAGGGACTCAAAACCCCATATTTCCCGCAGAGGAAAATATCTGACTAGTAAGAATCTTAAAACCTATGTATTGATATGTCTCTGTAAGGGAATCAAGTGTGTCTAGACTGGCATAAACATGGCAGCGAGAATCAGCTCAAACCCACTATAAAAAGGAATTTCAAAAACAAAACAAAAAAACTGGGAAATTCTTTACAATTCCTTCAGGGTCTCTGATGAAAGCTGGAATGACCCTATCTACAATGACAGCTGGATATGGCATAAGGAGGGACACTTGGGACTGAGACGATTGGTGAGATTGGGTGAGCAAATGCAGACCCTTTAAAGCACAAATGCCTGGCACCCATTCCATGGGTCCGAACTCTCCAGGTTGAAGGGAATATTACTACAGCTATAACATGTGCGGGAAACCTAGAGAACGGACACACTGTGAATACGAAAGGTTTCTAAAACTCAAAGAATAGTCCCTCTCCTGGTGCTCCGGTTTGACTTTCCGTCTGCTTTACTATCAACCTTCCAACTTGGAGAGACAGCCCCTTTAACCTCTTGGTTCGCACAGGTTTCCAATTTGGCAGAGGATGAAAGGGAAGAGGGAGAACCAATGAGAGAGTAGCTGTTAGGCATTTGGACGGGCACATATCACTGTAATTTCCCGGCAGGAAGAAGAATTAACCAAATTCTCAGCCACCCCCCGGGAACCAGTATAGGTCCTGAACCAAAATTTTGGACTTGCGGTCAGCTCACCTAAAACGAGTTGAAAAATGGAGCTCGGGGGCACAGCAATTCACAAACTGGCCGAGTAATAAAGGACAACTATCGTCCAAAAATCTGTTGAGGGAAGGCAACGAGGCGGACTTGAAAGCGAGGCAGAATAGCAGGAAACAGATTTCAAGAGGTACGTTGGAATCGCCTTTAAAGCACAGGAAGAGGGGAACAACTTCGACAATGATGCACTTGGCCAAAAAGGGCGTATGCGTTTTCTCCTGAATATATTCAGGAGAAAACGCATACGCCCTTTTTGGCCAAGCAAGCAAGCGGGCAATGCAAATCTGCACTACAAAGAAGTATCACTTCCCACCGGTCAAAAGGGACATCCACAAAATGTGTAAGAACAAGAAAGGCAAGACAGGCCCTGGAGAACAGGGAGCCTTGTTATGCTGATGGGCGGGATGTAAATTGCCAACTGCCTCTCTGGAGGAGTGCATTCTGTTCCCTAAAACAAGTAAAGAACAGAGCTACAGAGCCAAGGGCACTACCAGTCTAGGGAATATACCTTGGGAAAACTGAAAATCAATAAGACAGAGCCACCCCAAAATTTAGGGCTGCACTGCATACAAGGACCTCAACTTGGATACACCTTAAGTATCCCAGAAAATATAAACATGGTTCAAAAAATTGTGGTACTTACGTACGACGGAATATCCCTCAGCCATGAAATCAATGTCATAAGACCAGTAGCAGCAAAATGGGTGGAGTCAGGTACGATGATTCTAAGTGAAATGAGTCACACAGAAAAAGAAACTTATCATAAGATATCACTTATGAAGATCCTGTAAACATGGCTACACTTGAACTGAGTTAGGAAAGAGAACAGTGTCTCACATTTAGAAAACACTCTTATATCTGCTTAAGGGGGAAGGAGAGGTGGGGTGATGCATAAAACCAGAGTTTGATATAAGCACAGGTACCGTTCCAAAAACCAACTATGGAATAGACAAGACCTACACCGTCCTCAGTGAAAGGGACTCAAAACCCCATATTTCCCGCAGAGGAAAATATCTGACTAGTAAGAATCTTAAAACCTATGTATTGATATGTCTCCGTAAGGGAATCAAGTGTGTCTAGACTGGCATAAACATGGCAGCGAGAATCAGCTCAAACCCACTATAAAAAGGAATTTCGAAAACAAAACAAAAAAACTGGGAAATTCTTTACAATTCCTTCAGGGTCTCTGATGAAACCTGGAATGACCCTATCTACAACGACAGCTGGATGTGGCATAAGGAGGGACACTTGGGACTGAGACGATTGGTGAGATTGGGTGAGCAAATGCAGACCCTTTAAAGCAATAATGCATGGCACCCATTCCATGGGTCCGAACTCTCCAGGTTGAAGGGAATATTACTACAGCTATAACATGTGTGGGAAACCTAGAGTACGGACACACTGTGAATATGAAAGGTGTCTAAAACTCAACGAATAGTCCCTCTCCTGGTGCTCCGGTTTGACTTTCCGTCTGCTTTACTATCAACCTCCAAACTTGGAGAGACAGCTCCTTTAACCTCTTGCTTCGCACAGGTTGCCAATTTGGCAGAGGATGAAAGGGAAGAGGGAGAACCAATGAGAGAGTAGCTGTTAGGCATTTGGACGGGCACATATCACTGTAATTTCCCGGCAGGGAGAAGAATTAACCAAATTCTCAGCCACCCCCCGGGAACCAGTATAGGTCCTGAACCAAAATTTTGGACTTGCGGTCAGCTCACCTAAAACGAGTTGAAAAATGGAGCTCAGGGGCACAGCAATTCACAAACTGGCCGAGTAATAAAGGACAACTATCGTCCAAAAATCTGTTGAGGGAAGGCAACGAGGCGGACTTGAAAGCGAGGCAGAATAGCAGGAAACAGATTTCAAGAGGTACGTTGGAATCGCCTTTAAAGCACAGGAAGAGGGGCACAACTTCGACAATGATGCACTTGGCCAAAAAGGGCGTATGCGTTTTCTCCTGAATATATTCAGGAGAAAACGCATACGCCCTTTTTGGCCAAGCAAGCAAGCGGGCAATGCAAATCTGCACTACAAAGAAGTATCACTTCCCACCGGTCAAAAGGGACATCCACAAAATGTGTAAGAACAAGAAAGGCAAGACAGGCCCTGGAGAACAGGGAGCCTTGTTATGCTGATGGGCGGGATGTAAATTGCCAACTGCCTCTCTGGAGGAGTGCATTCTGTTCCCTAAAACAAGTAAAGAACAGAGCTACAGAGCCAAGGGCACTACCAGTCTAGGGGATATACCTTGGGAAAACTGAAAATCAATAAGACAGAGCCACACCAAAATTTAGGGCTGCACTGCATACAAGGACCTCAACTTGGATACACCTTAAGTATCCCAGAAAATATAAACATGGTTCAAAAAATTGTGGTACTTACGTACGATGGAATATCCCTCAGCCATGAAATCAATGTCATAAGACCAGTAGCAGCAAAATGGGTGGATTCAGGTACGATGATTCTAAGTGAAATAAGTCACACAGAAAAAGAAACTTATCATAAGATATCACTTATGAAGATCCTGTAAACATGGCTACACTTGAACTGAGTTAGGAAAGAGAACAGTGTCTCACATTTAGAAAACACTCTTATGCCTGCTTAAGGGGGAAGGAGAGGTCGGGTGATGCATAAAACCAGAGTTTGATATAAGTACAGGTACCGTTCCAAAAACCAACTATGGAATAGACAAGACCTACACCGTCCTCAGCGAAAGGGACTCAAAATCCCATATTTCCCGCAGAGGAAAATATCTGACTAGTAAGAATCTTAAATCCTATGTATTGATATGTCTCCGTAAGGGAATCAAGTGTGTCTAGACTGGCATAAACATGGCAGCGAGAATCAGCTCAAACCCACTATATAAAGGAATTTCAAAAACAAAACAAAAAGACTGGGAAATTCTATACAATTCCTTCAGGGTCTCTGATGAAAGCTGGAATGACCCTATCTACAATGACAGCAGGATGTGGCATAAGGAGGGACACTTGGGACTGAGACGATTGGTGAGATTGGGCGAGCAAATGCAGACCCTTTAAAGCAATAATGCATGGCACCCATTCCATGGGTCCGAACTCTCCAGGTTGAAGGGAATATTACTACAGCTATAACATGTGCTGGAAACCTAGAGAACGGACACACTGTGAATACGAAAGGTTTCTAAAACTCAACGAATAGTCCCTCTCCTGGTGCTCCGGTTTGACTTTCCGTCTGCTTTACTATCAACCTCCCAACTTGGAGAGACAGCCCCTTTAACCTCTTGGTTCGCACAGGTTGCCAATTTGGCAGAGGATGAAAGGGAAGAGGGAGAACCAATGAGAGAGTAGCTGTTAGGCATTTGGACGGGCACATATCACTGTAATTTCCCGGCAGGAAGAAGAATTAACCAAATTCTCAGCCACCCACCGGGAACCAGTATAGGTCCTGAACCAAAATTTTGAACTTGCGGTCAGCTCACCAAAAACGAGTTGAAAAATGGAGCTCAGGGGCACAGCAATTCACAAACTGGCCGAGTAATAAAGGACAACTATCGTCCAAAAATCTGTTGAGGGAAGGCAACGAGGCGGACTTGAAAGCGAGGCAGAATAGCAGGAAACAGATTTCAAGAGGTACATTGGAATCACCTTTAAAGCACAGGAAGAGGGGCACAACTTCGACAATGATGCACTTGGCCAAAAAGGGCGTATGCGTTTTCTCCTGAATATATTCAGGAGAAAACGCATACGCCCTTTTTGGCCAAGCAAGCAAGCGGGCAATGCAAATCTGCACTACAAAGAAGTATCACTTCCCACCGGTCAAAAGGGACATCCACAAAATGTGTAAGAACAAGAAAGGCAAGACAGGCCCTGGAGAACAGGGAGCCTTGTTATGCTGACGGGCGGGATGTAAATTGCCAACTGCCTCTCTGGAGGAGTGCATTCTGTTCCCTAAAACAAGTAAAGAACAGAGCTACAGAGCCAAGGGCACTACCAGTCTAGGGAATATACCTTGGGAAAACTGAAAATCAATAAGACAGAGCCACCCCAAAATTTAGGGCTGCACTGCATACAAGGACCTCAACTTGGATACACCTTAAGTATCCCAGAAAATATAAACATGGTTCAAAAAATTGTGGTACTTAAGTACGATGGAATATCTCTCAGCCATGAAATCAATGTCATAAGACCAGTAGCAGCAAAATGGGTGGATTCAGGTACGATGATTCTAAGTGAAATAAGTCACACAGAAAAAGAAACTTATCATAAGATATCACTTATGAAGATCCTGTAAACATGGCTACACTTGAACTGAGTTAGGAAAGAGAACAGTGTCTCACATTTAGAAAACACTCTTATACCTGCTTAAGGGGGAAGGAGAGGTGGGGTGATGCATAAAACCAGAGTTTGATATAAGCACAGGTACCGTTCCAAAAACCAACTATGGAATAGACAAGACCTACACCGTCCTCAGTGAAAGGGACTCAAAACCCCATATTTCCCGCAGAGGAAAATATCTGACTAGTAAGAATATTAAAACCTATGTATTGATATGTCTCAGTAAGGGAATCAAGTGTGTCTAGACTGGCATAAACATGGCAGCGAGAATCAGCTCAAACCCACTATAAAAAGGAATTTCAAAAACAAAACAAAAAAACTGGGAAATTCTTTACAATTCCTTCAGGGTCTCTGATGAAAGCTGGAATGACCCTATCTACAACGACAGCTGGATGTGGCATAAAGAGGGACACTTGGGACTGAGACGATTGGTGAGATTGGGTGAGCAAATGCAGACCCTTTAAAGCAATAATGCATGGCACCCATTCCATGGGTCCGAACTCTCCAGGTTGAAGGGAATATTACTACAGCTATAACATGTGCGGGAAACCTAGAGAACGGACACACTGTGAATACGAAAGGTTTCTAAAACTCAACGAATAGTCCCTCTCCTGGTGCTCCGGTTTGACTTTCCGTCTGCTTTACTATCAACCTCCCAACTTGGAGAGACAGCCCCTTTAACCTCTTGGTTCGCACAGGTTGCCAATTTGGCAGAGGATGAAAGGGAAGAGGGAGAACCAATGAGAGAGTAGCTGTTAGCCATTTGGACGGGCACATATCACTGTAATTTCCCGGCAGGAAGAAGAATTAACCAAATTCTCAGCCACCCACCGGGAACCAGTATAGGTCCTGAACCAAAATTTTGGACTTGCGGTCAGCTCACCAAAAACGAGTTGAAAAATGGAGCTCGGGGGCACAGCAATTCACAAACTGGCCGAGTAATAAAGGACAACTATCGTCCAAAAATCTGTTGAGGGAAGGCAACGAGGCGGACTTGAAAGCGAGGCAGAATAGCAGGAAACAGATTTCAAGAGGTACGTTGGAATCGCCTTTAAAGCACAGGAAGAGGGGCACAACTTCGACAATGATGCACTTGGCCAAAAAGGGCGTATGTGTTTTCTCCTGAATATATTCAGGAGAAAACGCATACGCCCTTTTTGGCCAAGCAAGCAAGCGGGCAATGCAAATCTGCACTACAAAGAAGTATCACTTCCCACCGGTCAAAAGGGACATCCACAAAATGTGTAAGAACAAGAAAGGCAAGACAGGCCCTGGAGAACAGGGAGCCTTGTTATGCTGATGGGCGGGATGTAAATTGCCAACTGCCTCTCTGGAGGAGTGCATTCTGTTCCCTAAAACAAGTAAAGAACAGAGCTACAGAGCCAAGGGCACTACCAGTCTAGGGAATATACCTTGGGAAAACTGAAAATCAATAAGACAGAGACACCCCAAAATTTAGGGCTGCACTGCATACAAGGACCTCAACTTGGATACACCTTAAGTATCCCAGAAAATATAAACATGGTTCAAAAAATTGTGGTACTTACGTACGATGGAGTATCCCTCAGCCATGAAATCAATGTCATAAGACCAGTAGCAGCAAAATGGGTGGATTCAGATACGATGATTCTAAGTGAAATAAGTCACACAGAAAAAGAAACTTATCATAAGATATCACTTATGAAGATCCTGTAAACATGGCTACACTTGAACTGAGTTAGGAAAGAGAACAGTGTCTCACATTTAGAAAACACTCTTATACCTGCTTAAGGGGGAAGGAGAGGTGGGGTGATGCATAAAACCAGAGTTTGATATAAGCACAGGTACCGTTCCAAAAACCAACTATGGAATAGACAAGACCTACACCGTCCTCAGCGAAAGGGACTCAAAACCCCATATTTCCCGCAGAGGAAAATATCTGACTAGTAAGAATCTTAAAACCTATGTATTGATATGTCTCCGTAAGGGAATCAAGTGTGTCTAGACTGGCATAAACATGGCAGCGAGAATCAGCTCAAACCCACTATAAAAAGGAATTTCAAAAACAAAACAAAAAAACTGGGAAATTCTTTACAATTCCTTCAGGGTCTCTGATGAAAGCTGGCATGACCCTATCTACAATGACAGCTGGATGTGGCATAAGGAGGGACTCTTGGGACTGAGACGATTGGTGAGATTGGGTGAGCAAATGCAGACCCTTTAAAGCAATAATGCATGGCACCCATTCCATGGGTCCGAACTCTCCAGGTTGAAGGGAATATTACTACAGCTATAACATGTGCGGGAAACCTAGAGAACGGACACACTGTGAATACGAAAGGTTTCTAAATCTCAACGAATAGGCCCTCTCCTGGTGCTCCGGTTTGACTTTCCGTCTGCTTTACTATCAACCTCCCAACTTGGAGAGACAGCCCCTTTAACCTCTTGGTTCGCACAGGTTGCCAATTTGGCAGAGGATGAAAGGGAAGAGGGAGAACCAATGAGAGAGTAGCTGTTAGGCATTTGGACGGGCACATATCACTGTAATTTCCCGGCAGGAAGAAGAATTAACCAAATTCTCAGCCACCCACCGGGAACCAGTATAGGTCCTGAACCAAAATTTTGGACTTGCGGTCAGCTCACCAAAAACGAGTTGAAAAATGGAGCTCAGGGGCACAGCAATTCACAAACTGGCCGAGTAATAAAGGACAACTATCGTCCAAAAATCTGTTGAGGGAAGGCAACGAGGCGGACTTGAAAGCGAGGCAGAATAGCAGGAAACAGATTTCAAGAGGTACGTTGGAATTGCCTTTAAAGCACAGGAAGAGGGGCACAACTTCGACAATGATGCACTTGGCCAAAAAGGGCGTATGCGTTTTCTCCTGAATATATTCAGGAGAAAACGCATACACCCTTTTTGGCCAAGCAAGCAAGCGGGCAATGCAAATCTGCACTACAAAGAAGTATCACTTCCCACCGGTCAAAAGGGACATCCACAAAATGTGTAAGAACAAGAAAGGCGAGACAGGCCCTGGAGAACAGGGAGCCTTGTTATGCTGATGGGTGGGATGTGAATTGCCAACTGCCTCTCTGGAGGAGTGCACTGTGTTCCCTAAAACAAGTAAAGAACAGAGCTACAGAGCCAAGGGCACTACCAGTCTAGGGAATATACCTTGGGAAAACTGAAAATCAATAAGACAGAGCCACCCCAAAATTTAGGGCTGCACTGCATACAAGGACCTCAACTTGGATACACCTTAAGTATCCCAGAAAATATAAACATGGTTCAAAAAATTGTGGTACTTACGTACGATGGAATATCCTTCAGCCATGAAATCAATGTCATAAGACTAGTAGCAGCAAAATGGGTGGATTCAGGTACTATGATTCTAAGTGAAATAAGTCACACAGAAAAAGAAACTTATCATAAGATATCACTTATGAAAATCCTGTAAACATGGCTACACTTGAAGTGAGTTAGGAAAGAGAACAGTGTCTCACATTTAGAAAACACTCTTATGCCTGCTTAAGGGGGAAGGAGAGGTGGGGTGATGCATAAAACCAGAGTTTGATATAAGCACAGGTACCGTTCCAAAAACCAACTATGGAATAGACAAGACCTACACCGTCCTCAGCGAAAGGGACTCAAAATCCCATATTTCCCGCAGAGGAAAATATCTGACTAGTAAGAATCTTAAAACCTATGTATTGATATGTCTCCGTAAGGGAATCAAGTGTGTCTAGACTGGCATAAACATGGCAGCGAGAATCAGCTCAAACCCACTATAAAAAGGAATTTCAAAAACAAAACAAAAAAACTGGGAAATTCTTTACAATTCCTTCAGGGTCTCTGATGAAAGCTGGAATGACCCTATCTACAACGACAGCTGGATGTGGCATAAAGAGGGACACTTGGGACTGAGACGATTGGTGAGATTGGGTGAGCAAATGCAGACCCTTTAAAGCAATAATGCATGGCACCCATTCCATGGGTCCGAACTCTCCAGGTTGAAGGGAATATTACTACAGCTATAACATGTGCGGGAAACCTAGAGAACGGACACACTGTGAATACGAAAGGTTTCTAAAACTCAACGAATAGTCCCTCTCCTGGTGCTCCGGTTTGACTTTCCGTCTGCTTTACTATCAACCTCCCAACTTGGAGAGACAGCCCCTTTAACCTCTTGGTTCGCACAGGTTGCCAATTTGGCAGAGGATGAAAGGGAAGCGGGAGAACCAATGAGAGAGTAGCTGTTAGGCACTTGGACGGGCACATATCACTGTAATTTCCCGGCAGGAAGAAGAATTAACCAAATTCTCAGCCACCCACCGGGAACCAGTATAGGTCCTGAACCAAAATTTTGGACTTGCGGTCAGCTCACCAAAAACGAGTTGAAAAATGGAGCTCGGGGGCACAGCAATTCACAAACTGGCCGAGTAATAAAGGCCATCTATCGTCCAAAAATCTGTTGAGGGAAGGCAACGAGGCGGACTTGAAAGCGAGGCAGAATAGCAGGAAACAGATTTCAAGAGGTACGTTGGAATCGCCTTTAAAGCACAGGAAGAGGGGCACAACTTCGACAATGATGCACTTGGCCAAAAAGGGCGTATGTGTTTTCTCCTGAATATATTCAGGAGAAAACGCATACGCCCTTTTTGGCCAAGCAAGCAAGCGGGCAATGCAAATCTGCACTACAAAGAAGTATCACTTCCCACCGGTCAAAAGGGACATCCACAAAATGTGTAAGAACAAGAAAGGCAAGACAGGCCCTGGAGAACAGGGAGCCTTGTTATGCTGATGGGCGGGATGTAAATTGCCAACTGCCTCTCTGGAGGAGTGCATTCTGTTCCCTAAAACAAGTAAAGAACAGAGCTACAGAGCCAAGGGCACTACCAGTCTAGGGAATATACCTTGGGAAAACTGAAAATCAATAAGACAGAGCCACACCAAAATTTAGGGCTGCACTGCATACAAGGACCTCAACTTGGATACACCTTAAGTATCCCAGAAAATATAAACATGGTTCAAAAAATTGTGGTACTTACGTACGATGGAATATCCCTCAGCCATGAAATCAATGTCATAAGACCAGTAGCAGCAAAATGGGTGGATTCAGGTATGATGATTCTAAGTGAAATAAGTCACACAGAAAAAGAAACTTATCATAAGATATCACTTATGAAGATCCTGTAAACATGGCTACACTTGAACTGAGTTAGGAAAGAGAACAGTGTCTCACATTTAGAAAACACTCTTATACCTGCTTAAGGGGGAAGGAGAGGTGGGGTGATGCATAAAACCAGAGTTTGATATAAGCACAGGTACCGTTCCAAAAACCAACTATGGAATAGACAAGACCTACACCGTCCTCAGCGAAAGGGACTCAAAACCCCATATTTCCCGCAGAGGAAAATATCTGACTAGTAAGAATCTTAAAACCTATGTATTGATATGTCTCCGTAAGGGAATCAAGTGTGTCTAGACTGGCATAAACATGGCAGCGAGAATCAGCTCAAACCCACTATAAAAAGGAATTTCAAAAACAAAACAAAAAAACTTGGAAATTCTTTACAATTCCTTCAGGGTCTCTGATGAAAGCTGGAATGACCCTATCTACAACGACAGCTGGATGTGGCATAAGGAGGGACACTTGGGACTGAGACGATTGGTGAGATTGGGTGAGCAAATGCAGACCCTTTAAAGCAATAATGCATGGCACCCATTCCATGGGTCCGAACTCTCCAGGTTGAAGGGAATATTACTACAGCTATAACATGTGCGGGAAACCTAGAGAACGGACACACTGTGAATACGAAAGGTTTCTAAAACTCAACGAATAGTCCCTCTCCTGGTGCTCCGGTTTGACTTTCCGTCTGCTTTACTATCAACCTCCCAACTTGGAGAGACAGCCCCTTTAACCTCTTGGTTCGCACAGGTTGCCAATTTGGCAGAGGATGAAAGGGAAGAGGGAGAACCAATGAGAGAGTAGCTGTTAGGCATTTGGACGGGCACATATCACTGTAATTTACCGGCAGGAAAAAGAATTAACCAAATTCTCAGCCACCCACCGGGAACCAGTATAGGTCCTGAACCAAAATTTTTGACTTGCGGTCAGCTCACCGAAAACGAGTTGAAAAATGGAGCTCAGGGGCACAGCAATTCACAAACTGGCCGAGTAATAAAGGACAACTATCGTCCAAAAATCTGTTGAGGGAAGGCAACGAGGCGGACTTGAAAGCGAGGCAGAAGAGCAGGAAACAGATTTCTAGAGGTTTGTTGGAATCGCCTTTAAAGCACAGGAATAGGGGCACAACTTCGACAATGATGCACTTGGCCAAAAAGTGTGTATGCGTTTTCTCCTGAATATATTCAGGAGAAAACGCATACGCCCTTTTTGGCCAAGCAAGCAAGCGGGCAATGCAAATCTGCACTACAAAGAAGTATCACTTCCCACCGGTCAAAAGGGACATCCACAAAATGTGTAAGAACAAGAAAGGCAAGACAGGCCCTGGAGAACAGGGAGCCTTGTTATGCTGATGGGCGGGATGTAAATTGCCAACTGCCTCTCTGGAGGAGTGCATTCTGTTCCCTAAAACAAGTAAAGAACAGAGCTACAGAGCCAAGGGCACTACCAGTCTAGGGAATATACCTTGGGAAAACTGAAAATCAATAAGACAGAGCCACCCCAAAATTTAGGGCTGCACTGCATACAAGGACCTCAACTTGGATACACCTTAAGTATCCCAGAAAATATAAACATGGTTCAAAAAATTGTGGTACTTACGTATGATGGAATATCCCTCAGCCATGAAATCAATGTCATAAGACCAGTAGCAGCAAAATGGGTGGATTCAGGTACGATGATTCTAAGTGAAATGAGTCACACAGAAAAAGAAACTTATCATAAGATATCACTTATGAAGATCCTGTAAACATGGCTACACTTGAACTGAGTTAGGAAAGAGAACAGTGTCTCACATTTAGAAAACACTCTTATACCTGCTTAAGGGGGAAGGAGAGGTGGGGTGATGCATAAAACCAGAGTTTGATATAAGCACAGGTACCGTTCCAAAAACCAACTATGGAATAGACAAGACCTACACCGTCCTCAGTGAAAGGGACACAAAACCCCATATTTCCCACAGAGGAAAATATCTGACTAGTAAGAATCTTAAAACCTATGTATTGATATGTCTCCGTAAGGGAATCAAGTGTGTCTAGACTGGCATAAACATGGCAGCGAGAATCAGCTCAAACCCACTATAAAAAGGAATTTCAAAAACAAAACAAAAAAACTGGGAAATTCTTTACAATTCCTTCAGGGTCTCTGATGAAAGCTGGAATGACCCTATCTACAACGACAGCTGGATGTGGCATAAGGAGGGACACTTGGGACTGAGACGATTGGTGAGATTGGGTGAGCAAATGCAGACCCTTTAAAGCAATAATGCATGGCACCCATTCCATGGGTCCGAACTCTCCAGGTTGAAGGGAATATTACTACAGCTATAACATGTGCGGGAAACCTAGAGAACGGACACACTGTGAATATGAAAGGTTTCTAAAACTCAACGAATAGTCCCTCTCCTGGTGCTCCGGTTTGACTTTCCGTCTGCTTTACTATCAACCTCCCAACTTGGAGAGACAGCTCCTTTAACCTCTTGGTTTGCACAGGTTGCCAATTTGGCAGAGGATGAAAGGGAAGAGGGAGAACCAATGAGAGAGTAGCTGTTAGCCATTTGGACGGGCACATATCACTGTAATTTCCCGGCAGGAAGAAGAATTAACCAAATTCTCAGCCACCCACCGGGAACCAGTATAGGTCCTGAACCAAAATTTTGGACTTGCGGTCAGCTCACCAAAAACGAGTTGAAAAATGGAGCTCAGGGGCACAGCAATTCACAAACTGGCCGAGTAATAAAGGACAACTATCGTCCAAAAATCTGTTGAGGGAAGGCAACGAGGCGGACATGAAAGCGAGGCAGAATAGCAGGAAACAGATTTCAAGAGGTACGTTGGAATCGCCTTTAAAGCACAGGAAGAGGGGCACAACTTCGACAATGATGCACTTGGCCAAAAAGGGCGTATGCGTTTTCTCCTGAATATATTCAGGAGAAAACGCATACGCCCTTTTTGGCCAAGCAAGCAAGCAGGCAATGCAAATCTGCACTACAAAGAAGTATCACTTCCCACCGGTCAAAAGGGACATCCACAAAATGTGTAAGAACAAGAAAGGCAAGACAGGCCCTGGGGAACAGGGAGCCTTGTTATGCTGATGGGCGGGATGTAAATTGCCAACTGCCTCTCTGGAGGAGTGCATTCTGTTCCCTAAAACAAGTAAAGAACAGAGCTACAGAGCCAAGGGCACTACCAGTCTAGGGAATATACCTTGGGAAAACTGAAAATCAATAAGACAGAGCCACCCCAAAATTTAGGGCTGCACTGCATACAAGGACCTCAACTTGGATACACCTTAAGTATCCCAGAAAATATAAACATGGTTCAAAAAATTGTGGTACTTACGTACGATGGAATATCCCTCAGCCATGAAATCAATGTCATAAGACCAGTAGCAGCAAAATGGGTGGATTCAGGTACGATGATTCTAAGTGAAATAAGTCACACAGAAAAAGAAACTTATCATAAGATATCACTTATGAAGATCCTGTAAACATGGCTACACTTGAACTGAGTTAGGAAAGAGAACAGTGTCTGACATTTAGAAAACACTCTTATGCCTGCTTAAGGGGGAAGGAGAGGTGGGGTGATGCATAAAACCAGAGTTTGATATAAGTACAGGTACCGTTCCAAAAACCAACTATGGAATAGACAAGACCTACACCGTCCTCAGCGAAAGGGACTCAAAATCCCATATTTCCCGCAGAGGAAAATATCTGACTAGTAAGAATCTTAAAACCTATGTATTGATATGTCTCCGTAAGGGAATCAAGTGTGTCTAGACTGGCATAAACATGGCAGCGAGAATCAGCTCAAACCCACTATAAAAAGGAATTTCAAAAACAAAACAAAAAAACTGGGAAATTCTTTACAATTCCTACAGAGTCTCTGATGAAAGCTGGAATGACCCTATCTACAACGACAGCTGGATGTGGCATAAGGAGGGACACTTGGGACTGAGACGATTGGTGAGATTGGGCGAGCAAATGCAGACCCTTTAAAGCAATAATGCATGGCACCCATTCCATGGGTCCGAACTCTCCAGGTTGAAGGGAATATTACTACAGCTATAACATGTGCGGGAAACCTAGAGAACGGACACACTGTGAATACGAAAGGTTTCTAAAACTCAACGAATAGTCCCTCTCCTGGTGCTCCGGTTTGACTTTCCGTCTGCTTTACTATCAACCTCCCAGCTTGGAGAGACAGACCATTTAACCTCTTGGTTCGCACAGGTTGCCAATTTGGCAGAGGATGAAAGGGAAGAGGGAGAACCAATGAGAGAGTAGCTGTTAGGCATTTGGACGGGCACATATCACTGTAATTTCCTGGCAGGAAGAAGAATTAACCAAATTCTCAGCCACCCACCGGGAACCAGTATAAGTCCTGAACCAAAATTTTGGACTTGCGGTCAGCTCACCAAAAACGAGTTGAAAAATGGAGCTCAGGGGCACAGCAATTCACAAACTGGCCGAGTAATAAAGGACAACTATCGTCCAAAAATCTGTTGAGGGAAGGCAACGAGGCGGACTTGAAAGCGAGGCAGAATAGCAGGAAACAGATTTCAAGAGGTACGTTGGAATCGCCTTTAAAGCACAGGAAGAGGGGCACAACTTCGACAATGATGCACTTGGCCAAAAAGGGCGTATGCGTTTTCTCCTGAATATATTCAGGAGAAAACGCATACGCCCTTTTTGGCCAAGCAAGCAAGCGGGCAATGCAAATCTGCACTACAAAGAAGTATCACTTCCCACCGGTCAAAAGGGACATCCACAAAATGTGTAAGAACAAGAAAGGCAAGACAGGCCCTGGAGAACAGGGAGCCTTGTTATGCTGATGGGCGGGATGTAAATTGCCAACTGCCTCTCTGGAGGAGTGCATTCTGTTCCCTAAAACAAGTAAAGAACAGAGCTACAGAGCCAAGGGCACTACCAGTCTAGGGAATATACCTTGGGAAAACTGAAAATCAATAAGACACAGCCACCCCAAAATTTAGGGCTGCACTGCATACAAGGACCTCAACTTGGATACACCTTAAGTATCCCAGAAAATATAAACATGGTTCAAAAAATTGTGGTACTTACGTACGATGGAATATCCCTCAGCCATGAAATCAATGTCATAAGACCAGTAGCAGCAAAATGGGTGGATTCAGGTACGATGATTCTAAGGAAATCAATATCACAAAATGTATCACTTCACATCAGTCAGAAGGGCCATCCACATAAAGTGTAAACACCAGAAATGCAGGACAGGGCGAGGAGAAAAGGGAGCCCTGTGAGGCTGATAGTGGAAATGTAATTTGCCAACGGCCACTCTGGAGAAGTGTATTGTGTTTGCTAAAACATCTAAAAAATGAGCTACAGAGCATAGGGCACTTGCACTCATGGGCGTGTACCTTGGGAAAAACAAAAATCGACAGAAAACAGGCACCCGAACGTTTACCACCTCTCTGTTAAAAAGGGCCTCAACTTGGATATAACCTAAATGTCCCTGGAAGGATAAAATGGATAAAAGAGATGGGGTACTTATGTAGAGTGGAATATTACTCATCCAGAAATCAATGAAATAAGGCCAGTTGTAACAACTCTGGAGGAGTTACATACGATCATTCTAAGTGACATATGTCAGAAAGAAAGAGACACATATCATAAGATGTCACTTAAAGGTGGAATCAAAAATGGCTACACATGAAATAAATTACAAAACAGAAACATAGTCAAATATGTAGAAAATAGACATAAGGCTGCTAAATGGGAAAGGTGGGGAATGGTGAGGTATTATCCAGGAGGTTGAAATTAGCAAAGATACCATTCCAAGTACCAAATTGAATAACTGACAAGGCCTACACGGTACCTCAAAGAACTGCACTCAGCCCACTCAAGTCACTGGAAAATAATACATATGACTGGTAAGCATCTGAAAAAGAAGTTATTGTTGTCTCACAGTACATGAATCAAGTGGATGTACAGCAGCAAAAAACAGAGCTTTGAAAATCAGCTGTAACCAATATAAAAATAAATTTAAAACTATTTATAAAAACAGTGAGACAGACAAAAATTCTTACAACTTTTGTTGAAGGGCTACGATGTAACATGGATTGAACACATGTAGACCCACAGCAGGATGATTATATAAGGCTGGAAGCTATGCACGCTAAGAGATGTTAGAGAGGCTGGGTGAGGAAATGCAGACCTTTTAAAGTAATACTGCCTGGTACCCATTCCATGGGTCCCAAATCTGCAGGTTCAAGGGAATCTTCTGACAGCGAAAACATGCCTGGGAAACCGAGATGAATGTACACCGTGTGCTCAGGAAAGGTGTCTAAAATGCACCTCATTTTTGATCTCCTGGTGCTGGGGTTCGCCATTCCAGCCACATTACTAACAATCTCCCCACTTGGAGAATCAGCACCTTTAACCTCCTGTTTCACACAGTTTGCAATTTGTGCAGAGGATAAATGGGAAGAGGGGGAACCAATGAGAGATTAGCTGTAGGACTTTTGACAGGCACATGTCACTCTAATTTCCCATTAGGAAGAAGAATTAACCAAAGGCTCAGCCTGCCTCCCCAGAACCAGAATAGGGCCGGAAGCAATCCAATGGTTTGGTGGCCAGCTCACAAAAAAAGCGAGTTGCAAAATGGAGCTCAGGAGCAGACAATTCAAAGACCTGCAAAGATATAAATGATAACCAACGTCCAAAAATATATTCAGGTAAGGTAACGAAGAGGATCTGAATGAGAGGCAGAATTGCAGGAAACAGATTTCAAAAGGTAGATTGTACTCACATTTAAAGCATATGAAAAGCAGCAGAATTTCTAAAATGATGCGGTTGGGCAAAAGGGTGTATGCGTTTTTTTCGTGAATATCTTCAGGAAAAAAACACATGCAGAGTTTTTGGCCAACCAAGCAAGAGGGAAATGCAAATCCGCACAACAAAGAAGTCTCAATTTCCACTGCTCAGAAAGGCCATCCAAAAAATGTGTACAAACCAGAAATGCAGGAGAGGCCATGGAAAACAGGGAGCCTAGTCACGCTGATGGGTGGGGTATAAATATCCAAGAGCCACTCTGAAGAAGTGTATGCTGTTTTTAAAACATCTAAAATACAAAGCCCCGGAGCAAGGGGACTTCAACTCATGGACATATAACTTGGGAAGACTAAATGTCAATAAGACACAGGCACCCCAAAGTTTAGGGCTGCTCTGCATACAAGAACCTCAACTTTGGTACACCTAAAATATCCCAGGAAAAAGAGAAATGCATAAAGAACTTGTGGTAATTTTGTACAACGGAATATCATTCAGACGTGAAATCAGTGTATATAAGGCCAGTAGCAGCATAAAGAGTGGATTTAGGTATGATGATTTTAAGGGAAATTAGTCACACAGAAAAAGAATCTTATCATAAGATATCACTTATAGAGGGAATGTCAATATCACAACACATGAACTGAATTAGGAAAGAGAACAGAGTCTCACATTTAGCAAAAATCTCTTATGCCTGCTTCAGGGGAAAGGAGAGGTGGGGTGATGCATAAAACCAGAGTTTGATATTAGCACAGGTACCATTCCATAAACCAAATACAGAATAGACAAGACCTACACCATCCTCAGTGAACGGGACTCAACACCCCTATGCCCCACAGAGGAATATATCTGACTACTAAGAATCTTAAAACCTATGTATTGATATGTCTCCGTAAGGGAATCAATTGTGTCTAGACTGGCATAAACACGTCAGTGAAAATCAGCTCAACCCCATTATAAAAATGAATTTCAAAAAAACCCTAAAAAACAGCGAAATTCTTACACAATTCCTTCAGGGTTTCTGATGAAACCTGGAATGACCCTATCTGCAAAGACAGCTGGATGAGACATAAGGCTGGACACTTGGGACTGAGAGGACTGGTGAGATTGGGAGAGAAAATGCAGACCTTTTAAAGTAGTAATGCATGCCACCATTCCATGTGTCCCAAATCTCCAGGTAGAAGGGTATATCACTACAATTATAACATGTATGGGAAACCTAGAAAATGGACACCCTGTGATGGCGAAAGGTTTCTAAAACTCTCCTAATTTTTCCTCTCCTTGTGCTCCACTTTGGCATTCCAACTGCTTTACTATCAATCTCCCAACTTAGGAGAGTCAGCCCCTATAACCTCCTGGTTCGCACAGTTTGCTAATTGTGCAGAGGATGAAAGGGAAGAGGGAGAACCAATCAGAGAGTAGATGTAGGCATTTGGACGGGCACATGTCACTCTAAGTTCCCGGCAGGAAGAAGAATTAACCAAAGCCTCAACCACCCACAGGGAACCAATATAGCGACCCCTGTAACCAGTATAGGTCCTGAAGCAAAATTGTGGATTTGCGGCCAGCTCACAAAGATGGGATTTGAAAATTGGAGCTCAGGGGCACAGCATTTCACAAACCTGCAGACTTATAAAGGACTACTCTCTTCCAAAAATCTGTTGAGGGAAGGCAATGAAGTGGACTTGAAAATGAGGCAGAATTGCACAAAACATATTTCAAGAGGTAAATTGGAATCGCCTTTAAAGCACAGGAAAAGCATCCCAACTTGGACAGAGATGCACTTGGCCAAAAAGGGCGTATGCCTTTTCTCCTGAATATATTCAGAAGAAAACGCATACGCCCTTTTTGGCCAATCAAGCAAGCGCGCAATACAAATCCACACTACAAAGAATTGTCACTTACCACCGGTCAAAAGGGACATCCGAATATCTGTAAAAACCAGAAAGGAAAGAGAGAGATGGCAAGGGCATGAAGCAATGTGATCCCAATGGTCATGGAGGATTGTGATGACAAGCGCATGGAGAATTGTGATGACAAGATTATGTACCATTTTGTTGACAAAGGCAAGGAGCATTATGATGACAAGGTTCATGGAGCACTGTGATGAGAAGCATCACGGAGCATTGTGATTACAGGGGTCATGGAGCATTGGGATGACAAGCACATGGATCATTGTGATGACAATGGTCATGGAACATTTTAATGACAAGAGTCCCGGATCATTGTGTTGTCAGGGTTCATGGAGCGTTGTGATGACAGTGGTCATTTAGCATTGTGATGACAGGGGTCATGGCGCATTGTGATGAGAAGGTCGTGGAGCATTGGGCTGAAAATGTCCATGGAGTACTGGGATGACAGGGGTCATGGAGCATTGTGATGACAAGGTACTGGAGCACTGTGATGAGAAGACCATGGAGCCTTGTTATGACAAGTCTCATGGAGCATTCTGATGAAAAGTGCCATGGAGCATTGTGATTACAGGGGTCTTGGAGCATTGTGATGACAAGGGCATGGAGCATTGGGATGAGAAGGCCATGGAGTGTTCTGATGACATGCATCATGGAGCTTTGTGAGGACAAGGGCATGGAGCATTGTGATTACAGCGGTCTTGGAGCACTGTGATGAAAAGGGCATGGATCATTGTGATGAAAAAGGCATGGAGCCTTGTCATGACAGGGTTCAAGGAGCAAACTGACAACAAGTGTCAGGGAGCATTGTGATGACAAGGGTATTGAGTATTGTGATGACAAAGGTCATGGAGCATTGTGATGAGAAGACCATGGATAATTGTGATGACGAGCGTCATGGGGCGTTGTGATGATAAGTATTATGGAACGTATTGATCTCAAGGATTTGGAGCATTGTGATGACAGAGGTCATGGAGCATTTTGGTTTCATTGTGATGACAATAGCCTGAAGCATTATGATGATGGGCGTGGTGCATTGTGATGAGAGGGTTCATGGAGCATTGAGATGAAAAGGGGCATGGAGCATTGCGATTACAGGAGTCTTGGAGCATTGTGATGACAAAGGCATGGAACATCGTGAATGAGAAGGCCATGGAGCATTCTGTTGACATGCATCATTGAGCTTTGTGATGACAAGGGCATGGAGCATTGTGATTACAGGGGTCTTGGAGCATTGTGATGACAAGGGTCATGGAGCCTTGTGATGACAAGGCTGTGGAACATTGTGATGGCAGGGGTCATGGAGCATTGTTATGACAGGTGTAATGGAGCATTGTGATGACAAGGGCATGGAGCATTGGTCTGAAAAGTTTCATGGATTATTGTGATGAGAGGGGGCAAAGGAGCATTGTGATGACAAGGGCATGGAACACTGTGATACATGGGTCATGGAGGATTGTAATGAGAAGCGCATGGAGCATTGTGATAAGAATGGCATCGAGCATTGTGATGAAAAGCATCATGGAGCCTGTGATGACAAGGGCATGGAACAATGTGATGAGAGGGTTCATGGAGCATTGTGATGACAATGGCATGCAGCATTGTGATGACAAGGGTCATTGAGCTTTGTGATGACAAAGGTCATGGAGCATTTTGATGACAAGGGTGTGGTGCATTCTGTTGTGAAGGGCAGGGAGCATTGTGATGACAGGGGTTATGGAACATTGTGATGTCAGGGGAATGGAGCATTGTGATGATAAAGGCATGTAGCATTGTTGTGACAAGGGTCATGGAATATTGTGATGACAGGGGTGAGGGAGTATTGTGTTGACCGGGGACATGGAGCATTTTGATGTCCAAGGCATGGAGCACTGTGATGGCAAGACCGTGGAGCATTGTGATGAGAAGACCATGGATAATTGTGATGAGGAGCATCATGGAACACTGTAAAGACAAGTGGTATGGAGCCTTGTGATGACAGGGGTCATGGAGCATTGTTATGACAGTGGTCATGGAGCATTGTGATGACAATGGTCATGGAGCATTTTGATGACAAGGGCATGGAGCATTGTGATGAGAAGACCATGGACAATTGTGATTACGAGTGTCATGGAGCACTGTAATGACAAGCGGTATGGAGCATTGTGATGACAGGGGTCATGGAGCATTGTGATGACTGGGGACATGGAGCATTGTGATGACCAGGGCATGGAGCATTGTGATGGCAAGACCGTGGAGCACTGTGATGAGAAGACCATGGATAATTGTGATAACGAACATCATGGAGCACTGTAATGACAAGGGGCATGGAGCATTGTGATGACAGGTGTCATGGAGCATTGTGATGACAGGGGTCATGGATCATTGAGATGACAAGGGTCACGGAGCATTCTGATGACAAACTTGTGGAGTATTGTGATGACAATGGCATGAAGCATTGTGATGAAAAGGGCATGGATCATTGTGATGAAAAAGGCATGGAGAATTGTCATGACAGGGTTCAATGAGCATACTGATTACAAGTGTCAGGGAGCATTGTGATGACAAGTGTATTGAGAATTGTGATGACAAAGGTCATGGAGCATTGTGATGAGAAGTCCATGGATAATTGTGATGACCAGCGTCATGGGCGATGTGATGACAACTGTTATGGAACATTGTGATCACAAGGGTTTGGAGCATTGTGATGAGAGAGGTCATGGAGAATTTTGATTTCATTGTGATGACAATAGCATGAAGCATTATGATGATGGGCATGGTGCATTGTGATGACAGGGTTCATGGAGCATTGAGATGCAAAGAGGCATGGATCATTGTAATAACAAGGGTCTTGGAGCATTGTGATGACAAGGGCATGGAGTATTGTGATGAGAAGGCCATGGAGCATTCTGATGACATGCGTCAGGGAGCTTTGTGATGACATGGGCATGGAACATTGTGATTACAGGGGTCTTGGAGCATTGTGATGACAAGGGTCATGCAGTCTTGTGATGACAATGCCGTAGAACATTGTGATGGCAGTGGTCATGGAGCATTGTTATGACAGGTGTAATGGAGCATTGTGATGACAAGGGCATGGAGCATTGGTCTGAAAAGTTTCATGGATTATTGTGATGAGAGTGCGCATGGAGCATTGTGATGACAAGGGCACGGAACACAGTGATACATGTGTCATGGAGGATTGCAATGACAAGGGCATGGAGCATTGTGATGACAAGCGTCATGGAGCTTTGTGATGACAACGGCATGGAGCAATGTGATGAGAGGTTTCATGGAGCTTTGTGATGACAATGGCATGGAGCATTGTGATTCCATGGGTCATGGAGCTTTGTGATGACATAGGCCATGGAGCATTTTGATGACAAGGGCGTGGTGCATTGTGATGAGAAGGGCAGGGAGCATTGTGATGACAGGGTCATGGAGCAATTGGATGAAAAGGGTCATGGAACATTTTGATGACAGTGTTTATGGAACATTGTGATGTTAGGGGTCATGGAGCATTGTGATGAAAAGGGTCATGGAGCATTGTGATGACAGGGGTTATGGAACATTGTGATGTCAGGGGTCATGGAGCATTGTGATGATAAGAGCATGTAGCATTGTTGTGACAAGGGTCATGGAACATTGGGATGACAGGGTGGAGGGAGTATTGTGTTGACTAGTGATGGAACATTGTGATATCAGTGGTGAGAGAGCATTTTGATGAGAGGTGCATGGAGCATTGTGATGACAAGGCTGTGGAGCATTGTGATGAGAAACGCAGGGCACATTGTGATGACATGGGTCATGGAACATTGTGATGACAAACGCATGGAGCATTGTGATGACAAGGTTTATGGAGCATTGTGATGACAACGATGTGGAGCATTGTGATGACAAGCGCATGGCACATTTGATGCCATGTGTCATGGAGTAATGTGCTGACAAAGGCATGGAGCATTGTGATGACAAGGGTCACCGAGCATTGTGATGAAATGTTCATGGAGTGTTGTGGTCACAAAGGTCACAGAGCCTTGTGATGACGAGGTCATGGACCATTGTGATGACAAAGGTCATGAAGCATTGTGATGACTGGAGTCACGGAGCATTGTGATGACAGGGGTCATAGAGCATTGTGATGAAAGGGCATGGAGCATTGTGATGACAGGGTCATGGAGCATTTTTCTGACAAGTTTCAGGGATTATTGTGATGACAGTGGGCATGGCGCATTGTGATGACAAGGGCATGGAGCATTGTGATGAGAACGTCATGGAGTATTGTGGAGAAGGGTGTCAGGGAGCATTGTGATGACATATGTCATGGTCTATTGCAATGACAATGGAATGTAGCATTGTGATGCCAAGTGTCATGGAGGATTGTGATGACAAAGGTAATGGAGCATTTTGATGACAAGGGCTTGGAGCATTGTGATGACAAGGGTCATGGAGCATTGTGATAACAAGGGCCATTGAGAATTTTGATGACATGTTCATGAAGCATTGTGATGACAATCACATGGAGCTTGCTATGACAGGGGTCATGGAGCATTGCGATGACAAGTGCATAGAGAATTGTGATGACAAAACATGTAACACTGTGAGGAGAAGTATCATGGAGCATAGTGATGCCAAGAACGTGGAGAATTGTGATGACAGGGGACATGGAGCATTGTGATGACCAGGGCATGGAGCATTGTGATGGCAAGACCGTGGAGCACTGTGATGAGAAGACCATGGATAATTGTGATGACGAGCGTCATGGAGCACTGTAATGACAAGGGGTATAGAGCATTGTGATGACAGTGGTCATGGAGCATTGTGATGACCGGGGACATGGAGCATTGTGATGACTAGGGACATGGAACATTGTGATGACCAGGGCATGGACCCTTGTGATGGC
The DNA here is from genome assembly GCF_949752795.1 of Hyperoodon ampullatus. NCBI lineage: Eukaryota > Metazoa > Chordata > Mammalia > Artiodactyla > Ziphiidae > Hyperoodon > Hyperoodon ampullatus. Next base: position 621,482 of record NW_027640934.1, read on the forward strand.
AAGGTCGTGGAGCACTGTGATGAGAAGATCATGGATAATTGTGATGACGAGGGTCATGGAGCACTGTAATGACAAGGGGTATAGAGCATTGTGATGACAGTGGTCATGGAGCATTGTGATGACCGGGGACATGGAGCATTGTGATGCCCAAGGCATGGAGCACTGTGATGACAAGACCGTGGAGCATTGTGATGAGAAGACCATGGATAATTGTGATGAGGAGCGTCATGGAGCACTGTAATGACAAGTGGTATGGAGCCTTGTGATGACAGGGGTCATGGAGCATTGTTATGACAGTGGTCATGGAGCATTGTGATGACAAGGGTCATGGAGCATTTTGATGACAAGGGCGTGGAGCATTGTGATGAGAAGACCATGGACAATTGTGATTACGAGTGTCATGGAGCACTGTAATGACAAGCGGTATGGAGCATTGTGATGACAGGGGTCATGGAGCATTGTGATGACTGGGGACATGGAGCATTGTGATGACCAGGGCATGGAGCATTGTGATGGCAAGACCGTGGAGCACTGTGATGAGAAGACCATGGATAATTGTGATAACGAACATCATGGAGCACTGTAATGACAAGGGGCATGGAGCATTGTGATGACAGGTGTCATGGAGCATTGTGATGACAGGGGTCATGGATCATTGAGATGAAAAGTGTCACGGAGCATTCTGATGAGAAGCTTGTGGAGTATTGTGATGACAATGGCATGGAGCATTGTGATGAAAAGGGCATGGATCATTGTGATGAAAAAGGCATGGAGACTTGTCATGACAGGGTTCAATGAGCATACTGATGACAAGTATCAGGGAGCATTGTGATGACAAGTGTATTGAGAATTGTGATGACAAAGGTCATGGAGCATTGTGATGAGAAGTCCATGTATAATTGTGATGACCAGCGTCATGGGGCGTTGTGATGACAAGTGTTATGGAACATTGTGATCACAAGGGTTTGGAGCATTGTGATGAGAGAGGTCATGGAGAATTTTGATTTCATTGTGATGACAATAGCATGAAGCATTATGATGATGGGCATGGTGCATTGTGATGACAGGGTTCATGGAGCATTGAGATGCAAAGAGGCATGGATCATTGTAATAACAAGGGTCTTGGAGCATTGTGATGACAAGGGCATGGAGTATTGTGATGAGAAGGCCATGGAGCATTCTGATGACATGCGTAAGGGAGCTTTGTGATGACATGGGCATGGAGCATTGTGATTACAGGGGTCTTGGAGCATTGTGATGACAAGGGCCATGGAGTCTTGTGATGACAAGGCCGTAGAACATTGTGATGGCAGGGGTCATGGAGCATTGTTATGACAGGTGTAATGGAGCATTGTGATGACAAGGGCATGGAGCATTGGTCTGAAAAGTTTCATGGATTATTGTGATGAGAGTGAGCATGGAGCATTGTGATGACAAGGGCACGGAACACAGTGATACATGTGTCATGGAGGATTGCAATGACAAGGGCATGGAGCATTGTGATGACAAGCGTCATGGAGCTTTGTGATGACAATGGCATGGAGCAATGTGATGAGAGGTTTCATGGAGCTTTGTGATGACAATGGCATGGAGCATTGTGATTCCAAGGGTCATGGAGCTTTGTGATGACATAGGCCATGGAGCATTTTGATGACAAGAGCGTGGTGCATTGTGATGAGAAGGGCAGGTTGCACTGTGATGACAGGGTTATGGAGCAATTGGATGAAAAGGGTCATGGAACATTTTGATGACAGTGTTTATGGAACATTGTGATGTTAGGGGTCATGGAGCATTGTGATGAAAAGGGTCATGGAGCATTGTGATGATAAGAGCATGTAGCATTGTTGTGACAAGGGTCATGGAACATTGGGATGACAGGGTGGAGGGAGTATTGTGTTGACTAGTGGTGGAACACTGTGATATCAGTGGTGAGAGAGCATTTTGATGAGAGGTGCATGGAGAATTCTGATGACAAGGCTGTGGAGCATTGTGATGAGAAACGCAGGGCACATTGTGATGACATGGGTCATGGATCATTGTGCTGACAAACACATGGAGCATTGTGATGACAAGGTTTGTGGAGCATTGTGATGACAGTGATGTGGAGCATTGTGATGACAAGCGCATGGCACATTTGATGCCATGTGTCATGGAGTAATGTGCTGACAAAGGCATGGAGCATTGTGATGACAAGGGTCACCGAGCATTGTGATGAAATGTTCATGGAGTGTTGTGGTCACCAAGGTCACAGAGTCTTGTGATGACGAGGTCATGGACCATTGTGATGACAAAGGTCATGAAGCATTGTGATAACTGGAATCACAGAGCATTGTGATGACAGGGGTCATAGAGCATTGTGATGAAAGGGCATGGAGCCTTGTGATGACAGGGTCATGGAGCATTTTTCTGACAAGTTTCATGGATTATTGTGATGACAGTGGGCATGGCGCATTGTGATGACAAGGGCATGGAGCATTGTGATGAGAAGGTCATTGAGTATTGTGAAGAAGGGTATCAGGGAGCATTGTGAAGACATATGTCATGGTCTATTGCAATGACAATGGAATGTAGCATTGTGATGCCAAGTGTCATGGAGGATTGTGATGACAAAGGTAATGGAGCATTTTGATGACAAGGGCTTGGAGCATTGTGATGACAAGGGTCATGGCGCATTGTGATAACAAGGGCCATTGAGAATTTTGATGACATGTTCATGAAGCATTGTGATGACAATCACATGGAGCTTGCTATGACAGGGGTCATGGAGCATTACGATGACAAGTGCATAGAGAATTGTTATGACAAAACATGTAACACTGTGATGAGAAGTATCATGGAGCATAGTGATGCCAAGAACGTGGAGAATTGTGATGACAGGGGACATGGAGCATTGTGATGACCAGGGCATGGAGCATTGTGATGGCAAGGCCGTGGAGCATTGTGATGAGAAGACCATGGATAATAGTGATGACGAGCGTCATGGAGCACTGTAATGACAAGGGGTATGGAGCATTGTGATGACAGGGGTCATGGAGCATTGTGATGACTGGGGACATGGAGCATCGTGATGACCAAGGCATGGAGCATTGTGATGGCAAGACTGTGGAGCATTGTGATGAGAAGACCATGGATAATTGTCATGACGAGCGTCATGGAACACTGTAATGACAAGGGGTATGGAGCATTGTGATGACAGGGGTCATGGAGCATTCTGAAGACAACGATCATGGAGCATTCTGATGACAAGCTTGTGGAGTATTGTGATGACAATGACCTGGATCGTTGTGATGAAAAGGGCATGGAGCATTCTGATGAAAAAGGCATGGAGCCTTTTCATGACTGTGTTCAAGGAGTATTCTGACGACAAGTGTCAGGGAGCATTGTGATGACAAGTGTATTGAGAATTGTGATGACAAAGGTCATGGAGCATTGTGACGACAAGTGCATGGAGTATTGTCATGACAGTCATCATGGAGTGTTGTGATGACAAGTGTTATGGAACATTGTGATCACAAGGGGTTGGAGCATTGTGATGACAGAGGTCATGGACCATTTTGATTCCAAGGAGCATGGAGCATTGTGATGACAAGGGCATGGAGCAATGTGATCCCAAGGTTCATGGAGGATTGTGATGAAAATGGTAATGGAGTATTGTGATGACAAGCTCATGGAGCATTGTGATGACAAGGTCATGTAGGATTTTGATGACACAGGCATGGAGAATTGTGATGATAAGGGTCATGGAGCACTGTGATGATAAGCGTCATGGAGCATTGTGATTACAGGGGTCATGGAGCATTGGGATGACAAGGGCATGGATCATTGTGATGACAAGTGTCATGGAGCATTGGGCTGAAAATGTTCATGGAGCATTGTGATGACAAGGGAATGGAGCATTGTGATGACAAGAGTCCCGGATCATTGTGTTGTCAGGGGTCATGGAGTGTTGTGATGACAGTGGTCATGGAGGATTGTGATGATATGGGTCATGGAGCATTGTGATGAGAAGGTCATGAAGCATTGGGCTGAAAATGTTCATGGAGTATTGTGATGACAGGGGTCATGGAGCATTGTAATGAGAAGGGAATTGAGCACTGTGATGACAAGGTCCTGGAGCATTGTGATGGGAAGTCCATGGAGCCTTGTGATGACAATTCTCATGGAACATTCTGATGAAAAGGGGCATGGAGCATTGTGATTACAGGGGTCTTGGAGCATTGTGATGAGAAGGCCATGGAGCATTCTGATGACATGCGTCATGGAGCTTTGTGCTGACAAGGGCATGGAGTATTGTGATGAAAATGGCATGGATCATTGTTATGAAAAAGGCATGGAGCCTTGTCATGACAGGGTTCAAGGAGCATACTGACGACAAGTGTCACGGAGCATTGTGATGACAAGTGTATTGAGCATTGTGATGACAAAGTTCATGGAGCATTGTGATGAGAAGACCATGGATAATTGTGATGATGAGCGTCATGGGGTGTTGTGCTGATAAGTTTTATGGAACACTGTGATCACAAGGTTTCGGAGCATTGTGATGACAGAGGTCATGAAGAATTTTGATTTCATTGTGATGACAATAGCCTGAAGCATTATGGTGATGGGCATGGTGCATTGTGATGACAGGGTTCATGGAGCATTGAGATGAAAAGGGGCATGGAGCATTGTGATTACAGGGGTCTTGGAGCATTGTGATGACAAGGGCAAGGAGCATTGTGATGAGAAGGCCATGGAGCATTCTGATGACATGCGTCATTGAGCTTTGTGATGACAAGGGCATGGAGCATTGTGATTACAGGGGTCTTGGAGCATTGTGATGACAAGGGTCATGGAGCCTTGTGATGACAATGGTGTGGAACATTGTGATGGCAGTGGTCATGGAGCATTGTTATGACAGGGGTAATGGAGCATTGTGATGAGAAGGGCATGGAGCATTGGTCTGAAAAGTTTCATGGATTATTGTGATGAGAGTGGGCATGGAGCATTGTGATGACAAGGTCACGGAACACTGTGATCCATGGGTCATGGAGGATTGTAATGACAAGGGCATGGAGCATTGTGATGAGAAGGGCATCAAACATTGTTTTGAGAAGCGTCATGGAGCTTTGTGATGACAAGGGCATGGAAAAATGTGATGAGACGGTTCATGGAACACTGTGATTCCAAGGGTTATGGAGCTTTGTGATGACAAAAGTCATGGAGCATTTTGATGTCAAGGGCGTGGTGCATTGTGATGAGAAGGGCAGGGAGCATTTTGATGACAGGGTCATGCTGCAATTTGATGAAAAGTGTAATGGAACATTTTGATGACAGGGGTTATAGAACATTGTGATGTCAGGGGTCATGGAGCTTTGGGATGAAAAGGGTCATGGAGCATTTTGATGACAGGGGTTATGGAACATTGTGATGTCAGGGGTCATGGAACATTGTGATGATAAGGGGATGTAGCATTGTGATGACAGGGGTCATGCAACATTGTGATTACAGGGGTGAGGGAGTATTGTGATGACTAGTGATGGAACATTGTGATATCTCTGTTGAGAGAGCATTTTGATGAGAAGTGCATGGAGCATTGTGATTACAAGGTTTATGGAGCATTACGATGACAAGGTTGTGGACCGTTGTGATGAAAATCACGTGGCACATTGTGATGACAAGGGTCATGGAGCATTGTTCTGACAAAGGCATGGAGCATTGTGATGACAAGGGTCACGGAGTATTGTGATGAAAAGTTCATGGAGTATTGTGGTTACAAAGGTCACAGAGCCTTGTGATGATGTGGGTATGGAACACTGTGATGACAAATGTTATGAAGCATTGTGATGACTGGAGTCACAGAGCATTGTGATGACAGGGGTCATGGAGCATTGTGATGACAAGGGCATGGAGCATTGTGATGACAGGGGCATGGAGCATTGGTCTGACAATTTTAATAGATTATTGTGATGACAGTGGGCATGGGGCATTGTGATGACAAGGGCATGGGGCATTGTGATGAGAAGGTCATGGAGTATTGTGAAGACAAGTGTCAGGGAGCATTGTGATGACATATGTCATGGTCAATTGCGATGACAATGGCATGGAGCATTGTGATGCCAAATGTAATGGAGGATTGTGATGACAAATATAATGGAGCATTGTGATGACTAGGGCTTGGAGCATTATGATGACAAGTGCCATTGAAAATTTTCATGACAAGGTCGTGAAGCATTGTGATGACAAGGTGCTGGAGCATTGTGATGAGAAAACCATGGAGCCTTGTGAGACAAGTCTCATGGAGCATACTGATGAAAAGGGGCATGGAGCATTGTGATTAGAGTGTCTTGGAAAATTGTGATGACAAGGGCATGGAGCATTGTGATGAGAAGGCCAAGGAGCAGTCTGATGACATGCGTCATTGAGCTTTGTGATGACAAGGGCATGGAGCATTGTAATTACAGGTGTCTTGGAGCATTGTGATGAAAAAGGCATGGATCATTGTGATGAAAAAGGCATGGAGCCTTGTCATGACAGAGTTCAAGGAGCATACAGAGAACAAGTGTCTGGGAGCATTTTGATGACAAGTGTATTGAGCATTGTGATGACAAAGGTCATGGAGCATTGTGATGAGAAGACCATAGATAATTGTGATGACGAGCATCATGGGGCATTGTGATGACAGGTGTTATGGAATATTGTGATCACAAGGGTTTGGAGCAGTGTTATGACAGAGGTCATGGAGAATTTTGATTTCATTGTGATGACAATAGCCTGAAGCATTATGATGATGGTCATGGTGCATTGTGATGACAGGGTTCATGGATCATTGAGATAAAAAGGGACATGGAGCATTGTGATTACAGGGGTCTTGGAGCATTGTGATGAGAAGGGTCATGGAGCCTTGTGATGACAAGGCCATGGAACATCTTGATGGCAGGGGTCATGGAGCATTGTTATCACAGGGGTAATGGAGGATTGTGATGGCAAGGGCATGGAGCATTGTAATGACATGCATCATGGAGCTTTGTGATGACAAGGGCATGTAGCACTGTGATTACAGGGGTCTTGGAGCATTGTGATGACAAGGGTCATGGAGCCATGTGATGACAAGGCCGTGGAACGTTGTGATGGCAGGTGTCATGGAGCATTGTTATGACAGGGGTAATGGAGCATTGTGATGACAAGGGCATGGAACATTTGTCTGAAAAGTTTCATGGATTATTGTGATGAGAGTGGGCATGGAGCATTGTGATGAAAAGGGCATGGAACACAGTGATACATGGGTCATGGAGGATTGTAATGACAAGGGCATGGAGCATTGTGCTGAGAAAGGCATAGAGCATTGTGATGACAAGGGTCAAAGAGCATTGTGATGAAAAGTTCATGAAGCATTGTGGTTAAAAAGGTCACAGAGACTGTTGATGACAAGGGCATGGAACATTGTGATGACAAACGTCATGAAGCCTTGTGATGACTGGAGTCACGGAGCACTGTGATGACAGGGGTCATGGAGCATTGTGATAACAAGGGCATGGGGCATTGGTCTAATAAGTTTCACGGCTTATTGCGATGACAGTTGGAATGGCGCATTGTGATGACAAGGGCATGGAGCATTGTGATGACCAGGTCATTCATTATTGTGAAGACAGGTGTCAGGGAGCATTGTGATGACATATGTAATGGCCCATTGTGATGACAATGCCATGGAGCATTGTGATGCCAAGTGTCATGGAGGATTCTGATGACAAAGGTAATGGAGCATTGTGATGACAATGACTTGGAGCATTGTGATGACAAGGGTCAGGGAGCATTGTGCTGACAAGTGCATGGAAAATTGTGATGACAAGGGACATGGAGCATTCTGATGACAAGCTTGTGGAGTATTTTGATGACAATGGCATGGAGCATTGTGATGAAAACGGCATGGTGCATTTTGATGAAAAAGGCATGGAGCCTTTTTGTGACAGGGTTCAAGGAGCATTCTGATGACAAGTGTCAGGGAGCATTGTGATGACAAGTGTATCGAGAATTGTGATGACAAAGGTCATGGAGCATTGTGATGAAAAGGGCATGGAGTATTGTGATGACAGGCATCATGGAGCATTGTGATGACAAGTGTTATGGAACATTGTGATCACAAGGGTTTGGAGCATTGTGATGACAGAGGTCATGGATCATTTTGATTTCAAGGAGCATGGAGCATTGTGATGACAAGGGCATGGAGCAATGTGATCCCAAGGTTCATGGAGGATTGTGATGGCAATGGTAATGGAGTATTGTGATGACAAGTGCATAGAACATTGTAATGACAAGTCATGTAGCATTTTGCTGACAAAGGCATGGAGCATTTTGATGACAGGTGTCATGGAGCACTGTGATGACAAGCGTCACGGAGCATTGTGATTACAGGGGTCATGGAGCATTGGGATGACAAGGGCATGCATCATTGTGATGACAAGTGTCATGGAGCATTGGGCTGAAAATGTTCATGGAGTATTGTGATGACAGGGGTCATGGAGCATTGTGATGACTAGGGAATGGAACATTGTGATGACAAGAGTCCCGGATCATTGTGTTGTCAGGTGATATTGAGCGTTGTGATGACTGTGGTCATGGAGCATTGTGATGATATTGGTCATGGAGCATTGTGATGAGAAGGTCATGGAGCATTGGGCTGAAAATGTTCATGGAGTATTGTGACGACAGGGGTCATGGAGCATTGTGATGATAAGGGAATGGAGCATTTTGATGACAATGTCCTGGAGCATTGTGATGAGAAGACCATGGAGCCTTGTGATGACAAGTCTCATGGAGCATTCTGATGAAAAGGGGCATGGACCATTGTGATTACAGGGGTCTTGGAGCATTGTGATGACAAGGGCATGGAGCATTGTGATGAGAAGGCCATTGAGCATTCTGATGACATGCATCATGGAGCTTTGTGATGACAAGGGCATGGAGCATTGTGATTACAGGGGTCTTGGCGCATTGTGATGAAAATGGCATGGATAATTGTGATGAAAAAGGCATGGAGCCTTGTCATGAAAGGGTTCAGGGAGCATACTGATGGCAAAAGTCAGGGAGCATTGTGATGACATGTGTATTGCGCATTGTGATGACAAATGTCATGGGGCATTGTGATGAGAAGTCCATGGATAATTGTGATGAGTAGCGTCATGGGGTATTGTGATGACAAGTGTTATGGAACATTGTGATCACAAGGGTTTGGAGCATTGTGATGACAGAGGTCATGGAGCATTTTGATTTCATTGTGATGACAAGAGCATGAAGCATTATGATGATGGGCATGGTGCATTGTGATGACAGGGTTCATGGAGCATTGTGATGAAAGGTGGCATGGAGCTTTGGTCTGACAAGTTTCATGGATTATTTTGATGACAGTGGGCATGGCACATTGTGATGACAAGGGCATGGAGCATTGTGATGACAAGGTCATGGAGTATTGTGAAGACAGGTGTCAGGGAGCATTGTGATGACATATGTCATGTTCCATTGTGGTGACAATAGCACGGAGCATTGTGATGCCAAGTGTCATGGAGGATTGTTGTGACAAAGGTAAAGGAGCATTGTGATGATAAGCGCATGGAGCATTGAGATGACAAGGGCCATTGATAATTTTAATGTCCATGTCTTGAAACATTGTGATGACAAGCTCATGGAGCTTCCTATGACAGGGGTCATGGAGCATTGCGATGACAAGTGCATGGAGTATTGTTATGACAAGAGCATATAACATTGTGATGAGAAGTGCCATGGAGCATTGTGATGACAAGGACGTGGAGAATTGTGAGGACAAGGGACATTGAGCTTTGAGATGACCAGGGCATGGAGCATTGTGATGGCAAAACCGTGGAGCATTGTGATGAGAAGACCATGGGTAATTGTGATGACGAGCATCATGGAGCACTGTAATGACAAGGGGCATGAAGCATTGTGATGATAGGTGTCAGGGAGCATTGTGATGACAAGGGCATGGAGCATTGTGATGACAAGGGTACGGAACATTGTGATGAAAAGTGCCATTGAGAATTTAGATGATAAAGTCGTGAAGCATTGTGATGACAAACACTTGGAGCTTGCTATGACAGGGGTCATGGAACATTGCAATGACAAGTGCATGGAGAATTGTGATGAAACGAGCATGTAACTTTGTGAAGAGAAGTGTCATGTAGCATTGTGATGACAAGTACGTGGAGAATTGTTATGACAAGGGACATGGAGCATTGTGATAACCAGGGAATGGAGCATTGTGATGACAGGGGTCATGGAGCATTATTATGACAAGGGCCATGGTGCATTCTGATATAAGATATCACTTATGAAGGGACTGTAAACCTGGCTACATATGAACTGAATTAGGAAAGAGAAGAGAGTCTCAGATTTAGAAAACACTCTTATGCTTGCTTAAGGGGGAAGGAGAGGTGGGGAGACACACAAAACCAGAGTTTGATATTAACACAGGTACCGTTCCATAATGCAAATACAGAAGAGACAAGCCCGACTCCTTCCTCAGTGAATGGGACTCAACACCCCTATTCCCCACAGAGAAATATATCTGACTAGTAAGGATCTTAAAACCTATGTATTGATATGTCTCCATAAGGGAACCAAGTGTGTCTAGAATGACATAAACACGGCAGTGAGAATCAGCTCAAACCCACTATAAAAAGGAATTTCAAAACAAAACAAAGAAACAGTGAAATTCTTACACAACACCTTCAGGGGTTCTGATGAAACTTGGAATGACCCTATCTACAACAACAGCTGGATGTGGCATAAGGCTGTTCACCTGGGACTGAGAGGATTGGTGAGATTGGGTGAGAAAATGCAGATGCTTTAAAGCAATAATGCCTGCCACTGATTCCATGGTTCCCAACTCTCCAGGTAGAAGGGAATATCACTACAGTTATAACATGTATGGGAAACCTAGAGAATGGACACCCTCTGATGGTGAAAGGTTTCTAAAACTCTACTAATTTTTTTCTCTCCATGTGCTGCAGCTTGACATTCCAACTGCTTTAATATCAATCTCCCAACTTGGAGAGTCAGCCCCTATAACATTCTGGTTCGCACATTTGGCACATTGTGCAGAGGATATAAGGGAAGAGGGAGAACCAATGAGAGAGTAGCTGTAGGCATTTGGACGGCCACATGTCACTCTAATTTCGCGTCATGAAGAAGAATTAACCAAACTGTCAGCCTGCACCACCCCCATAACTAGTATAGGTCCTGAAGCAAAATTGTGGGTTTAAGGTCAGCTCACAAAAACACAAGTTGAAAAATGGAGCTCAGGGGCACAGCAATTCACTAACTTGCAGAGTTATACAGGACTACTCTCTTCCAAAAATCTGTTGAGGAAAAGCCATGAGGCGGACTTGAAAATGAGGGAGATTTGCACGAAACAGATTTCAAGAAGTACATTGGAATCGCCTTTAAACACAGGAAAAGCATCACAACTTCGACAATTAGGGAATTGTCCATAAAGGGCGCATGCGTTTTCTCCTGAATATATTCAGGAGAAAACGCATACACCCATTTTAGCCAACCAAGCAACCGCACAATGCAAATCTGCACTACAAAGAAGTATCACTTCCCACCAGTCAAAAGGGATATCTGTAAAATGTGTAAAAACCAGAAAGGCAAGAGGGGCTCTAGAGAACAGGGAGCCTTGTTATGCTGATGGGTGGGATGCAGATTGCCAACAGCCACTCTGGAGGAGTGCATTGTGTTCCCTAAAAGAATTAAACAACAGAGCTTCACAACCTAAGGCACTTCCAGTCATGGGAATATACCTTGGGGAAATTGAAAATCAATAAGACACAGCCAACCCAAAATATAGGGCAGCACTGCTTACAAGAACCTCGACTTCGGGACACCTTAAATATCCCAGTAAAGACAAAAATAGTAAAGAAATTGTGGTACATACGTACGATGGAATATCCCTCAGCCATGAAATCAATGTGATAAGGCAAGTAGCAGCATAATGAGTGGATTCATGTACGATGATTCTAACTGAAATAAGTCACACAGAAAAAGAAACTTATCATAAGATATCACTTATGAAGGTCTTGTAAACATGGCTACACATGAACTGAATTAGGAAAGAGAAGAGTCTCACATTTAGAAAACACTCTTATGCCTGCTCAAGAGGAAAGGAGAGGTGGGGTGATGCATAAAACCAGAGTTTGATATTAGCACAGGTACGGTTGCATAATCCAAATACAAAATAGACAAGACCTACCCTTTCCTCACTGAACGGGGCTCAACACCCCTATTCCCCGCAGAGTAGTATATCTGACTAGTAAGAATCTTAAAACCTATGTATTGATATGTCTCCATAAGGTAACTAAGTATGTCTAGAATGACATAAACACGGCAGAGAGAATCAGCTCAAACCCACTATAAAAATGAATTTCAAAACAAAACAAATAAACAGTGAAATTCTTACACAATACCTTCAGGGGTTCTGATGAAACTTAGAATGACCCTATCTACAATGACAGCTGGATGTGGCATAAGGCTGGTCACTTGGGACTGCGAGGATTGGTGACATTGGGTGAGAAAATGCAGACCGTTTAAAGCAATAATACCTGGCACCCATTCCATGGGTCCCAACTCTCCAGGTAGAAGGGAATATCACTACAGTTATAACATGTATGGGAAACCTAGAGAATGGACACCATCTGATGGTGAAAGGTTTCTAAAACTCTACTAATTTTTTTATCTCCTTGTGCACCAGTTTGACATTCCAACTGCTTTAGTATCAATCTCCCAAATTGGAGAGTCAGCACCTATAACCTCCTGGTTCGCACAGTTGGCACATGGTGTAGAGGATATAAGGGAAGAGGGAGAAACAATTAGAGAGTAGCTGTAGACATTTGGATGGCCACATGTCACTCTAAATTCCCGTCACGAAGAAGAATTAACAAACTCTGAGCCAGCCCCCCCAAAGGAAACCAGTATAGGTCCTGAAGCAAAATTGTGGATTGGCAGTCAGCTCAAAAAAACGCGAGTTGAAAAATGGAGCTCAGGGGCACAGCAATTCACTAACTTGCAGAGTTATAAAGGACTACTCTCTTCCAAAAATCTGTTGAGAGAAAGCCATGAGGCGGACTTGAAAATGAGGCAGAAGTGCACAAAACAGATTTCCAGAAGTACATTGGAATCGCCTTTAAACACAGGAAAAGCATCACAACTTCGACAATTATGGAATTGTCCATAAAGGGCACATGCGTTTTCTCCTGAATATATTCAGGAGAAAACGCATACGCCAATTTTGGCCAACCAAGCAACCGCACAATGCAAATCTGCACTACAAAGAAGTATCACTTCCAACCGGTCAAAAGGGATATCCGTAAAATGTGTAAAAACAAGAAAGGCAAGACAGGAACTGGAGAACAGTGAGCCTTGTTATACGGATGGGTGGGATGTAAATTGCCAACAGCCACTCTGGAGGAGTGCATTGTGTTCCCAAAAAGAAGTAAACAACAGTGCTTCACAACCTAAGGCACGTCCAGTCATGGGAATATACCTTGGGAAAATTGAAAATCAATAAGACACAGCCACCCCACAACTTATGGCAGCACTGCTTACAAGAACCTCAACTTCGGGACACCTTATAAATACCAGGAAAGACAAAAATGGTAAAGAAATTGTGGTACATACGTATGAGGGAATATCCCTCAGCCATGAAGTCAATGTCATAAGGCCAGTAGCAGCATAATGACGGGATTCATGTACGATGATTCTAACTGAAATTAGTCACACAGAAAAATAAACTTATCATAAGATATCACTTATGAAGGGTATATAAACATGGCTACACATGGAATGAATTAGGAAAAGGAACAGAGTCTCATATTTAGAAAACACTCTTATGCATGCTTAAGGGGAAAGCAGAGGTGGGGTGATGAATAAACCCAGAGTTTGATATTAGCACAGGTACGGTTCCATAATCCAAATACAGAATAGACAAGACCTACTACTTCCTCTGTGAACGGGACTCAAAACCCCATATTTCCCGCAGAAGAATATATCTTACTAGTAAGAATCTTAAAACCTATGTATTGATATGCCTCTGTAAGGGAATCAAGTGTGTCTAGACTGGCATAAACATGGCAGCGAGAATCAGCTCAAACCCACTAGAAAAGGAAATTCAAAAAAAAACAAAAAACAGTGAAATTCTTTACAATTCCTTCAGGGTCTCTGATGAAACCTGGAATGACCCTATCTACAACGACACCGGGATGTGGCATAAGGCTGGACACTTGGGACTGAGAGGGTTGGTGAGAGAGGGTGAGCAAATGCAGACCCTTTAAAACAATAATATGTGGCACCCATTCCATGGGTCTCAACTCTCCAGGTTGAAGGAACTATTACTACAGCTAAAACATGTACGGAAAACCTAGAGAACGGACACACTGTGAATACGAAAGGTTTCTAAACCTCAAAGAATAGTCCCTCTCCTGGTGCTCTGGTTTCACTTTACAACTGCTTTATTGTCAGTCTTCCAACTTGAAGAGACAGCCACTTTAACATGCTGGTTCGAACAGGTTGCCAATTTGGCAGAGGATGAAAGGGAAGAGGAAGAACCAATGAGAGAGTAGCTGTTAGGGATTTAGACGGGCACATGTCACTCTAATTTCCCGGCAGGAAGAAGAATTAACCAAAGTCTCAGCCACCCACCGGGAACCAGTATAGGTACTGAACCAAAATTTTGGACTTGCGTTCAGCTCACAAAAAACGAGTTGAAAAATGCAGCTCAGGGGCACAGCAATTTAAAAACTGGCAGAGTAATAAAGGACAACTATCGTCCAAAAATCTGTTGAGGGAAGGAAACGAGGCGGATTTGAAAGGCAGGCAGAATAGCAGGAAACAGATTTCAAGAGGTACGTTGGAATCGCCTTTAAAGCACAGGAACATGGGCAAAACTTTGACAATAATGCACTTGGCCAAAAAGGGCGTATGCGTTTTCTCCTGAATATATTCAGGAGAAAACGCATACGCCCTTCTTGGCCAAGCAAGTAAGCGGGCAATGCAAATCTGCACTACAAAGAAGTATCACTTCCCACTGGTCAAAAGGGACAGCAACAAAATGTGTAAAATCCAGAAACGCAAGACAGGCCATGGAGAACAGGGAGCCTTTTTATGGTGTTGGGCGAGATAAAAACTGTCAACTGCTTCTCTGGAGGAATGCATTGTGTGGCCTAAAACAAGTAAACAACAGAGCTACAGAGCCAAGGGCACTTCCAGTCTAGGGAATATGCCTTGGGAAAACTGAAAATCAATAAGAAAGAGCCACCTCAAAATTTAGTGCTGCACTGCTTACAAGAACCTCACTTGGGTACACATTAAATATCCCAGGAAATATAAAAATGGTTCAAAATATTGTGGTACTTACGTACGATGGAATATCCCTCAACCATGAAATAAAAGTCATAAGACCAGTAGCAGCAAAATGAGTGGATTCAGGTACGATGATTCTAAGTGAAATAAGTCACACAGAAAAAGAAACTTATCAAAAGATATCACTTATGAAGATCCTGTAAACATGGCTACACTTGAACTGAGTTAGGAAAGAGAACAGTGTCTCACATTTAGAAAACACTCTTATGCCTGCTTAAGGGGGAAGGAGAGGTGGGGTGATGCATAAACCCAGAGTTTGATATAAGCACAGGTACCGTTCCAAAAACCAACTATGGAATAGACAAGACCTACACCTTCCTCAGTGAAAGGGACTCAAAACCCCATATTTCCCGCAGAGCAATATATCTGAGTAGTAAGAATCTTAAAACCTCTGTATTGATATGTCTCCTTAAGGGAATCAAGTTTGTCTAGACTGGCATAAACATGGCAGCGAGAATCAGCTCAAACCCACTATAAAAAGGAATTTCAAAAACAAAACAAAAAAACTGGGAAATTCTTTACAATTCCTTCAGGGTCTCTGATGAAACCTGGAATGACCCTATCTACAATGACAGCTGGATGTGGCATAAGGAGGGACACTTGGGACTGAGAGGATTGGTGAGATTGGGTGAGCAAATGCAGACCCTTTAAAGCACAAATGCCTGGCACCCATTCCATGGGTCCCAACTCTCCAGCTTGAAGGGAATATTACTACAGCTATAACATGTACGGGAAACCTAGAGAACGGACACACTGTGAATACGAAAGGTTTCTAAAACTCAACGAATACTCCCTCTCCTGGTGCTCTGGTTTGACTTTCCATCTGCTTTACTATCAACCACCCAACATGGAGAGACAGCCCATTTAACCTCCTGGTTCGCACAGGTTGCCAATTTGGCAGAGGATGAAAGGGAAGAGGGAGAACCAATGAGAGGGTAGCTGTTAGGCATTAGGACGGGCACATATCACTCTAACTTCCCGGCAGGAAGAAGAATTAACCAAAGTCTCAGCACCCCACCGGGAACCAGCATAGGTCTTGAACCAAATTGTTGGACTTGCGGTCAGCTCACAAAAAACGAGTTGAAAAATGGAGCTCAGGGGCACAGCAATTCACAAACTGGCCAAGTAATAAAGGACAACTATCGTCCAAAACTCTGTTGAGGGAAGGCAACGAGGCGGACTTGAAAGCGAGGCAGAATAGCAAGAAACAGATTTCAAGAGGTACGTTGGAATCGCCTTTAAAGCACAGGAAGAGGGGCACAACTTCGACAATGATGCACTTGGCCAAAAAGGGCATATGCGTTTTCTCCTGAATATATTCAGGAGAAAACGCATACGCCCTTTTTGGACAAGCAAGCAAGCGGGCAATGCAAATCTGCACTACAAAGACGTATCACTTCCCACCGGTCAAAAGGGACATCCACAAAATGTGTAAAAACCAGAAAGGCAAGACAGGCCCTGGAGAACAGGGAGCCTTGTTATGCTGATGGGAGGGATGTAAATTGCCAACTGCCTCTCTGGAGGAGTACATTGTGTTCCCTAAAACATGTAAAGAACAGAGCTACAGAGCCAAGGGCACTTCCAGTCTAGGGAATATACCTTGGGAAAACTGAAAATCAATAAGACAAAGCCACCCCAAAATTTAGGGCTGCACTGCTTACAAGGACCTCAACTTGGGTACACCTTAAATATCCCAGGAAATATAAAAATGGTTCAAAAAATTGTGGTACTTATGTACGATGGAATATCCCTTAGCCATGAAATCAATGTCATAAGACCAGTAGCAGCAAAATGGGTGGATTCAGGTACGAGGATTCTAAGTGAAATAAGTCACACAGAAAAAGAAACTTATCATAAGATATCACTTATGAAGATCCTGTAAACATGGCTACACTTGAACTGAGTTAGGAAAGAGAACAGTGTCTCACATTTAGAAAACACTCTTATGCCTGCTTAAGGGGGAAGGAGAGGTGGGGTGATGCATAAAACCAGAGTTTGATATAAGCACAGGTACCGTTCCAAAAACCAACTATGGAATAGACAAGACCTACACCTTCCTCAGTGAAAGGGACTCAAAACCCCTCATTTCCCGCAGAGGAATATATCTGACTAGTAAGAATCTTAAAACCTATGTATTGATATGTCTCCGTAAGGGAATCAAGTGTGTCTAGACTGGCATAAACATGGCAGCGGGAATCAGCTCAAACCCACTATAAAAAGGAATTTCAAAAACAAAACAAAAAAACTGGGAAATTCTTTACAATTCCTTCAGGGTCTCTGATGAAACCTGGAATGACCCTATCTACAATGACAGCTGGATGTGGCATAAGGATGGACACTTGGGACTGAGAGGATTGGTGAGATTGGGTGAGCAAATGCAGACCCTTTAAAGCACAAATGCCTGGCACCCATTCCATGGGTCCCAACTCTCCAGCTTGAAGGGAATATTACTACAGCTATAACATGTACGGGAAACCTAGAGAACGGACACACTGTGAATACGAAAGGTTTCTAAAACTCAACGAATACTCCCTCTCCTGGTGCTCTGGTTTGACTTTCCATCTGCTTTACTATCAACCACCCAACATGGAGAGACAGCCCATTTAACCTCCTGGTTCGCACAGGTTGCCAATTTGGCAGAGGATGAAAGGGAAGAGGGAGAACCAATGAGAGGGTAGCTGTTAGGCATTAGGACGGGCACATATCACTCTAACTTCCCGGCAGGAAGAAGAATTAACCAAAGTCTCAGCACCCCACCGGGAACCAGCATAGGTCCTGAACCAAATTGTTGGACTTGCGGTCAGCTCACAAAAAACGAGTTGAAAAATGGAGCTCAGGGGCACAGCAATTCACAAACTGGCCGAGTAATAAAGGACAACTATCGTCCAAAACTCTGTTGAGGGAAGGCAACGAGGCGGACTTGAAAGCGAGGCAGAATAGCAAGAAACAGATTTCAAGAGGTACGTTGGAATCGCCTTTAAAGCACAGGAAGAGGGGCACAACTTCGACAATGATGCACTTGGCCAAAAAGGGCATATGCGTTTTCTCCTGAATATATTCAGGAGAAAACGCATACGCCCTTTTTGGCCAAGCAAGCAAGCGGGCAATGCAAATCTGCACTACAAAGACGTATCACTTCCCACTGGTCAAAAGGGACATCCACAAAATGTGTAAAAACCAGAAAGGCAAGACAGGCCCTGGAGAACAGGGAGCCTTGTTATGCTGATGGGAGGGATGTAAATTGCCAACTGCCTCTCTGGAGGAGTACATTGTGTTCCCTAAAACATGTAAAGAACAGAGCTACAGAGACAAGGGCACTTCCAGTCTAGGGAATATACCTTGGGAAAACTGAAAATCAATAAGACAAAGCCACCCCAAAATTTAGGGCTGCACTGCATACAAGGACCTCAACTTGGGTACACCTTAAATATCCCAGGAAATATCAAAATGGTTCAAAAAATTGTGGTACTTATGTACGATGGAATATCCCTTAGCCATGAAATCAATGTCATAAGACCAGTAGCAGCAAAATGGGTGGATTCAGGTACGAGGATTCTAAGTGAAATAAGTCACACAGAAAAAGAAACTTATCATAAGATATCACTTATGAAGATCCTGTAAACATGGCTACACTTGAACTGAGTTAGGAAAGAGAACAGTGTCTCACATTTAGAAAACACTCTTATGCCTGCTTAAGGGGGAAGGAGAGGTGGGGTGATGCATAAAACCAGAGTTTGATATAAGCACAGGTACCGTTCCAAAAACCAACTATGGAATAGACAAGACCTACACCTTCCTCAGTGAAAGGGACTCAAAACCCCTCATTTCCCGCAGAGGAATATATCTGACTAGTAAGAATCTTAAAACCTATGTATTGATATGTCTCCGTAAGGGAATCAAGTGTGTCTAGACTGGCATAAACATGGCAGCGGGAATCAGCTCAAACCCACTATAAAAAGGAATTTCAAAAACAAAACAAAAAAACTGGGAAATTCTTTACAATTCCTTCAGGGTCTCTGATGAAACCTGGAATGACCCTATCTACAATGACAGCTGGATGTGGCATAAGGAGGGACACTTGGGACTGAGAGGATTGGTGAGATTGGGTGAGCAAATGCAGACCCTTTAAAGCACAAATGCCTGGCACCCATTCCATGGGTCCCAACTCTCCAGCTTGAAGGGAATATTACTACAGCTATAACATGTACGGGAAACCTAGAGAACGGACACACTGTGAATACGAAAGGTTTCTAAAACTCAACGAATACTCCCTCTCCTGGTGCTCTGGTTTGACTTTCCATCTGCTTTACTATCAACCACCCAACATGGAGAGACAGCCCATTTAACCTCCTGGTTCGCACAGGTTGCCAATTTGGCAGAGGATGAAAGGGAAGAGGGAGAACCAATGAGAGGGTAGCTGTTAGGCATTAGGACGGGCACATATCACTCTAACTTCCCGGCAGGAAGAAGAATTAACCAAAGTCTCAGCACCCCACCGGGAACCAGCATAGGTCCTGAACCAAATTGTTGGACTTGCGGTCAGCTCAGCAAAAACGAGTAGAAAAATGGAGCTCAGGGGCACAGCAATTCACAAACTGGCCGAGTAATAAAGGACAACTATCGTCCAAAACTCTGTTGAGGGAAGGCAACGAGGCGGACTTGAAAGCGAGGCAGAATAGCAGGAAACAGATTTCAAGAGGTACGTTGGAATCTCCTTTAAAGCACAGGAAGAGGGGCACAACTTCGACAATGATGCACTTGGCCAAAAAGGGCGTATGCGTTTTCTCCTGAATATATTCAGGAGAAAACGCATACGCCCTTTTTGGCCAAGCAAGCAAGCAAGCGGGCAATGCAAATCTGCACTACAAAGACGTATCACTTCCCACCGGTCAAAAGGGACATCCACAAAATGTGTAAAAACCAGAAAGGCAAGACAGGCCCTGGAGAACAGGGAGCCTTGTTATGCTGATGGGAGGGATGTAAATTGCCAACTGCCTCTCTGGAGGAGTGCATTGTGTTCCCTAAATCAAGTAAACAACAGAGCTACAGATCCAAGGGCACTTCGAGTCTAGGGAATATACCTTGGGAAAACTGAAAATCAATAAGACAGAGCCACCCCAAAATTTAGGGCTGCACTGCTTACAAGGACCTCAACTTGGGTACACCTTAAATATCCCAGGAAATATCAAAATGGTTCAAAAAATTGTGGTACTTATGTACGATGGAATATCCCTTAGCCATGAAATCAATGTCATAAGACCAGTAGCAGCAAAATGGGTGGATTCAGGTACGAGGATTCTAAGTGAAATAAGTCACACAGAAAAAGAAACTTATCATAAGATATCACTTATGAAGATCCTGTAAACATGGCTACACTTGAACTGAGTTAGGAAAGAGAACAGTGTCTCACATTTAGAAAACACTCTTATGCCTGCTTAAGGGGGAAGGAGAGGTAGGGTGATGCATAAAACCAGAGTTTGATATAAGCACAGGTACCGTTCCAAAAACCAACTATGGAATAGACAAGACCTACACCTTCCTCAGTGAAAGGGACTCAAAACCCCTCATATCCCGCAGAGGAATATATCTGACTAGTAAGAATCTTAAAACCTATGTATTGATATGTCTCCGTAAGGGAATCAAGTGTGTCTAGACTGGCATAAACATGGCAGCGGGAATCAGCTCAAACCCACTATAAAAAGGAATTTCAAAAACAAAACAAAAAAACTGGGAAATTCTTTACAATTCCTTCAGGGTCTCTGATGAAACCTGGAATGACCCTATCTACAATGACAGCTGGATGTGGCATAAGGAGGGACACTTGGGACTGAGAGGATTGGTGAGTTTGGGTGAGCAAATGCAGACCCTTTAAAGCACAAATGCCTGGCACCCATTCCATGGGTCCCAACTCTCCAGGTTGAAGGGAATATTACTACAGCTATAACATGTACGGGAAACCTAGAGAACGGACACACTGTGAATACGAAAGGTTTCTAAAACTCAACGAATAGTCGCTCTCCTGGTGCTCCGGTTTGACTTTCCATCTGCTTTACTATCAACCTCCCAACTTGGAGAGACAGCCCCTTTAACCTCCTGGTTCGCACAGGTTGCCAATTTGGCAGAGGATGAAAGGGAAGAGGGAGAACCAATGAGAGGGTAGCTGTTAGGCATTAGGACGGGCACATATCACTCTAACTTCCCGGCAGGAAGAAGAATTAACCAAAGTCTCAGCACCCCACCGGGAACCAGCATAGATCCTGAACCAAATTGTTGGACTTGCGGTCAGCTCACAAAAAACGAGTTGAAAAATGGAGCTCAGGGGCACAGCAATTCACAAACTGGCCGAGTAATAAAGGACAACTATCGTCCAAAACTCTGTTGAGAGAAGGCAACGAGGCGGACTTGAAAGCGAGGCAGAATAGCAGGAAACAGATTTCAAGAGGTACGTTGGAATCGCCTTTAAAGCACAGGAAGAGGGGCACAACTTCGACAATGATGCACTTGGCCAAAAAGGGCGTATGCGTTTTCTCCTGAATATATTCAGGAGAAAACGCATACGCCCTTTTTGGCCAAGCAAGCAAGCAGGCAATGCAAATCTGCACTACAAAGACGTATCACTTCCCACCGGTCAAAAGGGACATCCACAAAATGTGTAAAAACCAGAAAGGCAAGACAGGCCCTGGAGAACAGGGAGCCTTGTTATGCTGATGGGAGGGATGTAAATTGCCAACTGCCTCTCTGGAGGAGTACATTGTGTTCCCTAAAACATGTAAAGAACAGAGCTAGAGAGCCAAGGGCACTTCCAGTCTAGGGAATATACCTTGGGAAAACTGAAAATCAATAAGACAAAGCCACCCCAAAATTTAGGGCTGCACTGCTTACAAGGACCTCAACTTGGGTACACCTTAAATATCCCAGGAAATATAAAAATGGTTCAAAAAATTGTGGTACTTATGTACGATGGAATATCCCTTAGCCATGAAATCAATGTCATAAGACCAGTAGCAGCAAAATGGGTGGATTCAGGTACGAGTATTCTAAGTGAAATAAGTCACACAGAAAAAGAAATTTATCATAAGATATCACTTATGAAGATCCTGTAAACATGGCTACACTTGAACTGAGTTAGGAAAGAGAACAGTGTCTCACATTTAGAAAACACTCTTATGCCTGCTTAAGGGGGAAGGAGAGGTGGGTTGATGCATAAAACCAGAGTTTGATATAAGCACAGGTACCGTTCCAAAAACCAACTATGGAATAGACAAGACCTACACCTTCCTCAATGAAAGGGAATCAAAACCCCATATTTCCCGCAGAGGAATATATCTGACTAGTAAGAATCTTAAAACCTATGTATTGATATGTCTCCGTAAGGGAATCAAGTGTGTCTAGACTGGCATAAACATGGCAGCGAGAATCAGCTCAAACCGACTATAAAAAGGAATATCAAAAACAAAACAAAAAAAATTGGGAAATTCTTTACAATTCCTTCAGGGTCTCTGATGAAACCTGGAATGACCCTATCTACAATGACAGCTGGATGTGGCATAAGGAGGGACACTTGGGACTGAGAGGATTGGTGAGATTGGGTGAGCAAATGCAGACCCTTTAAAGCACAATTGCCTGGCACACATTCCATGGGTCCCAACTCTCCAGGTTGAAGGGAATATTAATACAGCTATAACATGTACGGGAAACCTAGAGAACGGACACACTGTGAATACAAAAGGTTTCTAAAACTCAACGAATAGTCCCTCTCCTGGTGCTCCGGTTTGACTTTCCGTCTGCTTTACTATCAACCTCCCAAATTGGAGAGACAGCCCCTTTAACCTCCTGGTTCGCACAGGTTGCCAATTTGGCAGAGGATGAAAGGGAAGAGGGAGAACCAATGAGAGAGTAGCTGTTAGGCATTTGGACGGGCACATATCACTCTAACTTCCTGGCAGGAAGAAGAATTAACCAAAGTCTCAACCTCCCTCCGGGAACCAGCATAGGTCCTGAACCAAAATGTTGGACTTGCGGTCAGCTCACCAAAAACGAGTTGAAAAATGGAGCTCAGGGGCACAGCAATTCACAAACTGGCCGAGTAATAAAGGACAACTATCGTCCAAAAATCTGTTGAGGGAAGGCAATGAGGCGGACTTGAAAGTGAGGCAGAATAGCAGGAAACAGATTTCAAGAGGTACGTTGGAATCGCGTTTAAAGCACAGGAAGAGGTGCACAACTTCGACAATGATGCACTTGGCCAAAAAGGGTGTATGCGTTTTCTCCTGAATATATTCAGTAGAAAACGCATATGCCCTTTTTGGCCAAGCAAGCAAGCGGGCAATGCAAATCTGCACTACAAAGAAGTATCACTTCCCACAGGTCAAAAGGGACATACACAAAATGTGTAAAAACCAGAAAGGCAAGACTGGCCCTGGAGAACAGGGAGCCTTGTTATGCTGATGGGCGGGATGTAAATTGCCAACTTCCTCTCTGGAGGAGTACATTGTGTTCCCTAAAACAAGTAAAGAACAGAGCTACAGAGCGACGGGCACTTCCAGTCTAGGGAATATACCTTGGGAAAACTGAAAATCAATAAGACAGAGCCATCCCAAAATTTAGGGCTGTACAGCTTACAAGGACCTCAACTTGGGTACACCTTAAATATCCCAGGAAATATTAAAATGGTTCAAAAATTTGTGGTACTTACGTACGATGGAATATCCCTCAGCCATGAAATCAATGTCATAAGACCAGTAGCAGCAAAATGGGTGGATTCAGGTACGATGATTCTAAGTGAAATAAGTCACACAGAAAAAGAAACTTATCATAAGATATCACTTATGAAGATCCTGTAAACATGGCTACACTTGAACTGAGTTAGGAAAGAGAACAGTGTCTCACATTTAGAAAACACTCTTATGCCTGCTTAAGGGGGAAGGAGAGGTGGGGTGATGCATAAAACCAGAGTTTGATATAAGCACAGGTACCGTTCCAAAAACCAACTATGGAATAGACAAGACCTACACCTTCCTCAGTGAAAGGGACTCAAAACCCCATATTTCACGCAGAGGAATATATCTGACTAGTAAGAATCTTAAAACCTATGTATTGATATGTCACCGTAAGGGAATCAAGTGTGTCTAGACTGGCAAAAACATGGTAGCGAGAATCAGCTGAAACCCACTATAAAAAGGAATTTCAAAAACAAAACAAAAAAACTGGGAAATTCTTTACAATTTCTTCAGGGTCTCTGATGAAACCCGGAATGACCCTATCTACAACGACAGCTGGATGTGGCATAAGGCTGGACACTTGGGACTGAGAGGATTGGTGAGATTGGGTGAGCAAATGCAGACCCTTTAAAGCAGTAATGCATGGCACCCATTCCATGGGTCCCAACTCTCCAGGTTGAAGGGAATATTACTACAGTTATAACATGTACGGGAAACCTAGACAACGGACACACTGTGAATACGAAAGGTTTCTAAAACTCAACGAATAGTCCCTCTTCTGGTGCTCCGGTTTGACTTTCCATCTGCTTTACTATCAATCTCCCAAGTTGGAGAGACAGCCCCTTTAACCTCCTGGTTCGCACAGGTTTCCAATTCGGCAGAGGATGAAAGGGAAGAGGGAGAACCAATGAGAGAGTAGCTGTTAGGCATTTGGACGGGCACCTATCACTCTAACTTCCCAGCAGGAAGAAGAATTAACCAAAGTCTCAGCCCCCCACCGGGAAGCAGCATAGTTCCTGAACCAAAATTTGGACTTGCGGTCAGCTCACGAAAACGAGTTGAAAAATGGAGCTCAGGGGCACAGCAATTCACAAACTGCCCGAGTAATGAAGGACAACTATCGTCCAAAAATCTGTTGAAGGAAGGCTACGAGGCGGACCTGAAAGCGAGGCAGAATAGCAGGAAACAGATTTCAAGACGTACGTTGGAATCACCTTTGAAGCACAGGAAGACGGGCACAACATCGACAATGATGCACTTGGCCAAAAAGGGCGTATGCGTTTTCTCCTGAATATATTCAGGAGAAAACGCATACGCCCTTTTTGGCCAAGCAAGCAAGCGGGCAATGCAAATCTGCACTACAAAGAAGTATCACTTCCCACCGGTCAAAAGGGACTTCCACAAAATATGTAAAAACCACAAAGGCAAGACAGGCCCTGGAGAACAGGGAGCATTGTTATGCTGATGGGCGAGATGTAAATTGCCAACTGCCTCTCTGGAGGAGTGCATTGTGTTCCCTAAATCAAGTAAACAACAGAGCTACAGATCCAAGGGCACTTCGAGTCTAGGGAATATACCTTGGGAAAACTGAAAATCAATAAGACAGAGCCACCCCAAAATTTAGGGCTGCACTGCTTACAAGGACCTCAACTTGGGTACACCTTAAATATGCCAGGAAATATAAAAATGGTTCAAAAAATTGTGGTACTTACGTACGATGGAATATCCCTCAGCCATGAAATCAATGTCATAAGACCAGTAGCAGCAAAATGGGTGGATTCAGGTACGATGATTCTAAGTGAAATAAGTCACACAGAAAAAGAAACTTATCATAAGATATCACTTATGAAGATCCTGTAAACATGGCTACACTTGAACTGAGTTAGGAAAGAGAACAGTGTCTCACATTTAGAAAACACTCTTATGCCTGCTTAAGGGGGAAGGAGAGGTGGGGTGATGCATAAAACCAGAGTTTGATATAAGCACAGGTACCGTTCCAAAAACCAACTATGGAATAGACAAGACCTACACCTTCCTCAGTGAAAGGGACTCAAAACCCCTCATTTCCCGCAGAGGAATATATCTGACTAGTAAGAATCTTAAAACCTATGTATTGATATGTCTCCGTAAGGGAATCAAGTGTGTCTAGACTGGCATAAACATGGCAGCGGGAATCAGCTCAAACCCACTATAAAAAGGAATTTCAAAAACAAAACAAAAAAACTGGGAAATTCTTTACAATTCCTTCAGGGTCTCTGATGAAACCTGGAATGACCCTATCTACAATGACAGCTGGATGTGGCATAAGGAGGGACACTTGGGACTGAGAGGATTGGTGAGATTGGGTGAGCAAATGCAGACCCTTTAAAGCACAAATGCCTGGCACCCATTCCATGGGTCCCAACTCTCCAGGTTGAAGGGAATATTACTACAGCTATAACATGTACGGGAAACCTAGAGAACGGACACACTGTGAATACGAAAGGTTTCTAAAACTCAACGAATAGTCCCTCTCCTGGTGCTCCGGTTTGACTTTCCATCTGCTTTACTATCAACCTCCCAACTTGGAGAGACAGCCCCTTTAACCTCCTGGTTCGCACAGGTTGCCAATTTGGCAGAGGATGAAAGGGAAGAGGGAGAACCAATGAGAGGGTAGCTGTTAGGTATTTGGACGGGCACATATCACTGTAATTTCCCGGGAGGAAGAAGAATTAACCAAAGTCTCAGCCACCCACCGGGAATCAGTATAGATCCTGAACCAAAATTTTGGACTTGCGGTCAGCTCAGCAAAAACGAGTAGAAAAATGGAGCTCAGGGGCACAGCAATTCACAAACTGGCCGAGTAATAAAGGACAACTATCGTCCAAAACTCTGTTGAGGGAAGGCAACGAGGCGGACTTGAAAGCGAGGCAGAATAGCAGGAAACAGATTTCAAGAGGTACGTTGGAATCTCCTTTAAAGCACAGGAAGAGGGGCACAACTTCGACAATGATGCACTTGGCCAAAAAGGGCGTATGCGTTTTCTCCTGAATATATTCAGGAGAAAACGCATACGCCCTTTTTGGCCAAGCAAGCAAGCGGGCAATGCAAATCTGCACTACAAAGACGTATCACTTCCCACCGGTCAAAAGGGACATCCACAAAATGTGTAAAAACCAGAAAGGCAAGACAGGCCCTGGAGAACAGGGAGCCTTGTTATGCTGATGGGAGGGATGTAAATTGCCAACTGCCTCTCTGGAGGAGTGCATTGTGTTCCCTAAATCAAGTAAACAACAGAGCTACAGATCCAAGGGCACTTCGAGTCTAGGGAATATACCTTGGGAAAACTGAAAATCAATAAGACAGAGCCACCCCAAAATTTAGGGCTGCACTGCTTACAAGGACCTCAACTTGGGTACACCTTAAATATGCCAGGAAATATAAAAATGGTTCAAAAAATTGTGGTACTTACGTACGATGGAATATCCCTCAGCCATGAAATCAATGTCATAAGACCAGTAGCAGCAAAATGGGTGGATTCAGGTACGATGATTCTAAGTGAAATAAGTCACACAGAAAAAGAAACTTATCATAAGATATCACTTATGAAGATCCTGTAAACATGGCTACACTTGAACTGAGTTAGGAAAGAGAACAGTGTCTCACATTTAGAAAACACTCTTATGCCTGCTTAAGGGGGAAGGAGAGGTGGGGTGATGCATAAAACCAGAGTTTGATATAAGCACAGGTACCGTTCCAAAAACCAACTATGGAATAGACAAGACCTACACCTTCCTCAGTGAAAGGGACTCAAAACCCCTCATTTCCCGCAGAGGAATATATCTGACTAGTAAGAATCTTAAAACCTATGTATTGATATGTCTCCGTAAGGGAATCAAGTGTGTCTAGACTGGCATAAACATGGCAGCGGGAATCAGCTCAAACCCACTATAAAAAGGAATTTCAAAAACAAAACAAAAAAACTGGGAAATTCTTTACAATTCCTTCAGGGTCTCTGATGAAACCTGGAATGACCCTATCTACAATGACAGCTGGATGTGGCATAAGGAGGGACACTTGGGACTGAGAGGATTGGTGAGATTGGGTGAGCAAATGCAGACCCTTTAAAGCACAAATGCCTGGCACCCATTCCATGGGTCCCAACTCTCCAGGTTGAAGGGAATATTACTACAGCTATAACATGTACGGGAAACCTAGAGAACGGACACACTGTGAATACGAAAGGTTTCTAAAACTCAACGAATAGTCCCTCTCCTGGTGCTCCGGTTTGACTTTCCATCTGCTTTACTATCAACCTCCCAACTTGGAGAGACAGCCCCTTTAACCTCCTGGTTCGCACAGGTTGCCAATTTGGCAGAGGATGAAAGGGAAGAGGGAGAACCAATGAGAGGGTAGCTGTTAGGCATTAGGACGGGCACATATCACTCTAACTTCCCGGGAGGAAGAAGAATTAACCAAAGTCTCAGCACCCCACCGGGAACCAGCATAGATCCTGAACCAAATTGTTGGACTTGCGGTCAGCTCACAAAAAACGAGTTGAAAAATGGAGCTCAGGGGCACAGCAATTCACAAACTGGCCGAGTAATAAAGGACAACTATCGTCCAAAACTCTGTTGAGAGAAGGCAACGAGGCGGACTTGAAAGCGAGGCAGAATAGCAGGAAACAGATTTCAAGAGGTACGTTGGAATCGCCTTTAAAGCACAGGAAGAGGGGCACAACTTCGACAATGATGCACTTGGCCAAAAAGGGCGTATGCGTTTTCTCCTGAATATATTCAGGAGAAAACGCATACGCCCTTTTTGGCCAAGCAAGCAAGCAGGCAATGCAAATCTGCACTACAAAGACGTATCACTTCCCACCGGTCAAAAGGGACATCCACAAAATGTGTAAAAACCAGAAAGGCAAGACAGGCCCTGGAGAACAGGGAGCCTTGTTATGCTGATGGGAGGGATGTAAATTGCCAACTGCCTCTCTGGAGGAGTACATTGTGTTCCCTAAAACATGTAAAGAACAGAGCTACAGAGCCAAGGGCACTTCCAGTCTAGGGAATATACCTTGGGAAAACTGAAAATCAATAAGACAAAGCCACCCCAAAATTTAGGGCTGCACTGCTTACAAGGACCTCAACTTGGGTACACCTTAAATATCCCAGGAAATATAAAAATGGTTCAAAAAATTGTGGTACTTATGTACGATGGAATATCCCTTAGCCATGAAATCAATGTCATAAGACCAGTAGCAGCAAAATGGGTGGATTCAGGTACGAGTATTCTAAGTGAAATAAGTCACACAGAAAAAGAAATTTATCATAAGATATCACTTATGAAGATCCTGTAAACATGGCTACACTTGAACTGAGTTAGGAAAGAGAACAGTGTCTCACATTTAGAAAACACTCTTATGCCTGCTTAAGGGGGAAGGAGAGGTGGGTTGATGCATAAAACCAGAGTTTGATATAAGCACAGGTACCGTTCCAAAAACCAACTATGGAATAGACAAGACCTACACCTTCCTCAATGAAAGGGAATCAAAACCCCATATTTCCCGCAGAGGAATATATCTGACTAGTAAGAATCTTAAAACCTATGTATTGATATGTCTCCGTAAGGGAATCAAGTGTGTCTAGACTGGCATAAACATGGCAGCGAGAATCAGCTCAAACCGACTATAAAAAGGAATATCAAAAACAAAACAAAAAAAATTGGGAAATTCTTTACAATTCCTTCAGGGTCTCTGATGAAACCTGGAATGACCCTATCTACAATGACAGCTGGATGTGGCATAAGGAGGGACACTTGGGACTGAGAGGATTGGTGAGATTGGGTGAGCAAATGCAGACCCTTTAAAGCACAATTGCCTGGCACACATTCCATGGGTCCCAACTCTCCAGGTTGAAGGGAATATTAATACAGCTATAACATGTACGGGAAACCTAGAGAACGGACACACTGTGAATACAAAAGGTTTCTAAAACTCAACGAATAGTCCCTCTCCTGGTGCTCCGGTTTGACTTTCCGTCTGCTTTACTATCAACCTCCCAAATTGGAGAGACAGCCCCTTTAACCTCCTGGTTCGCACAGGTTGCCAATTTGGCAGAGGATGAAAGGGAAGAGGGAGAACCAATGAGAGAGTAGCTGTTAGGCATTTGGACGGGCACATATCACTCTAACTTCCTGGCAGGAAGAAGAATTAACCAAAGTCTCAACCTCCCTCCGGGAACCAGCATAGGTCCTGAACCAAAATGTTGGACTTGCGGTCAGCTCACCAAAAACGAGTTGAAAAATGGAGCTCAGGGGCACAGCAATTCACAAACTGGCCGAGTAATAAAGGACAACTATCGTCCAAAAATCTGTTGAGGGAAGGCAATGAGGCGGACTTGAAAGTGAGGCAGAATAGCAGGAAACAGATTTCAAGAGGTACGTTGGAATCGCGTTTAAAGCACAGGAAGAGGTGCACAACTTCGACAATGATGCACTTGGCCAAAAAGGGTGTATGCGTTTTCTCCTGAATATATTCAGGAGAAAACGCATACGCCCTTTTTGGCCAAGCAAGCAAGCGGGCAATGCAAATCTGCACTACAAAGAAGTATCACTTCCCACCGGTCAAAAGGGACTTCCACAAAATATGTAAAAACCACAAAGGCAAGACAGGCCCTGGAGAACAGGGAGCATTGTTATGCTGATGGGCGAGATGTAAATTGCCAACTGCCTCTCTGGAGGAGTGCATTGTGTTCCCTAAATCAAGTAAACAACAGAGCTACAGATCCAAGGGCACTTCGAGTCTAGGGAATATACCTTGGGAAAACTGAAAATCAATAAGACAGAGCCACCCCAAAATTTAGGGCTGCACTGCTTACAAGGACCTCAACTTGGGTACACCTTAAATATGCCAGGAAATATAAAAATGGTTCAAAAAATTGTGGTACTTACGTACGATGGAATATCCCTCAGCCATGAAATCAATGTCATAAGACCAGTAGCAGCAAAATGGGTGGATTCAGGTACGATGATTCTAAGTGAAATAAGTCACACAGAAAAAGAAACTTATCATAAGATATCACTTATGAAGATCCTGTAAACATGGCTACACTTGAACTGAGTTAGGAAAGAGAACAGTGTCTCACATTTAGAAAACACTCTTATGCCTGCTTAAGGGGGAAGGAGAGGTGGGGTGATGCATAAAACCAGAGTTTGATATAAGCACAGGTACCGTTCCAAAAACCAACTATGGAATAGACAAGACCTACACCTTCCTCAGTGAAAGGGACTCAAAACCCCATATTTCCCGCAGAGGAATATATCTGACTAGAAAGAATCTTAAAACCTATGTATTGATATGTCTCCTTAAGGGAATCAAGTGTGTCTAGACTGGCATAAACATGGCAGCGAGAATCAGCTCAAACCCACTATAAAAAGGAATTTCAAAAACAAAACAAAAAAACTGGGAAATTCTTTACAATTCCTTCACGGTCTCTGATGAAACCTGGAATGACCCTATCTACAACGACAGCTGAATGTGGCATAAGGAGGGACACTTGGGACTGAGACGATTGGTGAGATTGGGTGAGCAAATGGAGACCCTTTAAAGCAATAATGCATGGCACCCATTCCATTGGTCCCAACTCTCCAGGTTGAAGGGAATATTACTAATGCTATAACATGTACGGGAAACCTAGAGAACGGACACACTGTGAATACGAAAGGTTTCTAAAACTCAACGAATAGTCCCTCTCCTGGTGCTCCGGTTTGACTTGCCATCTGCTTTACTATCAACCTCCCAACTTGGAGAGACAGCCCCTTTAACCTCCTGGTTCGCACAGGTTGCCAATTTGGCAGAGGATGAAAGGGAAGAGGTAGAACCAATGAGAGAGCAGCTGTTAGGCATTTGGACGGGCATATATCACTGTAATTTCCCGGCAGGAAGAAGAATTAACCAAAGTCTCAGCCCCCCACCGTGAACCAGCATAGGTCCTGAACCAAAATGTTGGACTTGCGGTCAGCTCACCAAAAACGAGTTGAAAAATGGAGCTCAGAGGCACAGCAATTCACAAACTGGCCGAGTAATAAAGGACAACTATCATCCAAAAATCTGTTGAGGGAAGGCAACGAGGCGGACTTGAAAGCGAGGCAGAATAGCAGGAAACAGATTTCAAGAGGTACGTTGGAATGTCCTTTAAAGCACAGGATGAGGGGCACAACTTCGACAATGATGCACTTGGCCAAAAAGGGCGTATGCATTTTCTCCTGAATATATTCAGGAGAAAACGCATACGCCCTTTTTGGCCAAGCAAGCAAGCGGGCAATGCAAATCTGCACTACAAAGAAGTATCACTTCCCACCGGTCAGAAGGGGCTTCCACAAAATGTGTAAAAACCGGAAAGGCAAGACAGGCCCTGGAGAACAGGGAGCCTTGTTATGCTGATGGGCGGGATGTAAATTGCCAACTGCCTCTCTGGAGAAATGAATTGTGTTCCCTAAAAGAAGTAAAGAACAGAGCTACAGAGCCAAGGGCACTTACAGTCTAGGGAATATACCTTGGGAAAACTGAAAATCAATAAGACAGAGCCACCCCAAAATTTAGGGCTGCACTGCTTACAAGGACCTCAACTTGGGTACACCTTAAATATCCCAGGAAATATAAAAATGGTTCAAAAAATTGTGGTACTTACGTACAATGGAATATCCCTCAGCCATGAAATCAATGTCATAAGACCAGTAGCAACAAAATGGTTGGATTCAGATACGATGATTCTAAGTGAAATAAGTCACACAGAAAAAGAATCTTATCATAAGATATCACTTATGAAGATCCTGTAAACATGGCTACACTTGATCTGAGTTAGGAAAGAGAACAGTGTCTCACATTTAGAAAACACTCTTATGCCTGCTTAAGGGGGAAGGAGAGGTGGTGTGATTCATAAAACCAGAGTTTGATATATGCACAGGTACCGTTCCAAAAACCAACTATGGAATAGACAAGACCTACACCTCCCTCAGTGAAAGGGACTCAAAACCCCATATTTCCCGCAGAGGAATATATCTGTCTCGTAAGAATCTTAAAACCTATGTATTGATATGTCTCTATAAGGGAATCAAGTGTGTCTACACTGGCATAAACATGGCAGCGATAATCAGCTCAAACACACTATAAAAAGGAATTTCAAAAACAAAACAAAAGAACTGGGAAATTCTTTACAATTCCTTCAGGGTCTCTGATGAAACCTGGAATGACCCTATCTACAATGACAGCTGGATGTGGCATAAGGAGGGACACCTGGGACTGAGACGATTGGTGAGATTGGGTGAGCAAATGCAGACCCTTTAAAGCAATAATGCATGGCACCCATTCCATTGGTCCCAACTCTCCAGGTTGAAGGGAATATTACTAAAGCTATAACATGTACGGGAAACCTAGAGAACGGACACACTGTGAATACGAAAGGTTTCTAAAACTCAACGAATAGTCCCTCTCCTGGTGCTCCGGTTTGACTTTCCATCTGCTTTACTATCAACCTCCCAACTTGGAGAGACAGCCCCTTTAACCTCCTGTTTCGCACAGGTTGCCAATTTGGCAGAGGATGAAAGGGAAGAGGGAGAACCAATGAGAGAATAGCTGTTAGGCATTTGGACGGGCACATATCACTGTAATTTCCCGGCAGGAAGAAGAATTAACCAAAGTCTCAGCCCCCCACCGTGAACCAGCATAGGTCCTGAACCAAAATGTTGGACTTGCGGTCAGCTCACCAAAAACGAGTTGAAAAATGGAGCTCAGGGGCACAGCAATTCACAAACTGGCTGAGTAAGAAAGGACAACTATCGTCCAAAATTCTGTTGAGGAAAGGCAACGAGGCGGACTTGAAAGCGAGGCAGAATAGCAGGAAACAGATTTCAAGAGGTACGTTGGAATGTCCATTAAAGCACAGGATGAGGGGCACAACTTCGACAATGATGCACTTGGCCAAAAAGGGCGTATGCATTTTCTCCTGAATATATTCAGGAGAAAACGCATACGCCCTTTTTGGCTAAGCAAGCAAGCGGGCAATGCAAATCTGCACTACAAAGAAGTATCACTTCCCACCGGTCAGAAGGGGCTTCCACAAAATGTGTAAAAACCAGAAAGGCAAGACAGGCCCTGGAGAACAGGGAGCCTTGTTATGCTGATGGGAGGGATGTAAATTGCCAACTGCCTCTCTGGAGAAATGAATTGTGTTCCCTAAAAGAAGTAAAGAACAGAGCTACAGAGCCAAGGGCACTTCCAGTCTAGGGAATATACCTTGGGAAAACTGAAAATCAATAAGACAGAGCCACCCCAAAACTTAGGGCTGCACTGCTTACAAGGACCTCAACTTGGGTACACCTTAAATATCCCAGGAAATATAAAAATGGTTCAAAAAATTGTGGTACTTACGTACAATGGAATATCCCTCAGCCATGAAATCAATGTCATAAGACCAGTAGCAACAAAATGGTTGGATTCAGATACGATTATTCTAAGTGAAATAAGTCACACAGAAAAAGAAACTTATCATAAGATATCACTTATGAAGATCCTGTAAACATGGCTACACTTGATCTGAGTTAGGAAACAGAACAGTGTCTCACATTTAGAAAACACTCTTATGCCTGCTTAAGGGGGAAGGAGAGGTGGTGTGATTCATAAAACCAGAGTTTGATATATGCACAGGTACCGTTCCAAAAACCAACTATGGAATAGACAAGACCTACACCTCCCTCAGTGGTAGGGACTCAAAAACCCATATTTCCCGCAGAGGAATATATCTGTCTAGTAAGAATCTTAAAACCTATGTATTGATATGTCTCTATAAGGGAATCAAGTGTGTCTACACTGGCATAAATATGGCAGCGATAATCAGCTCAAACACACTATAAAAAGGAATTTCAAAAACAAAACAAAAAAACTGGGAAATTCTTTACAATTCCTTCAGTGTCTCTGATGAAACCTGGAATGACCCTATCTACAATGACAGCTGGATGTGGCATAAGGAGGGACACCTGGGACTGAGACGATTGGTGAGATTGGGTGAGCAAATGCAGAACTTTTAAAGCAATAATGCATGGCTGCATTCCATGGGTCACAACTCTCCAGGTTGAAGGTAATATTACTACAGTTATAACATGTACGGGAAACCTAGAGAACGGACACACTGTGAATACGAAAGGTTTCTAAAACTCAACGAATAGTCCCTCTCCTGGTTCTCCGGTTTGACTTTCCATCTGCTTTACTATCAACCTCCCAACTTGGAGAGACAGCCCCTTTAACCTCCTGGTTCGCACAGGTTGCCAATTTGGCAGAGGATGAAAGGGAAGAGGGAGAACCAATGAGAGAGTAGCTGTTAAGCATTTGGATGGGCACATATCACTGTAATTTCCCGGCAGGAAGAAGAATTAACCAAAGTCTCAGGCCCACACTGGGAACCAGCATAGGTCCTGAACCAAAATTTTGGACATGTGGTCAGCTCACAAAAAACGAGTTGAAAAATGGAGATCAGGGGCACAGCAATTCACAAACTTGCCGAGTAATAAAGGACAACTATCGTCCAAAAATCTGTTGAGGGAAGGCAACGATGCGGACTTGAAAGCGAGGCAGAATAGCAGGAAACAGATTTCAAGAGGTACGTTGGAATCGCCTTTAAAGCACAGGAAGAGGGGCACAACTTCGACAATGATGCACTTGGCCAAAAAGGGCGTATGGGTTTTCTCCTGAATATATTCAGGAGAAAACGCATACGCCCTTTTTGGCCAAGCAAGCAAGCGGGCAATGCAAATCTGCACTACAAAGAAGTATCACTTCCCACCGGTCAAATGGGACATCCAAAAAATGTGTAAAAACCAGAAAGGCAGACAGGCCCTGGAGAACAGGGAGCCTTGTTATGCTGATGGGCGGGATGTAAATTGCCAACTGTCTCTCTGGAGGAGTGCATTGTGTTCCCTAAAACAAGTAAAGAACAGAGCTACAGAGCCAAGGGCACTTCCAGTCTAGGGAATATACCTTGGGAAAACTGAAAATCAATAAGACAGAGCCACCCCAAAATTTAGGGCTGCACTGCTTACAAGGACCTCAACTTGGGTACACCTTAAATATCCCAGGATATATAAAAATGGTTCAAAAAATTGTGGTAATTATGTACGATGGAATATCCCACAGCGATGAAATCAATGTCATAAGACCAGTAGCAGCAAAATGGGTGGATTCATGTTCGGTAATTCTAAGTGAAATAAGTCACACAGAAAACGAAACTTATCATAAGGTATCACTTATGAAGATCCTGTAAACATGGCTACACTTGAACTGAGTTAGGAAAGAGAACAGTGTCTCACATTTAGAAAACACTCTTATGCCTGCTTAAGGGGGAAGGAGAGGTGGGGTGATGCATAAAACCAGAGTTTGATATAAGCACACGTACCGTTCCAAAAACCAACTATGGAATACACAAGACCTACACCTTCCTCAGTGAAAGGGACTCAAAACACCATATTTCCCACAGAGGAATATATCTGACTATTAAGAATCTTAAAACCTATGTATTGATATGTCTGCGTAAGGGAATCAAGTGTGTCTAGACTGGCATAAACATGGCAGTGAGAATCCGCTCAAACCCACTATAAAAAGGAATTTAAAAAACAAAACAAAAAAACTGGGAAATTCTTTACAATTCCTTCAGGGTCTCTGATGAAACCTGGTATGACCCTATGTACAACGACAGCTGGATGTGGCATAAGGAGGGACACTTGGGACTGAGAGGATTGGTGAGATTGGGTGAGCAAATGCAGACCATTTAAAGCACAATTGCTTAGCACCCATTCCATGAGTCCCAACTCTCCAGGTTGAAGGGAATATTACTACAGCTATAACATGTACGGGAAACCTAGAGTACGGACACACTGTGAATACGAAAGGTTTCTAAAACTCAACGAATAGTCCCTATCCTGGTGCTGCGGTTTGACTTTCCATCTGCTTTTCTATCAACCTCCCTACTTGGAGAGACAGCTCATTTAAACTCCTGGTTCGCACAGGTTGCCAATTTGGCAGAGGATGAATGGGAAGAGGTAGAACCAATGAGAGAGTAGCTGTTAGGCATTTGGATGGGCACATATCACTGTAATTTCCCTGCAGGAAGAAGAATTAACCAAAGTCTCAGCCACCCACCGGGAACCAGTATAGGTCCTGAACCAAAATTTTGGACTTGCGGTCAGCTCACCAAAAACGAGTTGAAAAATGGAGCTCAGGGGCACAGCAATTCACAAACTGGCCGAGTAATAAAGGACAACTATCGTCCAAAAATCTGTTGAGGAAAGGCAACGAGGCGGACTTGAAAGCGAGGCAGAATAGCAGGAAACAGATTTCAAGAGGTACGTTGGAATCGCCTTTAAAGCACAGGAAGAGGGGCACAACTTCGACAATGAAGCACTTAGCCAAAAATGGCGTATGTGTTTTCTCCTGAATATATTCAGGAGAAAACGCATACGCACTTTTTGGCCAAGCAAGCAAGGGGGCAATGCATATCTGCACTACAAAGAAGTATCACTTCCCACCGGTCAAATGGGA
Source organism: Hyperoodon ampullatus (assembly GCF_949752795.1). Classification (NCBI taxonomy): domain Eukaryota; kingdom Metazoa; phylum Chordata; class Mammalia; order Artiodactyla; family Ziphiidae; genus Hyperoodon; species Hyperoodon ampullatus. The sequence continues at coordinate 659,177 of NW_027640934.1, forward strand.
CATCCACAAAATGTGTAAAAACCAGAAAGGCAAGACTGGCCCTGGAGAACAGGGAGCCTTGTTATGCTGATGGGCGGGATGTAAATTGCCAACTGCCTCTCTGGAGGAGTGCATTGTGTTCCCTAAAACAAGTAAAGAAGAGAGCTACAGAGCCAAGGGCACTTCCAGTCTATGGAATATACCTTGGGAAAACTGAAAATCAATAAGACAGAGCCACCCCAAAATTTAGGGCTGCACGGCTTACAAGGACTTCAACTTGGATACACCTTAAGTATCCCAGGAAATATAAAAATGGTTCAAAAAATTGTGGTAATTACGTACGATGGAATATCCCTCAGCCATGAAATCAATGTCATAAGACCAGTAGCAGCAAAATGGGTGGATTCAGGTACGATGATTCTAAGTGAAATAAGTCACACAGAAAAAGAAACTTATCATAAGATATCACTTATGAAGATCCTGTAAACATGGCTACACTTGAACTGAGTTAGGAAAGAGAACAGTGTCTCACATTTAGAAAACACTCTTATGCCTGCTTAAGGGTGAAGGAGAGGTTGGGTGATGCATAAAACCAGAGTTTGATATAAGCACAGGTACCGTTCCAAAAACCAACTATGGAATAGACAAGACCTACACCTTCCTCAGTGAAAGGGACTCAAAACACCATATTTCCCGCAGAGGAATAAATCTGACTAGTAAGAATATTAAAACCTATGTATTGATATGTCTCCGTAAGGGAAACAAGTGTGTCTAGACTGGCATAAACATGGCAGCGAGAATCAGCTCAAACCCACTATAAAAAGGAATTTCAAAAACATAACAAAAAAACTGGGAAATTCTTTACAATTCCTTCAGGGTCTCTGATGAAACCTGGAATGACACTATCTACAATGACAGCTGGATGTGGCATAAGGAGGGACACTTGGGACGAGACGATTGGTGAGATAGGGTGAGCAAATGCAGACCCTTTAAAGCACAAATGCCTGGCACCCACTCCATGGGTCCCAACTCTCCAGGTTGAAGGGAATATTACTACAGCTATAACATGTACGGGAAACCTAGAGAACAGACACACTGTGAATACGAAAGGTTTCTAAAACTCAACGAATAATCCCTCTCCTGGTGCTCCGGTTTGACTTTCCATCTGCTTTACTATCAACCTCCCAACTTGGAGAGACAGCCCCTTTAACCTCCTGGTTCACACAGGTTGCCAATTTGGCAGAGGATAAAAGGGAAGAGGGAGAACCAATGAGAGAGAAGCTGTTAGGCATTTGGACGGGCACATATCACTGTAATTTCCCGGCAGGAAGAAGAATTTACCAAAGTCTCAGCCACCCACCGGGAATCAGTATAGGTCCTGAACCAAAATTTTGGACTTGCGGTCAGCTCACCAAAAACGAGTTGAAAAATGGAGCTCAGGGGCACAGCAATTCACAAAGTGGCCGAGTAATAAAGGACAACTATCGTCCAAAAATCTGTTGAGGGAAGGCAACGAGGCGGACTTGAAACTGAGGCCATATAGCAGGAAACAGATTTCAAGAGGTACATTGGAATCGCCTTTAAAGCACACAAAGAGGGGCACAACTTCGACAATGATGCACTTGGCCAAAAAGGGCGTATGTGTTTTCTCCTGAATATATTCAAGAGAAAACGCATACGCCCTTTTTGGCCAAGCAAGCAAGCGGGCAATGCAAATCTGCACTACAAAGAAGTATCACTTCCCACCGGTCAGAAGGGCCATCCACAAAATGTGTAAAAACCAGAATGGCAAGAGAGGCCCTGGAGAACAGGGAGCCTTGTTATGCTGATGGGCGGGATGTAAATTGCCAACTGCCTCTCTGGAGAAATGAATTGTGTTCCCTAAAACAAGTAAAGAACAGAGCTACAGAGCCAAGGGCACTTCCAGTCTAGGGAATATACCTTGGGAAAACTGAAAATCAATAAGACAGAGCCACCCCAAAATTTAGGGCTGCACTGCTTACAAGGACCTCAACTTGGGTACACCTTAAATATCCCAGGAAATATAAAAATGGTTCAAAAATTTGTGGTACTTACGTACAATGGAATATCCCTCAGCCATGAAATCCATGTCATAAGACCAGTAGCAGCAAAATGGGTGGATTCATGTACGATGATTCTAAGTGAAATAAGTCACACAGAAAAAGAAACTTATCATATGATATCACTTATGATGATCCTATAAACATGGCTACACTTGAACTGAGTTAGGAAAGAGAACAGTGTCTCACATTTAGAAAACACTCTTATGCCTGCTTAAGGGGGAAGGAGAGGTGGGGTGATGCATAAAACCAGAGTTTGATATAAGCACAGGTACCGTTCCAAAAACCAACTATGGAATAGACAAGACCTACACCTTCCTCAGTGAAAGGGACTCAAAACCCCATATTTCCCGCAGAGGAATATATCTGACTAGTAAGAACATTAAAACCTATGTATTGATATGTCTCCGTAAGGGAAACAAGTGTGTCTAGACTGGCATAAACATGGCAGCGAGAATCAGCTCAAACCCACTGTAAAACGGAATTTCAAAAACAAAACAAAAATACTGGGAAATTCTTTACAATTCCTTCAGGGTCTCTGATGAAACCTGGAATGACCCTATCTACAACAACAGCTGGATGTGGCATAAGGCTGGACACTTGGGACTGAGAGAATTGGTGAGATTGGGTGAGCAAATGCAGACCCTTTAAAGCAATAATGCATGGCACCCATTCCATGTGTCCCAAATCTCCAGGTTGAAGGGAATATTACTACAGTTATAACATGTACGGGAAACCTAGAGAACGGACACACTGTGAATACGAAAGGTTTCTAAAACTCAACGAATAGTCCCTCTCCTGGTGCTCCGGTTTGACTTGCCATCTGCTTTACTATCAACCTGCCAACTTAGAGAGACAGCCCCTTTAACCTCCTGGTTCGCACAGGTTGCCAATTTGGCAGAGGATGAAAGGGAAGAGGGAGAACCAATGAGAGAGTAGCTGTTAGGCATTTGGACGGGTACATATCACTATAATTTCCCGGCAGGAAGAAGAATTAACCAAAGTCTCAGCCACCCACCGGGAACCAGTATAGGTCCTGAACCAAAATTTTGGACTTGCGGTCAGCTCACCAAAAACGAGTTGAAAAATGGAGTTCAGGGGCACAGCAATTCACAAACTGGCCGAGTAATAAAGGACAACTATCGTCCAAAAATCTGTTGAGGGAAGGCAACGAGGCGGACTTGAAAGCGAGGCAGAATAGCAGGAAACAGATTTCAAGAGTTACGTTGGAATCGCCTTTAAAGCACAGGAAGAGGGGCACAACTTCGACAATGATGCACTTGGCCAAAAAGGGCGTATGCATTTTCTCCTGAATATATTCAGGAGAAAACGCATACGCCCTTTTTGGCCAAGCAAGCAAGCGGGCAATGCAAATCTGCACTACAAAGAAGTATCACTTCCCACCGCTCAAAAGGGACATCCACAAAATGTGTAAAATCCAGAAAGGCAAGACAGGCCCTGGAGAACAGGGAGCCTTGTTATGCTGATGGGCGGGATGTAAATTGCCAACTGTCTCTCTGGAGGAGTGCATTGTGTTCCCTAAAACAAGTAAAGAACAGAGCTACAGAGCCAAGGGCAGTTCCAGTCTAGGGAATATACCTTGGGAAAACTGAAAATCAATAAGACAGAGCCACCCCAAAATTTAGGGCTGCACTGCTTACAAGGACCTCAACTTGGGTACACCTTAAATATCCCAGGATATATAAAAATGGTTCAAAAAATTGTGGTAATTTCGTACGATGGAATATCCCTCAGCCATGAAATCAATGTCATAAGACCAGTAGCAGCAAAATGGGTGGATTCAGCTACGATGTTTCTAAGTGAAATAAGTCACACAGAAAAAGAAACTTATCATAAGATATCACTTATGTAGATCCTATAAACATGGCTAAACTTGAACTGAGTTAGGAAAGAGAACAGTGTCTCACATTTAGAAAACACTCTTATGCCTGCTTAAGGGGGAAGGAGAGGTGGGGTGATGCATAAAACCAGAGTTTGATATAAGCACAATTACCGTTCCAAAAACCAACTATGGAATAGACAAGACCTACACCTTCCTCAGTGAAAGGACTCAAAACCCCATATTTCCTGCAGAGGAATATAACTGACTAGTAAGAATCTTAAAACCTATGTATTGATATATCTCCATGAGGGAAACAAGTGTGTCTAGACTGGCATAAACATGGCTGAGAGAATCAGCTCAAACCCACTATAAAAAGGAATTTCAAAAACAAAACAAAAAAACTGGGAAATTCTTTACAATTCCTTCAGGGCCCCTGATGAAACGTGGAATGACCCTATCTACAACGACAGCTGGATGTGGCATAAGGAAGGACACTTGGGACTGAGAGGATTGCTGAGATTTGGAGAGCAAATGCAGACCCTTTAAATCACAATTGCCTGGCACCCATTCCATTGGCCCCAACTCTCCAGGTTGAAGGGAATATTACTACAGCTATAACATGTACGGGAAACCTAGAGAACGGACACACTGTGAATACGAAAGGTTTCTAAAACTCAACGAATAGTCCCTCTCCTGGTGCTCCGGTTTGACTTTTCATCTGCTTTACTATCAACCTCCCAACTTGGAGAGACCGCCCCTTTAACCTCCTGGTTCACACAGGTTGCCAATTTGGCAGAGGATAAAAGGGAAGAGGGAGAACCAATGAGAGAGAAGCTGTTAGGCATTTGGACGGGCACATATCACTGTAATTTCCCGGGAGGAAGAAGAATTTACCAAAGTCTCAGCCACCCACCGGGAATCAGTATAGGTCCTGAACCAAAATTTTGGACTTGCGGTCAGCTCACCAAAAACGAGTTGAAAAATGGAGCTCAGGGGCACAGCAATTCACAAAGTGGCCGAGTAATAAAGGACAACTATCGTCCAAAAATCTGTTGAGGGAAGGCAATGAGGCGGACTTGAAAGCGAGGCCATATAGCAGGAAACAGATTTCAAGAGGTACATTGGAATCGCCTTTAAAGCACACAAAGAGGGGCACAACTTCGACAATGATGCACTTGGCCAAAAAGGGCGTATGTGTTTTCTCCTGAATATATTCAAGAGAAAACGCATACGCCCTTTTTGGCCAAGCAAGCAAGCGGGCAATGCAAATCTGCACTACAAAGAAGTATCACTTCCCACCGGTCAGAAGGGACATCCACAAAATGTGTAAAAACCAGAATGGCAAGAGAGGCCCTGGAGAACAGGGAGCCTTGTTATGCTGATGGGCGGGATGTAAATTGCCAACTGCCTCTCTGGAGAAATGAATTGTGTTCCCTAAAACAAGTAAAGAACAGAGCTACAGAGCCAAGGGCACTTCCAGTCTAGGGAATATACCTTGGGAAAACTGAAAATCAATAAGACAGAGCCACCCCAAAATTTAGGGCTGCACTGCATACAAGGACCTCAACTTGGGTACACCTTAAATATCCCAGGAAATATAAAAATGGTTCAAAAATTTGTGGTACTTACGTACAATGGAATATCCCTCAGCCATGAAATCAATGTCATAAGACCAGTAGCAGCAAAATGGTTGGATTCAGATACAATGATTCTAAGTGAAATAAGTCACACAGAAAAAGAAACTTATCATAAGATATCACTTATGAAGATCCTGTAAACATGGCTACACTTGAACTGAGTTAGGAAAGAGAACAGTGTCTCACATTTAGAAAACACTTTTATGCCTGCTTAAGGGGGAAGGAGAGGTGGTGTGATTCATAAAACCAGAGTTTGATATATGCACAGTTACCGTTCCAAAAACCAACTATGGAATAGACAAGACCTACACCTCCCTCAGTGAAAGGGACTCAAAACCCCATATTTCCCGCAGAGGAATATATCTGACTAGTAAGAATCTTAAAACCTATGTATTCATATGTCTCTGTAAGGGAATCAAGTGTGTCTACACTGGCATAAACATGGCAGTGAGAATCAGCTCAAACCCACTATAAAAAGGAATTTCAAAAACAAAACAAAAAAACTGGGAAATTCTTTACAATTCCTTCAGGGTCTCTGATGAAACCTGGAATGACCCTATCTACAATGACAGCTGGATGTGGCATAAAGAGGGACACTTGGGACTGAGACGATTGGTGAGATTGGGTGAGCAAATGCAGACCTTTTAAAGCAATAATGCATGGCACCCTTTCCATGGGTCCCAACTCTCCAGGTTGAAGGGAATATTACTACAGTTATAACATGTACGGGAAACCTAGAGAACGGACACACTGTGAATACGAAAGGTTTCTAAAAGTCAACGAATAGTCCCTCTCCTGGTGCTCCGGTTTGACTTTCCATCTGCTTTACTATCAACCTCCCAACTTGGAGACACAGCCCCTTTAACCTCCTGGTTCGCACAGGATGCCAATTTGGCAGAGGATGAAAGGGAACAGGGAGAACCAATGAGAGAGTAGCTGTTAAGCATTTGGACGGGCACATATCACTGTAATTTCCCGGCAGGAAAAAGAATTAACCAAAGTCTCAGCCCCCCACCGGGAACAAGCATAGGTCCTGAACCAAAATTTTGGACTTGCGGTCAGCTCACCAAAAACTAGTTGAAAAATGGAGCTCGGGGGCACAGCAATTCACAAACTGGCCGAGTAATAAAGGACAACTATCGTCCAAAAATCTGTTGACGGAAGGCAACGAGGCGGACTTGAAAGCGAGGCAGAATAGCAGGAAACAGATTTCAAGAGGTACGTTGGAATTGCCTTTAAAGCACAGGAAGAGGGGCACAACTTCGACAATGATGCACTTGGCCAAAAAGGGCGTATGCGTTTTCTCCTGAATATATTCAGGAGAAAACGCATATGCCCTTTTGGGCCAAGCAAGCAAGCGAACAATGCAAATCTGCACTACAAAGAAGTATCACTTCCCACCGGTCAAAATGGACATCCACAAAATGTGTAAAAACCAGAAAGGCAAGACAGGCCCTGGAGAACAGGGAGCCTTGTTATGCTGATGGGCGGGATGTAAATTGCCAACTGCCTCTCTGGAGGAGTACATTGTGTTCCCTAAAAGAAGTAAACAACAGAGCTACAGAGCCAAGGGCACTTCCAGTCTAGGGAATATACCTTGAGAAAACTGAAAATCAATAAGACAGAGCCACCCCAAAATTTAGGGCTGCACTGCTTACAAGGACCTCAACTTGGGTACACCTTAAATATCCCAGGAACTATAAAAATGGATCAAAAAATTGTGGTACCTACGTACGATGGAATATCCCTCAGCCATGAAATCAATGTCATAAGATAGTAGCAGCAAAATGGGTGGATTCAGGTACGATGGTTCTATGTGAAATAAGTCACACAGAAAAAGAAACTTATCATATGATATCACTTATGAAGATCCTATAAACATGGCTACACTTGAACTGAGTTAGGAAAGAGAACAGTGTCTCACATTTAGAAAACACTCTTATGCCTGCTTAAGGGTGAAGGAGAGGTGGGGTGATGCATAAAACCAGAGTTTGATATAAGCACAGGTACCGTTCCAAAAACCAACTATGGAATAGACAGGACCTACACCTTCCTCAGTGAAAGGGACTCAGAACACCATACTTCCCGCAGAAGAATATATCTGACTAGTAAGAATATTAAAACCTATGTTGATATGTCTCCGTAAAGGAAACAAGTGTGTCTAGACTGGCATAAACATGGCAGCGAGAATCAGCTCAAACCCACTATAAAAAGGAATTTCAAAAACAAAACAAAAAAACTGGGAAATTCTTTACAATTCCTTCAGGGTCTCTGATGAAACCTGGAATACCCTATGTACAACGAGAGCTGGATGTGGCATAAGGAGGGACACTTGGGACTGAGACGATTGGTGAGATTGGGTGAGCAAATGCAAACCCTTTAAAGCACAAATGCTTGGCACCCATTCCATGAGTCCCAACTCTCCAGGTTGAAGGGAATATTACTAAAGCTATAACATGTACAGGAAACCTAGAGTACGGACACACTGTGAATACGAAAGGTTTCTAAAACTCAACGAATAGTCCCTCTCCTGGTGCTCCAGTTTGACTTTCCATCTGCTTTACTATCAACCTCCCAACTTGGAGAGACAGCCCCTTTAACCTCCTGGTTCGCACAGGTTGCCAGTTTGGCACAGGATGAAAGGGAAGAGGGAGAACCAATGAGAGAGTAGCTGTTAGGCATTTGGATGGGCACATATCACTGTAATTTCCCTGCAGGAAGAAGAATTAACCAAAGTCTCAGCCACCCACCGGGAACCAGTATAGGTCCTGAACCAAAATTTTGGACTTGCGGTCAGCTCACCAAAAACGAGTTGAAAAATGGAGCTCAGGGGCACAGCAATTCACAAACTGGCCGAGTAATAAAGGACAACTATCGTCCAAAAATCTGTTGAGGAAAGGCAACGAGGCGGACTTGAAAGCGAGACAGAATAGCAGGAAACAGATTTCAAGAGGTACGTTGGAATCGCCTTTAAAGCACAGGACGTGGGGCACAACTTCGTCAATGATGCACTTGGTCAAAAAGGGCTTATGCGTTTTCTCCTGAATATATTCAGTAGAAAACGCATACGGCCGTTTTGGCCAAGCAAGCAAGCGGGCAATGCAAATCTGCACTACAAAGAAGTATCACTTCCCACCGGTCAAAAGGGACATCCACAAAATGTGTAAAAACCAGAAAGGCAAGACAGGCCCTGGAGAACAGGGAGCCTTGTTATGCTGATGGGCGGGATGTAAACTGCCAACTGCCTCTCTGGAGGAGTGCATTGTGTTCCCTAAAACAAGTAAACAACAGAGCAACAGAGCCAAGGGCACTTCCAGTCTAGGGAATATACCTTGAGAAAACTGAAAATCAATAAGACAGAGCCACCCCAAAATTTAGGGCTGCACTGCTTACAAGGACCTCAACTTGGGTGCCCCGTAAATATCCCACTAAATATAAAAATGGTTCAAAAAATTGTGGTACTTACGTACGATGGAATATCCCTCAGCCATGAAATCAATGTCATAAGACCAGTAACAGCAAAATGGGTGGATTCAGGTACGATGATTCTAAGTGAAATAAGTCACAGATAAAAAGAAACTTATCTTAAGATATCACTTATGAAGATCCTATCAACATGGCTACACTTGAACTGAGTTAGGAAAGAGAACAGTGTCTCACATTTAGAAAACACTCTTATGCCTGCTTAAGGGGGAAGGACAGGTGGGGTGATGCATAAATCCAGGGTTTGATATAAGCACAGGTACTGTTCCAAAAACCAACTATGGAATACACAAGACCTATACCTTCCTCAGTGAAAGGGACTCAAAACCCCATATTTTCCGCAGAGGAATATATCTTTTTTTTTTTTTTTTTTTTTTTTGCGGTACGCGGGCCTCTCACTGCTGTGGCCTCTCCCGTTGCGGAGCACAGGCTCCGGACGCGCAGGCTCAGCGGCCATGGCTCACGGGCCCAGCCGCTCCGCGGCATATGGGATCCTCCCGGATCGGGGCACGAACCCGTATCCCCTGCATCGGCAGGCGGAGAGGAATATATCTGACTAGTAGAATCTTAAAACCTATGTATTGATATGTCTCTGTAAGGGAATCAAGTGTGTCTAGACTGGCATAAACATGGCAGCGAGAATCAGCTCAAACCCACTGTAAAAAGGAATTTCAAAAACAAAACAAAAAAAACTGGGAAATTCTTTACAATTCCTTCCGGGTCTCTGATGAAACCTGGAATGACCCTATCTACAACGACAGTTGAATGTGGCATAAGGCTGTACACTTGGGACTGAGAGGATTGGTGAGATTGGGTGAGCAAATCCAGACCCTTTAAAGCACAAATGCCTGGCACACATTCCATGGGTCCCAACTCTCCAGGTTGAAGGGAATATTACTACAGCTATAACATGTACGGGAAACCTACAGAACGGACACAATGTGAATTATGAAAGGTTTCTTAAACTCAACGAATAGTCCCTCTCCTGGTGCTCCAGTTTGACTTTCCATCTGCTTTACTATCAACCTCCCAACTTGGAGAGACAACCCCTTTAACCTCCTGGTTCGCACAGGTTTCCAATTTGGCAGAGGATGAAAGGGAAGAGGGAGAACCAATGAGAGAGTAGCTGTTAGGCATTTGGACGGGCACATATCACTCTAATTTCCCGGCAGGACGAAGAATTAACCAAAGTCTCAGCCACCCACTGGGAACCACTATAGGTCCTGAACCAAAATTTTGGACTTGCGGTCAGCTCACAAAAAACGAGTTGAAAAATGGAGCTCAGGGGCACAGCAATTCACAAACTGGCAGAGTAATAACGGAAAACTATCGTCCAAAAACCTGTTAAGGGAAGGCAACGAGGTGGACTTGAAAGCGAGGCAGAATAGCAGGAAACAGATTTCAAGAGGTAGGTTGCAATCGCCTTTAAAGCACAGGAAGAGGGGCACAACTTCGACAATGATGCACTTGGCCAAAAAGGGCGTATGCGTTTTTTCCTGAATATATTCAGGAGAAAACGCATACGCCCTTTTTGGCCAAGCAAGCAAGCGGGCAATGCAAATCTGCACTACAAAGAAGTATCACTTCCCACCAGTCAAAAGGGACATCAACAAAATGTGTAAAAACCAGAAAGGCAAGTCAGGCCCTGGAGAACAGGGATCCTTGTTATGCTGATGGGCGGGATGTAAATTGCCAACTGCCACTCTGGAGGAGTGCATTGTGTTCCCTAAAACAAGTAAACAACAGAGCTACAGAGCCAAGGGCACTTCCAGTCTAGGGAATATACCTTGGGAAAACTGAAAATCAATAAGACAGAGCCACCCCAAAATTTAGGGCTGCACTGCTTACAAGGACCTCAACTTGGGTACACCTTAAATATCCCAGGAAATATAAAAATGGTTCAAAAAATTGTGGTACTTACGTACGATGGAATATCCCTCAGCCATGAAATCAATGTCATAAGACCAGTAGCAGCAAAATGGGTGGATTCAGGTACGATAATTCTAAGTGAAATAAGTCACAGAGAAAAAGAAACTTATCATAAGATATCACTTATGAAGATCCTGTAAACATGGCTACGCTTGAACTGAGTTAGGAAGGAGAACAGTGTCTCACATTTAGAAAACACTCATAGGCCTGCTTAAGGGGGAAGGAGAGGTGGGGTGATGCATAAAACCAGAGTTTGATATAAGCAGAGGTACCGTACCAAAAACCAACTATGGAATAGACAAGACCTACACCTTCCTCAGTGAAAGGGACTCAAAACCCCATATTTCCCGCAGAGGAATATATCTGACTAGTAAGAATCTTAAAACCTATGTATTGATATGTCTCCGTAAGGGAATCAAGTGTGTCTAGACTGGCATAAACATGGCAGCGAGAATCAGCTCAAACCCACTATAAAAAAGAATTTCAAAAACAAAACAAAAAAACTGGGAAATTCTTTACAATTCCTTCAGGGTCTCTGATGAAACCTGGAATGACCTTATCTACAACGACAGCTGGATGTGGCTTAAGGCTGAACACTTGGGACTGAGAGGATTGGTGAGATTGGGTTAGCAAATGCAGACCCTTTAAAGAACAAATGCCTGGCAACCATTCCATGGGTCTCAACTCTCCAGGTTGAAGGGAATATTACTACAGCTATAACATGTACGGGAAACCTAGAGAATGGACCCACTGTGAATACGAGAGGTTTCTAAAACTCATCGAATAGTCCCTCTCCTGGTGCTCCGGTTTCACTTTCCATCTGCTTTACTGTCATTCTCCCAAATTGCAGAGACAGCCCCTTTAACCTCCTGGTTCGCACAGGTTGCCAATTTGGCAGAGGATGAAAGGGAAGAGGGAGAACCAATGAGAGAGTAGCTGTTAGGCATTTGGACGGGCATATATCACTCAAATTTCCCAGCAGGAAGAAGAATTAACCAAAGTCTCAGCCCCCCACCGGGAACCAGCATAGGTCCTGAACCAAAATTTTGGACTTGCGGTCAGCTCACCAAAAACGGGTTGAAAAATGGAGCTCAGGGGCACAGCAATTCACAAACTGGCCGAGTAATAAAGGACAAGTATCGTCCAAAAATCTGTTAAGGGAAGGCAACGAGGCGGACGTGAAAGCGAGGCAGAATAGCAGGAAACAGATTTCAAGAGGTACGTTGGAATCGCCTTTAAAGCACAGGAAGAGGGGCACAACTTCGACAATGATGCCCTTGGCCAAAAAGGGCGTATGCGTTTTCTCACGCATACGCCCGTTTTGGACAAGCAAGTAAGCGGGCAATGCAAATCTGCACTACAAAGAAGTATCACTTCCCACCGGTCAAAAGGGACATCCACAAAATGTGTAAAAACCAGAAAGGCAAGACATGCCCTGGAGAACAGGGAGCCTTGTTATGCTGATGGGCGGGATGTAAATTGCCAACTGCCTTTCTGGAGGAGTGCATTGTGTTCCCTAAAACAAGTAAACAACAGAGCTACAGAGCCAAGGGCACTTCCACTCTAGGGAATATACCTTGGGAAAACTGAAAATCAATAAGACAGAGCCACCCCAAAATTTAGGGCTGCACTGCTTACAAGGACCTCAACTTGGGTACACCCTAAATATCCCAGGAAATATAAAAATGGTTCAAAAAATTGTGGTACTTACGTACGATGGAATATCCCTCAGCCATGAAATCAATGTCATAAGACCAGTAGCAGCAAAACGGGTATATTCAGGTACGATGATTCTAAGTGAAATAAGTCACAGAGAAAAAGAAACTTATCATAAGATATCACTTATGAAGATCCTGTAAACATGGCTACACTTGAACTGAGTTAGGAAAGAGAACAGTGTCTCACATTTAGAAAACACTCTTATGCCTGCTTAAGGGGGAAGGAGAGGTGGGGTGATGCATAAAACCAGAGTTTGATATAAGCACAGGTACCGTTCCAAAAACCAACTATGGAATAGACAAGACCTACACCTTCCTCAGTGAAAGGGACTCAAAACCCCATATTTCCCGCAGAGGAATATATCTGACTAGTAAGAATCTTAAAACCTATGTATTGATATGTCTCCGTAAGGGAATCAAGTGTGTCTAGACTGGCATAAACATGGAAGCGAGAATCAGCTCCAACCCACTATAAAAAGGAATTTCAAAAACAAAACAAAAAAACTGGGAAATTCTTTACAATTCCTTCAGGGTCTCTGATGAAACCTGGAATGACCCTATCTACAACGACAGCTGGATGTGGCATAAGGAGGGACACTTGGGACTGAGAGGATTGGTTAGACTGGGTGAGAAAATGCAGACCCTTTAAAGCACAAATGCCTGGCACCCATTCCATGGGTCCCAACTCTCCAGGTTGAAGGGAATATTACTAAAGCTATAACATGTACGGGAAACCTAGAAAATGGACACACTGTGAATACGAAAGGTTTCTAAAACTCAACGAATAATCCCTCTCCTCGTGCTCCAGTTTTACTTTCCATCTGCTTTACAATCAACCGCCCAACTTGGAGAGACAGCCCCTTTAACCTCCTGGTTCACCCAGGTTGCCAATTTGGCAGAGGATGAAAGGGAAGAGGGAGAACCAATGAGAGAGTAGCTGTTAGGCATTTGGACGGGCATATATCACTCAAATTTCCCAGCATGAAGAAGAATTAACCAAAGTCTCAGCCCCCCACCGGGAACCAGCATAGGTCATGAACCAAAATTTTGGACTTGCGGTCAGCTCACCAAAAACGAGTTGAAAAATGGAGCTCAGGGGCACAGCAATTCACAAACTGGCCGAGTAATAAAGGACAAGTATCGTCCAAAAATCTGTTAAGGGAAGGCAACGAGGCGGACGTGAAAGCGAGGCAGAATAGCAGGAAACAGATTTCAAGAGGTACGTTGGAATCGCCTTTAAAGCACAGGAAGAGGGGCACAACTTCGACAATGATGCCCTTGGCCAAAAAGGGCGTATGCGTTTTCTCCTGCAGGAGAAAACGCATACGCCCGTTTTGGCCAAGCAAGCAAACGGGCAATGCAAATCTGCACTACAAAGAAGTATCACTTCCCACCGGTCAAAAGGGACATCCACAAAATGTGTAAAAACCAGAAAGGCAAGACAGGCCCTGGAGAACAGGGAGCCTTGTTATGCTGATGGGCGGGATGTAAATTGCCAACTGCCTTTCTGGAGGAGTGCATTGTGTTCCCTAAAACAAGTAAACAACAGAGCTACAGAGCCAAGGGCACTTCCAGTCTAGGGAATATACCTTGGGAAAACTGAAAATCAATAAGACAGAGCCACCCCAAAATTTAGGGCTGCACTGCTTACAAGGACCTCAACTTGGGGACACCCTAAATATCCCAGGAAATATAAAAATGGTTCAAAAAATTGTGGTACTTACGTACGATGGAATATCCCTCAGCCATGAAATCAATGTCATAAGACCAGTAGCAGCAAAACGGGTATATTCAGGTACGATGATTCTAAGTGAAATAAGTCACACAGAAAAAGAAACTTATCATAAGATATCACTTATGAAGATCCTGTAAACATGGCTACCCTTGAACTGAGTTAGGAAAGAGAACAGTGTCTCACATTTAGAAAACACTCTTATGCCTGCTTAAGGGGGAAGGAGAGGTGGGGTGATGCATAAAACCAAAGTTTGATATAAGCACAGGTACCGTTCCAAAAACCAACTATGGAATAGACAAGACCTACACCTTCCTCAGTGAAAGGGACTCAAAACCCCATATTTCCCGCAGAGGAATATATCTGACTAGTAAGAATCTTAAAACCTATGTATTGATATGTCTCCGTAAGGGAATCAAGTGTGTCTAGACTGGCATAAACATGGAAGCGAGAATCAGCTCCAACCCACTATTAAAAGGAATTTCAAAAACAAAACAAAAAAACTGGGAAATTCTTTACAATTCCTTCAGGGTCTCTGATGAAACCTGGAATGACCCTATCTACAACGACAGCTGGATGTGGCATAAGGAGGGACACTTGGGACTGAGAGGATTGGTTAGACTGGGTGAGAAAATGCAGACCCTTTAAAGCACAAATGCCTGGCACCCATTCCATGGGTCCCAACTCTCCAGGTTGAAGGGAATATTACTAAAGCTATAACATGTACGGGAAACCTAGAGAACGGACACACTGTGAATACGAAAGGTTTCTAAAACTCAACGAATAATCCCTCTCCTCGTGTTCCAGTTTTACTTTCCATCTGCTTTACTATCAACCTCCCAACTTGGAGAGACAGCCCCTTTAACCTCCTGGTTCACCCAGGTTGCCAATTTGGCAGAGGATGAAAGGGAAGAGGGAGAACCAATGAGAGAGTAGCTGTTAGGCATTTGGACGGGCATATATCACTCAAATTTCCCAGCATGAAGAAGAATTAACCAAAGTCTCAGCCCCCCACCGGGAACCAGCATAGGTCCTGAACCAAAATTTTGGACTTGCGGTCAGCTCACCAAAAACGAGTTGAAAAATGGAGCTCAGGGGCACAGCAATTCACAAACTGGCCGAGTAATAAAGGACAAGTATCGTCCAAAAATCTGTTAAGGGAAGGCAACGAGGCGGACGTGAAAGCGAGGCAGAATAGCAGGAAACAGATTTCAAGAGGTACGTTGGAATCACCTTTAAAGCACAGGAAGAGGGGCACAACTTCGACAATGATGCCCTTGGCCAAAAAGGGCGTATGCGTTTTCTCCTGAATATATTCAGAAGAAAACGCATACGCCCGTTTTGGCCAAGCAAGTAAGCGGGCAATGCAAATCTGCACTACAAAGAAGTATCACTTCCCACCGGTCAAAAGGGACATCCACAAAATGTGTAAAAACCAGAAAGGCAAGACATGACCTGGAGAACAGGGAGACTTGTTATGCTGATGGGCGGGATGTAAATTGCCAACTGCCTTTCTGGAGGAGTGCATTGTGTTCCCTAAAACAAGTAAACAACAGAGCTACAGAGCCAAGGGCACTTCCAGTCTAGGGAATATACCTTGGGAAAACTGAAAATCAATAAGACAGAGCCACCCCAAAATTTAGGGCTGCACTGCTTACAAGGACCTCAACTTGGGTACACCTTAAATATCCCAGGAAATATAAAAATGGTTCAAAAAATTGTGGTACTTACGTACGATGGAATATCCCTCAGCCATGAAATCAATGTCATAAGACCAGTAGCAGCAAAATGGGTGGATTCAGGTACGATAATTCTAAGTGAAATAAGTCACAGAGAAAAAGAAACTTATCATAAGATATCACTTATGAAGATCCTGTAAACATGGCTACGCTTGAACTGAGTTAGGAAGGAGAACAGTGTCTCACATTTAGAAAACACTCATAGGCCTGCTTAAGGGGGAAGGAGAGGTGGGGTGATGCATAAAACCAGAGTTTGATATAAGCAGAGGTACCGTACCAAAAACCAACTATGGAATAGACAAGACCTACACCTTCCTCAGTGAAAGGGACTCAAAACCCCATATTTCCCGCAGAGGAATATATCTGACTAGTAAGAATATTAAAACATATGTATTGATATGTCTCCATAAGGGAATCAAGTGTGTCTAGACTGGCATAAACATGGCAGCGAGAATCAGCTCAAACCCACTATAAAAAAGAATTTCAAAAACAAAACAAAAAAACTGGGAAATTCTTTTCAATTCCTTCAGGGTCTCTGATGAAACCTGGAATGACCTTATCTACAACGACAGCTGGATGTGGCTTAAGGCTGAACACTTGGGACTGAGAGGATTGGTGAGATTGGGTTAGCAAATGCAGACGCTTTAAAGAACAAATGCCTGGCACCCATTCCATGGGTCCCAACTCTCCAGGTTGAAGGGAATATTACTACAGCTATAACATGTACGGGAAACCTAGAGAATGGACCCACTGTGAATACGAGAGGTTTCTAAAACTCATCGAATATTCCCTCTCCTGGTGCTCCGGTTTCACTTTCCATCTGGTTTACTGTCATTCTCCCAAATTGCAGAGACAGCCCCTTTAACCTCCTGGTTCGCACAGGTTGCCAATTTGGCAGAGGATGAAAGGGAAGAGGGAGAACCAATGAGAGAGTAGCTGTTAGGCATTTGGACGGGCATATATCACTCAAATTTCCCAGCATGAAGAAGAATTAACCAAAGTCTCAGCCCCCCACCGGGAACCAGCATAGGTCCTGAACCAAAATTTTGGACTTGCGGTCAGCTCACCAAAAACGGGTTGAAAAATGGAGCTCAGGGGCACAGCAATTCACAAACTGGCTGAGTAATAAAGGACAAGTATCGTCCAAAAATCTGTTAAGGGAAGGCAACGAGGCGGACGTGAAAGCGAGGCAGAATAGCAGGAAACAGATTTCAAGAGGTACGTTGGAATCGCCTTTAAAGCACAGGAAGAGGGGCACAACTTCGACAATGATGCCCTTGGCCAAAAAGGGCGTATGCGTTTTCTCACGCATACGCCCGTTTTGGCCAACTAAGTAAGCGGGCAATGCAAATCTGCACTACAAAGAAGTATCACTTCCCACCGGTCAAAAGGGACATCCACAAAATGTGTAAAAACCAGAAAGGCAAGACATGCCCTGGAGAACAGGGAGCCTTGTTATGCTGATGGGCGGGATGTAAATTGCCAACTGCCTTTCTGGAGGAGTGCATTGTGTTCCCTAAAACAAGTAAACAACAGAGCTACAGAGCCAAGGGCACTTCCACTCTAGGGAATATACCTTGGGAAAACTGAAAATCAATAAGACAGAGCCACCCCAAAATTTAGGGCTGCACTGCTTACAAGGACCTCAACTTGGGTACACCCTAAATATCCCAGGAAATATAAAAATGGTTCAAAAAATTGTGGTACTTACGTACGATGGAATATCCCTCAGCCATGAAATCAATGTCATAAGACCAGTAGCAGCAAAACGGGTATATTCAGGTACGATGATTCTAAGTGAAATAAGTCACAGAGAAAAAGAAACTTATCATAAGATATCACTTATGAAGATCCTGTAAACATGGCTACACTTGAACTGAGTTAGGAAAGAGAACAGTGTCTCACATTTAGAAAACACTCTTATGCCTGCTTAAGGGGGAAGGAGAGGTGGGGTGATGCATAAAACCAGAGTTTGATATAAGCACAGGTACCGTTCCAAAAACCAACTATGGAATAGACAAGACCTACACCTTCCTCAGTGAAAGGGACTCAAAACCCCATATTTCCCGCAGAGGAATATATCTGACTAGTAAGAATCTTAAAACCTATGTATTGATATGTCTCCGTAAGGGAATCAAGTGTGTCTAGACTGGCATAAACATGGAAGCGAGAATCAGCTCCAACCCACTATAAAAAGGAATTTCAAAAACAAAACAAAAAAACTGGGAAATTCTTTACAATTCCTTCAGGGTCTCTGATGAAACCTGGAATGACCCTATCTACAACGACAGCTGGATGTGGCATAAGGAGGGACACTTGGGACTGAGAGGATTGGTTAGACTGGGTGAGAAAATGCAGACCCTTTAAAGCACAAATGCCTGGCACCCATTCCATGGGTCCCAACTCTCCAGGTTGAAGGGAATATTACTAAAGCTATAACATGTACGGGAAACCTAGAAAACGGACACACTGTGAATACGAAAGGTTTCTAAAACTCAACGAATAATCCCTCTCCTCGTGCTCCAGTTTTACTTTCCATCTGCTTTACAATCAACCGCCCAACTTGGAGAGACAGCCCCTTTAACCTCCTGGTTCACCCAGGTTGCCAATTTGGCAGAGGATGAAAGGGAAGAGGGAGAACCAATGAGAGAGTAGCTGTTAGGCATTTGGACGGGCATATATCACTCAAATTTCCCAGCATGAAGAAGAATTAACCAAAGTCTCAGCCCCCCACCGGGAACCAGCATAGGTCCTGAACCAAAATTTTGGACTTGCGGTCAGCTCACCAAAAACGAGTTGAAAAATGGAGCTCAGGGGCACAGCAATTCACAAACTGGCCGAGTAATAAAGGACAAGTATCGTCCAAAAATCTGTTAAGGGAAGGCAACGAGGCGGACGTGAAAGCGAGGCAGAATAGCAGGAAACAGATTTCAAGAGGTACGTTGGAATCACCTTTAAAGCACAGGAAGAGGGGCACAACTTCGACAATGATGCCCTTGGCCAAAAAGGGCGTATGCGTTTTCTCCTGAATATATTCAGAAGAAAACGCATACGCCAGTTTTGGCCAAGCAAGTAAGCGGGCAATGCAAATCTGCACTACAAAGAAGTATCACTTCCCACCGGTCAAAAGGGACATCCACAAAATGTGTAAAAACCAGAAAGGCAAGACATGCCCTGGAGAACAGGGAGCCTTGTTATGCTGATGGGCGGGATGTAAATTGCCAACTGCCTTTCTGGAGGAGTGCATTGTGTTCCCTAAAACAAGTAAACAACAGAGCTACAGAGCCAAGGGCACTTCCAGTCTAGGGAATATACCTTGGGAAAACTGAAAATCAATAAGACAGAGCCACCCCAAAATTTAGGGCTGCACTGCTTACAAGGACCTCAACTTGGGGACACCCTAAATATCCCAGGAAATATAAAAATGGTTCAAAAAATTGTGGTACTTACGTACGATGGAATATCCCTCAGCCATGAAATCAATGTCATAAGACCAGTAGCAGCAAAATGGGTGGATTCAGGTACGATGATTCTAAGTGAAATAAGTCACACAGAAAAAGAAACTTATCATAAGATATCACTTATGAAGATCCTGTAAACATGGCTACCCTTGAACTGAGTTAGGAAAGAGAACAGTGTCTCACATTAAGAAAACACTCTTATGCCTGCTTAAGGGGGAAGGAGAGGTGGGGTGATGCATAAAACCAGAGTTTGATATAAGCACAGGTACCGTTCCAAAAACCAACTATGGAATAGACAAGACCTACACCTTCCTCAGTGAAAGGGACTCAAAACCCCATATTTCCCGCAGAGGAATATATCTGACTAGTAAGAATCTTAAAACCTATGTATTGATATGTCTCCGTAAGGGAATCAAGTGTGTCTAGACTGGCATAAACATGGAAGCGAGAATCAGCTCCAACCCACTATTAAAAGGAATTTCAAAAACAAAACAAAAAAACTGGGAAATTCTTTACAATTCCTTCAGGGTCTCTGATGAAACCTGGAATGACCCTATCTACAACGACAGCTGGATGTGGCATAAGGAGGGACACTTGGGACTGAGAGGATTGGTTAGACTGGGTGAGAAAATGCAGACCCTTTAAAGCACAAATGCCTGGCACCCATTCCATGGGTCCCAACTCTCCAGGTTGAAGGGAATATTACTAAAGCTATAACATGTACGGGAAACCTAGAGAACGGACACACTGTGAATACGAAAGGTTTCTAAAACTCAACGAATAATCCCTCTCCTCGTGCTCCAGTTTTACTTTCCATCTGCTTTACTATCAACCTCCCAACTTGGAGAGACAGCCCCTTTAACCTCCTGGTTCACCCAGGTTGCCAATTTGGCAGAGGATGAAAGGGAAGAGGGAGAACCAATGAGAGAGTAGCTGTTAGGCATTTGGACGGGCATATATCACTCAAATTTCCCAGCATGAAGAAGAATTAACCAAAGTCTCAGCCCCCCACCGGGAACCAGCATAGGTCCTGAACCAAAATTTTGGACTTGCGGTCAGCTCACCAAAAACGAGTTGAAAAATGGAGCTCAGGGGCACAGCAATTCACAAACTGGCCGAGTAATAAAGGACAAGTATCGTCCAAAAATCTGTTAAGGGAAGGCAACGAGGCGGACGTGAAAGCGAGGCAGAATAGCAGGAAACAGATTTCAAGAGGTACGTTGGAATCGCCTTTAAAGCACAGGAAGAGGGGCACAACTTCGACAATGATGACCTTGGCCAAAAAGGGCGTATGCGTTTTCTCCTGCAGGAGAAAACGCATACGCCCGTTTTGGCCAAGCAAGCAAGCGGGCAATGCAAATCTGCACTACAAAGAAGTATCACTTCCCACCGGTCAAAAGGGACATCCACAAAATGTGTAAAAACCAGAAAGGCAAGACAGGCCCTGGAGAACAGGGAGCCTTGTTATGCTGATGGGCGGGATGTAAATTGCCAACTGCCTCTCTGGAGGAGTGCATTGTGTTCCCTAAAACAAGTAAACAACTGAGCTACAGAGCCAAGGGCACTTCCAGTCTAGGGAATATACCTTGGGAAAACTGAAAATCAATAAGACAGAGCCACCCCAAAATTTAGGGCTGCACTGCTTACAAGGACCTCAACTTGGGTACACCCTAAATATCCCAGGAAATATAAAAATGGTTCAAAAAATTGTGGTACTTACGTACGATGGAATATCCCTCAGCCATGAAATCAATGTCATAAGACCAGTAGCAGCAAAACGGGTATATTCAGGTACGATGATTCTAAGTGAAATAAGTCACACAGAAAAAGAAACTTATCATAAGATATCACTTATGAAGATCCTGTAAACATGGCTACACTTGAACTGAGTTAGGAAAGAGAACAGAGTCTCACATTTAGAAAACACTCTTATGCCTGCTTAAGGGGGAAGGAGAGGTGGGGTGATGCATAAAACCAGAGTTTGATATAAGCACAGGTACCGTTCCAAAAACCAACTATGGAATAGACAAGACCTACACCTTCCTCAGTGAAAGTGACTCAAAAGCCCATATTTCCCGCAGAGGAATATATCTGACTAGTAAGAATCTTAAAACCTATGTATTGATATGTCTCCGTAAGGGAATTAAGTGTGTCTAGACTGGCATAAAAATGGAAGCGAGAATCAGCTCAAACCCACTATAAAAAGGAATTTCAAAAACAAAACAAAAAAACTGGGAAATTCTTTACAATTCCTTCAGGGTCTCTGATGAAACCTGGAATGACCCTATCTACAATGACAGCTGGATGTGGCATAAGGAGGGACACTTGGGACTGAGAGGATTGGTTAGACTGGGTGAGAAAATGCAGACCCTTTAAAGCACAAATGCCTGGCACCCATTCCATGGGTCCCAACTCTCCAGGTTGAAGGGAATATTACTAAAGCTATAACATGTACGGGAAACCTAGAGAACGGACACAATGTGAATACGAAAGGTTCTAAAACTCAACGAATAATCCCTCTCCTGGTGCTCCAGTTTTACTTTCCATCTGCTTTACTATCAACCTCCCAACTTGGAGAGACAGCTCCTTTAACCTCCTGGTTCGCCCAGGTTGCCAATTTGGCAGAGGATGAAAGGGAAGAGGGAGAACCAATGAGAGAGTAGCTGTTAGGCATTTGGACGGGCACATATTACTCTAACTTCCCAGCAGGAAGAAGAATTAACCAAAGTCTCAGCCCCCCATCGGGAACCAGCATAGGTCCTGAACCAAAATTTTGGACTTGCGGTCAGCTCAACAAAAACGAGTTGAAAAATGGAGTTCAGGGGCACAGCAATTCACAAACTGGCAGAGTAATAAAGGACAACTATCGTCCAAAAATCTGTTGAGGGAAGGCAACGAGGCGGACTTGAAAGCGAGGCAGAATAGCAGGAAACAGATTTCAAGAGGTACGTTGGAATCGCCTTTAAAGCACAGGAATGGGGCACAACTTCGACAATGATGCACTTGTCCAAAAAGGGCGTATGCATTTTCTCCTGAATATATTCAGGAGAAAACGCATACGCCCTTTTTGGCCAAGCAAGCAAGCGGGCAATGCAAATCTGCACTACAAAGAAGTATCACTTCCCACCGGTCAAAAGGGACATCCACAAAATGTGTAAAAACCAGAAAGGCAAGCCAGGCCCTGGAGAACAGGGAGCCTTGTTATGCTGATGGGCGGGATGTAAATTGCCAACTGTCTCTCTGGAGGAGTGCATTGTGTTCCCTAAAACAAGTAAAGAACAGAGCTACAGTGCCATGGGCACTTCCAGTCCAGGGAATATACCTTGGGAAAACTGAAAATCAATAAGACAGAGCCACCCCAAAATTTAGGGCTGCACTGCTTACAAGGACCTCAACTTGGGTACACCTTAAATATCCCAGGAAATATAAAAATGGTTCAAAAAATTGTGGTAATTATGTACGATGGAATATCCCACAGCGATGAAATCAATGTCATAAGACCAGTAGCAGCAAAATGGGTGGATTCAGGTTCGGTAATTCTAAGTGAAATAAGTCACACAGAAAACGAAACTTATCATAAGATATCACTTATGAAGATCC
Source organism: Hyperoodon ampullatus (assembly GCF_949752795.1). NCBI lineage: Eukaryota > Metazoa > Chordata > Mammalia > Artiodactyla > Ziphiidae > Hyperoodon > Hyperoodon ampullatus. The sequence goes on from NW_027640934.1 coordinate 682,379, forward strand.
TGTAAACATGGCTACACTTGAACTGAGTTAGGAAAGAGAACAGTGTCTCACATTTAGAAAACACTCTTATCCCTGCTTAAGGCGGAAGGAGAGGTGGGGTGATGCATAAAACCAGAGTTTGATATAAGCACACGTACCGTTCCAAAAACCAACTATGGAATACACAAGACCTACACCTTCCTCAGTGAAAGGGACTCAAAACACCATATTTCCCACAGAGGAATATATCTGACTATTAAGAATCTTAAAACCTATGTATTGATATGTCTGCGTAAGGGAATCAAGTGTGTCTAGACTGGCATAAACATGGCAGTGAGAATCAGCTCAAACCCACTATAAAAAGGAATTTAAAAAACAAAACAAAAAAACTGGGAAATTCTTTACAATTCCTTCAGGGTCTCTGATGAAACCTGGAATGACCCTATGTACAATGACAGCTGGATGTGGCATAAGGAGGGACACTTGGGACTGAGAGGATTGGTGAGATTGGGTGAGCAAATGCAGACCCTTTAAAGCACAATTGCTTAGCACCCATTCCATGAGTCCCAACTCTCCAGGTTGAAGGGAATATTACTACAGCTATAACATGTACGGGAAACCTAGAGAATGGACACACTGTGAATACGAAAGGTTTCTAAAACTCAACGAATAGTCCCTATCCTGGTGCTCCGGTTTGACTTTCCATCTGCTCTTCTATCAACCTCCCTACTTGGAGAGACAGCCCCTTTAAACTCCTGGTTCGCACAGGTTGCCAATTTGGCAGAGGATGAATGGGAAGAGGGAGAACCAATGAGAGAGTAGCTGTTAGGCATTTGGATGGGCACATATCACTGTAATTTCCCTGCAGGAAGAAGAATTAACCAAAGTCTCAGCCACCCACCGGGAACCAGTATAGGTCCTGAACCAAAATTTTGGACCTGCGGTCAGCTCACCAAAAACGAGTTGAGAAATGGAGCTCAGGGGCACAGCAATTCACAAACTGGCCGAGTAATAAAGGACAACTATCGTCCAGAAATCTGTTGAGGAAAGGCAACGAGGCGGACTTGAAAGCGAGGCAGAATAGCAGGAAACAGATTTCAAGAGGTACGTTGGAATCGCCTTTAAAGCACAGGAAGAGGGGCACAACTTCGACAATGAAGCATTTAGCCAAAAATGGCGTATGCGTTTTCTCCTGAATATATTCAGGAGAAAACGCATACGCACTTTTTGGCCAAGCAAGCAAGGGGGCAATGCATATCTGCACTACAAAGAAGTATCACTTCCCACCGGTCAAATGGGACATCCACAAAATGTGTAAAAACCAGAAAGGCAAGACAGGCCCTGGAGAACAGGGAGCCTTTTTATGCTGATGGGCAGGATGTAAATTGCCAACTGCCTCTCTGGAGGAGTGCATTGTGTTCCCTAAAACAAGTAAAGAACAGAGCTACAGAGCCAAGGGCACTTCCAGTCTATGGAATATACCTTGGGAAAACTGAAAATCAATAAGACAGAGCCACCCCAAAATTTAGGGCTGCACGGCTTACAAGGACTTCAACTTGGATACACCTTAAGTATCCCAGGAAATATAAAAATGGTTCAAAAAATTGTGGTAATTACGTACGATGGAATATCCCTCAGCCTGAAATCAATGTCATAAGACCAGTAGCAGCAAAATGGGTGGATTCAGGTACGATGATTCTAAGTGAAATAAGTCACACAGAAAAAGAAACTTATCATAAGATATCACTTATGAAGATCCTGTAAACATGGCTACACTTGAACTGAGTTAGGAAAGAGAACAGTGTCTCACATTTAGAAAACACTCTTATGCCTGCTTAAGGGGGAAGGAGAGGTGGGGTGATGCATAAAACCAGAGTTTGATATAAGCACAGGTACCGTTCCAAAAACCAACTATGGAATAGACAAGACCTACACCTTCCTCAGTGAAAGGGACTCAAAACACCATATTTCCCACAGAGGAATATATCTGACTAGTAAGAATCTTAAAACCTATGTATTGATATGTCTCCGTAAGCGAATCAAGTGTGTCTAGACTGGCATAAACATGGCAGCGAGAATCAGCTCAAACCCACTATAAAAAGGAATTTCAAAAACAAAACAAAAAAACTGGGAAATTCTTTACAATTCCTTCAGGGTCTCTGATGAAACCTGGAATGACCCTATGTACAACGACAGCTGGATGTGGAATAAGGAGGGACACTTGGGACTGAGAGGATTGGTTAGACTGGGTGAGAAAATGCAGACCCTTTAAAGCACAAATGCCTGGCACCCATTCCATGGGTCCCAACTCTCCAGGTTGAAGGGAATATTACTAAAGCTATAACATGTACGGGAAACCTAGAGAACGGACACAATGTGAATACGAAAGGTTCTAAAACTCAACGAATAATCCCTCTCCTGGTGCTCCAGTTTTACTTTCCATCTGCTTTACTATCAACCTCCCAACTTGGAGAGACAGCTCCTTTAACCTCCTGGTTCGCCCAGGTTGCCAATTTGGCAGAGGATGAAAGGGAAGAGGGAGAACCAATGAGAGAGTAGCTGTTAGGCATTTGGACGGGCACATATTACTCTAACTTCCCAGCAGGAAGAAGAATTAACCAAAGTCTCAGCCCCCCATCGGGAACCAGCATAGGTCCTGAACCAAAATTTTGGACTTGCGGTCAGCTCAACAAAAACGAGTTGAAAAATGGAGTTCAGGGGCACAGCAATTCACAAACTGGCCGAGTAATAAAGGACAACTATCGTCCAAAAATCTGTTGAGGGAAGGCAACGAGGCGGACTTGAAAGCGAGGCAGAATAGCAGGAAACAGATTTCAAGAGGTACGTTGGAATCGCCTTTAAAGCACAGGAATGGGGCACAACTTCGACAATGATGCACTTGTCCAAAAAGGGCGTATGCATTTTCTCCTGAATATATTCAGGAGAAAACGCATACGCCCTTTTTGGCCAAGCAAGCAAGCGGGCAATGCAAATCTGCACTACAAATAAGTATCACTTCCCACCGGTCCAAAGGGACATCAACAAAATATGTAAAAACCAGAAAGGCAAGTCAGGCCCTGGAGAACAGGAAGCCTTGTTATGCTGATGGGCGGGATGTAAATTGCCAACTGCCTCTCTGGAGGAGTGCATTGTGTTCCCTAAAACAAGTAAACAACAGAGCTACAGAGCCAAGGGCACTTCCAGTCTAGGGAATATACCTTGGGAAAACTGAATATCAATAAGACAGAGACAACCCAAAATTTAGGGCTGCACTGCTTACAAGGACCTCAACTTGGGTACACCTTAAATATCGCAGGAAATATAAAAATGGTTCAAAAAATTGTGGTACTTACGTACGATGGAATATTCCTCAGCCATGAAATCAATGTCATAAGACCAGTAGCAGCAAAATGGGTGGATTCAGGTACGATGATTCTAAGTGAAATAAGTCACACAGAAAAAGAAACTTATCATAAGATATCACTTATGAAGATTCTGTAAACATGGCTACACTTGAACTGAGTTAGGAAAGAGAACAGTGTCTCACATTTAGAAAACACTCTTATGCCTGCTTAAGGGGGAAGGAGAAGTGGGGTGATGCATAAAACCAGAGTTTGATATAAGCACAGGTACCGTTCCAAAAACCAACTATGGAATATACAAGACCTACACCTTCCTCAGTGAAAGGGACTCAAAACCCCATATTTCCTGCAGAGGAATATATCTGACTAGTAAGAATCTTAAAACCTATGTATTGATATGTCTCCATAAGGGAATCAAGTGCGTCTAGACTGGCATAAACATGGCAGCGAGAATCAGCTCAAACCCACTCTAAAAAGGAATTTCAAAAACAAAACGAAAAAACAGGGAAATTCTTTACAATTCCTTCAGGGTCTCTGATGAAACCTGGAATGACGCTATCTACAACGACAGCTGGATGTGGCATAGGGCTGGACACTTGGGACTGAGAGGATTGGTTAGATTGGGTGAGCAAATGCAGACCCTTTAAAGCACAAATGCCTGGCACCCATTCCATGGGTCCCAACTCTCCAGGTTGAAGGGAATATTACTACAGTTATAACATGTACGGGAAACCTAGAGAACGGACACACTGTGAATACGAAAGGTTTCTAAAACTCAACGAATAGTCCCTCTCCTGGTGCTCCGGTTTGACTTTCCATCTGGTTTACTATCATCCTCCCAACTAGGAGAGACAGCCCCTCTAACCTCCTGGTTCGCACAGGTTGCCAATTTGGCAGAGGATGAAAGGGAAGAGGGAGAACCAATGAGAGAGTAGCTGTTAGGCATTTGGACGGGCACATATCACTGTAATTTCCCGGCAGGAAGAAGAATTAACCAAAGTCTCAGCCACCCACCGGGAACCAGTATAGGTCCTGAACCAAAATTTTGGACTTGCGGTCAGCTCACCAAAAACGAGTTGAAAAATGGAGCTCAGGGGCACAGCAATTCACAAACTGGCTGAGTAATAAAGGACAAGTATCGTCCAAAAATCTGTTGAGGGAAGGCAACGAGGCAGACTTGAAAGCGAGGCAGAATAGCAGGAAACAGATTTCAAGAGGTACGTTGGAATCGCCTTTAAAGCACAGGAAGAGGGGCACAACTTCGACAATGATGCACTTGGCCATAAAGGGCGTATGCGTTTTCTCTTGAATATATTCAGGAGAAAACGCATACGCCCATTTTCGCCAAGCAAGCAAGCGGGCAATGCAAATCTGCACTACAAAGAAGTCTCACTTCCCACCGGTCAAAAGGCACATCCACAAAATTGTGTAAAATCCAGAAAGGCAAGACAGGCCCTGGAGAACAGGGAGCCTTGTTATGCTGATGGGCGGGATGTAAATTGCCAACTGCCTCTCTGGAGGAGTGCATTGTGTTCCCTAAAACAAGTAAACAACAGAGCTACAGAGCCAAGGGCACTTCCAGTCTAGGGAATATACCTTGGGAAAACTGAAAATCAATAAGACAGAGCCACCCCATATTTAGGGCTGCACTGCTTACAAGGACCTCAACTTGGGTACACCTTAAATATCCCAGGAAATATAAAAATGGTTCAAAAAATTGTGGTACTTTCGTACGATGGAATATCCCTCCGTCATGAAATCAATGACATAAGACCTGTAGCAGCAAAATGGGTGGATCCAGGTACGATGATTCTAAGTGAAATAAGTCACACAGAAAAAGAAACATCATAAGATATCACTTATGAAGATTCTGTAAACATGGCTACACTTGAACTGAGTTAGGAAAGAGAACAGTGTCTCCCATTTAGAAAACACTCTTATGCCTGCTTAAGGGGGAAGGAGAGGTGGGGTTATGCATAAAACCAGAATTTGATATAAGCACAGGTACCGTTCCAAAAACCAACTATGGAATAGACAAGACCTATACCTTCCTCAGTGAAAGGGACTCAAAACCCCATATTTCCTGCAGAGGAATATATCTGACTAGTAAGAATCTTAAAACCTATGTATTGATATGTCTCCATAAGGGAATCAAGTGTGTCTAGACTGGCATAAACATGGCAGCGAGAATCAGCTCAAACCCACTGTAAAAAGGAATTTCAAAAACAAAACGAAAAAAATAGGAAATTCTTTACAATTCCTTCAGGGTCTCTGATGAAACCTGGAATGACCCTATCTACAACGACAGCTGGATGTGGCATAAGGCTGCACACTTGGGACTGAGAGGATTGGTGAGATTGGTTGATCACATGCAGACCCATTAAAGAACAAATGCCTGGCACCCATTCCATGGGTCCCAACTCTACAGGTTGAAGGGAATATTACTACAGTTATAACATATACGGGATACCTAGAGAACGGACACACTGTGAATACAAAAGGTTTCTAAAACTCAACGAATAGTCCCTCTCCTGGTGCTCCGGTTTGACTTTCCATGTGCTTTACTATCAACCTCCCAACTTGGAGAGACAGCCCCTTTAACTTCCTGGTTCGCACACGTTGACAATTTGGCAGAGGATGAAAGGGAAGAAGGAGAACCAATGAGAGAGTAGCTGTTAGGCATTTGGACGGGCACATATCACTGTAATTTCCCGGCAGGAAGAAGAATTAACCAAAGTCTCAGCCACCCACCGGGAACCAGTATAGGTCCTGAACCAAAATTTTGGACTTGCGGTCAGCTCACCAAAAACGAGTTGAAAAATGGAGCTCCGGGGCACAGCAATTCACAAACTGGGCGAGTAATAAAGGACAACTATCGTCCAAAAATCTGTTGAGGGAAGGCAACGAGGCGGAATTGAAAGCGAGGCAGAATAGCAGGAAACAGATTTCAAGAGGTACGCTGGAATCGCCTTTAAAGCACAGGAAGAGGGGCACAACTTCGACAATGATGCACTTGGCCAAAAAGGGCGTATGCGTTTTCTCCTGAATATATTCAGGAGAAAACGCATACGCCCTTTTTGGCCAAGCAAGCAAGCGGGCAATGCAAATCTGCACTACAAAGAAGTATCACTTCCCACCGGGCAAAAGGGACATCCAGAAAATTGTGTAAAAACCACAAAGGCAAGACAGGCCCTGGAGAACAGGGAGCCTTGTTATGCTGATGGGTGGGATGTAAATTGCCAACTGCCTCTCTGGAGGAGTGCATTGTGTTCCCTAAAACAAGTAAACAACAGAGCTACAGAGCCAAGGGCACTTCCAGTCTAGGGAATATACCTTGGGAAAACTGAAAATCAATAAGACAGAGCCACCCCAAAATTTAGGGCTGCACTGCTTACAGGGACCTCAACTTGGGTACACCTTAAATATCCCAGGAAATATAAAAATGGTTCAAAAAATTGTGGTACCTACGTACGATGGAATATCCCTCAGCCATGAAATCAATGTCATAAGACCAGTAGCAGCAAAATGGGTGGATTCAGGTACGATGATTCTAAGTGAAATAAGTCACACAGAAAAAGAAACTTATCATAAGATATCACTTATGAAGATTCTGTAAACATGGCTACACTTGAACTGAGTTAGGAAAGAGAACAGTGTCTCCCATTTAGAAAACACTCTTATGCCTGCTTAAGGGGGAAGGAGAGGTGGGGTTATGAATAAAACCAGAGTTTGATATAAGCACATGTACCGTTCCAAAAACCAACTATGGAATAGACAAGACCTACACCTTCCACAGTGAAAGGGTCTCAAAACCCCATATTTCCCGCAGAGGAATATATCTGACTAGTAAGAATCTTAAAACCTATGTATTGATATGTCTCCATAAGGGAATCAAGTGTGTCTAGACTGGCATAAACATGGCAGCGAGAATCAGCTCAAACCCACTCTAAAAAGGAATTTCGAAAACAAAACAAAAAAACTGGGAAATTCTTTACAATTCCTTCAGGGTCTCTGATGAAACCTGGAATGACCCTATCTACAACGTCAGCTGGATGTGGCATAAGGCTGCACACTTGGGACTGAGAGGATTGGTGAGATTGGTTGATCAAATGCAGACCCTTTAAAGAACAAATGCCTGGCACCCATTCCATGGGTCCCAAATCTCCAGGTTGAAGGGAATATTACTACAGTTATAACATGTACGGGATACCTAGAGAACGGACACACTGTGAATACAAAAAGTTTCTAAAACTCAACGAATAGTCCCTCTCCTGGTGCTCCGGTTTGACTTTCCATGTACTTTACTATCAACCTCCCAACTTGGAGAGACAGCCCCTTTAACTTCCTGGTTCGCACACGTTGCCAATTTGGCAGAGGATGAAAGGGAAGAGGGAGAACCAATGAGAGAGTAGCTGTTAGGCATTTGGACGGGCACATCTCGCTGTAATTTCCCGGCAGGAAGAAGAATTAACCAAATTCTCAGCCACCCACCGGGAACCAGTATAGGTCCTGAACCAAAATTTTGGAATTGTGGTCAGCTCACCAAAAACGAGTTGAAAAATGGAGCTCAGGGGCACAGCATTTCACAAACTGGCCGAGTAATAAAGGACAACTATCGTCCAAAAATCTGTTGAGGGAAGGTAACGAGGCGGACTTGAAAGCGAGGCAGAAGAGCAGGAAACAGATTTCAAGAGGTACGTTGGAATCGTCTTTAAAGCACAGGAAGAGGGGCACAACATCAAAAATGATGCACTAGGCCAAAAAGGGCGTATGCGTTATCTCCTGAATATATTCAGGAGAAAACGCATACGCCCTTTTTGGCCAAGCAAGCAAGTGGGCAATGCAAATCTGCACTACAAAGAAGTATCACTTCCCACCGGTCAAAAGGGACATCCACAAAAATGTGTAAGAACCAGAAAGGCAAGACAGGCCCTGGAGAACAGGGAGCCTTGTTATGCTGATGGGCGGCATGTAAATTGCCAACTGCCTCTCCGGATGAGTACATTGTGTTCCCTAACACAAGTAAAGAACAGAGCTAAAGAGCCAAGGGCACTTCCAGTCTAGGGAATATACCTTGGGAAAACTGAAAATCAATAAGACAGAGACACCCCAAAATTTAGGGCTGCACTGCTTACAAGGACCTCAACTTGGGTACACCTTAAATATCCCAGGAAATATAAAAATGGTTCAAAAAATTGTGTTACTTACGTACGATGGAATATCCCTCAGCCATGAAAACAATGTCATAAGACCAGTAGCAGCAAAATGGGTGGATTCAGGTACGATGATTCTAAGTGAAATAAGTCACACAGAAAAAGAAACTTATCATAAGATATCACTTATGAAGATTCTGTAAACATGGCTACACTTGAACTGAGTTAGGAAAGAGAACAGTGTCTCACATTTAGAAAACACTCTTATGCCTGCTTAAGGGGGAAGGAGAGGTGGGGTGATGCATAAAACCAGAGTTTGATATAAGCACAGGTACCATTCCAAAAACCAACTATGGAATAGACAAGACCTACACCTTCCTCAGTGAAAGGGACTCAAAACCCCATATTTCCCGCAGAGGAATATATCTGTCTAGTAAGAATCTTAAAACCTATGTATTGATATGTCTCCGTAAAGGAATCAAGTGTGTCTAGACTGGTATAAACATGGCAGCGAGAATCAGCTCAAACCCACTATAAAAAGGAATTTCAAAAACAAAACAAAAAAACTGGGAAATTCTTTACAATTCCTTCAGGGTCTCTGATAAAACCTGGAATGACCCTATCTACAATGACAGCTGGATGTGGCATAAGGAGGGACACTTGGGACTGAGACGATTGGTGAGATTGGGTGAGCAAATGCAGACCCTTTAAAGCACAAATTCCTGGCACCCATTCCTAGGGTCCAAACTCTCCAGGTTGAAGGGAATATTACTACAGCTATAACATGTACGGGAAACCTAGAGAACGGACACACTGTGAATACGAAAGGTTTCTAAAACTCAACGAATAGTCCCTCTCCTGGTGCTCCGGTTTGACTTTCCATCTGCTTTACTATCAACCTCCCAACTTGGAGAGACAGCCCCTTTAACCTCCTGGTTCACACAGGTTGCCAATTTGGCAGAGGATGAAAGGGAAGAGGGAGAACCAATGAGAGAGTAGCTGTTAGGCATTTGAACGGGCACATATCACTTTAATTTCCGTCAGGAAGAAGAATTAACCAAAGTCTCAGCCCCCCACCGGGAACCAGCATAGGTCCTGAACCAAAATTTTGGACTTGCGGTCAGCTCACCAAAAACGAGTTGAAAAATGGAGCTCAGGGGCACAGCAATTCACAAACTGGCCGAGTAATAAAGGACAACCATCGTACAAAAATCTGTTGAGCGAAGGCAACGAGGCGGACTTGAAAGCGAGGCAGCATAGCAGGAAACAGATTTCAAGAGGTACGTTGGAATCGCCTTTAAAGCCCAGGAAGAGGGGCACAACATCGACAATGATGCACTTGGCCGAAAAGGGCGTATGCGTTTTCTCCTGAATATATTCAGGAGAAAACGCATACGCCCTTTTTGGCCAAGCAAGCAAACGGGCAATGCAAATCTGGACTACAAAGAAGTATCACTTCCCAACGGTCAAAAGCGACATCCACAAAATGTGTAAAAACCAGAAAGGCAAGACAGGCCCTGGAGAACAGGGATCTTTGTTATGCTGATGGGCGGGATGTAAATTGCCAACTGCCTCTCTGGAGGAGTGCATTGTGTTCCCTAAAACAAGTAAGGAACAGAGCTACAGAGCCAAGGGCACTTCCAGTCTAGGGAATATACCTTGGGAAAACTGAAAATCAATAAGACAGAGCCACCCCAAAATTTAGGGCTGCACTGCTTACAAGGACCTCAACTTGGGTACACCTTAAATATCCCAGGAAATATAAAAATGGTTCAGAAAATTGTGGTACTTACGTACGATGGAATATCCCTCAGCCATGAAATCAATGACATAAGACCAGTAGCAGCAAAATGGGTGGATTCAGGTACGATGATTCTAAGTGAAATAAGTCACACAGAAATAGAAACTTATCATAAGATATCACTTATGAAGATCCTGTAAACATGGCTACACTTGAACTGAGTTAGGAAAGAGAACTGTGTCTCACATTTAGAAAACACTCTTATGCCTGCTGAAGGGGGAAGGAGAGGTGGGGTGATGCATAAAACCAGAGTTTGATATAAGCACAGGTACCGTTCCAAAAACCAACTATGGAATAGACAAGACCTACACCTTCCTCAGTGAAAGGGACTCAAAACCCCATATTTCCCGCAGAGGAATATATCTGACTAGTAAGAATCTTAAAACCTATGTATTGATATGTCTCCATAAGGGAATCAAGTGGGTCTAGACTGGCACAAACATGGCAGCGAGAATCAGCTCAAACCCACTATAAAAAGGAATTTCAAAAACAAAACAAAAAAACTGGGAAATTCTTTACAATTCCTTCAGGTTCTCTGATGAAACCTGGAATGACCCTATCTACAATGACAGCTGGATGTGGCATAAGGCTGCACACTTGGGACTGAGAGGATTGGTGAGATTGGGTGAGCAAATGCAGACCCTTTAAAGCAATAATGCATGGCACCCATTCCATGGGTCCCAACTCTGCAGGTTGAAGGGAATATTACTACAGTTATAACATGTACGGGAAACCTAGAGAACGGACACACTGTGAATACGAAAGGATTCTAAAACTCAACGAATAGTCCCTCTCCTGGTGCTCCGGTTTGACTTTCCATCTGCTTTACTATCAACCTCCCAACTTGGAGAGACAGCCCCTTTAACCTCCTGGTTCGCACAGGTTGCCAATTTGGCAGAGGATGAAAGGGAAGAGGGAGAACCAATGAGAGAGTAGCTGTTAGGCATTTGGACGGGCACATATCACTGTAATTTCCCGGCAGGAAGAAGAATTAACCAAAGTCTCAGACACCCACCGGGAACCAGTATAGGTCCTGAACCAAAATTTTGGACTTGCGGTCAGCTCACCAAAAACGATTTGAAAAACGGAGCTCAGGGGCACAGCAATTCACAAACTGGACGAGTAATAAAGGACAACTATCGTCCAAAAATCTGTTGAGGGAAGGCAACGAGGCGGACTTGAAAGAGAGGCAGAATAGCAGGAAACAGATTTCAAGAGGTACGTTGGAATTGCCTTTAAAGCACAGGAAGAGGGGCACAACTTCGAAAATGATGCACTTGGCCAAAAAGGGCGTATGCATTTTCTCCTGAATATATTCAGGAGAAAACGCATACGCCCTTTTTGGCCAAGCAAGCAAGCGGGCAATGCAAATCTGCACTACAAAGAAGTAGCGCTTCCCACCGGTCAAAAGGGACATCCACAAAATGTGTAAAAACCAGAAAGGCAACACAGGCCCTGGGGAACAGGGAGCCTTGTTATGCTGATGGGCGGGATGTAAATTGCCAACTGCCTCTCTGGAGAGTGCATTGTGTTCCCGAAAAACAAGTAAACAACAGAGCTACAGAGCCAAGGGCACTTCCAGTCTAGGGAATATACCTTGGGAAAACTGAAAATCAATAAGACAGAGCCACCCCAAAATTTAGGGCTGCACTGCTTACAGGGACCTCAACTTGGGTACACCTTAAATATCCCAGGAAATATAAAAATGGTTCCAAAAATTGTGGTACTTACGTACGATGGAATATCCCTAGGCCATAAAATTAATGTCATAAGACCAGTAGCAGCAAATGGGTGGATTCAGGTATGATGATTCTAAGTGAAATAAGTCACACAGAAAAAGAAACTTATCACAAGATATCACTTATGAATATCCTGTAAACATGGCTACACTTGAACTGAGTCAGGAAAGAGAACAGTGTCTCAAATTTAGAAAACACCCTTATGCTTGCTTAAGGGGGAAGGAGAGGTGGTGTGATGCATAAACCCAGAGTTTGATATAAGCACAGGTACCGTTCCAAAAACCAACTATGGAATAGACAAGACCTACACCTTCCTCAGTGAAAGGGACTCAAAACCCCATATTTCCCGCAGAGGAATATATCTGTCTAGTAAGAATCTTAAAACCTATGTATTGATATGTCTCCATAAGGGAATCAAGTGTGTCTAGACTGGCATAAACATGGCAGAGAGAATCAGCTCAAACCCACTATAAAAAGGAATTTCAAAAACAAAACAAAAAAACTTTGAAATTCTTTACAATTCCTTCAGGGTCTCTGATGAAACGTGGAATGACCCTATCTACAACGACAGCTGGATGTGGAATAAGGCTGCACACTTGGGACTGAGAGGATTGGTGAGATTGGGTGAGCAAATGCAGACCCTTTAAAGCAATAATGCATGGCACACATTCCATGGGTCCCAACTCTGCAGGTTGAAGGGAATATTACTACAGTTATAACATGTACGGGAAACCTAGAGAACGGACACACTGTGAATACGAAAGGTTTCTAAAACTCAACGAATAGTCCCTCTCCTGGTGCTCCTGTTTGACTTTCCATCTGCTTTACTATCAACCTCCCAACGTGGAGAGACAGCCCCTTTAACCTCCTGGTTCGCACAGGTTTCCAATTTGGCAGAGGATGAAAGGGAAGAGGGAGAACCAATGAGAGAGTAGATGTTAGGCATTTGGACGGGCACATATCACTGTAATTTCCCGGCAGGAAGAAGAATTAACCAAAGTCTCAGCCACCCACTGGGAACCAGTATAGGTCCTGAACCAAAATTTTGGACTTGCGGTCAGCTCACCAAAAACGAGTTGAAAAATGGAGCTCAGGGGCACAGCAATTCACAAACTGGCCTAGTAATAAAGGACAACCATCGTACAAAAATGTGTTGAGCGAAGGCAACGAGGCGGACTTGAAAGCGAGGCAGCATATCAGGAAACAGATTTCAAGAGGTACGTTGGAATCGCCTTTAAAGCACAGGAAGAGGGGCACAACATCGACAATGATGCACTTGGCCAAAAAGGGCGTATGCATTTTCTGCTGAATATATTCAGGAGAAAACGCATACGCCCTTTTTGGCCAAGCAAGCAAGCGGGCAATGCAAATCTGCACTACAAAGAAGTATCACTTCCCAACGGTCAAAAGCGACATCCACAAAATGTGTAAAAACCAGAAAGGCAAGACAGGCCCTGGAGAACAGGGAGCCTTGTTATGCTGATGGGCGGGATGTAAATTGCCAACTGTCTCTCTGGAGGATTGCATTGTGTTCCCTAAAACAAATAAAGAACAGAGCTACAGAGCCAAGGGCACTTCCAGTCTAGGGAATATTCCTTGGGAAAACTGAATATCAATAAGACAGAGCCACCCCAAAATTTAGGGCTGCACTGCTTACAAGGACCTCAACTTGGGTACACCTTAAATATCCCAGGAAATATAAAAATGGTTCAGAAAATTGTGGTACTTACGTACGATGGAATATCCCTCAGCCATGAAATCAATGTCATAAGACCAGTAGCAGCAAAATGGTTGGATTCAGGTACGATGATTCTAAGTGAAATAAGTCACACAGAAAAAGAAACTTCTCATAAGATATCACTTATGAAGATCCTGTAACATGGCTACACTTGAACTGAGTTAGGAAAGAGAACAGTGTCTCACATTTAGAAAACACTCTTATGCCTGCTTAAGGGGGAAGGAGAGATGGGGTGATGCATAAAACCAGAGTTTGATATAAGCACAGGTACCGTTCCAAAAACCAAGTATGGAATAGAAAAGACCTACACCTTCCTCAGCGAAAGGGACTCAAAACCCCATATTTCCCGCAGAGGAATATATCTGACTAGTAAGAATCTTAAAACCTATGTATTGATATGTCTCCGTAAGGGAATCAAGTGTGTCTAGACTGGCATAAACATGGCATCGAGAATCAGCTCAAACCCACTATAAAAAGGAATTTCAAAAACAGAACAAAAAAACTGTGAAATTCTTTACAATTCCTTCAGGGTCTCTGATGAAACCTGGAATGACCCTATCTACAACGACAGCTGGATGTGGCATAAGGCTGCACACTTGGGACTGAGAGGATTGGTGAGATTGGGTGAGCAAATGCAGACCCTTTAAAGCAATAATGCATGGCACACATTCCATGGGTCCCAACTCTCCAGGTTGAAGGGAATATTACTACAGTTATAACATGTACGGGAAACCTAGAGAACGGACACACTGTGAATACGTATGGTTTCTAAAATTCAACGAATAGTCCCTCTCCTGGTGCTCCGGTTTGACTTTCCATCTGCTTTACTATCAACCTCCCAACTTGGAGAGACAGCCCCTTTAACCTCCTGGTTCGCACAGGTTTCCAATTTGGCAGAGGATGAAAGGGAAGAGGGAGAACCAATGAGAGAGTAGCTGTTAGGCATTTGGACGGGCACATATCACTGTAATTTCCCGGCAGGAAGAAGAATTAACCAAAGTCTCAGCCACCCACCGGGAACCAGTATAGGTCCTGAACCAAAATTTTGGACTTGCGGTCAGCTCACCAAAAACGCATTGAAAAATGGAGCTCAGGGGCACAGCAATTCACATACTCGCCGAGTAATAAAGGACAACTATCGTCCAAAAATCTGTTGAGGGAAGGCAACGAGGCGGACTTGAAAGCGAGGCAGAATAGCAGGAAACAGATTTCAAGAGGTACGTTGGAATCGCCTTTAAAGCACAGGAACATGGGCACAACTTCGAAAATGATGCACTTGGCCAAAAAGGGTGTATGCGTTTTCTCCTGAATATATTCAGGAGAAAACGCATACGCCCTTTTTGGCCAAGCAAGCAAACGGGCAATGCAAATCTGGACTACAAAGAAGTATCACTTCCCAACGGTCAAAAGCGACATCCACAAAATGTGTAAAAACCAGAAAGGCAAGACAGGCCCTGGAGAACAGGGATCCTTGTTATGCTGATGGGCGGGATGTAAATTGCCAACTGCCTCTCTGGAGGAGTGCATTGTGTTCCCTAAAACAAGTAAACAACAGAGCTACAGAGCCAAAGGCACTTCCAGTCTAGGGAATATACCTTGGGAAAACTGAAAATCAATAAGACAGAGCCACCCCAAAATTTAGGGCTGCACTGCTTACAAGGACCTCAACTTGGGTGCACCTTAAATATCCCAGGAAATATAAAAATGGTTCAGAAAATTGTGGTACTTACGTACGATGGAATATCCCTCAGCCATGAAATCAATGACATAAGACCAGTAGCAGCAAAATGGGTGGATTCAGGTACGATGATTCTAAGTGAAATAAGT
Organism: Hyperoodon ampullatus; assembly: GCF_949752795.1. NCBI lineage: Eukaryota > Metazoa > Chordata > Mammalia > Artiodactyla > Ziphiidae > Hyperoodon > Hyperoodon ampullatus. The sequence goes on from NW_027640934.1 coordinate 697,978, forward strand.
CACACAGAAAAAGAAACTTATCATAAGATATCACTTATGGAGATCCTGTAAACATGGCTACACTTGAACTGAGTTAGGAAAGAGAACAGTGTCTCACATTTAGAAAACACTCTTATGCCTGCTTAAGGGGGAAGGAGAGGTGCGGTGATGCATAAAACCAGAGTTTGATATAAGCACAGGTACCGTTCCAAAAACCAACTATGGAATAGACAAGACCTACACCTTCCTCAGTGAAAGGGACTCAAAACCCCATATTTCCCGCAGAGGAATATATCTGACTAGTAAGAATATTAAAACATATGTATTGATATGTCTCCGTAAGGGAATCAAGTATGTCTAGACTGGCATAAACTTGGCAGCGAGAATCAGCTCAAACCCACTATAAAAAGGAATTTCAAAAAAAAAAAAAAAAACTGGGAAATTCTTTACAATTCCTTCAGGGTCTCTGATGAAACCTGGAATGACCCTATCTACAATGACAGCTGGATGTGGCATAAGGAGGGACACTTGGGACTGAGACGATTGGTGAGATTGGGTGAGCAAATGCAGACCCTTTAAAGCGCAAATGCCTGGCACCGTTTCCATAGGTCCCAACTCTCCAGGTTGAAGGGAATATTACTACAGCTATAACATGTACGGGAAACCTAGAGAACGGACACACTGTGAATACGAAAGGTTTCTAAAACTCAACGAATAGTCCCTCTCCTGGTGCTCCTGTTTGACTTTCCATCTGCTTTACTATCAACCTCCCAACTTGGAGAGACAGCCCCTTTAACCTCCTGGTTCGCACAGGTTGCCAATTTGGCAGAGGATGAAAGGGAAGAGGGAGAACCAATGAGAGAGTAGCTGTTAGGCATTTGGACGGGCACATAACACTGTAATTTCCCGGCAGGAAGAAGAATTAACCAAAGTCTCAGCCACCAACCGGGAACCAGTATAGGTCCTGAACCAAAATTTTGGACTTGCGGTCAGCTCACCAAAAACGAGTTGAAAAATGGAGCTCAGGGGCACAGCAATTCACAAACTGGCCGAGTAATAAAGGACAACTATCGTCCAAAAATCTGTTGAGGGAAGGCAACGAGGCGGACTTGAAAGCGAGGCAGAATAGCAGGAAACAGATTTCAAGAGGTACGTTGGAATCGCCTTTAAAGCACAGGAAGAGGGGCACAACTTCGACAATGATGCACTTGGCCAAAAAGGGCGTATGCGTTTTCTCCTGAATATATTCAGGAGAAAACGCATACGCCCTTTTTGGCCAAGCAAGCAAGCGGGCAATGCAAATCTGCACTACAAAGAAATATCACTTCCCAACAGTCAAAAGCGACATCCACAAAATGTGTAAAACCAGAAAGGCAAGACAGGCCCTGGAGAACAGGGAGCCTTGTTATGCTGATGGGCGGGATGTAAATTGCCAACTGTCTCTCTGGAGGAGTGCATTGTGTTCCCTAAAACAAGTAAACAACAGAGCTACAGAGCCAAGGGCACTTCCAGTCTAGGGAATATACCTTGGGAAAACTGAAAATCAATAAGACAGAGCCACCCCAAAATTTAGGGCTGCACTGCTTACAAGGACCTCAACTTGGGTACAACTTAAATATCCCAGGAAATATAAACATGGTTCAAAAAATTGTGGTACTTACGTACAATGGAATATCCCTCAGCCATGAAATCAATGTCATAAGACCAGTAGCAGCAAAATGGGTGGATTCAGATACGATGATTCTAAGTGAAATAAATCACACAGAAAAAGAAACTTATCATAAGATATCACTTATGAAGATCCTGTAAACATGGCTACACTTGAACTGAGTTAGGAAAGAGAACAGTGTCTCACATTTAGAAAACACTCTTATGCCTGCTGAAGGGGGAAGGAGAGGTGGGGTAATGCATAAAACCAGAGTTTGATATAAGCACAGGTACCGTTCCAAAAACCAACTATGGAATAGACAAGACCTACACCTTCCTCAGTGAAAGGGACTCAAAACCCCATATTTCCCGCAGAGGAATATATCTGACTAGTAAGAATCTTAAAACCCATGTATTGATATGTCTCCATAAGGGAATCAAGTGGGTCTAGACTGGCATAAACATGGCAGTGAGAATCAGCTGAAACCCACTATAAAAAGGAATTTCAAAAACAAAACAAAAAAACTGGGAAATTCTTTACAATTCCTTCAGGGTCTCTGATGAAACCTGGAATGACCCTATCTACAACGACAGCTGGATGTGGCATAAGGCTGCACACTTGGGACTGAGAGGATTGGTGAGATTGGGTGAGCAAATGCAGACCCTTTAAAGCAAAAATGCATGGCACCCATTCCATGGGTCCCAACTCTCCATGTTGAAGTGAATATTACTACAGTTATAACATGTACGGGAAACCTAGAGAACGGACACACTGTGAATACGAATGGTTTCTAAAACTCAACGAATAGTCCCTCTCCTGGTGCTCCGGTTTGACTTTCCATCTGCTTTACTATCAACCTCCCAACTTGGAGAGACAGCCCCTTTAACCTCCTGGTTCGCACAGGTTTCCAATTTGGCAGAGGATGAAAGGGAAGAGGGAGAACCAATGAGAGAGTAGCTGTTAGGCATTTGGACGGGCACATATCACTGTAATTTCCCTGCAGGAAGAAGAATTAACCAAAGTCTCAGCCACCCACCGGGAACCAGTATAGGTCCTGAACCAAAATTTTGGACTTGCGGTCAGCTCACCAAAAACGAGTTGAAAAATGGAGCTCAGGTGCACAGCAATTCACAAACTGGCCTAGTAATAAAGGACAACCATCGTACAAAAATCTGTTGAGCGAAGGCAACGAGGCGGACTTGAAAGCGAGGCAGCATAGCAGGAAACAGATTTCAAGAGGTACGTTGGAATCGCCTTTAAAGCACAGGAAGAGGGGCACAACTTCGACAATGATGCACTTGGCCAAAAAGGGCGTATGCATTTTCTGCTGAATATATTCAGGAGAAAACGCATATGCCCTTTTTGGCCAAGCAAGCAAGCGGGCAATGCAAATCTGCACTACAAAGAAGTATCACTTCCCAACGGTCAAAAGCGATATCCACAAAATGTGTAAAAACCAGAAAGGCAAGACAGGCCCTGGAGAACAGGGAGCCTTGTTATGCTGATGGGCGGGATGCAAATTGCCAACTGTCTCTCTGGAGGTTTGAATTGTGTTCCCTAAAACAAATAAAGAACAGAGCTACAGAGCCAAGGGCACTTCCAGTCTAGGGAATATTCCTTGGGAAAACTGAATATCAATAAGACAGAGCCACCCCAAAATTTAGGGCAGCACTGCTTACAAGGACCTCAACTTGGGTACAACTTAAATATCCCAGGAAATATAAAAATGGTTCAAGAAATTGTGGTACTTACGTACAATGGAATATCCCTCAGCCATGAAATCAATGTCATAAGACCAGTAGCAGCAAAATGGTTGGATTCAGGTACGATGATTCTAAGTGTAATAAGTCACACAGAAAAAGAAACTTATCATAAGATATCACTTATGAAGATCCTGTAAACATGGCTACACTTGAACTGAGTTAGGAAAGAGAACTGTGTCTCACATTTAGAAAACACTCTTATGCCTGCTTAAGGGGGAAGGAGAGGTGGGGTGATGCATAAAACCAGAGTTTGATATAAGCACAGGTACCGTTCCAAAAACCAACTATGGGATAGAAAAGACCTACACCTTCCACAGTGAAAGGGACTCAAAACCCCATATTTCCCGCAGAGGAATATATCTGACTAGTAAGAATATTAAAACATATGTATTGATATGTCTCCGTAAGGGAATCAAGTGTGTCTAGACTGGCATAAACATGGCATCGAGAATCAGCTCAAACCCACTATAAAAACGAATTTCAAAAACAAAACAAAAAAACTTTGAAATTCTTTACAATTCCTTCAGGGTCTCTGATGAAACCTGGAATGACCCTATCTACAACCACAGCTGGATGTGGCATAAGGCTGCACACTTGGGACTGAGAGGATTGGTGAGATTGGGTGAGCAAATGCAGACCCTTTAAAGCAATAATGCATGGCACCCATTCCATGGGTCCCAACTCTCCAGGTTGAAGGGAATATTACTACAGCTATAACATGTACGGGAAACCTAGAGAATGGACACACTGTGAATACGAAAGGTTTCTAAAACTCAACGAATAGTCCCTCTCCTGGTGCTCCGGTTTGACTTTCCATCTGCTTTACTATCAACCTCCCAACTTGGAGAGACAGCCCCTTTAACCTCCTGGTTCGCACAGGTTGCCAATTTGGCAGAGGATGTAAGGGAAGAGGGAAAACCAATGAGAGAGTAGCTGTTAGGCATTTGGACGGGCACATATCACTGTAATTTCCCGGCAGGAAGAAGAATTAACCAAAGTCTCAGCCACCCTCCGGGAACCAGTATAAGTCCTGAACCAAAATTTCGGACTTGCGGTCAGCTCACCAAAAACGAGTTGAAAAATGGAGCTCAGGGGCACAGCAAACCACCAAGTGGCCGAGTAGTAAAGGAAAACTATCGTCCAAAAATCTGTTGAGGGAAGGCAACGAGGCGGACTTGAAAGCCAGGCAGAGTAGCAGGAAACAGATTTCAAGAGGTACGTTGGAATCGCCTTTAAAGCACAGGATGAGGGGCACAACTTCGACAATGATGCACTTGGCCAAAAAGGGCGTATGCGTTTTCTCCTGAATATATTCAGGAGATAAAGCATACAACCTTTTTGGCCAAGCAAGCAAGCGGGCAATGCAAATCTGCACTACAAAGAAGTATCACTTCCCACCGGTCAAAAGGGACATCCACAAAATGTGTAAAAACCAGAAAGGCAAGACAGGCCCTGGAGAACAGGGAGCCTTGTTATGCTGATGGGCCGGATGTAAATTGCCAACTGTCTCTCTGGAGGAGTGCATTGTGTTCCCTAAAACAAGTAAAGAACAGAGCTACAGAGCCAAGGGCACTTCCAGTCTAGGGAATATACCTTGGGAAAACTGAAAATCAATAAGACAGAGCCACCCCAAAATTTAGGGCTGCACTGCTTACAAGGACCTCAACTTGGGTACACCTTAAATATCCCAGGAAATATAAAAATGGTTCAAAAAATTGTGGTACTTTTGTACAATGGAATATCCCTCAGCCATGAAATCAATGTCATAAGACCAGTAGCAGCAAAATGGGTTGATTCAGGTACGATGATTCTAAGTGAAATAAGTCACACAGAAAAAGAAACTTATCATAAGAAATCACTTATGAAGATCCTGTAAACATGGCTACACTTGAACTGAGTTAGGAAAGAGAACAGTGTCTCACATGTAGAAAACACTCTTATGCCTGCTTAAGGGGGAAGGAGAGGTGCGGTGATGCCTAAAACCAGAGTTTGATATAAGCACAGGTACCGTTCCAAAAACCAACTATGGAATAGACAAGACCTACACCTTCCTCAGTGAAAGGGACTCAAAACCCCATATTTCCCGCAGAGGAATATATCTGACTAGTAAGAATCTTAAAACCTATGTATTGATATGTCTCCGTAAGGGAATCAAGTGTGTCTAGACTGGCATAAACATGGCAGCGAGAATCAGCTCAAACCCACTATAAAAAGGAATTTCAAAAACAAAACAAAAAAACTGGGAAATTCTTTACAATTCCTTCAGGGTCTCTGATGAAACCTGGAATGACATTATGTACAACGACACCTGGATGAGGCATAAGGCTGGACACTTGGGACTGAGAGGATTGGTGAGATTGGGTGAGCAAATGCAGACCCTTTAAAGCAATAATGCATGGCACCCATTCCATGGGTCCCAACTCTCCAGGTTGAAGGGAATATTACTACAGCTATAACATGTACGGGAAACCTAGAGAACGGACACACTGTGAATAGGAAAGGTTTCTAAAACTCAACGAATAGTCCCTCTCCTGGTGCTCCAGTTTGACTTTCCATCTGCTTTACTATCAACCTCCCAACATGAAGATACAGCCCCTTTAACCTCCTGGTTCGCACAGGTTTCCAATTTCGCAGAGGATGAAAGGGAAGAGGGAGAACCAATGAGAGAGTAGCTGTTAGGCATTTGGACGGGCACATATCACTGTAATTTCCCGGCAGGAAGAAGAATTAACCAAAGTCTCAGCCACCCACCGGGAATCAGTATAGGTCCTGAACCAAAATTTTGACTTGCGGTCAGCTCACCAAAAACGAGTTGAAAAATGGAGCTCAGGGTCACAGCAATTCACAAACTGGCCCAGTAATAAAGGACAACTATCGTCCAAAAATCTGTTGAGGTAAGGCAACGAGGCGGACTTGAAAGCGAGGAAGAATAGCAGGAAACAGATTTCAAGAGGTACGTTGGAATCGCCTTTAAAGCACAGGATGAGGGGCACAACTTCGACAATGATGCACTTGGCCAAAAAGGGCGTATGCGTTTTCTCCTGAATATATTCAGGAGAAAACTCATACGCCCTTTTTGGCGAAGCAAGCAAGCGGGCAATGCAAATCTGCAATACAAAGAAGTATCGCTTCCCACCGGTCAAAAGGGACATCCACAAAATGTGTAAAAACCAGAAAGGCAAGACAGGCCCTGGAGAACAGGGAGCCTTGTTATGCTGATGGGCGGGATGTAAATTGCCAACTGCCTCTCTGGAGGAGTGCACTGTGTTCCCTAAAACAAGTAAACAACAGAGCTACAGAGCCAAGGGCACTTCCAGTCTAGGGAATATACCATGGGAAAACTGAAAATCAATAAGACAGAGCCACCCCAAAATTTAGGGCTGCACTGCTTACAAGGACCTCAACTTGGGTACAACTTAAATATCCCAGGAAATATAAAAATGGTTCAAAAAATTGTGGTAATTACGTACGATGAAATATCCATCAGCCATGAATTCAATGTCATAAGACCAGTAGCAGCAAAATGGGTGGATTCTGGTACGATGATTCTGAGTGAAATAAGTCACACAGAAAAAGAAACTTATCATAAGATATCACTTATGAAGATCCTGTAAACATGGCTACACTTGTACTGAGTTAGGAAAGAGAACAGTGTCTCACATGTAGAAAACACTCTTATGCCTGCTTAAGGGGGAAGGAGAGGTGGGGTGATGCATAAAACCAGAGTTTGATATAAGCACAGGTACCTTTCCAATAACCAACTATGGAATAGACAAGGCCTACACCTGCCTCAGTGAAAGGGACTAAAAACCCCATATTTCCCGCAGAGGAATATTTCTGACTAGTAAGAATCTTAAAGCCTATGTATTGATATGTCTCCATAAGGGAATCAAGTGTGTCTAGACTAGCATAAACATGGCAGCGAGAATCAGCTCAAACCCACTATAAAAAGGAATTTCAAAAACAAAACAAAAAAACTGGGAAATTCTTTACAATTCCTTCAGGGACTCTGATGAAACCTGCAATGACCTTATGTACAACGACACATGGATTAGGCATAAGGCTGGACACTTGGGACTGAGAGGATTGGTGAGATTGGGTGAGCAAATGCAGACCCTTTAAAGCAATAATGCATGGAACCCATTCCATGGGTCCCAACTCTCCAGGTTGAAGGGATTATTACTACAGCTATAACATGTACGGGAAACCTAGAGAACGGACACACTGTGAATACGAAAGGTTTCTAAAACTCAACGAATAGTCCCTCTCCTGGTGCTCCGGTTTGACTTTCCATCTGCTTTACTATCAACCTCCGAACTTGAAGATACAGCCCCTTTAACCTCCTGGTTCGCACAGGTTTCCAATTTCGCAGAGGATGAAAGGGAAGAGGGAGAACCAATGAGAGAGTAGCTGTTAGGCATTTGGACGGGCACATATCACTGTAATTTCCCGGCAGGAAGAAGAATTAACCAAAGTCTCAGCCACCCACCGGGAACCAGTATAGGTCCTGAACCAAAATTTTGACTTGCGGTCAGCTCACCAAAAACGAGTTGAAAAATGGAGCTCAGGGTCACAGCAATTCACAAACTGGCCCAGTAATAAAGGACAACTATCCTCCAAAAATCTGTTGAGGTAAGGCAACGAGGCGGACTTGAAAGCGAGGCAGAATAGCAGGAAACAGATTTCAAGAGGTACGTTGGAATCGCCTTTAAAGCACAGGATGAGGGGCACAACTTCGACAATGATGCACTTGGCCAAAAAGGGCGTATGCGTTTTCTCCTGAATATATTCAGGAGAAAACGCATACGCCCTTTTTGGCCAAGAAAGCAAGCGGGCAATGCAAATCTGCACTAAAAAGAAGTATCACTTCCCACCGGTCAAAAGGGACATCCACAAAATGTGTAAAAACCAGAAAGGCAAGACAGGCCCTGGAGAACAGGGAGCCTTGTTATGCTGATGGGCGGGATGTAAATTGCCAACTGCCTCTCTGGAGGAGTGCATTGTGTTCCCTAAAACAAGTAAACAACAGAGCTACAGAGCCAAGGGCACTTCCAGTCTAGGGAATATACCATGGGAAAACTGAAAATGAATAAGACAGAGCCACCCCAAAATTTAGGGCTGCACTGCTTACAAGGACCTCAACTTGGGTACAACTTAAATATCCCAGGAAATATAAAAATGGTTCAAAAAATTGTGGTACTTACGTACGATGAAATATCCATCAGCCATGAAATCAATGTCATAAGACCAGTAGCAGCAAAATGGGTGGATTCAGGTACGATGATTCTGAGTGAAATAAGTCACACAGAAAAAGAAACTTATCATAAGATATCACTTATGAAGATTCTGTAAACATGGCTACACTTGTACTGAGTTAGGAAAGAGAACAGTGTCTCACATGTAGAAAACACTCTTATGCCTGCTTAAGGGGGAAGGAGAGGTGGGGTGATGCATAAAAACAGAGTTTGATATAAGCACAGTTACCGTTCCAAAAACCAACTATGGAATAGACAAGACCTACACCTTCCTCAGTGAAAGGGACTCAAAACCCCATATTTCCCACAGTGGAATATATCTGACTAGTAAAAATCTTGAAACCTATGTATTGATATGTCTCCGTAAGGGAATCAAGTCTGTCTAGACTGGCATAAACTTGACAGCGAGAATCATCTCAAACCCACTGTAAAAAGGTATTTCAAAAACAAAACAAAAAAACTGGGAAATTCTTTACAATTCCTTCAGGGTCTCTGATGAAACCTGGAATGACCCTATCTACAACGAGAGATGGATGTGGCATAAGGCTGGACACTTGGGACTGAGAGGATTGGTGAGATTGGGTGAGCAAATGCAGACCCTTTAAAGCAAAAATGCATGGCACCCATTCCATGGGTCCCAACTCTCCAAGTTGAAGGGAATATTACTACAGCTATAACATGTACGGGAAACCTAGAGAACGGACACACTGTGAATACGAAAGGTTTCTAAAACTCAACGAATAGTCCCTCTCCTGGTGCTCTGGTTTGACTATCCATCTGCTTTACTATCAACCTCCCAGCTTGGAGAGACAGCCCCTTTAACCTCCTGGTTCGTACAGGTTGCCAATTTGGCAGAGGATGAAAGGGAAGAGGGAGAACTAATGAGAGAGTAGCTGTTAGGCATTTGGACGGGCACATATCACTGTAATTTCCCGGCAGGAAGAAGAATTAACCAATGTCTCAGCACCCCACCGGGAACCAGTATAGGTCCTGAACCATAATTTTGACTTGCGGTCAGCTCACCAAAAACGAGTTGAAAAATGGAGCTCAGGGTCACAGCAAATCAAAAACTGGCCGAGTAATAAAGGACAACTATCGTCCAAAAATCTGTTGAGGGAAGGCAACGAGGCGGACTTCAAAGCGAGGCAGAAGAGCAGGAAACAGATTTCAAGAGGTACGTTGGAATCGCCTTTAAAGCACAGGAAGAGGGGCACAACTTCGACAATGATGCACTTGGCCAAAAAGGGCGTATGCGTTTTCTCCTGAATATATTCAGGAGAAAACGCATACGCCCTTTTTGGCCAAGCAAGCAAGCGGGCAATGCAAATCTGCACTACAAAGAAGTATCGCTTCCCACCGGTCAAAAGGGACATCCACAAAATGTGTAAAAACCAGAAAGGCAAGACAGGCCCTGGAGAACAGGGATCCTTGTTATGCTGATGGGCGGGATGTAAATTGCCAACTGCCTCTCTGTAGGAGTGCACTGTGTTCCCTAAAACAAGTAAACAACAGAGATACAGAGCCAAGGGCACTTCCAATCTAGGGAGTATACCTTGGGAAAACGGAAAATCAATAAGACAGAGCCACCCCGAAATTTAGGGCTGCACTGCTTACAAGGACCTCAACTTGGGTACACCTTAAATATCCCAGGAAATATAAAAATGGTTCAAAAAATTGTGGTACTTACGTACGATGGAATATCCCTCAGCCATGAAATCAATGTCATAAGACCAGTAGCAGCAAAATGGGTGGATTCAGGTACGATGATTCTAAGTGAAATAAGTCACACAGAAAAAGAAACTTATCATAAGATATCACTTATGAAGATCCTGTAAACATGGCTACACTTGAACTGAGTTAGGAAAGAGAACAGTGTTTCACATTTAGAAAACACTCTTATGCCTGCTTAAGGGGGAAGGAGAGGTGGGGTGATGCATAAAACCAGAGTTTGATATAAGCACAGGTACCGTTCCAATAACCAACTATGGAATAGACAAGGCCTACACCTTCCTCAGTGAAAGGGACTCAAAACCCCATATTTCCCGCAGAGGAATATTTCTGACTAGTAAGAATCTTAAAACCTATGTATTGATATGTCTCCGTAAGGGAATCAAGTGTGTCTAGACTGGCATAAACATGGCAGCGAGAATCAGCTCAAACCCACTATGAAAAGGAATTTCAAAAACAAAACAAAAAAACTAGGAAATTCTTTACAATTCCTTCAGGGTCACTGATGAAACCTAGAATGACCTTATGTACAACGACAGCTGGATGTGGCATAAGGCTGGACACTTGGGACTGAGAGGATTGGTGAGATTGGGTGAGCAAATGCAGACCCTTTAAAGCAATAATGCATGGCACCCATTCCATGGGTCCCAACTCTCCAGGTTGAAGGGAATATTACTACAGCTATAACATGTACGGGAATCCTAGAGAACGGACACACTGTGAATACGAAAGGTTTCTAAAACTCAACGAATAGTCCCTCTCCTGGTGCTCCGGTTTGACATTCCATCTGCTTTACTATCAACCTCCCAACTTGGAGAGACAGCCCCTTTAACATCCTGGTTCGCACAGGTTTCCAATTTGGCAGAGGATGAAAGGGAAGAGGGAGAACCAATGAGAGAGTAGCTGTTAGGCATTTGGACGGGCACATATCACTGTAATTTCCCGGCAGGAAGAAGAATTAACCAAAGTCTCAGCCACCCACCGGGAACCAGTATAGGTCCTGAACCAAAATTTTGACTTGCGGTCAGCTCACCAAAAACGAGTTGAAAAATGGAGCTCAGGGTCACAGCAATTCACAAACTGGCCGAGTAATAAAGGACAACTATCGTCCAAAAATCTGTTGAGGGAAGGCAACGAGGCAGACTTGAAAGCGAGGCAGAATAGCAGGAAACAGATTTCAAGAGGTACGTTGGAATCGCCTTTAAAGCACAGGAAGAGGGGCACAACTTCGACAATGATGCACTTGGCAAAAAAGGGCATATGCGTTTTCGCCTGAATATATTCAGGAGAAAACGCATACACCCTTTTTGGCCAAGCAAGCAAGCGGGCAATGCAAATCTGCACTACAAAGAAGTATCACTTCCCACCGGTCAAAAGGAACATCCACAAAATGTGTAAAAACCAGAAAGGCAAGACAGGCCCTGGAGAACAGGGAGCCTTGTTATGCTGATGGGCGGGATGTAAATTGCCAACTGCCTCTCTGGAGGAGTATATTGTGTTCCCTAAAACAAGTAAAGAACAGAGCTACAGAGCCAAGGGCACTTCCAGTCTAGGGAATATACCTTGGGAAAACTGAAAATCAATAAGACAGAGCCACCCCAAAATTTAGGGCTGCACTGCTTACAAGGACCTCAACTTGGGTACACCTTAAATAACCCAGGAAATATAAAAATGGTTCAAAAATTGTGGTACTTACGTATGATGGAATATCCCTCAGCCATGAAATCAATGTCATAAGACCAGTAGCAGCAAAATGGGTGGATTCAGGTACGATGATTCTAAGTGAAATAAGTCACACAAAAAAAGAAACTTATCATAAGATATCACTTATGAAGATCCTGTAAACATGGCTACACTTGAACTGAGTTAGGAAAGAGAACAGTGTCTCACATTTAGAAAACACTCTTATACCTGCTTAAGGGGGAAGGAGAGGTGGGGTGATGCATAAAACCAGAGTTTGATATAAGCACAGGTACCGTTCCAAAAAACAACTATGGAATAGACAAGACCTACACCTTCCTCAGTGAAAGGGACTCAAAACCCCATATTTCCCGCAGAGGAATATATCTGACTCGTAAGAATCTTAAAACCTATGTATTGATATGTCTCCGTAAGGGAATCAAGTGTGTCTAGACTGGCATAAAAATGGCAGCGAGAATCAGCTCAAACCCACTATTAAAAGGAATTTCAAAAACAAAACAAAAAAACTGGGAAATTCTTTACAATTCCTTCAGGGTCTCTGATGAAACCTGGAATGACACTATCTACAATGACAGCTGGATGTGGCATAAGGAGGGCCACTTGGGACTGAGAGGATTGGTGAGATTGGTTGAGCAAATGCAGACCCTTTAAAGCACAAATACCTGGCACCCATTCCACGGGTCCCATCTCTCCAGGTTGAAGGGAATATTACTACAGCTATAACATGTACGGGAAACCTAGAGAACGCACACACTGTGAATATGAAAGGTTTCTAAAACTAAACGAATAGCCCCTCTCCTGGTGCTCCGGTTTGACTTTCCATCTGCTTTACTATCTACCTCCCTACTTGGAGAGACAGCCCCTTTAACCTCCTGGTTTGCACAGGTTGCCAATTTGGCAGAGGATGAAAGGGAAGAGGGAGAACCAGTGAGAGAGTAGCTGTTAGGCATTTGGACGGGCACATATCACTCTAATTTCCGGGCAAGAAGAAGAATTAACCAAAGTCTCAGCCACCCACCGGGAACCAGTATAGGTACTGAACCAAAATTTTGGACTTGCGGTCAGCTCACCAAAAACGAGTTGAAAAATGGAGCTCAGGGGCACAGCAATTCACAAACTGGCCGAGTAATAAAGGACAACTATCGTCCAAAAATCTGTTGAGGGAAGGCAACGAGGCGGACTTGAAAGCGAGGAAGAATAGCAGGAAACAGATTTCAAGAGGTACGTTGGAATCGCCTTTAAAGCACAGGAAGAGGGACACAACTTCGACAATGATGCACTTGGCCAAAAAGGGCGTATGAGTTTTCTCCTGAATATATTCAGGAGAAAATGCATACACCCTTTTTGGCCAAGCAAGCAAGCGGGCAATGCGAATCTGCACTACAAAGAAGTATAACTTCCCACCGGTCAAAAGGGTCATCCACAATATGTGTAAAAACCAGAAAGGCAAGATAGGCCCTGGAGAACAGGGAGCCTTGTTATGCGGATGGGAGGGATGTAAATTGCCAACTGCCTCTCTGGAGGAGTGCATTCTGTTCCCTAAAACAAGTAAAGAACAGAGCATCAGAGCCAAGGGCACTTCCAGTCTAGGGAATATTCCTTGGGAAAACTGAAAATCAATAAGACAGAGCCACACCAAAATTTAGGGCTGCACTGCTTACAAGGACCTCAACTTGGTTACACCTTAAATATCCCAGGAAATATAAAAATGGTTCAAAAAATTGTGGTTCTTACGTACGATGGAATATCCCTCAGCCATGAAATGAATGTCATAAAACCAGTAGCAGCAAAATGGGTGGATTCAGGTACGATGATTCTAAGTGAAATAAGTCACACAGAAAAAGAAACTTATCATAAGATATCACTTATGAAGATCCTGTAAACATGGCTACACTTGAACTGAGTTAGGAAAGAGAACAGTGTCTCACATTTAGAAAACACTCTTCTGCCTGCTTAAGGGGACAGAAGAGGTGGGGTGATGCATAAAACCAGAGTTTGATATAACAACATGTACCGTTCCAAAAACCAACTATGGAATAGACAAGACCTACACCTTCCTCAGTGAAAGGGACTCAAAACCCCATATTTCCCGAAGAGGAATATATCTGACTAGTAAGAATCTTAAAACCTATGTATTGATATGTCTCCGTAAGGGAATCAAGTGTGTCTAGACTGGCATAAACATGGCAGCGAGAATCAGCTCAAACCCACTATAATAAGGAATTTGAAAAACAAAACATAAAACTGGGAAATTCTTTACAATTCCTTCAGGGTCTCTGATGAAACCCGGAATGACACTATCTACAACGACAGCTGGATGTGGCATAAGGCTGGACACTTGGGACTGAGAGGATTGGTGAGATTGGGTGAGCAAATGCAGACCCTTTAAAGCACAAATGCCTGGCACCCATTCCATGGTTCCCAACTCTCCAAGTTGAAGGGAATATTACTACAGCTATAACATGTACGGGAAACCTAGAAAACGTACACACTGTGAATATGAAAGGTTTCTAAAACTCAACGAATAGTCCCTCTCCTGGAGCCCCGGTTTTACTTTCCATCTGCTTTACTATCAACCTCCCAACTTGGAGAGACAGCCCCTTTAACCTCTTGGTTCGCACAGGTTGCCAATTTGGCAGAGGATGAAAGGGAAGAGGGAGAACCAATGAGAGAGTAGCTGTTAGGCATTTGGACGGGCACATATCACTGTAATTTCCCGGCAGGAAGAAGAATTAACCAAAGTCTCAGCCACCCACCGGGAACCAGTATAGGTCCTGAACCAAAATTTTGGACTTGCGGTCAGCTCACCAAAAACGAGTTGAAAAATGGAGCTCAGGGGCACAGCAATTCACAAACTGGCCGAGTAATAAAGGACAACTATCGTCCCAAAATCTGTTGAGGGAAGGCAACGAGGCGGACTGGAAAGCGAGGCAGAATAGCAGGAAACAGATTTCAAGAGGTACGTTGGAATCGCCTTTAAAGCACAGGAAGAGGGGCACAACTTCGACAATGATGCACTTGGCCAAAAAGGGATTATGTGTTTTCTCCTGAATATATTCAGGAGAAAACGCATACGCCCTTTTTGGCCAAGCAAGCAAGCGGGCAATGCAAATCTGCACTACAAAGAAGTATCACTTCCCACCGGTCAAAAGGGACATCTACAAAATGTGTAAGAACCAGAAAGGCAAGACAGGCCCTGGAGAACAGGGAGCCTTGTTATGCTGATGGGCGGGATGTAATTTGCCAACTGCCTCTCTGGAGGAGTGCATTGTGTTCCCTAAAACAAGTAAAGAACAGAGCTACAGAGCCAAGGGCACTACCAGTCTAGGGAATATACCTTGGGAAAACTGAAAATCAACAAGACAGAGCCACCCAAAAATTTAGAGCTGCACTGCATACAAGGACCTCAACTTGGATACACCTTAAGTATCCCAGAAAATATAAACATGGTTCAAAATATTGTGGTACTTACGTACGATGGAATATCCCTCAGCCATGAAATCAATGTCATAAGACCAGTAGCAGCAAAATGGGTGGATTCAGGTACGATGATTCTAAGTGAAATAAGTCACACAGAAAAAGAAACTTATCATAAGATATCACTTATGAAGATCCTGTAAACATGGCTACACTTGAACTGAGTTAGGAAAGAGAACAGTGTCTCACATTTAGAAAACACTCTTATACCTGCTTAAGGGGGAAGGAGAGGTGGGGTGATGCATAAAACCAGAGTTTGATATAAGCACAGGTACCGTTCCAAAAACCAACTATGGAATAGGCAAGACCTACACCTTCCTAACTGAAAGGGACTCAAAACCCCATATTTCCCACAGAGGAATATATCTGACTAGTAAGAATCTTAAAACCTATGTATTGATATCTCTCCGTAAGGGAATCAAGTGTGTCTAGACTGACATAAACATGGCAGCGAGAATCAGCTCAAACACACTATAAAATGGAATTTCAAAAACAAAACAAAAAAACTGGGAAATTCTTTACAATTCCTTCAGGGTCTCTGATGAAAGCTGGAATGACCCTATCTACAACGACAGCTGGATGTGGCATAAGGCTGGACACTTGGGACTGAGAGGATTGGTGAGATTGGGTGAGGAAATGCAGACCCTTTAAAGCAATAATGCATGGCACCCATTCCATGGGTCCCAACTCTCCAGGTTGAAGGGAATATTACTACAGTTATAACATGTTCAGGAAACCTAGAGAACGGACACACTGTGAATACGAAAGGTTTCTAAAACTCAACGAATAGACCCTCCCCTGGTGCTCCGGTTTGACTTTCCATCTGCTTTTCTATCAATCTCCCAACTTGGAGATACAGCCCCTTTAACCTCCTGGTTCACAAAGGTTTCCAATTTGGCAGAGGATGAAAGGGAAGAGGGAGAACCAATGAGAGAGTAGCTGTTAGACATTTGGATGGGCACATATCACTCTAACTTCCCGGCAGGAAGAAGAATTAAACAAAGTCTCAGACACCCACAGGGAACCAGTATAGGTCCTGAACCAAAATTTTGGACTTGCGGTCACCTCACAAAAAACGAGTTAAAAATGGAGCTCAGGGGCACAGCAATTCACAAACTGGCCGAGTAATAAAGTACAACTATCGTCCAAAAATCTGTTGAGGGAAGGCAACGAGGCGGACTTGAAAGTGAGGCAGAATAGCAGGAAACAGATTTCAAGAGGTACGTTGGAATCGCCTTTAAAGCACAGGAAGAGGGGCACAACTTCGACAATGATGCACTTGGCCAAAAAGGGCGTATGCGTTTTCTCCTGAATATATTCAGGAGAAAACGCATACGCCCTTTTTGACCTAGAAAGCAAGCGGGCAATACAAATCTGCAATACAAAGAAGTATCACTTCCCGCCGGTCAAAAGGGACATCCACAAAATGTGTAAAAACCAGAAAGGCAAGACAGGCCCTGCAGAACAGGGAGCCTTGTTATGCTGATGGGCGTGATGTAAATTGCCAACTGCCTCTCTGGAGGAGTGAATTGTGTTCCCTAAAACAAGTAAAGAACAGAGCTACAGAGCCAAGGGCACTTCCAGTCTAGGGAATATACCTTGGGAAAACTGAAAATCAATAACACAGAGCCGCCCGAAAATTTAGGGCTGCACTGCTTACAAGGACCTCAACTTGGGTACACCTTAAATATCCCAGGAAATATAAAAATGGTTCAAAAAATTGTGGTATTTACGTACGATAGAATATCCCTCAGGCATGAAATCAATGTGATAAGACCAGTAGCAGCAAAATGGGTGGATTCAGGTACGATGATTCTAAGTGAAATAAGTCACACAGAAAAAGAAACTTATCATAAGATATCACTTATGAAGATCCTGTAAACATGGCTACACTTGAACTGAGTTAGGAAAGAGAACAGAGTCTCACTTTTAGAAAACACTCTTATGCCTGCTTAAGGGGGAAGGAGAGGTGGGGTGATGCATAAAACCAGAGTTTGATATAAGCACAGGTACCGTTCCAAAAACCAACTATGGAATAGACAAGACCTACACCGTCCTCAGTGAAAGGGACTCAAAACCCCATATTTCCCGCAGAGGAATATATCTGACTAGTAAGAATCTTAAAACCTATGTATTGATATGTCTCCGTAAGGGAATCAAGTGTGTCTAGACTGGCATAAACATGGCAGCGAGAATCAGCTCAAACCCACTATAAAAAGGAATTTCAAAACAAAACAAATAAACTGGGAAATTCTTTACAATTCCTTCAGGGTCTCTGATGAAACCTGGAATTACCCTCTCTACAACGACAGCTGGATGTGGCATAAGGCTGGACACTTGGGACTGAGACGATTGGTGAGATTGGGTGAGCAAATGAAGACCCTTTAAAGCAATAATGCATGGCACCCATTCCATGGGTCCGAACTCTCCAGGTTGAAGGGAATATTACTACAGCTATAACATGTGCGGGAAACATAGAGAACGGACACACTGTGAATACGAAAGGTTTCTAAAACTCAACGAATAGTCCCTCTCCTGGTGCTCCGGTTTGACTTTCCATCTGCTTTACTATCAACCTCCCAACTGGAGAGACAGCCCCTTTAACCTCTTGGTTCGCACAGGTTGCCAATTTGGCAGAGGATGAAAGGGAAGAGGGAGAACCAATGAGAGAGTACCTGTTAGGCATTTGGACGGGCACATATCACTGTAATTTCCCGGCAGGAAGAAGAATTAACCAAAGTCTCAGCCACCCACCGGGAACCAGTATAGGTCCTGAACCAAAATTTTGGACTTGCGGTCAGCTCACCAAAAACGAGTTGAAAAATGGAGCTCAGGGGCACAACAATTCACAAACTGGCCGAGTAATAAAGGACAACTATCGTTCCAAAATCTGTTGAGGGAAGGCAACGAGGCGGACTTGAAAGCGAGGGAGAATAGCAGGAAACAGATTTCAAGAGGTACGTTGGAATCGCCTTTACAGCACAGGAAAAGGGGCACATCTTCGACAATGATGCACTTGGCCAAAAAGGGTTTATGCGTTTTCTCCTGAATATATTCAGGAGAAAACGCATACGCCCTTTTTGGCCAAGCAAGCAAGCGGGCAATGCAAATCTGCACTACAAAGAAGTATCACTTCCCACCGGTCAAAAGGGACATCTACAAATGTGTAAGAACCAGAAAGGCAAGACAGGCCCTGGAGAACAGGGAGCCTTGTTATGCTGATGGGCGGGATGTAATTTGCCAACTGCCTCTCTGGAGGTGTGCATTGTGTTCCCTAAAACAAGTAAAGAACAGAGCTACAGAGCCAAGGGCATTACCAGTCTAGGGAATATACCTTGGGAAAACTGAAAATCAATAAGACAGAGCCACCCAAAAATTTAGGGCTGCGCTGCATACAAGGACCTCAACTTGGATACACCTTAAGTATCCCAGAAAATATAAACATGGTTCAAAATATTGTGGTACATACGTACGATGGAATATCCCTCAGCCATGAAATCAATGTCATAAGACCAGTAGCAGCAAAATGGGTGGATTCAGGTACGATGATTCTAAGTGAAATAAGTCACACAGAAAAAGAAACTTATCATAAGATATCACTTATGAAGATCCTGTAAACATGGCTACACTTGAACTGAGTTAGGAAAGAAAACAGTGTCTCACATTTAGAAAACACTCTTATACCTTCTTAAGGGGGAAGGAGAGGTGGGGTGATGCATAAAAGCAGAGTTTGATATAAGCACAGGTACCGTTCCAAAAACCAACTATGGAATAGGCAAGACCTACACCTTCCTAAGTGAAAGGGACTCAAAACCCCATATTTCCCACAGAGGAATATATCTGACTAGTAAGAATCTTAAAACCTATGTATTGATATCTCTCCGTAAGGGAATCAAGTGTGTCTAGACTGACATAAACATGGCAGCGAGAATCAGCTCAAACACACTATAAAATGGAATTTCAAAAACAAAACAAAAAAACTGGGAAATTCTTTACAATTCCTTCAGGGTCTCTGATGAAAGCTGGAATGACCCTATCTACAACGACAGCTGGATGTGGCATAAGGCTGGACACTTGGGACTGAGAGGATTGGTGAGATTGGGTGAGGAAATGCAGACCCTTTAAAGCAATAATGCATGGCACCCATTCCATGGGTCCCAACTCTCCAGGTTGAAGGGAATATTACTACAGTTATAACATGTACAGGAAACCTAGAGTACGGACACACAGTGAATACGAAAGGTTTCTAAAACTCAACGAATAGACCCTCCCCTGGTGCTCCGGTTTGACTTTCCATCTGCTTTACTATCAATCTCCCAACATGGAGAGACAGCCCCTTTAACCTCCTGGTTCACACAGGTTTCCAATTTGGCAGAGGATGAAAGGGAAGAGGGAGAACCAATGAGAGAGTAGCTGTTAGACATTTGGATGGGCACATATCACTCTAACTTCCCGGCAGGAAGAAGAATTAACCAAAGTCTCAGACACCCACAGGGAACCAGTATAGGTCCTGAACCAAAATTTTGGACTTGAGGTCACCTCACCAAAAACGAGTTAAAATGGATCTCAGGGGCACAGCAATTCACAAACTGGCCGAGTAATAAAGGACAACTATCGTCCAAAAATCTGTTGAGGGAAGGCAACGAGGCGGACTTGAAAGTGAGGCAGAATAGCAGGAAACAGATTTCAACAGGTACGTTGGAATCGCCTTTAAAGCACAGGAAGAGGGGCACAACTTCGACAATGATGCACTTGGCCAAAAAGGGCGTATGCGTTTTCTCCTGAATATATTCAGGAGAAAACGCATACGCCCTTTTTGACCTAGCAAGCAAAGGGCAATACAAATCTGCAATACAAAGAAGTATCACTTCCCAAGGGTCAAAAGGGACATCCACAAAATGTGTAAAAACCAGAAAGGCAAGACAGGCCCTGGAGAACAGGGAGCCTTGTTATGCTGATGGGCGTGATGTAAATTGCCAACTGCCTCTCTGGAGGAGTGCATTGTGTTCCCTAAAACAAGTAAAGAACAGAGCTACAGAGCCAAGGGCACTTCCAGTCTAGGGAATATACCTTGGGAAAACTGAAAATCAATAACACAGAGCCACCCCAAAATTTAGGGCTGCACTGCTTACAAGGACCTCAACTTGGGTACACCTTAAATATCCCAGGAAATATAAAAATGGTTCAAAAAATTGTGGTACTTACGTACGATGGAATATCCCTCAGCCATGAAATCAATGTCATAAGACCAGTAGCAGCAAAATGGGTGGATTCAGGTACGATGATTCTAAATGAAATAAGTCACACAGAAAAAGAAACTTATCATAAGATATCACTTATGAAGATCCTGTAAACATGGCTACACTTGAACTGAGTTAGGAAAGAGAACAGTGTCTCACATTAAGAAAACACTCTTATGCCTGCTTAAGGGGGAAGGAGAGGTGGGGTGATGCATAAAACCAGAGTTTGATATAAGCACAGGTACCATTCCAAAAACCAACTATGGAATAGACAAGACCTACACAGTCCTCAGTGAAAGGGACTCAAAACCCCATATTTCCCGCAGAGGAATATATCTGACTAGTAAGAATCTTAAAACCTATGTATAGATATGTCTCCGTAAGGGAATCAAGAGTGTCTAGACTGGCATAAACATGGCAGCGAGAATCAGCTCAAACCCACTATAAAAAGGAATTTCAAAAACAAAACAAAAAAACTGGGAAATTCTTTACAAATCCTTCAGGGTCTCTGATGAAACCTGGAAAGACCCTATCTACAACGACAGCTGGATGTGGCATAAGGCTGGACACTTGGGACTGAGAGGAATGGTGAGATTGAGTTAGCAAATGCAGACCCTTTAAAGCAATAATGCATGGCACCCATTCCATGGGTCCCAACTCTCCAGGTTGAAGGGAATATTACTACAGTTATAACATGTACGGGAAACCTAGAGAACGGACACCCTGTGAATACGAAAGGTTTCTAAAACTCAACGAATTGTCCCTCTCCTGGTGCTCCGGTTTGACTTTCCATCTTCTTTACTATCAATCTCCCAACTTGGAGAGGCAGCACCTTTAACCTCCTGGTTCGCACAGGTTTCCAATTTGGCAGAGGATGAAAGGGAAGAGGGAGAACCAATGAGAGAGTAGCTGTTAGGCATTTGGACGGGCACATATCACTCTAACTTCCCGGCAGGAAGAAGAATTAACCAAAGTCTCAGGCCCCCACCGGGAACCAGCATATTTCCTGAACCAAAATTTTGGACTTGCGGTCAGCTCACAAAAAAAAGAGTTGAAAAATGGAGCTCAGGGGCAGAGCAATTCACAAACTGGCCGAGTAATAAAGGACAAGTGTCGTCCAAAAATCTGTTAACGGAAGGCAACGAGGCGGACTTGAAAGCGAGGCAGAATAGCAGGAAACAGATTTCAAGAGGTACGTTGGATTCGCCTTTAAAGCACAGGAAGAGGGGCACAAGTTCGACAATGATGCACTTGGCCAAAAAGGGCATATGCGTTTTCTCCTGAATATATCCAGGAGAAAACGCATACGTCCTTTTTGGCCAAGCAAGCAAGCGGGCAATGCAAATCTGCACTACAAAGAAGTATCACTTCCCACCGGTCAAAAGGGATATCCACAAAATGTATAAAAACCAGAGAGGCAAGACAGGCCCTGGAGAACAGGGAGCCTTGTTATGCTGATGGGCGGGATGTAAATTGCCAACTGCCTCTCTGGAGGAGTGCAATGTGTTCCCTAAAACAAGTAAACAACAGAGCTACAGAGACAAGGGCATTTCCAGTCTATGGAATATACCTTGGGAAAACAGAAAATCAATAAGACAGAGCCACCCCATAATTTAGGGCTGCACTGCTTACAAGGACCTCAACTTGGGCACACCTTAAATATCCCAGGAAATATAAAAATGGTTCAAAAAATTGTGGTACTTACGTACGATGGAATATCCCTCAGCCATGAAATCAATGTCATAAGACAAGTAGCAACAAAATGGGTGGATTCAGGTACGATGATTCTAAGTGAAATAAGTCACACAGAAAAAGAAACTTATCATAAGATATCACTTATGAAGATCCTGTAAACATGGCTACACTTGAACTGAGTTAGGAAAGAGAACAGTGTCTCACATTTAGAAAACACTCTTATGCCTGCTTAAGGGGGAAGGAGAGGTGGGGTGATGCATAAAACCAGAGTTTGATATAAGCACAGGTACCGTTCCAAAAACCAACTATGGAATAGACAAGACCTACACCTTCCTCAGTGAAAGGGACTCAAAACCCCATATTTCCCGCAGAGGAATATATCTGAGTAGTAAGAATCTTAAAACCTATGTATTCATATGTCTCCGTAAGGGAATCAAGTGTGTCTGGACTGGTATAAACATGGCATCGAGAATCAGCTCAAACCCACTATAAAAAGGAATTTCAAAAACAAAACAAAAAAACTGGGAAATTCTTTACAATTCCTTCAGGGTCTCTGATGAAACCTGGAATGACCCTATCTACAATGAGAGCTGGATGTGGCATAAGGCTGGACACTTGGGACTGAGACGATTGTTGAGATAGGGTGAGCAAATGCAGACCCTTTGAAGCACAAATGCCTGTCACCCTTTCAATGGGTCCCAACTCTCCAGGTTGAAGGGAGTATTACTACAGCTATAACATGTACGGGAAACCTAGAGAACGGACACACTGTGAATACGAAAGGTTTCTAAAACTCAACGAATAGTCCCTCTCCTGGTGCTCCAGTTCGACTTTCCATCTGTTTTACTATAAATATCCCAACTTGGAGACACAGCCCCTTTAACCTCCTGGTTCACACAGGTTGCCAATTTGGCAGAGGATTAAAGGGAAGAGGGAGAACCAATGAGAGAGTAGCTGTTAGGCATTTGGACGGGCACATATCACTGTAATTTCCCGGCAGGAAGAAGAATTAACCAAAGTCTCAGCCACCCACCGGGAACCAGTATAGGTCCTGGACCAAAATTTTGGACTTGCGGTCAGCTCACCAAAAACGAGTTGAAAAATGGAGCTCAGGGGCCCAGCAATTCACAAACTGGCCGAGTAATAAAGGACAACTATCGTCCAAAAATCTGTTGAGGGAAGGCAACGAGGCGGACTTCAATGTGAGGCAGAATAGCAGGAAACAGATTTCAAGAGGTACGTTGGAATCGCCTTTAAAGGACAGGAAGAGGGGCACAACTTCGACAATGATGCACTTGGCCAAAAAGGGCGTATGCGTTTTCTCCTGAATATATTCAGGAGAAAACGCATACGCCCTTTTTGGCCAAGCAAGCAAGCGGGCAATGCAAATCTGCACTACAAAGAAGTATCACTTCCCACCGGTCAAAAGGGACATCCACAAAATGTGTAAAAACCAGAAAGGCAAGACAGGCCCTGGAGAACAGGGAGCCTTGTTATGCTGATGGGTGGGATGTAAGTTGCCAACTGCCTCTCTGGAGGAGTTCATTGTGGTCCCTAAAACAAGTAAAGAACAGAGCTACAGAGCCAAGGGCACTACCAGTCTAGGGAATATACCTTGGGAAAACTGAATATCAGTAAGACAGAGCCGCCCCAAAATTTAGGGCTGCACTGCTTACAAGGACATCAACTTGGGTACACCTTAAATATCCCAGGAAATATAAAAATGGTTCAAAAAATTGAGGTACTTACGAACGATGGAATATCCCTCAGCCATGAAATCAATGTCATAAGACCAGTAGCAGCAAAATGGGTGGATTCAGGTACGATGATTCTAAGTGAAATAAGTCACACAGAAAAAGAAACTTATCATAAGATATCACTTATGAAGATCCTGTAAACATGGCTACACTTGAACTGAGTTAGGAAAGAGAATAGTGTCTCACATTTAGAAAACAATCTTATGCCTGCTTAAGGGGGAAGGAGAGGTGGGGTGATGCATAAAACCAGAGTTTGATATAAGCACAGGTAGGGTTCCAAAAACCAACTATGGATTAGACAAGATCTACACCTTCCTCAGTGAAAGGGACTTAAAACCCCATATTTCCCGCAGAGGAATATATCTGACTAGTAAGAATCTTAAAACCTATGTATTGATATGTCTCCGTAAGGGAATCAAGTGTGTCTAGACTGGCATAAAGATGGCAGCGAGAATCAGCTCAAACCCACTATAAAAAGGAATTTCAAAAACAAAATAAAAAAAATTGGGAAATTCTTTACAATTCCTTCAGGGACTCTGATGAAACCTGGAATGACCCTATCTACAACGACAGCTGGATGTGGCATAAGGAGGGACACTTGAGACTGAGACGATTTGTGAGATTGGGTGAGCAAATGCAGACCCTTTAAAGCAATAATGGATGGCACCCATTTCATGGGTCCGAACTCTCCAGGTTGAAGGGAATATTACTACAGCTATAACATGTACGGGAAAACTAGAGAACGGACACACTGTGAATACGAAAGGTTTCTAAAACTCAACGAATAGTCCCTCTCCTGGTGCTCCAGTTTGACTTTCCATCTGCTTTACTATCAACCTCCCAACTTGGAGAGACAGCCCCTTTAACCTCCTGGTTCGCACAGGCTTCCAATTTGGCAGAGGATGAAAGGGAAGAGGGAGAACCAATGAGAGAGTAGCTGTTAGGCATTTGGACGGGCACATATCACTCTAACTTCCCGGCAGGAAGAAGAATTAACCAAAGTCTCAGCCCTGCACCGGGAACCAGCATATGTCCTGAACCAAAATTTTGGACTTGCGGTCAGCTCACCAAAAACGAGTTGAAAAATGGAGCTCAGGGGCACAGCAATTCACAAACTGGCCGAGTAATAAAGGACAACTATCGTCCAAAAATCTGTTGAGGGAAGGCAACGAGGCAGACTTGAAAGCGAGGCAGAATAGCAGGAAACAGATTTCAAGAGGTACGTTGGAATCGCCTTTAAAGCACAGGAAGAGGGGCACAACTAAGACAATGATGCACTGGGCCAAAAAGGGCGTATGCGTTTTCTCCTGAATATATTCAGGAGAAAACGCATACGCCATTTTTGGCCAAGCAAGCAAGCGGGAAATGCAAATCTGCACTACGAAGAAGTATCACTTCCCACCGTTCAAAAGGGACATCCACAAAATGTGTAAAAACTAGAAAGGCAAGACAGGCCCTGGAGAACAGGGAGCCTTGTTATGCTGATGGGCGGGATGAAAATTGCCAACTGCCTCTCTAGAGGAGTACATTGTGTTCCCTAAAACAAGTAAAGAACAGAGCTACAGAGCCAAGGGCACTTCCAGTCTAGGGAATACACCTTAGGAAAACTGAAAATCAATAAGACAGAGCCACCCCAAAATTTAGAGCTGCACTGCTTACAAGGACCTCAACTTGGGTACACCTTAAATATCCCAGGAAATATAAAAATGGTTCAAAAAATTGTGGTACTTACGTACGATGGAATATCCCTCAGCCATGAAATCAATGTCATAAGACCAGTAGCAGCAAAATGGGTGGATTCAGGTACGATGATTCTAAGTGAAATAAGTCACAGAGAAAAAGAAACTTATCATAAGATATCACTTATGAAGATCCTGTAAACATGGCTACACTTGAACTGAGTTAGGAAAGAGAACAGTGTCTCACATTTAGAAAACACTCTTATGCCTGCTTAAGGGGGAAGGAGAGGTGGGGTGATGCATAAAACCAGAGTTTGATATAAGCACAGGTACCGTTCCAAAAACCAACTATGGAATAGACAAGACCTACACCGTCCTCAGTGAAAGGGACTCAAAACACCATATTTCCCGCAGAGGAAAATATCTGACTAGTAAGAATCTTAAAACCTATGTATTGATATGTCTCCGTAAGGGAATCAAGTGTGTCTAGACTGGCATAAACATGGCAGCGAGAATCAGCTCAAACCCACTATAAAAAGGAATTTCAAAAACAAAACAAAAAAACTGGGAAATTCTTTACAATTCCTTCAGGGTCTCTGATGAAAGCTGGAATGACCCTATCTACAACTACAGCTGGATGTGGCATAAGGAGGGACACTTGGAACTGAGACGATTGGTGAGATTGGGTGAGCAAATGCAGACCCTTTAAAGCAATAATGCATGGCACCCATTCCATGGGACCGAACTCTCCAGGTTGAAGGAAATATTACTACAGCTATAACATGTGCGGGAAACCTAGAGAACGGACACACTGTGAATACGAAAGGTTTCTAAAACTCAACGAATAGTCCCTCTCCTGGTGCTCCGGTTTGACTTTCCATCTGCTTTACTATCAACCTCCCAACTTGGAGAGACAGCCCCTTTAACCTCTTGGTTCGCACAGGTTGCCAATTTGTCAGAGGATGAAAGGGAGAGGGAGAACCAATGAGAGAGTAGCTGTTAGGCATTTGGACGGGCATATATCACTGTAATTTCCCGGCAGGAAGAAGAATTAACCAAAGTCTCAGCCACCCACCGGGAACCAGTATAGGTCCTGAACCAAAATTTTGGACTTGTGGTCAGCTCACCAAAAACGAGTTGAAAAATGGAGCTCAGGGGCACAGCAATTCACAAACTGGCCGAGTAATAAAGGACAACTATCTTCCC
Organism: Hyperoodon ampullatus; assembly: GCF_949752795.1. NCBI lineage: Eukaryota > Metazoa > Chordata > Mammalia > Artiodactyla > Ziphiidae > Hyperoodon > Hyperoodon ampullatus. The sequence continues at coordinate 725,106 of NW_027640934.1, forward strand.
AAAATCTGTTGAGGGAAGGCAACGAGTCGGACTTGAAAGCGAGGCTGAATAGCAGGAAACAGATTTCAAGAGGTACGTTGGAATCGCCTTTAAAGCACAGGAAGAGGGGCACAACTTCGACAATGATGCACTTGGCCAAAAAGGGATTATGCGTTTTCTCCTGAATATATTCAGGAGAAAACGCATACGCCCTTTTGGCCAAGCAAGCAAGCGGGCAATGCAAATCTGCACTACAAAGAAGTATCACTTCCCACCGGTCAAAAGGGACATCTACAAAATGTGTAAGAACCAGAAAGGCAAGACAGGCCCTGGAGAACAGGGAGCCTTGTTATGCTGATGGGCGGGATGTAAATTGCCAACTGCCTCTCTGGAGGAGTGCATTGTGTTCCCTAAAACAAGTAAAGAACAGAGCTACAGAGCCAAGGGCACTACCAGTCTAGGGAATATACCTTGGGAAAACTGAAAATCAATAAGACAGAGCCACCCAAAAATTTAGGGCTGCACTGCATACAAGGACCTCAACTTGGATACACCTTAAGTATCCCAGAAAATATAAACATGGTTCAAAATATTGTGGTAATTACGTACGATGGAATATCCCTCAGCCATGAAATCAATGTCATAAGACCAGTAGCAGCAAAATGGGTGGATTCAGGTACGATGATTCTAAGTGAAATAAGTCACACAGAAAAAGAAACTTATCATAAGATATCACTTATGAAGATCCTGTAAACATGGCTACACTTGAACTGAGATAGGAAGGAGAACAGTGTCTCACATTTAGAAAACACTCTTATACCTGCTTAAGGGGGAAGGAGAGGTGGGGTGATGCATAAAACCAGAGTTTGATATAAGCACAGGTACCGTTCCAAAAACCAACTATGGAATAGGCAAGACCTACACCTACCTAAGTGAAAGGGACTCAAAACCCCATATTTCCCACAGAGGAATATATCTGACTAGTAAGAATCTTAAAACCTATGTATTGATATCTCTCCGTAAGGGAATCAAGTGTGTCTAGACTGACATAAACATGGCAGCGAGAATCAGCTCAAACACACTATAAAATGGAATTTCAAAAACAAAACAAAAAAACTGGGAAATTCTTTACAATTCCTTCAGGGTCTCTGATGAAACCTGGAATGACCCTATCTACAACGACAGCTGGATGTGGCATAAGGCTGGACACTTGGGACTGAGAGGATTGGTGAGATTGGGTGAGGAAATGCAGACCCTTTAAAGCAATAATGCATGGCACCCATTCCATGGGTCCCAACTCTCCAGGTTGAAGGGAATATTACTACAGTTATAACATGTACAGGAAACCTAGAGAACGGACACACTGTGAATACGAAAGGTTTCTAAAACTCAACGAATAGACCCTCCCCTGGTGCTCCGGTTTGACTTTCCATCTGCTTTACTATCAATCTCCCAACTTGGAGAGACAGCCCCTTTAACCTCCTGGTTCACACAGGTTTCCAATTTGGCAGAGGATGAAAGGGAAGAGGGAGAACCAATGAGAGAGTAGCTGTTAGACATTTGGATGGGCACATATAACTCTAACTTCCCGGCAGGAAGAAGAATTAACCAAAGTCTCAGACACCCACAGGGAACCAGTATAGGTCCTGAACCAAAATTTTGGACTTGCGGTCACCTCACCAAAAAAGAGTTAAAAATGGAGCTCAGGGGCACAGCAATTCACAAACTGGCCGAGTAATAAAGGACAAATATCGTCCAAAAATCTGTTGAGAGAAGGTAACGAGGCGGACTGAAAGTGAGGCCGATTAGCAGGAAACAGATTTCAAGAGGTACGTTGGAATCGCCTTTAAAGCACAGGAAGAGGGGCACAACTTCGACAATGATGCACTTGGCCAAAAAGGGCGTATGCGTTTTCTCCTGAATATATTCAGGAGAAAACGCATATGCCCTTTTTGACCTAGCAAGCAAGCGGGCAATGCAAATCTGCACTACAAAGAAGTATCACTTCCCACCGGTCAAAATGGACATCCACAAAATGTGTAAAAACCAAAAAGGCAAGACAGGCCCTGGAGAACAGGGAACCTTGTTATGCTGATGGGCGGGCTGCAAATTGCCAACTGCCTCTCTGGAGGAGTACATTGTGTTCCCTAAAACAGGTAAAGAACAGAGCTACAAAGTCAAGGGCACTTCCAGTCTAGGGAATATACCTTGGGAAAACTGAAAATCAATAAGACAGAGCCACCCCAAAATTTAGGGCTGAACTGCTTACAAGAACCTCAACTTGGGTACACATTAAGTATCCCAGAAAATATAAACATGGTTCAAAATATTGTGGTACTTACGTACGATGGAATATCCCTCAGCCATGAAATCAATGTCATAAGACCAGTAGCAGCAAAATGGGTGGTTTCAGGTACGATGATTCTAAGTGAAATAAGTCACACAGAAAATGAAACTTATCATAAGATATCACTTATGAAGATCCTGTAAACATGGCTACAGTTAAACTGAGTTAGGAAAGAGAACAGTGTCTCACATTTAGAAAACACTCTTATGCCTGCTTAAGGGGGAAGGAGAGGTGGGGTGATGCATAAAAGAAGAGTTTGATATAAGCACAGGTACCGTTCCAAAAACCAACTATGGAATAGACAAGACCTATACCTTCCTCAGTGAAAGGGACTCAAAACACCATATTTCCCGCAGAGGAATATATCTGACTAGTAAGAATCTTAAAACCTATGTATTGATATGTCTCCGTAAGGGAATCAAGTGTGTCTAGACTGGCATAAACATGGCAGCGAGAATCAGCTCAAACCCACTATAAAAAGGAATTTTAAAAACAAAAGAAAAAACTGGGAAATTCTTTACAATTCCTTCAGGGTCTCTGATGCAACCTGGAATGACCCTATCTACAACGACAGCTGGATGTGGCATAAGGAGGGACACTTGGGACTGAGACGATTGGTGAGATTGGGTGAGCAAATGCAGACCCTTTAAAGCACAAAAGCCTGGCACCCATTCCATGGGTCCGAACTCTCCAGGTTGAAGGGAATATTACTACAGCTATAACATGTACGGGAAACCTAGAAAACAGACACACTGTGAATACGAAAGGATTCTAAAACTCAACGAATAGTCCCTCCCCTGGTGCTCCGGTTTGACTTTCCATCTGCTTTACTATCAATCTCCCAAGTTGGAGACACAGCCACTTTAACCCCCTCATTCACACAGGTTGCCAATTTGGCAGAGGATGAGAGGGAAGAGGGAGAACCAATGAGAGAGTAGCTGTTAGGCATTTGGATGGGCACATATCACTCTAACTTCCCGGCAGGAAGAAGAATTAACCAAAGTCTCAGCCACCCACCGGTTACCAGTATAGTTCCTGAACCAAAATTTTGGACTTGCGGTCAGCTCACCAAAAACGTGTTGAAAAATGGAGCTCAGGGGCACAGCAATTCACAAACTGGCCGAGTAATAAAGGACAACTATCGTCCAAAAATCTGTTGAGGGAAGACAACGAGGCGGACTTGAAAGCGAGTCAGAATAGCAGGAAACAGATTTCAAGAGGTACGTTGGAATTGCCTTTAAAGCACAGGAAGAGGGGCACAACTTCGACAATGATGCATTGGCCAAAAACGGCGTATGCATTTTCTCCTGAATATATTCAGGAGAAACCGCATACGCCCTTTTTGGCCAAGCAAGCAAGCGGGCAATGCAAGTCTGCACTACAAAGAAGTATCACTTCCCACCGGTCAAAAGGGACATCCACAAAATGTGTAAAACCAGAAAGGCAAGACAGGCCCTGGAGAACAGGGAGCCTTGTTATGCTGATGGGCGGGATGTGAATGGCCAACTGCCTCTCTGGTGGAGTGAATTGTGTTCCCTAAAACAAGTAAAGAACAGAGCTACAGAGCCAAGGGCACTTCCAGTCTAGGGAATATACCTTGGGAAAACTGAAAATCAGTAAGACAGAGCCGCCCCAAAATTTAGGGCTGCACTGCTTACAAGGAGATCAACTTGGGTACACCTTAAATATCCCAGGAAATATAAAAATGGTTCAAAAAATTGAGGTACTTACGAACGATGGAATATCCCTCAGCCATGAAATCAATGTCATAAGACCAGTAGCAGCAAAATGGGTGGATTCAGGTACGATGATTCTAAGTGAAATAAGTCACACAGAAAAAGAAACTTATCATAAGATATCACTTATGAAGATCCTGTAAACATGGCTACACTTGAACTGAGTTAGGAAAGAGAATAGTGTCTAACATTTAGAAAACACTCTTATTCCTGCTTAAGGGGGAAGGAGAGGTGTGGTGATGCATAACACCAGAGTTTGATATAAGCACAGGTACCGTTCCAAAAACCAACTATGGATTAGACAAGACCTACACCTTCCTAAGTGAAAGGGACTTAAAACCCCATATTTCCTGCAGAGGAATATATCTGACTAGTAAGAATCTTAAAACTTATGAATTGATACGTCTCCGTAAGGGAATCAAGTGTGTCTAGACTGGCATAAACATGGCAGTGAGAATCAGCTCAAATCCACTATAAAAAGGAATTTCAAAAACAAAATAAAAAAACTGGGAAATTCTTTACAATTCCTTCAGGGACTCTGATGAAACCTCGAATGACCATATCTACAACGACAGCTGGATGTGGCATAAGGAGGGACACTTGAGACTGAGACGATTTGTGAGATTGGGTGAGCAAATGCAGACCCTTTAAAGCAATAATGGATGGCACCCATTTCATGGGTCCGATCTCTCCAGGTTGAAGAGAATATTACTACAGCTATAACATGTACGAGAAAACTAGAGAACGGACACACTGTGAATACGAAAGGTTTCTAAAACTGAACGAATAGTCCCTCTCCTGGTGCCCCAGTTTGACTTTCCATCTGCTTTACTATCAACCTCCCAACTTGGAGAGACAGCCCCTTTAAACTCCTGGTTCACACAGGTTGCCAATTTGGCAGAGGATGAAAGGGAAGAGGGAGAACCAATGAGACAGTAGCTGTTAGGCATTTGGACGGGCACATATCACTGTAATTTCCCGGCAGGAAGAAGAATTAACCAAAGTCTCAGCCACCCACCGGGAACCAGTATAGGTCCTGAACCAAAATGTTGGACTTGCGGTCAGCTCACCAAAAACGAGTTGACAAATGGAGCTCAGGGGCACAGCAATTCACAAACTGGCCGAGTAATAAAGGACAACTATCGTCCAAAAATCTGTTGAGGGAAGGCAGCCAGGCAGACTTGAAAGCGAGGCAGGATAGCAGGAAACAGATTTCAAGAGGTACGTTGGAATCGCCTTTAAAGCACAGGAAGAGGGGCACAACTTCGACAATGATGCACTTGGCCAAAAAGGGCGTATGCGTTTTCTCCTGAATATATTCAGGAGAAAACGCATACGCCCTTTTTGGCCAAGCAAGCAAGCGGGCAATGCAAATCTGAACTACAAAGTAGTATCACTTCCCACCGGTCAAAAGGGACATCCACAAAATGTGTAAAAACCAGAAAGGCAAGACAGGCCCTGGAGAACAGGGAGCCTTTTTATGCTGATGGGCGGGATGTAAATTGCCAACTGCCTCTCTGGAGGAGTACATTGTGTTCCCTAAAACAAGTAAAGAACAGAGCTACAGAGCCAAGGGCACTTCCAGTCTAGGGAATATACCTCGGGAAAACTGAAAATCAATAAGACAGAGCCACCCCAAAACTTAGGGCTGCACTGCTTACAAGGACCTCAACTTGGGAACACCTTAAATATCCCAGGAAATATAAAACTGGTTCAAAAAATTGTGGTACTTACGTACGATGGAATATCCCTCAGCCATGAAATCAATGTCATAAGACCAGTAACAGCAAAATGGGTGGATTCAGGTACGATGATTCTAAGTGAAATATGTCACACAGAAAAAGAAACTTATCATAAGATATCACTTATGAAGATCCTGTAAACATGGCTACACTTGAACTGACTTAGGAAAGAGAACAGTGTCTCACATTTAGAAAACACTCTTATGCCTGCTTAAGGGGGAAGGAGAGGTGGGGTGATGCATAAAACCAGAGTTTGATATAAGCACAGGTACCGTTCCAAAAACCAACTATGGAATAGACAAGACCTACACCTTCCTCAGTGAAAGGGACTCAAAACCCCATATTTCCCACAGAGGAATATATCTGTCTAGTAAGAATCTTAAAACCTATGTATTGATATGTCACCGTAAGGGAATCAAGTGTGCCTAGACTGGCATAAACATGGCAGCGAGAATCAGCTCAAACCCACTATAAAAAGGAATTTCAAAAACAAAACAAAAAAACTGGGAAATTCTTTACAATTCCTTCAGGGTCTCTGATGAAACCGGGAATGACCTTATCTACAATGACAGCTGGATGTGGCATAAGGAGAGACACTTGGGACTGAGACGATTGGTGAGATTGGGTGAGCAAATGCAGACCCTTTAAAGCACAAATGCCTGGCACCCATTCCATGGGTCCGAACTCTCCAGGTTGAAGGAAATATTACTACAGCTATAACATGTACGGGAAACCTAGAGAACGGACACACTGAGAATACGAAAGGCTTCTAAAACTCAACGAATAGTTCCACTCCTGGTGCTCCAGTTTGACTTTCCATCTGCTTTACTATCAACCTCCCAACTTGGAGAGACAGCCCCTTTAACCTCCTGGTTCGCACAGGTTGCCAAATTGGCAGAGGATGAAAGGGAAGAGGGAGAACCAATGAGAGAGTAGCTTTTAGTCATTTGGCCGGGCACATTTCACTCTAACTTCCCGGCAGGAAGAAGAATTAACCAAAGTCTCAGCCCCTCACCAGGAACCAGCATAGGTCCTGAACCAAAATATTGGACTTGTGGTCAGCTCACCAAAAACGAGTTGAAAAATTGAGCTCGGGGCACAGCAATTCACAAACTGGCTGAGTAATAAAGGACAACTATCGTCCCAAAATCTGTTGAGGGAAGGCAACGAGGCGGACTTGAAAGCGAGGCAGAATAGCAGGAAACAGATTTCAAGTGGTACGTTGGATTCACCTTTAAAGCACAGGAAGAGGGGCACAACTTCGACAATGATGCACTTGGCCAAAAAGGGCGTATGCGTTTTCTCCTGAATATATTCAGGAGAAAACGCATACGCACTTTTTGGCCAATCAAGCAAGCGGGCAATGCAAATCTGCACTACAAAGAAGTATCACTTCCCACCGGTCAAAAGGGACATCCACAAAATGTGTAAAAACCAGAAAGGCAAGACAGGCCCTGGAGAACAGGGAGCCTTGTTATGCTGATGGGCGGGATGTAAATTGCCAACTGCCTCTCTGGAGGAGTACATTGTGTTCCCTAAAACAAGTAAAGAACAGAGCTACAGAGCCAAGGGCACTTCCAGTCTAGGGAATATACCTTGGGAAAACTAAAAATCAATAAGACAGAGCTACCCCAAAATTTAGGGCTGCACTGCTTACAAGGACCTCAACTTGGGTACACCTTAAATATCCCAGGAAATATAAAAATGGTTCAAAAAATTGTGGTACATACGTACGATGGAATATCCCTCAGCCATGAAATCAATGTCATAAGACCAGTAGCAGCAAAATGGGTGGATTCAGGTACGATGATTCTAAGTGAAATAAGTCACACAGAAAAAGAAACTTATCATAAGATATCACTTATGAAGATCCTGTAAACATGGCTACACTTGAACCGAGTTAGGAAAGAGAGCTGTGTCTCACATTTAGAAAACACCCTTATGTCTTCTTAAGGGGGAAGGAGAGGTGGGGTGATGCATAAAACCAGAGTTTGATATAAGCACAGGTACCGTTCCAAAAACCAACTATGGAATAGACAAGACCTACGCCTTCCTCAGTGAAAGGGATTCAAAACCCCATATTTCCCGCAGAGGAATATATCTGACTAGTAAGAATCTTAAAACCTATGTATTGATATGTCTCCGTAAGGGAATCAAGTGTGTCTAGACTGGCATAAACATGGCATCGAGAATCAGCTCAAACCCACTATAAAAAGGAATTGCAAAAACAAAACAAAAATACTGGGAAATTCTTTACAATTCCTTCAGGGTCTCTGATGAAACCTGGAATGACCCTATCTACAAAGACAGCTGGATGTGGCATAAGTCTGGACACTTGGGACTGAGACGATTGGTGAGATTGGGTGAGCAAATGCAGACCCTTTAAAGCACAAATGCCTGGCTCCCATTCCATGGGTCCCAACTCTCCAGGTTGAAGGGAATATTACTACAGCTATAACATGTACGGGAAACCTAGAGAACGGACACACTGTGAATACGAAAGGTTTCTAAAACTCAACGAATAGTCCCTCTCCTGGTGCTCCGGCTTGACGTTCCATCTGCTTTACTATCAATGTCCCAACTTGGAGAGACAGCCCCTTTAACCTCCTCGTTCACACAGGTTTCCAATTTGGCAGAGGATGAAAGGGAAGAGGGAGAACCAATGAGAGAGTAGCTGTTAGGCATTTGGACGGGCACGTATCACTCCAACTTCCCGGCAGGAAAAAGAATTAACCAAAGTCTCAGCCCCCCACCGGGAACCAGCATAGTTCCTGAACCAAAATCTTGGACTTGCGGTCAGCTCACAAAAAACGAGTTGAAAAATGGAGCTCAGGGGCACAGCAATGCACAAACTGGCAGAGTAATAAAGGACAACTATCGTCCAAAAATCTGTTCAGAGAAGGCAACCAGGCGGACTTGAAAGCGAGGCAGAATAGCAGGAAACAGATTTCAAGAGGTACGTTGGAATCGTCTTTCAAGCACAGGAAGAGGGGCACAACTTCGACAATGATGCACTTGGCCAAAAAGGGCGTATGCGTTTTCCCCTGAATATATTCAGGAGAAAACGCATACGCCCTTTTTGGCCAAGCAAGCAAGTGGGCAATGCAAATCTGCACTACAAAGAAGTATCACTTCCCACCGGTCAAAAGGGACATCCACAAAATGTGTAAAAACCAGAAAGGCAAGACAGGCCCTGGAGAACAGGGTGCCTTGTTATGCTGATGGGCGGGATGTAAATTGCCAACTGCCTCTCTGGAGGAGTGCATTGTGTTCCCTAAAACAAGTAAACAACAGAGATACAGAGCCAAGGTCACTTCCAGTCTAGGGAATATACCTTGGGAAAACTGAAAATCAATAAGACAGAGCCACCACAAAATTTAGGGCTGCACTGCTTACAAGGACCTCAACTTGGGTACACCTTAAATATCCCAGGAAATATACAATTGGTTCAAAAAATTGTGGTACTTACGTACGATGGGATATCCCTCAGCCACGAAATCAATGTCAAGAGACCAGTAGCAGCAAAATGGGTGGATTCAGGTTCGATGATTCTAAGTGAAATAAGTCACACAGAAAAAGAAACTTATCATAACATATAACTTATGAAGATCCAGTAAATATGGCTACACTTCAACTGAGTTAGGAAAGTCAAGAGTGTCTCTCATTTAGAAAACACTCTTATGCCTGCTTAAGGGGGAAGGAGAGGTGGGGTGATGCATAAAACCAGAGTTTGATATAAGCACAGGTACCGTTCCAAAAACCAACTATGGAATAGACAAGACCTACACCTTCCTCAGTGAAAGGGACTCAAAACCCCATATTTCCCACAGAGGAATATATCTGACTAATAAGAATCTTAAAACCTATGTATTGATATGTCTCCGTAAGGGAATCAAGTGTGTCTAGACTGGCATAAACATGGCAGCGAGAATCAGCTGAAACCCACTATAAAAAGCAATTTCAAAAACAAAACAAAAAAACTGGGAAATTCTTTACAATTCCTTCAGGGTCTCTGATGAAACCTGGAATGACCCTATCTACAACGACAGCTGGATGTGGCATAAGGAGGGACACTTGGGACCGAGAGGATTGGTGAGATTCGGTGAGCAAATGCAGACCGTTTAAATCACAAATGCCTGGCACCCATTCCATGGGTCCCAACTCTCCAGGTTAAAGGGAATATTACTACAGCTATAACATGTACAGGAAACCTAGAGAACGGACACACTGTGAATACGAAAGATATCTAAAACTCAACGAATAGTCCCTCTCCTGGTGCTCCGGTTTGACTTTCCATCTGCTTTACCATCAACGTCCCAATTTGGAGAGACATCCCCTTTAACATCCTGGTTTGCACAGGTTGCCAATTTGGCAGAGGATGAAAGGGAAGAGGGAGAACCAATGAGAGAATAGCTGTAAGGCATTTGGACGGGCACATATCACTCTAATTTCCCAGCAGGAAGAAAAATTAACCAAAGTCTCAGCCCCCCACCGGGAAACAGCATAGGTCCTGAACCAAAATTTTGGAAATGTGGTCAGCTCACAAAAAATGAGTTGAAAAATGGAGCTCAGGGGCACAGCAATTCACAAACTGGCAAAGTAATAAATTACAACTATCATCCAAAAATCTGTTGAAGAAAGGCAACGAGGCGGACTTGAAAGTGAGGCAGAATAGCAGGAAACAGATTTCAAGAGGTACGTACGAATCACCTATAAAGCACAGGATGAGGGGCACAACTTCGACAATGATGCACTTGGCCAAAAAGGGCGCAAGCGTTTTCTCCTGAATATATTCAAGAGAAAACGCATACGCCCTTTTTGGCCAAGCAAGCAACGGGCAATGCAAATCTGCACTACAAAGAGGTATCACTTCTCAGCCGTCAAAAGGGACATCCACAAAATGTGTAAGAACCAGAAAGGCAAGACAGGCCCTGGAGAACAGGGAGCCTTGATATGCTGATGGGCGGGATGTAAATTGCCAACTGCCTCTCTGGAGGAGTGCATTGTGTTCCCTAAAACAAGTAAACAACAGAGCTACAGAGCCAAGGGCACTTCCAGTCTAAGGTATATACCTTGGGAAAACTGAAAATCAATAAGACAGAGCCACCCCAAAATTTAGGGCTGCACTGCTTACAAGGACCTCAACTTGGGTACACCTTAAATATCCCAGGAAATATAAAAATGGTTCAAAAAATTGTGGTACTTACGTACGATGGAATATCCCTCAGCCATGAAATCAATATCATAAGACCAGTAGCAGCAAAATGGGTGGATTCAGGTACGATGATTCTAAGTGAAATAAGTCACACAGAAAAAGAAACATATCATAAGATATCACTTATGAAGATCCTGTAAACATGGCTACACTTGAACTGAGTTAGGAAAGAGAACAGAGTCTCACATTTAGAAAACACTCTTATGGCTGCTTAAGGGGGAACGAGAGGTGGGCTGATGCATAAAACCAGAGTTTGATATAAGCACAGGTACCGTTCCAAAAACCAACTATGGAATAGACAAGACCTACACCTTCCTCAGTGAAAGGGACTCAAAACCCCATATTTCCCGCAGAGGAATATATCTGACTAGTAAGAATCTTAAAACCTATGTATTGATATGTCTCCATAAGGGAATCAAGTGTGTCTAGACTGGCATAAACATGGCTGCGAGAATCACCTCAAACCCACTATAAAAAGGAATTTCAAAAACAAAACAAAAAACTGGGAAATTCTTTACAATTCCTTCATGGTCTCTGATGAAACCTGGAATGACCCTATCTACAACGACAGCTGGATGTGGCATAAGGCTGGACACTTGGGACTGAGAGGATTGGTGAGATTGGGTGAGCAAATGCAGACCCTTTAAAGCACAAATGCCTGGCAGAAATTCCATGGGTCCCAACTCTCCAGGTTGAAGGGAATATTACTACAGCTATAACATGTACGGGAAACCTAGAGAACGGACACACTGTGAATACGAAAGGTTTCTAAAACTCAACGAATAGTCCCTCTCCTGGTGCTCCGGTTGGACTTTCCATCTGCTTTACTATCAATCTCCCAACTTGGAGAGACAGCCCCTTTAACCTCCTGGTTGGCACAGGTTTCCAAATTGGCAGAGGATGAAAGGGAAGAGGGAGAATCAATGAGAGAGTAGCTGTTAGGCATTTGGACGGGCACATATCACTCTAACTTCCCAGCAGGAAGAAGAATTAACCAAAGTCTCAGCCCCCCTCCGGGAACCAGCATAAGTCCTGAACCAAAATTTTGGACGTACGGTCAGCTCACAAAAAAGGAGTTGAATAATGGAGCTCAAGGGCACAGCCATTCACAAACTGGCAGAGTAATAAAGGACAAGTATCGTCCAAAAATCTGTTGAGGGAAGGCAACGAGGCGGACTTGAAAGCGAGGCAGAATAGCAGGAAACAGATTTCAAGAGGTACGTTGGAATCACCTTCAAAGCACAGGAAGAGGGGCACAACTTCGACAATGATGCACTTGGCCAAAAAGGGCGTATGCGTTTTCTCCTGAATATATTCAGGAGAAAACGCATACGCCCTTTTTGGCCAAGCAAGCAAGTGGGCAATGCAAATCTGCACTACAAAGAAGTATCACTTCCCACCAGTCAAAAGGGATATCCACAAAATGTGTAAAAACCAGAAAGGCAAGACAGGCCCTGGAGAACAGGGAGCGTTGATATGCTGATGGCGGGATGTAAATTGCCAACTGCCTCTCTGGAGCACTGCATTGTGTTCCCTAAAAGAAGTAAACAACAGAGCTACAGAGCCAAGGGCAGTTCCAGTCTAGGGAATATACCTTGGGAAACCTGAAAATCAATAAGACAGAGCCACCCCAAAATTTATGGCTGCACTGCTTACAAGGACCTCAACTTGGGTACACTTTAAATATCCCAGGAAATATAAAAATGGTTCAAAAAATTGTGGTACTTACGTACGATGGAATATCCCTCAGCCATGAAATCAATGTCATAAGACCAGTAGCAGGAAAATGTGTGGATTCAGGTACGATGATTCTAAGTGATGTAAGTCACACAGAAAAAGAAACTTATCATAAGATATCACTTATGAAGATCCTGTAAACATGGCTACACTTGAACTGAGTTAGGAAAGAGAACAGTGTCTCACATTTAGAAAACACTCTTATGCCTGCTTAAGGGGGAAGGAGAGGTGGGGTGATGCATAAAACCAGACTTTGACATAAGCACAGGTACCGTTCCAAAAACCAACTATGTAATAGAAAAGACCTACACCTTCCTCAGTGAAAGGGACTCAAAACCCCATATTTCCCGCAGAGGAATATATCTGACTAGTAAGAATCTTAAAGCCTATGTATTGATATGTCTCCGTTACGGAATCAAGTGTGTCTAGACTGGCATAAACATGGCAGCGAGAATCAGCTCAAACCCACGATAAAAAGGAATTTCAAAAACAAAACAAAAATACTGGGAAATTCTTTACAATTCCTTCAGGGTCTCTTATGAAACCTGGAATGACCCTATCTACAACGACAGATGGATGTGGCATAAGGCTGGACACTTGGGACTGAGAGGATTGGTGAGATTGGGTGAGCAAATGCAGACCCTTTAAAGCACAAATGCCTGGCACCCATTCCAAGGGTCCCAACTTTCCAGGTTGAAGGGAATATTACTACAGCTATAACATGTATGGGAAACCTGGAGAACGGAAACACTGTGAATATGAAAGGTTTCTAAAACTCAACAAATAGTCCCTCTTCTGGTGCTCCAGTTTGACTTTCCATCTGCTTTACTATCAACCTCCCAACTTGGAGAGACAGCCCCTTTAACCTCCTGGTTCGCACAGGTTGCCAATTTGGCAGAGGATGAAAGGGAAGAGGGAGAACCAATGAGAGAGTAGCTGTTAGGCATTTGACGGGCACATATCACTCTAAATTCCAGGCAGGAAGAAGAATTAACCAAAGTCTCAGCCACCCACCGGGAACCAGCATAGGTCCTGAACCAAAATTTTGGACATGTGGTCAGCTCACAAAAAACGAGTTGAAAAATGGAGCTCAGGGGCACAGCATTTCACAAACTGGCAGAGTAATAAAGGACAACTATCGTCCAAAAATCTGTTGAGGGAAGGCAACGAGGCGGACTTGAAAGCGAGGCAGAATAGCAGGAATCAGATTTCAAGAGGTATGTTGGAATCACCTTTAAAGCACAGGAAGAGGGGCACAACTTCAACAATGATGCACTTGGCCAAAAAGGTCGTATGCGTTTTCTCCTGAATATATTCAGGAGAAAAAGCATACGCCCTTTTTGGCCAAGCAAGCAAGCGGGCAATGCAAATCTGCACTACAAATAAATATCACTTCCCACCGGTCAAAAGGGACATCCACAAAATGTGTAAAAACCAGAAAGGCAAGACAGGCCCTGGAGAACAGAGAGCCTTGATATGCTGATGGGCGGGATGTAAATTGCCAACTGCCTCTCTGGAGGAGTGCATTGTGTTCCCTAAAACAAGTAAAGAACAGAGCTACAGAGAGAAGGGCACTTCCAGTCTATGGAATATACCTTGGGAAACCTGAAAATCAATAAGACAGAGCCACTCCAAAATTTAGGGCTGCACTGCTTACAAGGACCTCAACTTGGGTACACCTTAAATATCCCAGGAAATATAAAAATGGTTCAAAAAATTGTGGTACTTACGTAGGATGGAATATCCCTCAGCCATGAAATCAATGTCATAAGACCAGTAGCAGCAAAATGGGTGGATTCAGGTACGATGATTCTAAGTGAAATAAGTCACACAGAAAAAGAAACTTATCATAAGATATCACTTATGAAGATCCTGTAAACATGGCTACACTTGAACTGAGTTAGGAAAGAGAACAGTGTCTCACATTTAGAAAACACTCTTATGCCTGCTTAAGGGGGAAGGAGAGGTGGGGTGATGCATAAAACCAGAGTTTGATATAAGCACAGGTACCGTTCCAAAAACCAACTATGGAATAGACAAGACCTACACCTTCCTCAGTGAAAGGGACTCAAAACCCCATATTTCCCGCAGAGGAATATATCTGAGTAGTAAGAATCTTAAAACCTATGTATTGATATGTCTCCGTAAGGGAATCAAGTGTGTCTAGACTGGCATAAACATGGCATCGAGAATCAGCTCAAACCCACTATAAAAAGGAATTTCAAAAACAAAACAAAAAACTGGGAAATTCTTTACAATTCCTTCAGGGTCTCTGATGAAACCTGGAATGACCCTATCTACAATGAGAGCTGGATGTGGCATAAGGCTGGACACTTGGGACTGAGACGATTGTTGAGATTGGGTGAGCAAATGCAGACCCTTTGAAGCACAAATGCCTGTCACCCTTTCCATGGGTCCCAACTCTCCAGGTTGAAGGGAGTATTACTACAGCTATAACATGTACGGGAAGCCTAGAGAATGGACACACTGTGAATACGAAAGGTTTCTAAAACTCAACGAATAGTCCCTCTCCTGGTGCTCCGGTTTGACTTTCCATCTGCTTTACTATCAACCTCCCAACTTGGAGAGACAGCCCCTTTAACCTCCTGGTTCGCACAGGTTGCCAATTTGGCAGAGGATGAAAGGGAAGAGGGAGAACCAATGAGAGAGTAGCTGTTAGGCATTTGGACAGGCACATATCACTGTAATTTCCCGGCAGGAAGAAGAATTACCCAAAGTCTCAGGCCCCCACCGGGAACCAGTATAGGTCCTGAACCAAAATTTTGGACTTGCGGTCAGCTCACCTAAAACGAGTTGAAAAATGGAGCTCAGGGGCACAGCAATTCACAAACTGGCCGAGTAATAAAGGACAACTATCGTCCAAAAATCTGTTGAGGGAAGGCAACGAGGCGGACTTGAAAGCGAGGCAGAATAGCAGGAAACAGATTTCAAGACGTACGTTGGAATCGCCTTTAAAGCACAGGAAGAGGGGCACAACTTAGACAATGATGCACTTTGCCAAATGGGGCGTATGCGTTTTCTCCTGAATATATTCAGGAGAAAACGCATACGCCCTTTTTGGCCAAGCAAGCAAGCGGGCAATGCAAATCTGCAATACAAAGAAGTATCACTTCCCACCGGTCAAAGGGGACATCCACAAAATGTATAAAAACCGGAAAGGCAAGACAGGCCCTGGAGAACAGGGAGCCTTGTTATGCTGATGGGCGGGATGTAAATTGCCAACTGCCTCTCTGGAGGAGTGCATTGTGTTCCCTAAAACAAGTAAAGAACAGAGCTACAGAGACAAGGGCACTTCCAGTCTATGGAATATACCTTGGGAAACCTGAAAATCAAAAAGACAGAGCCACTCCAAAATTTAGGGCTGCACTGCTTACAAGGACCTCAACTTGGGTACACCTTAAATATCCCAGGAAATATAAAAATGGTTCAAAAAATTGTGGTACTTACGTACGATGGAATATCCCTCAGCCATGAAATAAATGTCATAAGACCAGTAGCAGCAAAATGGGTGGATTCAGGTACGATGATTCTAAGTGAAATAAGTCACACAGAAAAAGAAACTTATCATAAGATATCACTTATGAAGATCCTGTAAACATGGCTACACTTGAACTGAGTTAGGAAAGAGAACAGTGTCTCAAATTTAGAAAACACTCTTATGCCTGCTTAAGGGGGAAGGAGAGGTGGGGTGATGCATAAAACCAGAGTTTGATATAAGCACAGGTACCGTTCCAAAAACCAACTATGGAATAGACAAGACCTACACCTTCCTCAGTGAAAGGGACTCAAAACCCCATATTTCCCGCAGAGGAATATATCTGACTAGTAAGAATCTTAAAACCTATGTATTGATATGTCTCCGTAAGGGAATCAAGTGTGCCTAGACAGGCATAAACATGGCAGCGAGAATCAGCTCAAACCCACTATAAAAAGGAATTTCAAAAACAAAACAAAAAAACTGGGAAATTCTTTACAATTCCTTCACGGTCTCTGATGAAACCTGGAATGACCCTATCTACAATGACAGCTGGATGTGGCATAAGGAGGGACACTTGAGACTGAGACGATTGGTGAGATTGAGTGAGAGAATGCAGACCCTTTAAAGCACAAATGCCAGGCACCCATTTCATGGGTCCCAACTCTCCAGGTTGAAGGGAATATTACTACAGCTATAACATGTATGGGAAACCTAGAGAACGGACCCACTGTGAATACGAAAGGATTCTAAAACTCAACGAATTGTCCCTCTCCTGGTGCTCTTGTTTGACTTTCCATCTGCTTTACTATCAACCTCCCAACTTGGAGAGACAGCCCCTTTAACCTCCTGGTTCGCACAGGTTGCCAATTTGGCAGAGGATGAAAGGGAAGAGGGAGAACCAAGGAGAGAGTAGCTGTTAGGCATTTGGACGGGCACATATCACTCTAATTTCTCGGCAGGAAGAAGAATTAACCAAAGTCTCAGCCACACACCGCGAACCAGCATAGATCCTGAACCAAAATTTTGGACATGCGGTCAGCTCACAAAAAACGAGTTGAAAAAAGAGCTCAGGGTCACAGCAATGCACAACCTGGCAGAGTAATAAAGGACAACTATCGTCCAAAAATCTGTTGAGGGAAGGCAATGAGGCGGACTTGAAAGCGAGGCAGAATAGCAGAAAACAGATTTCAAGAGGTACGTTGGAATCGCCTTTAAAGCACAGGAAGAGGGGCACAACTTCGACAATGATGCACTTGGCCAAAAAGGGCGTATGCGTTTTCTCCTGAATATATTCAGGAGAAAACGCATACGCCCATTTTGGCCAAGCAAGCAAGCGGGCAATGCAAATCTGCACTACAAAGAAGTATCACTTCCCACCGGTCAAAAGGGACATCCACAAAATGTGTAAAATCCAGCAAGGCAAGACAGGCACTGGAGAACAGGGAGCCTTGTTATGCTGATGGGCGGGATGTAAATTGCCAACTGCCTCTCTGGAGGAGTGCATTGTGTTCCCTAAAACAAGTAAAGAACAGAGCTACAGAGCCAAGGGCACTTCCAGTCTAGGGAATATACCTTGGGAAAACTGAAAATCAATAAGACAGAGCCACCCGAAAATTTATGGCTTCACTGCTTACAAGGACCTCAACTTTGGTTCACCTTAAATATCCCAGGAAATATAAAAATGGTTCAAAAAATTGTGGTTCTTACGTATGATGGAATATCCCTCAGCCATGAAATCAATGTCATAAGACCAGTAGCAGCAAAATGGGTGGATTCAGGTACGATGATTCTAAGTGAAATAAGTCACACAGAAAAAGAAACTTATCATAAGATATCACTTATGAAGATCCTGTAAACATGGCTACACTTGAACTAAGTTTGGAAAGAGAACAGTGTCTCGCATTTAGTAAAAACTCTTATGCCTGCTTAAGGGGGAAGGAGAGGTGGGGTGATGCATAAAGCCAGAGTTTGATAAAAGCACAGGTACCGTTCCAAAAACCAACTATGGAATAGACAAGACCTACACCTTCCTCAGTGAAAGGGACTCAAAACCCCATATTTCCCGCAGAGGAATATATCTGACTAGTAAGAATCTTAAAACCTATGTATTGATATGTCTCCGTAAGGGAATCAAGTGTGTCTAGACTGGCATAAACATGGCAGCGAGAATCAGCTCAAACCCACTATAAAAAGGAATTTCAAAAACAAAACAAATAAACTGGGAAATTCTTTACAATTCCTTCAGGGTCTCTGATGATACCTGGAATGACCTTATGTACTACGACAGCTGGATGAGGCATAAGGCTAGACACTTGGGACTGAGAGGATTGGTGAGATTGGGTGAGCAAATGCAGACCCTTTAAAGCACAAATGCCTGGCACCCATTCCATGGGTCCCAACTCTCCAGGATGAAGGGAATATTACTACAGTTATAACATGTACGGGAAACCTAGAGAACGGACACTCTGTGAATACGAAAGGTTTCTAAAACTCAACGAATAGTCCCTCTCCTGGTGCTCGGGTTTGACTTTCCATCTGCTTTACTATCAACCTCCCAACTTGGAGAGACAGCCCCTTTAACCTCCTGGTTCGCACAGGTTGCCAATTTGGCAGAGGATGAAAGGGAAGAGGGAGAACCAATGAGAGAGTAGCTGTTAGGCATTTGGATGGGCACATATCACTCTAACTTCCCGGCAGGAAGAAGAATTAACCAAAGTCTCAGCCACCCACCGGGAACCAGCATAGGTCCTGAACCAAAATTTTGGACTTGCGGTCAGCTCACAAAAAACGAGTTGCAAAATGGATCTCAAGGGCACATCAATTCACAAACTGGCAGAGTAATAAAGGACAACTCTCGTCCAAAAATCTGTTTAGGGAAAGCAACGTGGAGGACTTTAAAGCGAGGCAGAATAGCAGGAATCAGATTTCAAGAAGTACGTTGGAATCACCTTTAAAGCACAGGAAGAGGGGCACAACTTCGACAATGATGCACTTGGGCAAAAGGGCGTATACGTTTTCTCCTGAATATATTCAGGAGAAAATGCATACACCCTTTTTTGCCAAGCAAGCAAGCGCGCAATGCAAATCTGCACTACAAAGAAGTATCACTTCCCACCAGTCAAAAGGGACATCCACAAAATGTGTAAAAACCAGAAAGGCAAGACAGGCCCTGGAGAACAGGGAGCCTTGTTATGCTGATGGGCGGGATGTAAATTGCCAACTGCCTCTCTGGAGGAGTGCATTGTGCTCCATAAAACAAGTAAACAACAGAGCTACAGAGCCAAGGGCACTTCCAGTATAGGGAATATACCTTGGAAAAACTGGAAATCGATAAGACAGAGCCACCCCAAAATTTAGGGCTGCACTGCTTACAAGGACCTCAACTTGGGTACACCTTAAATATCCCAGGAAATATAAAAATGGTTCAAAAAACTGTGGTACTTACGTACGATGGAATATCCCTCAGCCTTGAAATCAATGTCATAAGACCAGTAGCAGCAAAATGGGTGGATTCAGGTACGATGATTCTAAGCGAAATAAGTCAGACAGAAAAAGAAACTTATCATAAGATATCACTTATGAAAATCCTGTAAACATGGCTACACTTGAACAGAGTTAGGAAAGAGAACAGTGTCTCGCATTTAGAAAAAACTCTTTTGCCTGCTTAAGCGGGAAGGAGAGGTGGGGTATGCATAAAAACAGGGTTTGATATAAGCACAGGTACCGTTCCAAAAACCAACTATGGAATAGACAAGACCTACACCTTCCTCAGTGAAAGGGACTCAAAACCAAATATTTGCCGCAGTGGAATATATCTGACTAGTAAGAATCTTAAAACCTATGTATTGATATGTCTCCGTAAGGGAATCAAGTGTGTCTAGACTGGCATAAACATGGCAGCGAGAATCAGCTCAAACCCACTATAGAAAGGAATTTCAAAACAAAAACAAAAAAACTGGGAAATTCTTTACAATTCCTTCAGGGTCAATGATGAAACCTGGAATGACCCTATCTACAACGACAGCTGGATGTGTCATAAGGCTGGACACTTGGGACTGAGGGGACTTGTGAGACTGGGTGAGCAAATGCAGACCCTTTAAAGCAATAATGCATGGCACACATTCCATGTGTCCCAACTCTCCAGGTTGAAGGGAATATTACTACAGTTATAACATGTACGGGAAACCTAGAGAACGGACACACTGTGAATACGAAAGGTTTCTAAAACTCAACGAATAGTCCCTCTCCTGGTGCTCCGGTTTGACTTTCCACCTGCTTTACTATCAACCTCCCAACTTGGAGAGACAGCCCCTTTAACCTCCTGGTTCGCACAGGTTGCCAATTTGGCAGAGGATGAAAGGGAAGAGGGAGAACCAATGAGAGAGTAGCTGTTAGGCATTTGGACAGGCACATATCACTGTAATTTCCCAGCAGGAAGAAGAATTAACCAAAGTCTCAGCCACCCACCGGGAACCAGCATAGGTCCTGAACCAAAATTTTGGACTTGCCGTCAGCTCACCAAAAACGAGTTGAAAAATGGAGCTCAGGGGCACAGCAATTCACAAACTGGCCAAGTAATAAAGGACAACTATCGTCAAAAATCTGTTGAGGGAAGGCAACGAGGCGGACTTGAAAGCGAGGCAGAATAGCAGGAAACAGATTTCAAGAGGTACGTTGGAATCCCCTTTAAAGCACAGGAAGAGAGGCACAACTTCGACAATGATGCACTTGGGCAAAAAGGGCGTATGCGTTTTCTCCTGAATATATACAGGAGAAAACGCATACACCCTTTTTGGCCAAGCAAGCAAGCGGGCAATGCAAATCTGCACTACAAAGAAGTATCACTTCCCACCGGTCAAAAGGGACATCCACAAAATGTGTAAAAACCAGAAAGGCAAGACAGGCCCTGGAGAACAGGGAGCCTTGTTATGCTGATGGGCGGGATGTAAATTGCCAACTGCCTCTCTGGAGGAGTGCATTGTGTTCCCTAAAACAAGTAAACAACAGAGCTACAGAGACAAGGGCACTTCCAGTCTAGGGAATATACCTGGGACAAACTGAAAATCAATAAGACAGAGCCACCCCAAAATTTTGGGCTGCACTGCTTACAAGGACCTCAACTTGGGTACACCTTAAATATCCCAGGAAATATAAAAATGGTTCAAAAAATTGTGGTACTTACGTACGATGGAATATCCCTCAGCCATGAAATCAATGTCATAAGACCAGTAGCAGCAAAATGGGTGGATTCAGGTACGATGATTCTAAGTGAAATAAGTCACAGAGAAAAAGAAACTTATCATAAGATATCACTTATGAAGATCCTGTAAACATGGCTACACTTGAACTGAGTTAGGAAAGAGAACAGTGTCTCACATTTAGAAAACACTCTTATGCCTGCTTAAGGGGGAAGGAGAGGTGGGGTGATGCATAAAACCAGAGTTTGATATAAGCACAGGTACCGTTCCAAAAACCAACTATGGAATAGACAAGACCTACACCTTCCACAGTGAAAGGGACTCAAAACACCATATTTCCTGCAGAGGAATATATCTGACTAGTAAGAATCTTAAAACCTATGTATTGATATGTCTCCGTAAGGGAATCAAGTGTGTCTAGACTGGCATAAACATGGCAGCGAGAATCAGCTCAAACCCACTATAAAAAGGAATTTCAAAAACAAAACAAAAAAACTGGGAAATTCTTTACAATTCCTTCAGGGTCAATGATGAAACCTGGAATGACCCTATCTACAACGACAGCTGGATATGGCATAAGGCTGGACACTTGGGACTGAGGGGATTGGTGAGATTGGATGAGCATATGCTGACCCTTTAAAGCAATAATGCATGGCACCCATTCCATGGGTCCCAACTCTCCAGGTTGAAGGGAATATTACTACAGTTATAACATGTACGGGAAACCTAGAGAACGGACACACTGTGAATAAGAAAGGTTTCTAAAACTCAACGAATAGTCCCTATCCTTGTGCTTCGGTTTGACTTTCCACCTGCTTTACTATCAACCTCCCAACTTGGAGAGACAGCCCCTTTAACCTCCTGTTTCGCACAGGTTGCCAATTTGGCAGAGGATGAAAGGGAAGAGGGAGAACCAATGAGAGAGTAGCTGTTAGGCATTTGGACGGGCACATATCACTGTAATTTCCCGGCAGGAAGAAGAATTAACCAAAGTCTCAGCCCCCCACCGGGAACCAGCATAGGTCCTGAACCAAAATTTTGGACTTGCGGTCCGCACACCAAAAAGGAGTTGAAAAATGGATCTAAGGGGCACAGCAATACACAAACTGGCCGAGTAATAAAGGACAATTATCGTCAAAAATCTGTTGAGGGAATGCAACGAGGCGGACTTGAAAGCGAGGCAGAATAGCAGGAAACAGATTTCAAGAGGTACGTTGGAATCGCCTTTAAAGCACAGGAAGAGGGGCACAACTTCGACAATGATGCACTTGACCAAAAAGGGCGTATGTGTTTTCTCCTGAATATATTCAGGAGAAAACGCAAACGCCCTTTTTGGCCAAGCAAGCAAGCGGGCAATGCAAATCTGCACTACAAAGAAGTATCACCTCCCACCGGTCAAAAGGGACATCCACAAAATGTGTAAAAACCAGAAAGGCAAGACAGGCCCTGGAGAACAGGGAGCCTTGTTATGCTGATGGGCGGGATGTAAATTGCCAACTGCCTCTCTGGAGGAGTGCATTGTGTTCCCTAAAACAAGTAAACAACAGAGCTACAGAGCCAAGGGCACTTCCAGTCTAGGGAATATACCTTGCGAAAACTGAAAATCAATAAGACAGAGCCACCCCAAAATTTAGGGCTGCACTGCTTACAAGGACCTCAACTTGGGTACACCTTAAATATTCCAGGAAATATAAAAATGCTTCCAAAAATTGTGGTACTTACGTACGATGGAATATCCCTCAGCCATGAAATCAATGTCATAAGACCAGTAGCAGCAAAATGGGTGGATTCAGGTACGATGATTCTAAGTGAAATATGTCACAGAGAAAAAGAAACTTATCATAAGATATCACTTATGAAGATCCTGTAAACATGGCTACACTTGAACTGAGTTAGGAAAGAGAACAGTGTCTCACATTTAGAAAACACTCTTATGCCTGCTTAAGGGGGAAGGAGAGGTGGGGTGATGCATAAAACCAGAGTTTGATATAAGCATAGGTACCGTTCCAAAAACCAACTATGGAATATAAAAGACGTACACCTTCCTCAGTGAAAGGGACTCAAAACCCCATATTTCCCGCAGAGGAATATATCTGACTAGTAAGAATCTTAAAACCTATGTATTGATATGTCTCTGTAAGGGAATCAATTGTGTCTAGACTGGCATAAACATGGCAGCGAGAATCAGCTCAAACCCACTATAAAAAGGAATTTCAAAAACAAAACAAATAAACTGGGAAATTCTTTACAATTCCTTCAGGGTCTCTGATGATACCTGGAATGACCTTATGTACTACGACAGCTGGATGAGGCATAAGGCTAGACACTTGGGACTGAGAGGATTGGTGAGATTGGGTGAGCAAATGCAGACCCTTTAAAGCACAAATGCCTGGCACCCATTCCAAGGGTCCCAACTTTCCAGGTTGAAGGGAATATTACTACAGCTATAACATGTATGGGAAACCTGGAGAACGGAAACACTGTGAATATGAAAGGTTTCTAAAACTCAACAAATAGTCCCTCTTCTGGTGCTCCAGTTTGACTTTCCATCTGCTTTACTATCAACCTCCCAACTTGGAGAGACAGCCCCTTTAACCTCCTGGTTCGCACAGGTTGCCAATTTGGCAGAGGATGAAAGGGAAGAGGGAGAACCAATGAGAGAGTAGCTGTTAGGCATTTGACGGGCACATATCACTCTAAATTCCAGGCAGGAAGAAGAATTAACCAAAGTCTCAGCCACCCACCGGGAACCAGCATAGGTCCTGAACCAAAATTTTGGACATGTGGTCAGCTCACAAAAAACGAGTTGAAAAATGGAGCTCAGGGGCACAGCATTTCACAAACTGGCAGAGTAATAAAGGACAACTATCGTCCAAAAATCTGTTGAGGGAAGGCAACGAGGCGGACTTGAAAGCGAGGCAGAATAGCAGGAATCAGATTTCAAGAGGTATGTTGGAATCACCTTTAAAGCACAGGAAGAGGGGCACAACTTCAACAATGATGCACTTGGCCAAAAAGGTCGTATGCGTTTTCTCCTGAATATATTCAGGAGAAAAAGCATACGCCCTTTTTGGCCAAGCAAGCAAGCGGGCAATGCAAATCTGCACTACAAATAAATATCACTTCCCACCGGTCAAAAGGGACATCCACAAAATGTGTAAAAACCAGAAAGGCAAGACAGGCCCTGGAGAACAGAGAGCCTTGATATGCTGATGGGCGGGATGTAAATTGCCAACTGCCTCTCTGGAGGAGTGCATTGTGTTCCCTAAAACAAGTAAAGAACAGAGCTACAGAGAGAAGGGCACTTCCAGTCTATGGAATATACCTTGGGAAACCTGAAAATCAATAAGACAGAGCCACTCCAAAATTTAGGGCTGCACTGCTTACAAGGACCTCAACTTGGGTACACCTTAAATATCCCAGGAAATATAAAAATGGTTCAAAAAATTGTGGTACTTACGTAGGATGGAATATCCCTCAGCCATGAAATCAATGTCATAAGACCAGTAGCAGCAAAATGGGTGGATTCAGGTACGATGATTCTAAGTGAAATAAGTCACACAGAAAAAGAAACTTATCATAAGATATCACTTATGAAGATCCTGTAAACATGGCTACACTTGAACTGAGTTAGGAAAGAGAACAGTGTCTCACATTTAGAAAACACTCTTATGCCTGCTTAAGGGGGAAGGAGAGGTGGGGTGATGCATAAAACCAGAGTTTGATATAAGCACAGGTACCGTTCCAAAAACCAACTATGGAATAGACAAGACCTACACCTTCCTCAGTGAAAGGGACTCAAAACCCCATATTTCCCGCAGAGGAATATATCTGAGTAGTAAGAATCTTAAAACCTATGTATTGATATGTCTCCGTAAGGGAATCAAGTGTGTCTAGACTGGCATAAACATGGCATCGAGAATCAGCTCAAACCCACTATAAAAAGGAATTTCAAAAACAAAACAAAAAACTGGGAAATTCTTTACAATTCCTTCAGGGTCTCTGATGAAACCTGGAATGACCCTATCTACAATGAGAGCTGGATGTGGCATAAGGCTGGACACTTGGGACTGAGACGATTGTTGAGATTGGGTGAGCAAATGCAGACCCTTTGAAGCACAAATGCCTGTCACCCTTTCCATGGGTCCCAACTCTCCAGGTTGAAGGGAGTATTACTACAGCTATAACATGTACGGGAAGCCTAGAGAATGGACACACTGTGAATACGAAAGGTTTCTAAAACTCAACGAATAGTCCCTCTCCTGGTGCTCCGGTTTGACTTTCCATCTGCTTTACTATCAACCTCCCAACTTGGAGAGACAGCCCCTTTAACCTCCTGGTTCGCACAGGTTGCCAATTTGGCAGAGGATGAAAGGGAAGAGGGAGAACCAATGAGAGAGTAGCTGTTAGGCATTTGGACAGGCACATATCACTGTAATTTCCCGGCAGGAAGAAGAATTACCCAAAGTCTCAGGCCCCCACCGGGAACCAGTATAGGTCCTGAACCAAAATTTTGGACTTGCGGTCAGCTCACCTAAAACGAGTTGAAAAATGGAGCTCAGGGGCACAGCAATTCACAAACTGGCCGAGTAATAAAGGACAACTATCGTCCAAAAATCTGTTGAGGGAAGGCAACGAGGCGGACTTGAAAGCGAGGCAGAATAGCAGGAAACAGATTTCAAGACGTACGTTGGAATCGCCTTTAAAGCACAGGAAGAGGGGCACAACTTAGACAATGATGCACTTTGCCAAATGGGGCGTATGCGTTTTCTCCTGAATATATTCAGGAGAAAACACATACGCCCTTTTTGGCCAAGCAAGCAAGCGGGCAATGCAAATCTGCAATACAAAGAAGTATCACTTCCCACCGGTCAAAGGGGACATCCACAAAATGTATAAAAACCGGAAAGGCAAGACAGGCCCTGGAGAACAGGGAGCCTTGTTATGCTGATGGGCGGGATGTAAATTGCCAACTGCCTCTCTGGAGGAGTGCATTGTGTTCCCTAAAACAAGTAAAGAACAGAGCTACAGAGACAAGGGCACTTCCAGTCTATGGAATATACCTTGGGAAACCTGAAAATCAAAAAGACAGAGCCACTCCAAAATTTAGGGCTGCACTGCTTACAAGGACCTCAACTTGGGTACACCTTAAATATCCCAGGAAATATAAAAATGGTTCAAAAAATTGTGGTACTTACGTACGATGGAATATCCCTCAGCCATGAAATAAATGTCATAAGACCAGTAGCAGCAAAATGGGTGGATTCAGGTACGATGATTCTAAGTGAAATAAGTCACACAGAAAAAGAAACTTATCATAAGATATCACTTATGAAGATCCTGTAAACATGGCTACACTTGAACTGAGTTAGGAAAGAGAACAGTGTCTCAAATTTAGAAAACACTCTTATGCCTGCTTAAGGGGGAAGGAGAGGTGGGGTGATGCATAAAACCAGAGTTTGATATAAGCACAGGTACCGTTCCAAAAACCAACTATGGAATAGACAAGACCTACACCTTCCTCAGTGAAAGGGACTCAAAACCCCATATTTCCCGCAGAGGAATATATCTGACTAGTAAGAATCTTAAAACCTATGTATTGATATGTCTCCGTAAGGGAATCAAGTGTGCCTAGACAGGCATAAACATGGCAGCGAGAATCAGCTCAAACCCACTATAAAAAGGAATTTCAAAAACAAAACAAAAAAACTGGGAAATTCTTTACAATTCCTTCACGGTCTCTGATGAAACCTGGAATGACCCTATCTACAATGACAGCTGGATGTGGCATAAGGAGGGACACTTGAGACTGAGACGATTGGTGAGATTGAGTGAGAGAATGCAGACCCTTTAAAGCACAAATGCCAGGCACCCATTTCATGGGTCCCAACTCTCCAGGTTGAAGGGAATATTACTACAGCTATAACATGTATGGGAAACCTAGAGAACGGACCCACTGTGAATACGAAAGGATTCTAAAACTCAACGAATTGTCCCTCTCCTGGTGCTCTTGTTTGACTTTCCATCTGCTTTACTATCAACCTCCCAACTTGGAGAGACAGCCCCTTTAACCTCCTGGTTCGCACAGGTTGCCAATTTGGCAGAGGATGAAAGGGAAGAGGGAGAACCAAGGAGAGAGTAGCTGTTAGGCATTTGGACGGGCACATATCACTCTAATTTCTCGGCAGGAAGAAGAATTAACCAAAGTCTCAGCCACACACCGCGAACCAGCATAGATCCTGAACCAAAATTTTGGACATGCGGTCAGCTCACAAAAAACGAGTTGAAAAAAGAGCTCAGGGTCACAGCAATGCACAACCTGGCAGAGTAATAAAGGACAACTATCGTCCAAAAATCTGTTGAGGGAAGGCAATGAGGCGGACTTGAAAGCGAGGCAGAATAGCAGAAAACAGATTTCAAGAGGTACGTTGGAATCGCCTTTAAAGCACAGGAAGAGGGGCACAACTTCGACAATGATGCACTTGGCCAAAAAGGGCGTATGCGTTTTCTCCTGAATATATTCAGGAGAAAACGCATACGCCCATTTTGGCCAAGCAAGCAAGCGGGCAATGCAAATCTGCACTACAAAGAAGTATCACTTCCCACCGGTCAAAAGGGACATCCACAAAATGTGTAAAATCCAGCAAGGCAAGACAGGCACTGGAGAACAGGGAGCCTTGTTATGCTGATGGGCGGGATGTAAATTGCCAACTGCCTCTCTGGAGGAGTGCATTGTGTTCCCTAAAACAAGTAAAGAACAGAGCTACAGAGCCAAGGGCACTTCCAGTCTAGGGAATATACCTTGGGAAAACTGAAAATCAATAAGACAGAGCCACCCGAAAATTTATGGCTTCACTGCTTACAAGGACCTCAACTTTGGTTCACCTTAAATATCCCAGGAAATATAAAAATGGTTCAAAAAATTGTGGTTCTTACGTATGATGGAATATCCCTCAGCCATGAAATCAATGTCATAAGACCAGTAGCAGCAAAATGGGTGGATTCAGGTACGATGATTCTAAGTGAAATAAGTCACACAGAAAAAGAAACTTATCATAAGATATCACTTATGAAGATCCTGTAAACATGGCTACACTTGAACTAAGTTTGGAAAGAGAACAGTGTCTCGCATTTAGTAAAAACTCTTATGCCTGCTTAAGGGGGAAGGAGAGGTGGGGTGATGCATAAAGCCAGAGTTTGATAAAAGCACAGGTACCGTTCCAAAAACCAACTATGGAATAGACAAGACCTACACCTTCCTCAGTGAAAGGGACTCAAAACCCCATATTTCCCGCAGAGGAATATATCTGACTAGTAAGAATCTTAAAACCTATGTATTGATATGTCTCCGTAAGGGAATCAAGTGTGTCTAGACTGGCATAAACATGGCAGCGAGAATCAGCTCAAACCCACTATAAAAAGGAATTTCAAAAACAAAACAAATAAACTGGGAAATTCTTTACAATTCCTTCAGGGTCTCTGATGATACCTGGAATGACCTTATGTACTACGACAGCTGGATGAGGCATAAGGCTAGACACTTGGGACTGAGAGGATTGGTGAGATTGGGTGAGCAAATGCAGACCCTTTAAAGCACAAATGCCTGGCACCCATTCCATGGGTCCCAACTCTCCAGGATGAAGGGAATATTACTACAGTTATAACATGTACGGGAAACCTAGAGAACGGACACTCTGTGAATACGAAAGGTTTCTAAAACTCAACGAATAGTCCCTCTCCTGGTGCTCGGGTTTGACTTTCCATCTGCTTTACTATCAACCTCCCAACTTGGAGAGACAGCCCCTTTAACCTCCTGGTTCGCACAGGTTGCCAATTTGGCAGAGGATGAAAGGGAAGAGGGAGAACCAATGAGAGAGTAGCTGTTAGGCATTTGGATGGGCACATATCACTCTAACTTCCCGGCAGGAAGAAGAATTAACCAAAGTCTCAGCCACCCACCGGGAACCAGCATAGGTCCTGAACCAAAATTTTGGACTTGCGGTCAGCTCACAAAA
Organism: Hyperoodon ampullatus; assembly: GCF_949752795.1. NCBI lineage: Eukaryota > Metazoa > Chordata > Mammalia > Artiodactyla > Ziphiidae > Hyperoodon > Hyperoodon ampullatus. The sequence goes on from NW_027640934.1 coordinate 754,574, forward strand.
AACGAGTTGCAAAATGGATCTCAAGGGCACATCAATTCACAAACTGGCAGAGTAATAAAGGACAACTCTCGTCCAAAAATCTTTTTAGGGAAAGCAACGTGGAGGACTTTAAAGCGAGGCAGAATAGCAGGAATCAGATTTCAAGAAGTACGTTGGAATCACCTTTAAAGCACAGGAAGAGGGGCACAACTTCGACAATGATGCACTTGGGCAAAAGGGCGTATACGTTTTCTCCTGAATATATTCAGGAGAAAATGCATACACCCTTTTTTGCCAAGCAAGCAAGCGCGCAATGCAAATCTGCACTACAAAGAAGTATCACTTCCCACCAGTCAAAAGGGACATCCACAAAATGTGTAAAAACCAGAAAGGCAAGACAGGCCCTGGAGAACAGGGAGCCTTGTTATGCTGATGGGCGGGATGTAAATTGCCAACTGCCTCTCTGGAGGAGTGCATTGTGCTCCATAAAACAAGTAAACAACAGAGCTACAGAGCCAAGGGCACTTCCAGTATAGGGAATATACCTTGGAAAAACTGGAAATCGATAAGACAGAGCCACCCCAAAATTTAGGGCTGCACTGCTTACAAGGACCTCAACTTGGGTACACCTTAAATATCCCAGGAAATATAAAAATGGTTCAAAAAACTGTGGTACTTACGTACGATGGAATATCCCTCAGCCATGAAATCAATGTCATAAGACCAGTAGCAGCAAAATGGGTGGATTCAGGTACGATGATTCTAAGCGAAATAAGTCAGACAGAAAAAGAAACTTATCATAAGATATCACTTATGAAAATCCTGTAAACATGGCTACACTTGAACAGAGTTAGGAAAGAGAACAGTGTCTCGCATTTAGAAAAAACTCTTTTGCCTGCTTAAGCGGGAAGGAGAGGTGGGGTATGCATAAAAACAGGGTTTGATATAAGCACAGGTACCGTTCCAAAAACCAACTATGGAATAGACAAGACCTACACCTTCCTCAGTGAAAGGGACTCAAAACCAAATATTTGCCGCAGTGGAATATATCTGACTAGTAAGAATCTTAAAACCTATGTATTGATATGTCTCCGTAAGGGAATCAAGTGTGTCTAGACTGGCATAAACATGGCAGCGAGAATCAGCTCAAACCCACTATAGAAAGGAATTTCAAAACAAAAACAAAAAAACTGGGAAATTCTTTACAATTCCTTCAGGGTCAATGATGAAACCTGGAATGACCCTATCTACAACGACAGCTGGATGTGTCATAAGGCTGGACACTTGGGACTGAGGGGACTTGTGAGACTGGGTGAGCAAATGCAGACCCTTTAAAGCAATAATGCATGGCACACATTCCATGTGTCCCAACTCTCCAGGTTGAAGGGAATATTACTACAGTTATAACATGTACGGGAAACCTAGAGAACGGACACACTGTGAATACGAAAGGTTTCTAAAACTCAACGAATAGTCCCTCTCCTGGTGCTCCGGTTTGACTTTCCACCTGCTTTACTATCAACCTCCCAACTTGGAGAGACAGCCCCTTTAACCTCCTGGTTCGCACAGGTTGCCAATTTGGCAGAGGATGAAAGGGAAGAGGGAGAACCAATGAGAGAGTAGCTGTTAGGCATTTGGACAGGCACATATCACTGTAATTTCCCAGCAGGAAGAAGAATTAACCAAAGTCTCAGCCACCCACCGGGAACCAGCATAGGTCCTGAACCAAAATTTTGGACTTGCCGTCAGCTCACCAAAAACGAGTTGAAAAATGGAGCTCAGGGGCACAGCAATTCACAAACTGGCCAAGTAATAAAGGACAACTATCGTCAAAAATCTGTTGAGGGAAGGCAACGAGGCGGACTTGAAAGCGAGGCAGAATAGCAGGAAACAGATTTCAAGAGGTACGTTGGAATCCCCTTTAAAGCACAGGAAGAGAGGCACAACTTCGACAATGATGCACTTGGGCAAAAAGGGCGTATGCGTTTTCTCCTGAATATATTCAGGAGAAAACGCATACGCCCTTTTTGGCCAAGCAAGCAAGCGGGCAATGCAAATCTGCACTACAAAGAAGTATCACTTCCCACCGGTCAAAAGGGACATCCACAAAATGTGTAAAAACCAGAAAGGCAAGACAGGCCCTGGAGAACAGGGAGCCTTGTTATGCTGATGGGCGGGATGTAAATTGCCAACTGCCTCTCTGGAGGAGTGCATTGTGTTCCCTAAAACAAGTAAACAACAGAGCTACAGAGACAAGGGCACTTCCAGTCTAGGGAATATACCTGGGACAAACTGAAAATCAATAAGACAGAGCCACCCCAAAATTTTGGGCTGCACTGCTTACAAGGACCTCAACTTGGGTACACCTTAAATATCCCAGGAAATATAAAAATGGTTCAAAAAATTGTGGTACTTACGTACGATGGAATATCCCTCAGCCATGAAATCAATGTCATAAGACCAGTAGCAGCAAAATGGGTGGATTCAGGTACGATGATTCTAAGTGAAATAAGTCACAGAGAAAAAGAAACTTATCATAAGATATCACTTATGAAGATCCTGTAAACATGGCTACACTTGAACTGAGTTAGGAAAGAGAACAGTGTCTCACATTTAGAAAACACTCTTATGCCTGCTTAAGGGGGAAGGAGAGGTGGGGTGATGCATAAAACCAGAGTTTGATATAAGCACAGGTACCGTTCCAAAAACCAACTATGGAATAGACAAGACCTACACCTTCCACAGTGAAAGGGACTCAAAACACCATATTTCCTGCAGAGGAATATATCTGACTAGTAAGAATCTTAAAACCTATGTATTGATATGTCTCCGTAAGGGAATCAAGTGTGTCTAGACTGGCATAAACATGGCAGCGAGAATCAGCTCAAACCCACTATAAAAAGGAATTTCAAAAACAAAACAAAAAAACTGGGAAATTCTTTACAATTCCTTCAGGGTCAATGATGAAACCTGGAATGACCCTATCTACAACGACAGCTGGATATGGCATAAGGCTGGACACTTGGGACTGAGGGGATTGGTGAGATTGGATGAGCATATGCTGACCCTTTAAAGCAATAATGCATGGCACCCATTCCATGGGTCCCAACTCTCCAGGTTGAAGGGAATATTACTACAGTTATAACATGTACGGGAAACCTAGAGAACGGACACACTGTGAATAAGAAAGGTTTCTAAAACTCAACGAATAGTCCCTATCCTTGTGCTTCGGTTTGACTTTCCACCTGCTTTACTATCAACCTCCCAACTTGGAGAGACAGCCCCTTTAACCTCCTGTTTCGCACAGGTTGCCAATTTGGCAGAGGATGAAAGGGAAGAGGGAGAACCAATGAGAGAGTAGCTGTTAGGCATTTGGACGGGCACATATCACTGTAATTTCCCGGCAGGAAGAAGAATTAACCAAAGTCTCAGCCCCCCACCGGGAACCAGCATAGGTCCTGAACCAAAATTTTGGACTTGCGGTCAGCACACCAAAAAGGAGTTGAAAAATGGATCTAAGGGGCACAGCAATACACAAACTGGCCGAGTAATAAAGGACAATTATCGTCAAAAATCTGTTGAGGGAATGCAACGAGGCGGACTTGAAAGCGAGGCAGAATAGCAGGAAACAGATTTCAAGAGGTACGTTGGAATCGCCTTTAAAGCACAGGAAGAGGGGCACAACTTCGACAATGATGCACTTGACCAAAAAGGGCGTATGTGTTTTCTCCTGAATATATTCAGGAGAAAACGCAAACGCCCTTTTTGGCCAAGCAAGCAAGCGGGCAATGCAAATCTGCACTACAAAGAAGTATCACCTCCCACCGGTCAAAAGGGACATCCACAAAATGTGTAAAAACCAGAAAGGCAAGACAGGCCCTGGAGAACAGGGAGCCTTGTTATGCTGATGGGCGGGATGTAAATTGCCAACTGCCTCTCTGGAGGAGTGCATTGTGTTCCCTAAAACAAGTAAACAACAGAGCTACAGAGCCAAGGGCACTTCCAGTCTAGGGAATATACCTTGCGAAAACTGAAAATCAATAAGACAGAGCCACACCAAAATTTAGGGCTGCACTGCTTACAAGGACCTCAACTTGGGTACACCTTAAATATTCCAGGAAATATAAAAATGCTTCAAAAAATTGTGGTACTTACGTACGATGGAATATCCCTCAGCCATGAAATCAATGTCATAAGACCAGTAGCAGCAAAATGGGTGGATTCAGGTACGATGATTCTAAGTGAAATATGTCACAGAGAAAAAGAAACTTATCATAAGATATCACTTATGAAGATCCTGTAAACATGGCTACACTTGAACTGAGTTAGGAAAGAGAACAGTGTCTCACATTTAGAAAACACTCTTATGCCTGCTTAAGGGGGAAGGAGAGGTGGGGTGATGCATAAAACCAGAGTTTGATATAAGCATAGGTACCGTTCCAAAAACCAACTATGGAATATAAAAGACGTACACCTTCCTCAGTGAAAGGGACTCAAAACCCCATATTTCCCGCAGAGGAATATATCTGACTAGTAAGAATCTTAAAACCTATGTATTGATATGTCTCTGTAAGGGAATCAATTGTGTCTAGACTGGCATAAACATGGCAGCGAGAATCAGCTCAAACCCACTATAAAAAGGAATTTCAAAAACAAAACAAAAAAACTGGGAAATTCTTTACAATTCCTTCAGGGTCTCTGATGAAACCTGGAATGACCCTATCTACAACGACAGCTGGATGTGGCATAAGGCTGGACACTTGGGACTGATAGGATTGGTGAGATTGGGTGAGCAAATGCAGACCCTTTAAAGCAATAATGCATGGCACACATTCCATGGGTCCCAACTCTCCAGGTTGAAGGGAATATTACTACAGTTATAACATGTACGGGAAACATAGAGAACGGACACACTGTGAATACGAAAGGTTTCTAAAACTCAACGAATAGTCCCTCTCCTGGTGCTCCGGTTTGACTTTCCATCTTCTTTACTATCAACCTCCCAACTTGGAGAGACAGCCCCTTTAACCTCCGGGTTCGCACAGGTTGCCAATTTGGCAGAGGATGAAAGCGAAGTGGGAGAACCAATGAGAGAGTAGCTGTTAGGCATTTGGACGGGCACATATCACTCTAACTTCCCGGCAGGAAGAAGAATTAACCAAAGTCTCAGCCCCCAACGGGAACCAGCACAGTTCCTGAACCAAAATTTTGGACTTGCGGTCCGCTCACCAAAAACGAGTTGAAAAATGGAGCTCAGGGGCACAGCAATTCACAAACTGGCCGAGTAATAAAGGACAACTATCGTCCAAAAATCTGTTGAGGGAAGGCAACGAGGCGGACTTGAAAGCGAGGCAGAATAGCAGGAAACAGATTTCAAGAGGTACGCTGGAATCGCCTTTAAAGCACAGGAAGAGGGGCACAACTTCGACAATGATGCACTTGACCAAAAAGGGCGTATGCGTTTTCTCCTGAATATATTCAGTAGAAAACGCATACGCCCTTTTTGGCCAAGCAAGCAAGCGGGCAATGCAAATCTGCACTACAAAGAAGTATCACTTCCCACCGGTCAAAGGGGACATTCACAAAATGTGTAAAAACCAGACTGGCAAGACAGGCCCTGGAGAACAGGGAGCATTGTTATGCTGATGGGCGGGATGTAAATTGCCAACTGCCTCTCTGGAGGAGGGCATTGTGTTCCCTAAAACAAGTAAAGAACAGAGCTACAGAGCCAAGGGCACTTCCAGTCTAGGGAATATACCTTGGGAAAACTGAAAATCAATAAGACAGAGCCACCCCAAAATTTAGGGCTGCACTGCTTACAAGGACCTCAACTTGGGTACACCTTAAATATCCCAGGAAATATAAAAATGGTTCAAAAAATTGTGGTACTTACGTACGATGGAATATCCTTCAGCCATGAATTCAATGTCATAAGACCAGTAGCAGCAAAATGGGTGGATTCAGGTACGATGATTCTAAGTGAAATAAGTCACAGAGAAAAAGAAACTTATCATAAGATATCACTTATGAAGATCTTGTAATCATGGCTACACTTGAACTGAGTTAGGAAAGAGAACAGTGTCTCACATTTAGAAAACACTCTTATGCCTGCTTAAGGGGGAAGGAGAGGTGGGGTGATGCATAAAACCAGAGTTTGATATAAGCACAAGTACAATTCCAAAAACCAACTATGGAATAGACAAGACCTACACCTTCCTCAGTGAAAGGGACACAAACCCCCATATTTCCCGCAGAGGAATATATCTGACTAGTAAGAATCTTAAAACCTATGTATTGATATGTCTCCGTAAGGGAATCAAGTGTGTCTAGACTGGCATAAATATGGCACCGAGAATCAGCTCAAACCCACTATAAAAAGGAATTTCAAAAATAAAACAAAAAAAACTGGGAAATTCTTTACAATTCCTTCAGGGTCTCTGATGAAACCTGGAATGACCCTATCTACAACGACAGCTGGATGTGGCATAAGGCTGGACACTTGGGACTGACAGGATTGGTGAGATTGGGTGAGCAAATGCAGACCCTTTAAAGCAATAATGCATGGCACACATTCCATGGGTCCCAACTCTCCAGGTTGAAGGGAATATTACTACAGTTATAACTTGTACGGGAAACCTAGAGAACGGACACACTGTGAATACGAAAGGTTTCTAAACCTCAACGAATAGTCCCTCTCCTCGTGCTCCAGTTTGACTTTCCATCTGCTTTACTATCAACCTCCCAACTTGGAGAGACAGCCCCTTTAACCTCCTGGTTCGCACAGGTTGCCAATTTGGCAGAGGATGAAAGGGAAGAGGGAGAACAAATGAGAGAGTAGCTGTTAGTCATTTGGACGGGCACATATCACTCTAACTTCCCGGCAGGAAGAAGAATTAACCAAAGTCTCAGCCGCCCACCGGGAACCAGCATAGTTCCTGAACCAAAATTTTGGACTTGCGGTCAGCTCACCAAAAACGAGTTGAAAAATGGAGCTCAGGGGCACAGCAATACACCAACTGGCCGATTAATAAAGGACAACTATCATCTAAAAATCTGTTGAGGGAAGGCAACGAGGTGGACTTGAAAGGGAGGCAGAATAGCAGGAAACAGATTTCAAGAGGTACGTTGGAATCGCCTTTAAAGCACAGGAAGAGGGGCACAACTTCGACAATGATGCACTTGGCCAAAAAGGCGTATGCGTTTTCTCCGGAATATATTCAGGAGAAAACGCATACGCCCTTTTTGGCCAAGCAAGGAAGAGGGCAATGCAAATCTGCACTACAAAGAAGTATCACTTCCCACCGGTCAAAAGGGACATCCACAACATGTGTAAAAACCGGAAAGGCAAGACAGGCCCTGGAGAACAGGGAGCCTTGTTATGCTGATGGGCGGGATGTAAATTGCCAACTGCCTCTCTGGAGGAGTGCATTGTGTTCCCTAAAAGAAGTAAACAACAGAGCTACAGAGCCAAGGGCACTTCCAGTCTAGGGAATATACCTTGGGAAAACTGAAAATCAAAAAGACACAGCCACCCCAAAATTTAGGGCTGCACTGCTTACAAGGACCTCAACTTGGGTACACCATAAATATCCCAGGAAATATAAAAATGGTTCAAAAAATTGTGGTACTTACGTACGATGGAATATCCCTCAGCCATGAAATCAATGTCATAAGACCAGTAGCAGCAAAATGGGTGGATTCAGGTACGATGATTCTAAGTGAAATAAGTCACACAGAAAAAGAAACTTATCATAAGATATCACTTATGAAGATCCTGTAAACATGGCTACACTTGAACTGAGTTAGGAAAGAGAACAGTGTCTCACATTTAGAAAACACTCTTATGCCTGCTTAAGGGGGAAGGAGAGGTGGGGTGATGCATAAAACCAGAGTTTCATATAAGCACAGGTACCATTCCAAAAACAAACTATGGAATAGACAAGACCTACACCTTCCTCAGTGAAAGGGACTCAAAACCCCATATTTCCCGCAGAGGAATATATCTGACTAGTAAGAATCTTAAAACCTATGTATTGATATGTCTCCGTAAGGGAATCAAGTGTGTCTAGACTGGCATAAATATGGCACCGAGAATCAGCTCAAACCCACTATAAAAAGGAATTTCAAAAATAAAACAAAAAAAACTGGGAAATTCTTTACAATTCCTTCAGGGTCTCTGATGATACCTGGAATGACCCTATCTACAATGACAGCTGGATGTGGCATAAGGCTGGACACTTGGGACTGAGAGGATTGTTGAGATTGGGTGAGAAAATGCAGACCCTTTAAAGCAATAATACATGGCACACATTCCATGGGTCCCAACTCTCCAGGTTGAAGGGAATATTACTACAGTTATAACATGTACGGGAAACCTAGAGAACGGACACACTGCAAATACGAAAGGTTTCTAAAACTCAACGAATAGTCCCTCTCCTGGTGCTCCCGTTTGACTTTCCATCTGCTTTACTATCAACCTCCCAACTTGGAGAGACAGCCCCTTTAACCTCCTGGTTCGCACAGGTTGCCAATTTGGCAGAGGATGAAAGGGAAGAGGGAGAATCAATGAGAGAGTAGCTGTTAGGCATTTGGACGGGCACATATCACTGTAATTTCCCGGCAGGAAGAAGAATTAACCAAAGTCTCAGCCCCCCACCGGGAACCAGTATAGGTCCTGAACCAAAATTTTGGACTTGCGGTCAGCTCACCTAAAACGAGTTGAAAAATGGAGCTCAGGGGCACAGCAATTCACAAACTGGCCGAGTAATAAAGGACAACTATCGTCCAAAAATCTGTTGAGGGAAGGCAACGAGGCGGACTTGAAAGCGAGGCAGAATAGCAGGAAACAGATTTCAAGAGGTACGTTGGAATTGCCTTTAAAGCACAGGAAGAGGGGCACAACTTCGACAATGATGCACTTGGTCAAAAAGGGCGTAAGAGTTTTCTCCTGAATATATTCAGGAGAAAACGCATACGCCCTTTTTGGCCAAGCAAGCAAGCGGGCAATGCAAATCTGCACTACAAAGAAGTATCACTTCCCACCGCTCAAAAGGGACATCCACAAAATGTGTAAAAACCAGAAAGGCAAGACAGGCCCTGGAGAACAGGGAGCCTTGTTATGCTGATGGGCGGGATGTAAATTGCCAACTGCCTCTCTGGAGGAGTGCATTGTGTTCCCTAAAACAAGTAAACAACAGAGCTACAGAGCCAAGGGCACTTCCAGTCTAGGGTATATACCTTGGGAAAACTGAAAATCAAAAGACACAGCCACCCCAAAATTTAGGGCTTCACTGCTTACCAGGACCTCAACTTGGGTACAGCTTAAATATCCCAGGAAATATAAAAATGGTTCAAAAAATTGTGGTACTTATGTACGATGGAATATCCCTCAGCCATGAAATCAATGTCATAAGACCAGTAGCAGCAAAATGGGTGGATTCAGGTACGATGATTCTAAGTGAAATAAGTCACAAAGAAAAAGAAACTTATCATAAGATATCACTTATGAAGATCCTGTAAACATGGCTACACTTGAACTGAGTTAGGAAAGAGAACAGTGTCTCACATTTAGAAAACACTCTTATGCCTGCTTAAGGGGGAAGGAGAGGTGGGGTGATGCATAAAACCAGAGTTTGATATAAGCACAGGTACCATTCCAAAAACCAACTATGGAATAGACAAGACCTACACCTTCCTCAGTGAAAGGGACTCAAAACCCCATATTTCCCGCAGAGGAATATATCTGACTAGTAAGAATCTTAAAACCTATGTATTGATATGTCTCCGTAAGGGAATCAAGTGTGTCTAGACTGGCATAAACATGGCAGTGAGAATCAGCTCAAACCCACTATAAAAAGGAATTTCAAAAATAAAACAAAACAACTGGGAAATTCTTTACAATTCCTTCAGGGTCTCTGATGAAACCTGGAATGACCCTATCTACAACGACAGCTGGATGTGGCATAAGGCTGGACACTTGGGACTGAGAGGATTGGTGAGATTGGGTGAGCAAATGCAGACCCTTTAAAGCAATAATGCATGGCACCCATTCCATGGGTCCCAACTCTCCAGGTTGAAGGGAATATTACTACAGCTATAACATGTACGGGAAACCTAGAGAACGGACACAGTGAATACGAAAGGTTTCTAAAACTCAACGAATAGTCCCTCTCCTGGTGCTCCGGTTTGACTTTCCATCTGCTTTACTCTCCACCTACAAACTTGTAGAGACAGCTCCTTTAACCTCCTGGTTCACACAGGTTGCCAATTTGGCAGAGGATGAAATGGAAGAGGGAGATCCAATGAGAGAGTAGCTGTTAGGCATTTGGACGGGCACATATCACTGTAATTTCCCGGCAGGAAGAAGAATTAACCAAAGTCTCAGCCACCCACCGGGAACCAGTATAGGTCCTGAAACAAAACTTTGGACCTGCGGTCAGCTCACCAAAAACGAGTTGAAAAATGGAGCTCAGGGTCACAGCAATTCACAAACTGGCAGAGTAATAAAGGACAACTATCGTCCAAAAATCTGTTGAGGGAAGGCAACGAGGCGGAATTGAAAGTGAGGCAGAATAGCAGGAAACAGATTTCAAGAGGTACGTTGGAATCACCTTTAAAGCACAGGAAGAGGGGCACAACTTCGACAATGATGCACTTGGCCAAAAAGGGCGTATGCGTTTTCTCCTGAATATATTCAGGAGAAAACGCATACGCCCTTTTTGGCCAAGCAAGGAAGCGGGCAATGCAAATCTGCACTACAAAGAAGTATCACTTCCCACCGGTCAAAAGGGACATCCACAAAATGTGTAAAAACCAGAAAGGCAAGACAGGCCCTGGAGAACAGGGAGCCTTGTTATGCTGATGGGCGGGATGTAAATTGCGAACTGCCTCTCTGGAGGAGTACATTGTGTTCCCTAAAACAAGTAAAGAACAGAGCTACAGAGCCAAGGGCACTTCCAGTCTAGGGAATATACTTTGGGAAAACTGAAAATCCATAAGACAGAGCCACCCCAAAATTTAGGGCTGCACTGCTTACAAGGACCTCAACTTGGGTACACCTTAAATATCCCAGGAAATATAAAAATGGTTCAAAAAATTGTGGTACTTACGTACGATGGAATATCCCTCATCCATGAAATCAATGTCATAAGAGCAGTAGCAGCAAAATTGGTGGATTCAGGTACGATGATTCTAAGTGAAATAAGTCACACAGAAAAAGAAACTTATCATAACATATGACTTATGAAGATCCTGTAAACATGGCTACACTTGAACTGAGTTAGGAAAGAGAACAGTATCTCACATTTAGAAAACACACTTATGCCTGCTTAAGGAGGAAGGAGAGGTGGGGTGATGCATAAAACCAGAGTTTGATATAAGCACAGGTACCGTTCCAAAAACCAACTATGGAATAGACAAGACCTACACCTTCCTCAGTGAAAGGGACTGAAAACACCATATTTCCCGCAGAGGAATATATCTGACTAGTAAGAATCTTAAAACCTATGTATTGATATGTCTCCGTAAGGGAATCAAGTGTGTCTAGACTGGCATAAACATGGCAGTGAGAATCAGCTCAAACCCACTATAAAAAGGAATTTCAAAAACAAAACAAAAAAACTGGGAAATTCTTTACAATTCCTTCAGTGTCAATGATGAAACCTGGAATGACCCTATCTACAACGACAGCTGGATGTGGCATAAGCCTGGACACTTGGGACTGAGGGGATTGATGAGATTGGGTGAGCAAATGGAGACCCTTTAAAGCAATAATGCATGGCACCCAATCCATGGGTCCCAACTCTCCAGGTTGAAGGGAATATTACTACAGTTATAACATGTACGGGAAACCTAGAGAACGGACACACTGTGAATACGAAAGGTTTCTAAAACTCAACGAATAGTCCCTCTCCTGGTGCTCCGGTTTGACTTTCCATCTGCTTTACTATCAACCTCCCATCTTGGAGAGACAGCCCCTTTAACCTCCTGGTTCACACAGGTTTCCAATTTGACAGAGGATGAAAGGGAAGAGGGAGAACAAATGAGAGAGTAGCTGTTAGGCATTTGGACGGGCACATATCACTGTAATTTCCCGGAAGGAAGAAGAATTAACCAAAGTCTCAGCCCCCCACCGCGAACCAGTATAGGTCCTGAACCAAAATTTTGGACTTGCGGTCAGCTCACCTAAAACGAGTTGAAAAATGGAGCTCAGGGGCACAGCAACTCACAAACTGGCCGAGTAATAAAGGACAACTATCGTCCAAAAATCTGTTGAGGGAAGGCAACGAGGCGGACTTGAAAGCGAGGCAGAATAGCAGGAAACAGATTTCAAGAGGTACGTTGGAATCACCTTTAAAGCACAGGAAGAGAGGCACAACTTCGACAATGATGCACTTGGCCAAAAAGGGCATATGCGTTTTCTCCTGAATATATTCAGGAGAAAACGCATACGCCCTTTTTGGCCAAGCAAGCAAGCGGGCAATGCAAATCTGCACTACAAAGAAGTGTCGCTTCCCACCGGTCAAAAGGGACATCCACAAAATGTGTAAAAACCAGAAAGGCAAGACAGGCCCTGGAGAACAGGGAGCCTTGTTATGCTGATGGGTGGGATGTAAATTGCCAACTGCCTCTCTGGAGGAGTACATTGTGTTCCCTAAAACAAGTAAAGAACAGAGCTACAGAGCCAAGGGCACTTCCAGTCTAGGGAATATACCTTGGGAAAACTGAAAATCAATAAGACAGAGCCACCCCAAATTTAGGGCTGCACTGCTTACAAGGACCTCAACGTGGGTACACCTTAAATATCCCAGGAAATATAAAAATGGTTCAAAAAATTGTGGTACTTACGTACGATGGAATATCCCTCAGCCATGAAATCAATGTCATAAGACAAGTAGCAGCAAAATGGGTGGATTCAGGTACGATGATTCTAAGTGAAATAAGTCACACAGAAAAAGAAACTTATCATAAGATATCACTTATGAAGATCCTGTAAACATGGCTACACTTGAACTGAGTTAGGAAAGAGAACAGTGTCTCACATTTAGAAAACACTCTTATGCCTGCTTAAGGGGGAAGGAGAGGTGGGGTGATGCATAAAACCAGAGTTTCATAAAAGCACAGGTACCATTCCAAAAACCAACTATGGAATAGACAAGACCTACACCTTCCTCAGTGAAAGGGACTCAAAACCCCATATTTGCCGCAGAGGAATATATCTGACTAGTAAGAATCTTAAAACCTATGTATTGATATGTCTCCGTAAGGGAATCAAGTGTGTCTAGACTGGCATAAACATGGCAGCGAGAATCAGCTCAAACCCACTATAAAAAGGAATTTCAAAAATAAAAGAAAAAAAACTGGGAAATTCTTTACAATTCCATCAGGGTCTCTGATGATACCTGGAATGACCCTATCTACAATGACAGCTGGATGTGGCATAAGGCTGGACACTTGGGACTGAGAGGATTGGTGAGATTGGGTGAGCAAATGCAGACCCTTTAAAGCAATAATGCATGGCACACATTCCATGGGTCCCAACTCTCCAGGTTGAAGGGAATATTACTACAGTTATAACATGTACGGGAAACCTAGAGAACGGACACACTGTGAATACGAAAGGTTTCTAAAACTCAACGAATAGTCTCTCTCGTGGTGCTCCGGTTTGACTTTCCATCTGCTTTACTATCAACCTCCCAACTTGGAGAGACAGCCCCTTTAACCTCCTGGTTCGCACAGGTTGCCAATTTGGCAGAGGATGAAAGGGAAGAGGGAGAACCAATGAGAGAGTAGCTGTTAGGCATTTGGACGGGCACATATCACTGTAATTTCCCGGCAGGAAGAAGAATTAACCAAAGTCTCAGCCACCCACCGGGAACCAGTATAGGTCCTGAACCAAAATTTTGGACTTGCGGTCAGCTCACCTAAAACGAGTTGAAAAATGGAGCTCAGGGGCACAGTAATTCACAAACTGGCCGAGTAATAAAGGACAACTATCGTCCAAAAATCTGTTGAGGGAAGGCAACGAGGCGGACTTGAAAGCGAGGCAGAATAGCAGGAAACAGATTTCAAGAGGTACCTTGGAATTGCCTTTAAAGCACAGGAAGAGGGGCACAACTTCGACAATGATGCACTTGGCCAAAAAGGGCGTATGCGTTTTCTCCTGAATATATTCAGGAGAAAACGCATACGCCCTTTTTGGCCAAGCAAGCAAGCGGGCAATGCAAATCTGCACTACAAAGAAGTATCACTTCCCACCGGTCAAAAGGGACATCCACAAAATGTGTAAGAACAAGAAAGGCAAGACAGGCCCTGGAGAACAGGGAGCCTTGTTATGCTGATGGGCGGGATGTAAATTGCCAAATGCCTCTCTGGAGCAGTGCATTGTGTTCCCTAAAACAAGTAAACAACAGAGCTACAGAGCCAAGGGCACTTCCAGTCTAGGGAATATACCTTGGGAAAACTGAAAATCAAAAAGACACAGCCACCACAAAATTTAGGGCTGCACTGCTTACAAGGACCTCAACTTGGGTACACCATAAATATCCCAGGAAATATAAAAATGGTTCAAAAAATTGTGGTACTTACGTACGATGGAATATCCCTCAGCCATGAAATCAATGTCATAAGAACAGTAGCAGCAAAATGGGTGGATTCAGGTACGATGATTCTAAGTGAAATAAGTCACACAGAAAAAGAAACTTATCATAAGATATCACTTATGAAGATCCTGTAAACATGGCTACACTTGAACTGAGTTAGGAAAGAGAACAGTGTCTCACATTTAGAAAACACTCTTATGCCTGCTTAAGGGGGAAGGAGAGGTGGGGTGATGCATAAAACCAGAGTTTGATATAAGCACAGGTACCGTTCCAAAAAACAACTATGGAATAGACAAGACCTACACCTTCCTCAGTGAAAGGGACTCAAAACACCATATTTCCCGCAGAGGAATATATCTGACTACTAAGAATCTTAAAACCTATGTATTGATATGTCTCTGTAAGGGAATCAAGTGTGTCTAGACTGGCATAAACATGGCAGCGAGAATCAGCTCAAACCCTCTATAAAAATAAATTTCAAAAACAAAACAAAAAACCTGGGAAATTCTTTACAATTCCTTCAGGGTCAATGATGAAACCTGGAATGACCCTATCTACAACGACAGCTGGATATGGCATAAGGCTGGACACTTGGGACTGAGGGGATTGGTGAGATTGGGTGAGCAAATGCAGACCCTTTAATGCAATAATGCATGGCACCCATTCCATGCGTCCCAACTTTCGAGGTTGAAGGGAATATTACTACAGTTATAACATGTACGGGAAACCTAGAGAACGGACACACTGTGAATACGAAAGGTTTCTAAAACTCAACGAATAGTCCCTCTCCTGGTGCTCCGGTTTGACTTTCCAGCTGCTTTACTATCAACCTCCCAACTTGGAGAGACAGCCCCTTTAACCTCCTGGTTCGCACAGGTTGCCAATTTGGCAGAGGATGAAAGGGAAGAGGGAGAACCAATGAGAGAGTAGCTGTTAGTCATTTGGACGGGCACATATCACTGTAATTTCCCAGCAGGAAGAAGAATTAACCAAAGTCTCAGCCCCCCACCGTGAACCAGCATAGGTCCTGAACCAAAATTTTGGACTTGCGGTCAGCTCACCTAAAACGAGTTGAAAAATGGAGCTCAGGGGCACAGCAATTCACAAACTGGCCGAGTAATAAAGGACAACTATCGTCCAAAAATCTGTTGAGGGAAGGCAACGAGGCGGACTTGAAAGCGAGGCAGAATAGCAGGAAACAGATTTCAAGAGGTACGTTGGAATTGCCTTTAAATCACAGGAAGAGGGGCACAACTTCGACAATGATGCACTTGGCCAAAAAGGGCGTATGCGTTTTCTCCTGAATATATTCAGGAGAAAACGCATACGCCCTTTTTGGCCAAGCAAGCAAGCGGGCAATGCAAATCTGCACTACAAAGAAGTATCACTTCCCACCGGTCAAAAGGGACATCCACAAAATGTGTAAAAACCGGAAAGGCAAGACATGCCCTGGAGAACAGGAAGCCTTGTTATGCTGATGGGCGGGATGTAAATTGCCAACTGCCTCTCTGGAGGAGTGCATTGTGTTCCCTAAAACAAGTAAACAACAGAGCTACAGAGCCAAGGGCACTTCCAGTCTAGGGAATATACCTTGGGAAAACTGAAAATCAAAAAGACACAGCCACCCCAAAATTTACGGCTTCACTGCTTACCAGGACCTCAACTTGGGTACACCTTAAATATCCCAGGAAATATAAAAATGGTTCAAAAAATTGTGGTACTTACGTACGATGGAATATCCCTCAGCCATGAAATCAATGTCATAAGAACAGTAGCAGCAAAATGGGTGGATTCAGGTACGATGATTCTAAGTGAAATAAGTCACACAGAAAAAGAAACTTATAATAAGATATCACTTATGAAGATCCTGTAAACATGGCTACACTTGAACTGAGTTAGGAAAGAGAACAGTGTCTCACATTTAGAAAACACTCTTATGCCTGCTTAAGGGGGAAGGAGAGGTGGGGTGATGCAAAAAACCAGAGTTTGATATAAGCACAGGTACCGTTCCAAAAAACAACTATGGAATAGACAAGACCTACACCTTCCTCAGTGAAAGGGACTCAAAACACCATATTTCCCGCAGAGGAATATATCTGACTAGTAAGAATCTTAAAACCTATGTATTGATATGTCTCCGTAAGGGAATCAAGTGTGTCTAGACAGGCATAAACATGTCAGCGAGAATCAGCTCAAACCCACTATAAAAAGGAATTTCAAAAACAAAACAAAAAAACTGGGAAATTCTTTACAATTCCTTCAGTGTCAATGATGAAACCTGGAATGACCCTATCTACAACGACAGCTGGATGTGGCATAAGGCTGGACACTTGGGACTGAGGGGATTGGTGAGATTGGGTGAGCAAATGCAGACCCTTTAAAGCAATAATGCATGGCACCCATTCCATGGGTCCCAACTCTCCAGGTTGAAGGGAATATTACTACAGTTATAACATGTACGGGAAACCTAGAGAACGGACACACTGTGAATACGAAAGGTTTCTAAAACTCAACGAATAGTCCCTCTCCTGGTGCTAAGGTTTGACTTTCCATCTGCTTTACTATCAACCTCCCAACTTGGAGAGACAGCCCCTTTAACCTCCTGGTTCGCACAGGTTGCCAATTTGGCAGAGGATGAAAGGGATGAGGGAGAACCAATGAGAGAGTACCTGATAGGCATTTGGACGGGCACATATCACTGTAATTTCCCGGCAGGAAGAAGAATTAACCAAAGTCTCAGCCCCCCACCGGGAACCAGTATAGGTCCTGAACCAAAATTTTGGACTTGCGGTCAGCTCACCAAAAACGAGTTGAAAAATGGAGCTCAGGGGCACAGCAATTCAAAAACTGGCCCAGTAATAAAGGACAACTATCGTCCAAAAATCTGTTGAGGGAAGGCAACGAGGCAGACTTGAAAGCGAGGCAGAATAGCAGGAAACAGATTTCAAGAGGTACGTTGGAATCGCCTTTAAAGCACAGGAAGAGGGACACAACTTCGACAATGATGCACTTGGCCAAAAAGGGCGTATGCGTTTTCTCCTGAATATATTCAGGAGAAAACGCATACGCCCTTTTTGGCCAAGCAAGCAAGCGGGCAATGCAAATCTGCACTACAAAGAAGTATCACTTCTCACCGGTCAAAAGGGACATCCACAAAATGTGTAAAAACCAGAAAGGCAAGACAGGCCCTGGAGAACAGGGAGCCTTGTTATGCTGATGGGCGGGATGTAAATTGCCAACTGCCTCTCTGGAGGAG
This sequence comes from Hyperoodon ampullatus, assembly GCF_949752795.1. Taxonomy (NCBI): domain Eukaryota; kingdom Metazoa; phylum Chordata; class Mammalia; order Artiodactyla; family Ziphiidae; genus Hyperoodon; species Hyperoodon ampullatus. The sequence goes on from NW_027640934.1 coordinate 772,409, forward strand.
TGCATTGTGTTCCCTAAAACAAGTAAACAACAGAGCTACAGAGCCAAGGGCACTTCCAGTCTAGGGAATATACCTTGGGAAAACTGAAGATCAATAAGACAGAGCCACCCCAAAATTTAGGGCTGCACTGCTTACAAGGACCTCAACTTGGGTACACCTTAAATATCCCAGGAAATATAAAAATGGTTCAAAAAATTGTGGTACTTACGTACGATGGAATATCCCTCAGCCATGAAATCAATGTCATAAGAACAGTAGCAGCAAAATGGGTGGATTCAGGTACGATGATTTTAAGTGAAATAAGTCACAGAGAAAAAGAAACTTATCATAAGATATCACTTATGAAGATCCTGAAAACATGGCTACACTTGAACTGAGTTAGGAAAGAGAACAGTGTCTCACATTTAGAAAACACTCTTATGACTGCTTAAGGGGGAAGGAGAGGTGGTGTGATGCATAAAACCAGAGTTTGATATAAGCACAGGTACCGTTCCAAAAACCAACTATGGAATAGACAAGACCTACACCTTCCTCAGTGAAAGGGACTCAAAACCCCATATTTCCCGCAGAGGAATATATCTGACTAGTAAGAATCTTACAACCGATGTATTGATATGTCTCCGTAAGGGAATCAAGTGTGTCTAGAATGGCATAAATATGGCAGCGAGAATCAGCTCAAACCCACTATAAAAAGGAATTTCAAAAATAAAACAAAAAAACTGGGAAATTCTTCACAATTCCTTCAGGGCCTCTGATGAAACCTGAAGTGACCCTATCTACAATGACAGCTGGATGTGGCATAAGGCTGGACACTTGGGACTGAGAGAATTGGTGAGATTGGGTGAGCAAATGCAGACCCTTTAAAGCAATAATGCATGGCACACATTCCATGGGTCCCAACTCTCCAGGTTGAAGGGAATATTACTACAGATATAACATGTACGGGAATCCTAGAGAATGGACAGACTGTGAATACGAAAGGTTTCTAAAACTCAACGAATAGTCCCTCTCCTGGTGCTCTGGTTTGACTTTCCACCTGCTTTACTATCAACCTCCCAAATTGGAGAGAGAGCCCCTTTAACCTCCTGGTTCGCACAGGTTGCCAATTTGGGAGAGGATGAAAGGCAAGAGGGAGAACCAATGAGAGAGTAGCTGTTAGGCATTTGGACGGGCACATATCACTCTAATTTCCCGGCAGGAAGAAGAATTAACCAAAGTCTCAGCCCCCCAGCGGGAACCAGCATAGGTCCTGAACCAAAATTTTGGACATGCAGTCAGCTCACCAAAAACGAGTTGAAAAATGGAGCTCAGGGGTATAGCAATTCACAAACTTGCCGATTAATAAAGGACAACTATCATCCAAAAATCTGTTGAGGGAAGGCAACGAGGCGGACTTGAAAGCGAGGCAGAATAGCAGGAAACAGATTTCAAGAGGTACGTTGGAATAGCCTTTAAAGCACAGGAAGAGGGGCACAACTTCGACAATGATGCACTTGGCCAAAAAGGGCGTATGCGTTTTCTCCTGAATATATTCAGGAGAAAACGCATACGCCCTTTCTGGCCAAGCAAGCAAGCGGGCAATGCAAATCTGCACTACAAAGAAGTATCACTTCCCACCGGTCAAAAGGGACATCCACAAAATGTGTAAAAACCAGAAAGGCAAGACAGGCCCTGGAGAACAGGGAGCCTTGTTATGCTGATGGGCGGGATGTAAATTGCCAACTGCCTCTCTGGAGGAGTGCATTGTGTTCCCTAAAACAAGTAAAGAACAGAGCTACAGAGCCAAGGGCACTTCCAGTCTAGGGAATATACCTTGGGAAAACTGAAAATCAATAAGACAGAGCCACCCCAAAATTTAGGGCTGCACTGCTTACAAGGACCTCAACTTGGGTACACCTTAAATATCCCAGGAAATATAAAAATGGTTCAAAAAATTGTGGTACTTACGTACGATGGAATATCCCTCAGCCATGGAATCAATGTCATAAGAACAGTAGCAGCAAAATGGGTGGATTCAGGTACGATGATTCTAAGTGAAATAAGTCACACAGAAAAAGAAACTTATCATAAGATATCACTTATGAAGATCCTGTAAACATGGCTACACTTGAACTGAGTTAGGAAAGAGAACAGTGTTTCACATGTAGAAAACATTCTTATGCCTGCTTAAGGGGGAAGGAGAGGTGGGGTGATGCATAAAACCAGAGTTTGATATAAGCACAGGTACCTTTCCAAAAACCAACTATGGAATAGACAAGACCTACAACTTCCTCAGTGAAAGGGACTCAAAACCCCATATTTCCCGCAGAGGAATATATCTGACTAGTAAGTATCTTAAAACCTATGTATTGATATGTCTCCGTAAGGGAATCAAGTGTGTCTAGACTGGCATAAACATGGCAGCGAGAATCAGCTCAAGCCCTCTATAAAAAGGAATTTCAAAAACAAAACAAAAAAACTGGGAAATTCTTTCAATTACTTCAGGGTCTCTGATGAAACCTGGAATGACCCTATCTACAACGACAGCTGGATGTGGCATAAGGCTGGACACTTGGGACTGAGAGGATTGGTGAGATTGGGTGAACAAATGCAGACCATTTAAAGCAATAGTGCATGGCACACATTCCATGGGTCCCAGCTCTCCAGGTTGAATGGAATATTACTACAGTTATAACATGTACGGGAAACATAGAGAACGGACACATTGTGAATACGAAAGGTTTCTAAAACTCAACGAATAGTCCCTCTCCTGGTGCTCCGGTTTGACTTTCCATCTGCTTTGCTATCAACCTCCCAACTTGGAGAGACAGCCCCTTTAACCTCCTGGTTCGCACAGGTTGCCAATTTGGCAGAGGATGAAAGGGAAGAGGGAGAACCAATGAGAGAGTAGCTGTTAGGCATTTGGACGGGCACATATCACTGTAATTTCCCGGCAGGAAGAAGAATTAACCAAAGTCTCAGCCCCCCACCGGGAACCAGTATAGGTCCTGAACCAAAATTTTGGACTTGTGGTCAGCTCACCTAAAACGAGTTGAAAAATGGAGCTCAGGGGCACAGCAATTCACAAACTGGCCGAGTAATAAAGGACAACTATCGTCCAAAAATCTGTTGAGGGAAGGCAACGAGGCGGACTTGAAAGCGAGGCAGAATAGCAGGAAACAGATTTCAAGAGGTACGTTGGAATCGCCTTTAAAGCACAGGAAGATGGGCACAACTTCGACAATGATGCACTTGGCCAAAAAGGGCGTATGAGTTTTCTCCTGAATATATTCAGGAGAAAACGCATACGCCCTTTTTGACCAAGCAAGCAAGCAGGCAATGCAAATCGGCACTACAAAGAAGTATCACTTCCCACTGGTCAAAAGGGACATCCACAAAATGTGTAAAAACCAGAAAGGCAAGACAGGCCCTGGAGAACAGGGAGCCTTGTTATGCTGATGGGCGGGATGTAAATTGCCAACTGCCTCTCTGGAGGAGTGCATTGTGTTCCCTAAAACAAGTAAACAACAGAGCTACAGAGCCAAGGGCACTTCCAGTCTAGGGAATATACCTTGGGAAAACTGAAAATCAAAAAGGCACAGCCACCCCAAAATTTAGGGCTGCACTACTTACAAGGACCTCAACTTGGGTACACCTTAAATATCCCAAGAAATATAAAAATCGTTCAAAAAATTGTGATACTTACGTATGATGGAATATCCCTCAGCCATGAAATCAATGTCATAAGAACAGTAGCAGCAAAATGGGTGGATTCAGCTACGATGATTCTAAGTGAAATAAGTCACAGAGATAAAGAAACTTATCATAAGATACCACTTATGAAGTTCCTGTAAACATGGCTACACTTGAACTGAGTTAGGAAAGAGAACAGTGTCTCACATTTAGAAAACACTCTTATGCCTGCTTAAGGGGGAAGGAGAGGTGGGGTGATGCATAAAACCAGAGTTTGATATAAGCACAGGTACCGTTCCAAAAACCAACTATGGAATAGACAAGACCTACACCTTCCTCAGTGAAAGGGACTCAAAACCCCATATTTCCCGCAGAGGAATATATCTGACTAGTAAGAATCTTAAAACCTATGTATTGATATGTCTCCGTAAGGGAATCAAGTGTGTCTAGACTGGGATAAATATGGCAGCGAGAATCAGCTCAAACCCACTATAAAAAGGAATTTCAAAAATAAAACAAAAAAACTGGGAAATTCTTCACAATTCCTTCAGGGACTCTGATGAAACCTGAAGTGACCCTATCTACAATGACAGCTGATGTGGCATAAGGCTGGACACTTGGGACTGAGAGAATTGGTGAGATTGGGTGAGCAAATGCAGGCCCTTTAAAGCAATAGTGCATGGCACACATTCCATGGGTCCCAACTCTCCAGGTTGAAGGGAATATTACTACAGATATAACATGTACGGGAAACCTAGAGAACGGACACACTGTGAATACGAAAGGTTTCTAAAACTCAACGAATAGTCCCTCTCCTGGTGCTCCGGTTTGCCTTTACACCTGCTTTACTATCAACCTCCCAACTTGGAGAGACAGCCCCTTTAACCTCCTGGTTCGCACAGGTTGCCAATTTGGCAGAGGATGAAAGGGAAGAGGGAGAACCAATGAGAGAGTAGCTGTTAGGCATTTGGACGGGCACATATCACTGTAATTTCCCGGCAGGAAGAAGAATTAACCAAAGTCTCAGCCCCCCACCGGGAACCAGCATAGGTCCTGAACCAAAATTTTGGACCTGCGGTCAGCTCACCAAAAACGAGTTGAAAAATGGAGCTCAGGGGCACAGCAATTCACAAACTGGCCAAGTAATAAAGGACAACTATCGTCCAAAAATCTGTTGAGGGAAGGCAACGAGGCGGACTTGAAAGCGAGGCAGAATAGCAGGAAACAGATTTCAAGAGGTACGTTGGAATCGCCTTTAAAGCACCGGATGAGGGGCACAACTTCGACAATTATGCACGTGGCCAAAAAGGGTGTATGCGTTTTCTCCTGAATATATTCAGGAGAAAACGAATACGCCCTTTTTGGCCAAGCAAGCAATCGGGCAATGCAAATCTGCACTACAAAGAAGTATCACTTCGCACCGGTCAAAAGGGACATCCACAAAATGTGTAAAAACCAGAAAGGCAAGACAGGCCCTGGAGAACAGGGAGCCTTGTTATGCTGAAGGGCGGGATGTAAATTGCCAACTGCCTCTTTGGAGGAGTACATTGTGTTCCCTAAAACAAGTAAAGAACAGAGCTACAGAGCCAAGGGCACTTCCAGTCTAGGGAATATACCTTGGGAAAACTGAAAATCAATAAGACAGAGCCACTCCAAAATTTAGGGCTGCACTGCTTATAAGGACCTCAACTTGGGTACACCTTAAATATCCCAGGAAATATAAAAATGGTTCAAAAAATTGTGGTACTTACGTACGATGGAATATCCCTCAGCCATGAAATCAATGTCATAAGACCAGTAGTAGTAAAATGGGTGGATTCAGGTACGATGATTCTAAGTGAAATAAGTCACAGAGAAAAAGAAACTTATCATAAGATATCACTTATGAGGATCCTGTAAACATGGCTACACTTGAACTGAGTTAGGAAAGAGAACAGTGTCTCACATTTAGAAAACACTCTTATGCCTGCTTAAGGGGGAAGGAGAGGTGGGGTGATGCATAAAACCAGAGTTTGATATAAGCACAGGTACCATTCCAAAAACCAACTATGGAATGGACAAGACCTACACCTTCCTCAGTGAAAGGGACTCAAAACCCCATATTTCCCGCAGAGGAATATATCTGACTAGTAAGAATCTTAAAACCTATGTATTGATATGTCTCCGTAAGGGAATCAAGTGTGTCTAGACTGGCATAAACATGGCAGCGAGAATCAGCTCAAACCCACTATAAAAATGAATTTCAAAAACAAAACAAAAAAACTGGGAAATTCTTTACAATTCCTTCAGAGTCTCTGATGAAACATGGAATGACCCTATCTACAACGACAGATGGATGTGGCATAAGGCTGGACACTTGGGACTGAGAGGATTGGTGAGATTGGGTGAACAAATGCAGACCCTTTAAAGCAATAATGCATGGCACACATTCCATGGGTCACAACTCTCCAGGTTGAAGGGAATATTACTACAGTTATAACATGTACGGGAAACCTAGAGAACGGACACACTGTGAATACGAAAGGTTTCTAAAACTCAACGAATAGTCCCTCTCCTGGTGCTCCGGTTTGACTTTCCATCTGCTTTACTATCAACCTCCCAACTTGGAGAGACAGCCCCTTTAACCTCCAAGTTCGCACAGGTTGCCAATTTGACAGAGGATGAAAGGGAAGAGGGAGAACCAATGAGAGAGTAGCTGTTAGGCTTTTGGATGGGCACATATCACTGTAATTTCCCGGCAGGAAGAAGAATTAACCAAAGTCTCAGGCCCCCACCGGGAACCAGCATAGGTCCTGAACCAAAATATTGGACTTGCGGTCAGCTCACCAAAAACGAGTTGAAAAATGGAGCTCAGGGGCACAGCAATTCACAAACTGGCCGAGTAATAAAGGACAACTATCGTCCAAAAATCTGTTGAGGGAAGGCAATGAGGCGGACTTGAAAGCGTGGCAGAATAGCAGGAAACAGATTTCAAGAGGTACGTTGGAATCGCCTTTAAAGCACAGGAAGAGGGGCACAACTTCGACAATGATGCACTTGGCCAAAAAGGGCGTATGCGTTTTCTCCTGAATATATTCAGGAGAAAACGCATACGCCCTTTTTGGCCAAGCAAGCAAGCGGGCAATGCAAATCTGCACTACAAAGAAGTATCACTTCCCACCGGTCAAAAGGGACATCCACAAAATGTGTAAAAACCAGAAAGGCAAGACAGGCCCTGGAGAACAGGGAGCCTTGTTATGCTGATGGGCGGGATGTAAATTGCCAACTGCCTCTCTGGAGGAGTGCATTGTGTTCCCTAAAACAAGTAAACAACAGAGCTACAGAGCCAAGGGCACATCCAGTCTAGGGAATATACCTTGGGAAAACTGAAAATCAAAAAGACACAGCCACCCCAAAATTTAGGGCTGCACTGCTTACAAGGACCTCAACTTGGGTACACCTTAAATATCCCAGGAAATATAAAAATGCTTCAAAAAATGGTGGTACTTATGTACGATGGAATATCCCTCAGCCATGAAATCAATGTCATAAGACCAGTAGCAGCAAAATGGGTGGATTCAGCTACGATGATTCTAAGTGAAATAAGTCACACAGAAAAAGAAACTTATCATAAGATATCACTTATGAAGATCCTGTAAACATGGCTACACTTGAACTGAGTTAGGAAAGAGAACAGTGTCTCACATTTAGAAAACACTCTTATGCCTGCTTAAGGGGGAAGGAGAGGTGAGGTGATGCATAAAACCAGAGTTTGATATAAGCACAGGTACCGTTCCAAAAACCAACTATAGAATAGACAAGACCTACACCTTCCTCAGTGAAAGGGACTCAAAACACCATATTTCCCGCAGAGGAATATATCTGACTAGTAAGAATCTTAAAACCTATGTATTGATATGTCTCCGTAAGGGAATCAAGTGTGTCTAGACTGGCATAAACATGGCAGCGAGAATCAGCTCAAACCCACTATAAAAAGGAATTTCAAAACCAAAACAAAACAACAGGGAAATTATTTACATTTCATTCAGGGTTTCTGATGACACCTGGAATGACCCTATCTACAATGACAGCTGGATGTGGCATAAGGCTGGACACTTGGGACTGAGAGGATTGGTGAGATTGGGTGAGCAAATGCAGACCCTTTAAAGCAATAATGCATGGCACACATTCCATGGGTCCCAACTCTCCAGGTTGAAGGGAATATTACTACAGCTATAACATGTACGGGAAACCTAGAGAACGGACACACTGTGAATACGAAAGGTTTCTAAAACTCAACGAATAGTCCCTCTCCTGGTGCTCCGGGTTCACTTTCCATCTGCTTTACTATCAACCTCCCAACTTGGAGAGACAGACCCTTTAACCTCCTGGATCACACAGGTTGCCAATTTGGCAGAGGATTAAAGGGAAGAGGGAGAACCAATGAGAGAGTAGCTGTTAGGCATTTGGACGGGCACATATCACTGTAATTTCCCGGCAGGAAGAAGAATTAACCAAAGTCTCAGCCCCCCACCAGGAACCAGTATAGGTCCTGAACCAAAATTTTGGACTTGCGGTCAGCTCAGCAAAAACGAGTTGAAAAATGGAGCTCAGGGACACAGCAATTCACAAACTGGCCGAGTAATAAAGGACAACTATCGTCCAAAAATCTGTTGAGGGAAGGCAACGAGGCAGACTTGAAAGCGAGGCAGAATAGGAGGAAACAGATTTCAAGAGGTACGTTGGATTCGCCTTTAAAGCACAGGAAGAGGGGCACAACTTCGACAATGATGCACTTGGCCAAAAAGGGCGTATGCGTTTTCTCCTGAATATATTCAGGAGAAAACGCATACGCCCTTTTTGGCCAAGCAAGCAAGCGGGCAATGCAAATCTGCACTACAAAGAAGTATCACTTCCCACCGGTCAAAAGGGACATCCACAAAATGTGTAAAAACCAGAAAGGCAAGACAGGCCCTGGAGAACAGGGAGCCTTGTTATGCTGATGGGCGGGATGTAAATTGCCAACTGCCTCTCTGGAAGAGTGCATTGTGTTCCCTAAAACAAGTAAACAACAGAGCTACAGAGCCAAGGGCACTTCCAGTCTAGGGAATATACCTTGGCAAAACTGAAAATCAATAAGACAGAGCCACCCCAAAATTTAGGGCTGCACTGCTTACAAGGACCTCAACTTGGGTACAACTTAAATATCCCAGGAAATATAAAAGTGGTTCAAAAAATTTTGGTACTTACGTACGATGGAATATCCCTCAGCCATGAAATCAATGACATAAGACCAGTAGCAGCAAAATGGGTGGATTCAGGTACGATGATTCTAAGTGAAATAAGTCACAGAGAAAAAGAAACTTATCATAAGATATCACTTATGAAGATCCTGTAAACATGGCTACACTTGAACTGAGTTAGGAAAGAGATCAGTGTCTCACATTTAGAAAACACTCTTATGCCTGCTTAAGGGAGAAGGAGAGGTGGGGTGATGCATAAAACCAGAGTTTGATATAAGCACAGGTACCGTTCCAAAAACCAACTATGGAATAGACAAGACCTACACCTTCCTCAGTGAAAGGGACTCAAAACCCCATATTTCCGGCAGAGGAATATATCTGACTAGTAATAATCTTAAAACCTATGGATTGATATGTCTCCGTAAGGGAATCAAGTGTGTCTAGACTGGCATAAACATGGAAGCGAGAATCAGCTCAAACCCACTATAAAAAGGAATTTCAAAAACAAAACAAAAAAACTGGGATATTCTTTACAATTCCTTCAGGGTCTCTGATGATACCTGGAATGACCCTATCTACAATGACAGCTGGATGTGGCATAAGGCTGTACACTTGGGACTGAGGGGATTGGTGAGATTGGGTGATCAAATGCAGACCCTTTAATGCAATAATGCATGGCACCCATTCCATGGGTCCCAACTTTGGAGGTTGAAGGGAATATAACTACAGTTATAACATGTACGGGAAACCTAGAGAACGGACACACTGTGAATACGAAAGGTTTCTAAAACTCAAAGAATAGTCCCTCTCCTGGTGCTCCGGTTTGACTTTCCACCTGCTTTACTATCAACCTCCCAACTTGGAGAGACAGCCCCTTTAACCTCCTGGTTCGCACAGGTTGCCAATTTGTCAGAGGACGAAAGGGAAGAGGGAGAACCAATGAGAGAGTAGCTGTTAGGCATTTGGACGGGCACATATCACTGTAATTTCCCAGCAGGAAGAAGAATTAACCAAAGTCTCAGCCCCCCACCGGGAACCAGCATAGGTCCTGAACCAAAATTTTGGACTTGTGGTCAGCTCACCAAAAACGAGTTGAAAAATGGAGCTCAGGGGCACAGCAATTCACAAACTGGCCAAGTAATAAAGGACAACTATCGTCCAAAAATCTGTTGAGGGAAGGCAACGAGGCAGACTTGAACGCGAGGCAGAATAGCAGGAAACAGATTGCAAGAGGTACGTTGGAATCACCTTTAAAGCACAGGAAGAGAGGCACAACTTCGACAATGATGCACTTGGCCAAAAAGGGCGTATGCGTTTTCTCTTGAATATATTCAGGAGAAAACGCATACGCCCTTTTTGGCCAAGCAAGCAAGCGGGCAATGCAAATCTGCACTACAAAGAAGTATCACTTCCCACCGGTCAAAAGGGACATCCACAAAATGTGTAAAAACCAGAAAGGCAAGACAGGCCCTGGAGAACAGGGAGCCTTGTTATGCTGATGGGCGGGATGTAAATTGCCAACTGCCTCTCTGGAGGAGTACATTGTGTTCCCTAAAACAAGTAAAGAACAGAGCTACAGAGCCAAGGGCACTTCCAGTCTAGGAAATAAACCTTGGGAAAACTGAAGTTCAATAACACAGAGCCACCCCAAAATTTAGGGCTGCACTGCTTACCAGGACCACAAGTTGGGTACACCTTAAATATCCCAGGAAATATAAAAATGGTTCAAAAAACTGTGGTATTTACGTATGATGGAATATCCCTCAGCCATGAAATCAATGTCATAAGACCAGTAGCAGCAAAATGGGTGGATTCAGGTACGATGATTCTAAGTGAAATAAGTCACACAGAAAAAGAAACTTATCATAAGATATCACTTATGAAGATCCTGTAACATGGCTACACTTGAACTGAGTTAGGAAAGAGAACAGTGTCTCACATTTAGAAAACACTCTTATGCCTGCTTAAGGGGGAAGGAGAGGTGGGTTGATGCATAAAACCAGAGTTTGATATAAGCACAGGTACCGTTCCAAAAACCAAATATGGAATAGACAAGACCTACACCTTCCTCAGTGAAAGGGACTCAAAACACCATATTTCCCGCAGAGGAATATATCTGACTAGTAAGAAGCTTAAAACCTATGTATTGATATGTCTCTGTAAGGGAATCAAGTGTGTCTAGACTGGCATAAACATGGCAGCGAGAATCAGCTCAAACCAACTATAAAAAGGAATTTCAAAAACAAAACAAAAAAATTGGGAAATTCTTTACAATTCCTTCAGTGTCAATGATGAAACCTGGAATGACCCTATCTACAATGACAGCTGGATGTGGCATAAGGCTGGACACTTGGGACTGAGGGGATTGGTGAGATTGGGTGAGCAAATGCAGACCCTTTAAAGCAATAATGCATGGCACCCAATCCATGGGTCCCAACTCTCCAGGTTGAAGGGAATATTACTACAGTTATAACATGTATGGGAAACCTAGAGAACGGACACACTGTGAATACGAAAGGTTTCTAAAACTCAACGAATAGTCCCTCTCCTGGTGCTCCGGTTTGACTTTCCATCTGCTTTACTATCAACCTCCCAACTTGGAGAGACAGCCCCTTTAACCTCCTGGTTCACACAGGTTTCCAATTTGACAGAGGATGAAAGGGAAGAGGGAGAACCAATGAGAGAGTAGCTGTTAGGCATTTGGACGGGCACATATCACTGTAATTTCCCGGCAGGAAGAAGAATTAACCAAACTCTCAGCCCCCCACCGGGAACCAGTATAGATCCTGAACCAAAATTTTGGACTTGCGGTCAGCTCACCTAAAACGAGTTGAAAAATGGAGCTCAGGGGCACAGCAATTCACAAACTGGCCGAGTAATAAAGGACAACTATCGTCCAAAAATCTGTTGAGGGAAGGCAACGAGGCGGACTTGAAAGCGAGGCAGAATAGCAGGAAACAGATTTCAAGAGGTACGTTGGAATCGCCTTTAAAGCACAGGAAGAGGGGCACAACTTCGACAATGATGCACTTGGCCAAAAAGGGCGTATGCGTTTTCTCCTGAATATATTCAGGAGAAAACGCATACGCCCTTTTTGGCCAAGCAAGCAAGCGGGCAATGCAAATCTGCACTACAAAGAAGTATCACTTCCCACCGGTCAAAAGGGACATCCACAAAATGTGTAAAAACCAGAAAGGCAAGACAGGCCCTGGAGAACAGGGAGCCTTGTTATGCTGATGAGCGGGATGTTAATTGAAAACTGCCTCTCTGGAGGAGTGCATTGTGTTCCCTAAAACAAGTAAACAACAGAGCTACAGAGCCAAGGGCACTTCCAGTCCAGGGAGTATACCTTGGGAAAACTGAAGATTAATAAGACAGAGCCACCCCAAAATTTAGGGCTGCACTGCTTACAAGGACCTCAACTTGGGTACACCTTAAATATCCCAGGAAATATAAAAATGGTTCAAAAAATTGTGGTACTTACGTACGATGGAATATCCCTCAGCCATGAAATCAATGTCATAAGGACAGTAGCAGCAAAATGGGTGGATTCAGGTACGATGATTCTAAGTGAAATAAGTCACACAGAAAAAGAAACTTATCATAAGATATCACTTATGAAGATCCTGTAAACATGGCTACACTTGAACTGAGTTAGGAAAGAGAACAGTGTCTCACATTTAGAAAACACTCTTATGCCTGCTTAAGGGGGAAGGAGAGGTGGGGTGATGCATAAAACCAGAGTTTGATATAAGCACAGGTACCATTCCAAAAACCAACTATGGAATAGACAAGACCTACACCTTCCTCAGTGAAAGGGACTCAAAACTCCATATTTGCCGCAGAGGAATATATCTGACTAGTAAAAATCTTAAAACCTATGTATTGATATGTCTCCGTAAGGGAATCAAGTGTGTCTAGACTGGCATAAACATGGCAGCGAGAATCAGCTCAAACCCACTATAAAAAGGAATTTCAAAAATAAAACAATAAAAACTGGGAAATTCTTTACAATTCCTTCAGGGTCTCTGATGATACCTGGAATGACCCTATCTACAATGACAGCTGGATGTGGCATAAGGCTGGACACTTGGGACTGAGAGGATTGGTGAGATTGGGTGAGCAAATGCAGACCCTTTAAAGCAATAATGCATGGCACCCATTCCATGGGTCCCAACTCTCCAGGTTGAAGGGAATATTACTACAGTTATAACATGTACGGGAAACCTAGAGAACGGACACACTGTGAATACGAAAGGTTTCTAAAACTCAACGAATAGGCCCTCTCCTGGTGCTCGGGTTTGACTTTCCATCTGCTTTACTATCAACCTCCCAACTTGGAGAGACAGCCCCTTTAACCTCCTGGTTCGCACAGGTTGCCAATTTGGCAGAGGATGAAAGGGAAGAGGGAGAACCAATGAGAGAGTAGCTGTTAGGCATTTGGACGGGCACATATCACTGTAATTTCCCGGCAGGAAGAAGTATCAACCAAAGTCTCAGCCCCCCACCGGGAACCAGTATAGGTCCTGAACCAAAATTTTGGACTTGCGGTCAGCTCACCAAAAACGAGTTGAAAAATGGAGCTCAGGGGCACAGCAATTCACAAACTGGCCGAGTAATAAAGGACAACTATCGTCCAAAAATCTGTTGAGGGAAGGCAACGAGGCGGACTTGAAAGCGAGGCAGAATAGCAGGAAACAGATTTCAAGAGGTATGTTGGAATCGCCTTTAAAGCACAGGAAGAGGGGCACAACTTCGACAATCATGCACTTGGCCAAAAAGGGCGTATGCGTTTTCTCCTGAATATATTCAGGAGAAAACGCATACGCCCTTTTTGGCCAAGCAAGCAAGCGGGCAATGCAAATCTGCACTACAAAGAAGTATCACTTCCCACCGGTCAAAAGGGACATCCACAAAATGTGTAAAAACCGGAAAGGCAAGACAGGCCCTGGAGAACAGGGAGCCTTGTTATGCTGATGGGCGGGATGTAAATTGCCAACTGCCTCTCTGGAGGAGTGCATTGTGTTCCCTAAAACAAGTAAACAACAGAGCTACAGAGCCAAGGGCACTTCCAGTCTAGGGAATATACCTTGGGAAAACTGAAAATCAAAAAGACACAGCCACCACAAAATTTAGGGCTGCACTGCTTACAAGGACCTCAACTTGGGTACACCATAAATATCCCAGGAAATATAAAAATGGTTCAAAAAATTGTGGCACTTACGTACGATGGAATATCCCTCAGCCATGAAATCAATGTCATAATTCCAGTAGCAGCAAAATGGGTGGATTCAGGTACGATGATTCTAAGTGAAATAAGTCACACAGAAAAAGAAACTTATCATAAGATATCACTTATGAAGATCCTGTAAACATGGCTACACTTGAACTGAGTTAGGAAAGAGAACAGTGTCTCACACTTAGAAAACACTCTTATGCCTGCTTAAGGGGGAAGGAGAGGTGGGGTGATGCATAAAACCAGAGTTTGATATAAGCACAGGTACCATTCCAAAAACCAACTATGGAATAGACAAGACCTACACCTTCCTCAGTGAAAGGGACTAAATCCCCATATTTCCCGCAGAGGAATATATCTGACTAGTAAGAATCTTAAATCCTATGTATTGAGATGTCTCCGTAAGGGAATCAAGTGTGTCTAGACTGGCATAAATATGGCAGCGAGAATCAGCTCAAACCCACTATAAAAAGGAATTTCAAAAATAAAACAAAAAAAAACTGGGAAATTCTTTACAATTCCTTCAGGGTCTCTGATGATACCTGGAATAACCCTATCTACAATGACAGCTGGATGTGGCATAAGGCTGGACACTTGGGACTGAGAGGATTGGTGAGATTGGGTGAGCAAATGCAGACACTTTAAAGCAATAATGCATGGCACACATTCCATGGGTCCCAACTCTCCAGGTTGAAGGGAATATTACTACAGATATAACATGTACGGGAATCCTAGAGAATGGACACACTGTGAATACGAAAGGTTTCTAAAACTCAACGAATAGTCCCCCTCCTGGTGCCCCAGTTTGACTTTCCATCTGCTTTACTATCAACCTCCCAACTTGGAGAGACAGCCCCTTTAACCTCCTGGTTCGCACAGGTTGCCAATTTGGCAGAGGATGAAAGGGAAGAGGGAGAACCAATGAGAGAGTAGCTGATAGGCATTTGGACGGGCACATATCACTGTAATTTCCCGGCAGGAAGAAGAATTAACCAAAGTCTCAGCCACCCACCGGGAACCAGCATAGTTCCTGAACCAAAATTTTGGACTTGCGGTCAGCTCACCAAAAACGAGTTGAAAAATGGAGCTCAGGGGCACAGCAATTCACAAACTGGCCAAGTATTAAAGGACAACTATCGTCCAAAAATCTGTTGAGGGAAGGCAACGAGGTGGACTTGAAAGCGAGGCAGAATAGCAGGAAACAGATTTCAAGAGGTACGTTGGAATCACCTTTAAAGCACAGGAAGAGAGGCACAACATCGACAATGATGTAATTGGCCAAAAAGGGCGTATGCGTTTTCTCCAGAATATATTCAGGAGAAAACGCATACGCCCTTTTTGGCCAAGCAAGCAAGCCGGCAATGCAAATCTCCACTACAAAGAAGTATCACTTCCCACCGGTCAAAAGGGACATCCACAAAATGTGTAAAAACCAGAAAGGCAAGACAGGCCCTGGAGAACAGGGAGCCTTGTTATGCTGATGGGCGGGATGTAAATTGCCAACTGCCTCTCTGGAGGATTACATTGTGTTCCCTAAAACAAGTAAAGAACAGAGCTACAGAGCCAAGGGCACTTCCAGTCTAGGGAATATACCTTAGGAAAACTGAAGACCAATAAGACAGAGCCACCCCAAAATTTAGGGCTGCAATGCTTACAAGGACCTCAACTTGGGTACACCTTAAATATCCCAGGAAATATAAAAATGGTGCAAAAAATTGTGGTACTTACGTACGATGGAATATCCCTCAGCCATGAAATCAGTGTCATAAGACCAGTAGCAGCAAAATGGGTGGATTCAGGTACGATGATTCTAAGTGAAATAAGTCACAGAGAAAAAGAAACTTATCATAAGATATCACTTATGAAGATCCTGTAAACATGGCTACACTTGAACTGAGTTAGGAAAGAGAACAGTGTCTCACATTTAGAAAACACTGTTATGCCTGCTTAAGGGGGAAGGAGAGGTGGGGTGATGCATAAAACCAGAGTTTGATATAAGCACAGTTACCATTCCAAAAACCAACTATGGAATAGACAAGACCTACACCTTCCTCAGTGAATGGGACTCAAAACCCCATATTTGCAGCAGAGGAATATATCTGACTAGTAAGAATCTTAAAACCTATGTATTGATATGTCTCCATAAGGGAAACAAGTGTGTCTAGACTGGCATAAACATGGCAGCGAGAATCAGCTCAAACCCACTATAAAAAGGAATTTCAAAAACAAAACAAAAAAACTGGGAAATTCTTTACAATTCCTTCAGGGTCTCTGATGAAACCTGGAATGACCCTATCTACAACGACAGCTGGATGTGGCATAAGTCGGGACACTTGGGACTCAGAGGATTGGTGAGATTGGGTGAACAAATACAGAACCTTTAAAGCATTAATGCATGGCACCCATTCCATGGGTCCCAACTCTCCAGGTTGAAGGGAATATTACTACAGTTATAACATGAACGGGAAACCTAGAGAATGGACACACTGTGAATACGAAAGGTTTCTAAACTCAACGAATAGTCCCTCTCCTGGTGCTCTGGTTTGACTTTCCACCTGCTTTACTATCAACCTCCCAAATTGGAGAGACAGCCCCTTTAACCTCCTGGTTCGCACAGGTTGCCAATTTGACAGAGGATGAAAGGCAAGAGGGAGAACCAATGAGAGAGTAGCTGTTAGGAATTTGGACGGGCACATATCACTCTAATTTCCCGACAGGAAGAAGAATTAACCAAAGTCTCAGCCCCCCAGCGGGTACCAGCATAGGTCCTGAACCAAAATTTTGGACATGCGGTCAGCTCATCAAAAACGAGTTGAAAAATGGAGCTCAGGGGTATAGCAATTCACAAACTGGCCGATTAATAAAGGACAACTATCGCCCAAAAATCTGTTGAGGGAAGGCAACGAGGCGGACTTGAAAGCGAGGCAGAATAGCAGGAAACAGATTTCAAGAGGTACGTTGGAATAGCCTTTAAAGCACAGGAAGAGGGGCACAACTTCGACAATGATGCACTTGGCCAAAAAGGGCGTATGCGTTTTCTCCTGAATATATTCTGGAGAAAAAGCATACGCCCTTTCTGGCCAAGCAAGCAAGAGGGCAATGCAAATCTGCACTACAAAGAAGTATCACTTCCCACCGGTCAAAAGGGACATCCACAAAATGTGTAAAAACCAGAAAGGCAAGACAGGCCCTGGAGAACAGGGAGCCTTGTTATGTTGATGGGTGGGATGTAAATTGCCAACTGCCTCTCTGGAGGAGTACATTGTGTTCCCTAAAACAAGTAAACAACAGAGCTACAGAGCCAAGGGCACTACCAGTCTAGGGAATATACCTTGGGAAAACTGAAAATCAATAAGACAGAGCCACCCCAAAATTTAGGGCTGCACTGCTTACAAGGACCTCAACTTGGGTACACCTTAAATATCCCAGGAAATATAAAAATGGTTCAAAAAATTGTGGTACTTACGTACGATGGAATATCCCTCAGCCATGGAATCAATGTCATAAGACCAGTAGCAGCAAAATGGGTGGATTCAGGTACGATGATTCTAAGTGAAATAAGTCACACAGAAAAAGAAACTTATCATAAGATATCACTTATGAAGATCCTGTAAACATGGCTACACTTGAACTGAGTTAGGAAAGAGAACAGTGTCTCACATTTAGAAAACACTCTTATGCCTGCTTAAGGGGGAAGGAGAGGTGGGGTGATGCATAAAACCAGAGTTTGATATAAGCACAGGTACCGTTCCAAAAACCAACTATGGAATAGACAAGACCTACACCTTCCTCAGTGAAAGGGACTCAAAACCCCATATTTCCCGCAGAGGAATATATCTGACTAGTAAGAATCTTAAAACCTATGTATTGATATGTCTCCGTAAGGGAATCAAGTGTGTCTAGACTGGGATAAATATGGCAGCGAGAATCAGCCCAAACCCACTATAAAAAGGAATTTCAAAAACAAAACAAAAAAACTGGGAAATTCTTTACAATTCCTTCAGGGTCTCTGATGAAACCTGGAATGACCCTATCTACAATGACAGCTGGATGTGGCATAAGGCTGGACACTTTGGACTGAGAGGATTGATGAGATTGGGTGAACAAATGCAGACCATTTAAAGCAATAGTGCTTGGCACAAATTCCATGGGTCCCAACTCTCCAGGTTGAAGGGAATATTACTACAGTTATAACATGTACGGGAAACCTAGAGAACGGACACACTGCGAATACGAAAGGTTTCTAAAACTCAATGAATAGTCCCTCTCCTGGTGCTCCGGTTTGACTTTCCACCTGCTTTACTATCAACCTCCCAACTTGGAGAGACAGCCCCTTTAACCTCCTGGTTGGCACAGGTTGCCAATTTGGCAGAGGATGAAAGGGAAGAGGGAGAACCAATGAGAGAGTACCTGATAGGCATTTGGACGGGCACATATCACTGTAATTTCCCGGCAGGAAGAAGAATTAACCAAAGTCTCAGCCCCCCACCGGGAACCAGTATAGGTCCTGAACCAAAATTTTGGACTTGCGGTCAGCTCACCAAAAACGAGTTGAAAAATGGAGCTCAGGGGCACAGCAATTCAAAAACTGGCCCAGTAATAAAGGACAACTATCGTCCAAAAATCTGTTGAGGGAAGGCAACGAGGCAGACTTGAAAGCGAGGCAGAATAGCAGGAAACAGATTTCCAGAGGTACGTTGGAATCGCCTTTAAAGCACAGGAAGAGGGGCACAACTTCGACAATGATGCACTTGGCCAAAAAGGGCGTATGCGTTTTCTCCTGAATATATTCAGGAGAAAACGCATACGCCCTTTTTGGCCAAGCAAGCAAGCGGGCAATGCAAATCTGCACTACAAAGAAGTATCACTTCCCACCGGTCAAAAGGGACATCCACAAAATGTGTAAAAACCAGAAAGGCAAGACAGGCCCTGGAGAACAGGGAGCCTTGTTATGCTGATGGGCGGGATGTAAATTGCCAACTGCCTCTCTGGAGGAGTGCATTGTGTTCCCTAAAACAAGTAAACAACAGAGCTACAGAGCCAAGGGCACTTCCAGTCTAGAGAATATACCTTGGGAAAACTGAAGATCAATAAGACAGAGCCACCCCAAAATTTAGGGCTGCACTGCTTACAAGGACCTCAACTTGGGTACACCTTAAATATCCCAGGAAATATAAAAATGGTTCAAAAAATTGTGGTACTTACGTACGATGGAATATCCCTCAGCCATGAAATCAATGTCATAAGACCAGTAGCAGCAAAATGGGTGGATTCAGGTACGATGATTCTAAGTGAAATAAGTCACAGAGAAAAAGAAACTTATCATAAGATATCACTTATGAAGATCCTGAAAACATGGCTACACTTGAACTGAGTTAGGAAAGAGAACAGTGTCTCACATTTAGAAAACACTCTTATGCCTGCTTAAGGGGGAAGGAGAGGTGGTGTGATGCATAAAACCAGAGTTTGATATAAGCACAGGTACCGTTCCAAAAACCAACTTTGGAATAGACAAGACCTACACCTTCCTCAGTGAAAGGGACTCAAAACCCCATATTTCCCGCAGAGGAATATATCTGACTAGTAAGAATCTTACAACCGATGTATTGATATGTCTCCGTAAGGGAATCAAGTGTGTCTAGAATGGCATAAATATGGCAGCGAGAATCAGCTCAAACCCACTATAAAAAGGAATTTCAAAAATAAAACAAAAAAACTGGGAAATTCTTCACAATTCCTTCAGGGCCTCTGATGAAACCTGAAGTGACCCTATCTACAATGACAGATGGATGTGGCATAAGGCTGGACACTTGGGACTGAGAGAATTGGTGAGATTGGGTGAGCAAATGCAGACCCTTTAAAGCAATAATGCATGGCACACATTCCATGGGTCCCAACTCTCCAGGTTGAAGGGAATATTACTACAGATATAACATGTACGGGAATCCTAGAGAACGGACACACTGTGAATACGAAAGGTTTCTAAAACTCAACGAATAGTCCCTCTCCTGGTGCTCCGGTTTGACATTACATCTGCTTTACTATCAACCTCCCAACTTGGAGAGACAGCCCCTTTAAACTCCTGGTTCGCACAGGTTGCCAATTTGGCAGAGGATGAAAGGGAAGAGGGAGAACCAATGAGAGAGTAGCTGTTAGGCATTTGAACGGGCACATGTCACTGTAATTTCCCGGCAGGAAGAAGAATTAACCAAAGTCTCAGCCCCCCACCGGGAACCAGTATAGGTCCTGAACCAAAATTTTGGTCTTGCGGTCAGCTCAACTAAAACGAGTTGAAAAATGGAGCTCAGGGGCACAGCAATTCACAAACTGGCCGAGTAATAAAGGACAACTATCGTCCAAATATCTGTTGAGGGAAAGCAACGAGGCGGACTTGAAAGCGAGGCAGAATAGCAGGAAACAGATTTCAAGAGGTACGTTGGAATCGCCTTTAAAGCACAGGAAGAGGGGCACAACTTCGACAATGATGCACTTGGCCAAAAAGGGCGTATGCGTTTTCTCCTGAATATATTCAGGAGAAAACGCATACGCCCTTTTTGGCCAAGCAAGCAAGCGGGCAATGCAAATCTGCACTACAAAGAAGTATCACTTCCCACCGGTCAAAAGGGACATCCACAAAATGTGTAAAAACCGGAAAGGCAAGACAGGCCCTGGAGAACAGGGAGCCTTGTTATGCTGATGGGCGGGATGTAAATTGCCAACTGCCTCTCTGGAGGAGTGCATTGTGTTCCCTAAAACAAGTAAACAACAGAGCTACAGAGCCAAGGGCACTTCCAGTCTAGGGAATATATCTTGGGAAAACTGAAAATCAAAAAGACACAGCCACCCCAAAATTTAGGGCTGCACTGCTTACAAGGACCTCAACTTGGGTACACCTTAAATATCCCAGGAAATATAAAAATGGTTCAAAAAATTGTGGTACTTACGTACGATGGAATATCCCTCAGCCATGAAATCAATGTCATAAGACCAGTAGCAGCAAAATGGGTGGATTCAGGTACGATGATTCTAAGTGAAATAAGTCACAGAGAAAAAGAAACTTATCATAAGATATCACTTATGAAGATCCTGTAAACATGGCTACACTTGAACTGAGTTAGGAAAGAGAACAGTGTCTCACATTTAGAAAACACTCTTATGCCTGCTTAAGGGGGAAGGAGAGGTGGGGTGATGCATAAAACCAGAGTTTGATATAAGCAGAGGTACCGTTCCAAAAACCAACTATGGAATAGGCAAGACCTACAACTTCCTCAGTGAAAGGGACTCAAAACCCCATATTTCCCGCAGAGGAATATATCTGACTAGTAAGAATCTTAAAACCTATGTATTGATATGTCTCCGTAAGGGAATCAAGTGTGTCTAGACTGGCATAAACATGGCAGCGAGAATCAGCTCAAACCCACTATAAAAAGGAATTTCAAAAACAAAACAAAAAAACTGGGAAATTCTTTACAATTCCTTCAGAGTCTCTGATGAAACCTGGAATGACCCTATCTACAACGACAGCTGGATGTGGCATAAGGCGGGACACTTGGGACTCAGAGGATTGGTGAGATTGGGTGAACAAATGCAGAACCATTAAAGCATTAATGCATGGCACCCATTCCATGGATCCCAACTCTCCAGGTTGAAGGGAATATTACTACAGTTATAACATGAACGGGAAACCTAGAGAATGGACACACTATGAATACGAATGGTTTCTAAACTCAACGAATAGTCCCTCTCCTGGTGCTCCGGTTTGACTTTCCACCTGATTTACTATCAACCTCCCAAATTGGAGAGACAGCCCCTTTAACCTCCTGGTTCGCACAGGTTGCCAATTTGGGAGAGGATGAAAGGCAAGAGGGAGAACCAATGAGAGAGTAGCTGTTAGGCATTTGGACGGGCACATATCACTCTAATTTCCCGGCAGGAAGAAGAATTAACCAAAGTCTCAGGCCCCCACCGGGAACCAGCATAGGTCCTGAACCAAAATTTTGGACATGCAGTCAGCTCACCAAAAACGAGTTGAAAAATGGAGCTCAGGGGTATAGCAATTCACAAACTGGCCGATTAATAAAGGACAACTATCATCCAAAAATCTGTTGAGGGAAGGCAACTAGGCGGACTTGAAAGCGAGGCAGAATAGCAGGAAACAGATTTCAAGAGGTACGTTGGAATAGCCTTTAAAGCACAGGAAGAGGGGCACAACTTCGACAATGATGCACTTGGCCAAAAAGGGCGTATGCGTTTTCTCCTGAATATATTCAGGAGAAAACGCATACGCCCTTTTTGGCCAAGCAAGCAAGCGGGCAATGCAAATCTGCACTACAAAGAAGTATCACTTCCCACCGGTCAAAAGGGACATCCACAAAATGTGTAAAAACCAGAAAGGCAAGACAGGCCCTGGAGAACAGGGAGCCTTGTTATGTTGATGGGCGGGATGTAAATTGCCAACTGCCTCTCTGGAGGAGTACATTGTGTTCCCTAAAACAAGTAAACAACAGAGCTACAGAGCCAAGGGCACTTCCAGTCTAGGGAATATACCTTGGGAAAACTGAAAATCAATAAGACAGAGCCACCCCAAAAATTTAGGGCTGCACTGCTTACAAGGACCTCAACTTGGGTACACCTTAAATATCCCAGGAAATATAAAAATGGTTCAAAAAATTGTGGTACTTACGTACGATGGAATATCCCTCAGCCATGGAATCAATGTCATAAGAACAGTAGCAGCAAAATGGGTGGATTCAGGTACGATGATTCTAAGTGAAATAAGTCACACAGAAAAAGAAACTTATCATAAGATATCACTTATGAAGATCCTGTAAACATGGCTACACTTGAACTGAGTTAGGAAAGAGAACAGTGTCTCACATTTAGAAAACACTCTTATGCCTGCTTAAGGGGGAAGGAGAGGTGGGGTGATGCATAAAACCAGAGTTTGATATAAGCACAGGTACCTTTCCAAAAACCAACTATGGAATAGACAAGATCTACAACTTCCTCAGTGAAAGGGACTCAAAACCCCATATTTCCCGCAGAGGAATATATCTGACTAGTAAGTATCTTAAAACCTATGTATTGATATGTCTCCGTAAGGGAATCAAGTGTGTCTAGACTGGCATAAACATGGCAGCGAGAATCAGCTCAAACCCTCTATAAAAAGGAATTTCAAAAACAAAACAAAAAAACTGGGAAATTCTTTACAATTACTTCAGGGTCTCTGATGAAACCTGGAATGACCCTATCTACAACAACAGCTGGATGTGGCATAAGGCTGGACACTTGGGACTGAGAGGATTGGTGAGATTGGGTGAACAAATGCAGACCATTTAAAGCAAAAGTGCATGGCACACATTCCATGGGTCCCAGCTCTCCAGGTTGAATGGAATATTACTACAGTTATAACTTGTACGGGAAACATAGAGAACGGACACACTGTGAATACGAAAGGTTTCTAAAACTCAACGAATAGTCCCTCTCCTGGTGCTCCGGTTTGACTTTCCATCTGCTTTACTATCAACCTCCCAACTTGGAGAGACAGCCCCTTTAACCTCCTGGTTCGCACAGGTTGCCAATTTGGCAGAGGATGAAAGGGAAGAGGGAGAACCAATGAGAGAGTAGCTGTTAGGCATTTGGACAGGCACATATCACTGTAATTTCCTGGCAGGAAGAAGAATTACCCAAAGTCTCAGGCCCCCACCGGGAACCAGTATAGGTCCTGAACCAAAATTTTGGACTTGCGGTCAGCTCACCTAAAACGAGTTGAAAAATGGAGCTCAGGGGCACAGCAATTCACAAACTGGCCGAGTAATATAAGACAACTATCGTCCAAAAATCTGTTGAGGGAAGGCAACGAGGCGGACTTGAAAGCGAGGCAGAATAGCAGGAAACAGATTTCAAGAGGTACGTTGGAATCGCCTTTAAAGCACAGGAAGATGGGCACAACTTCGACAATGATGCACTTGGCCAAAAAGGGCGTATGCGTTTTCTCCTGAATATATTCAGGAGAAAACGCATACGCCCTTTTTGGCCAAGCAAGCAAGCAGGCAATGCAAATCGGCACTACAAAGAAGTATCACTTCCCACCGGTCAAAAGGGACATCCACAAAATGTGTAAAAACCAGAAAGGCAAGACAGGCCCTGGAGAACAGGGAGCCTTGTTATGCTGATGGGCGGGATGTAAATTGCCAACTGCCTCTCTGGAGGAGTGCATTGTGTTCCCTAAAACAAGTAAACAACAGAGCTACAGAGCCAAGGGCACTTCCAGTCTAGGGAATATACCTTGGGAAAACTGAAAATCAAAAAGACACAGCCACCCCAAAATTTAGGGCTGCACTGCTTACAAGGACCTCAACTTGGGTACACCGTAAATATCCCAAGAAATATAAAAATCGTTCAAAAAATTGTGGTACTTACGTACGATGGAATATCCCTCAGCCATGAAATCAATGTCATAAGAACAGTAGCAGCAAAATGGGTGGATTCAGCTACGATGATTCTAAGTGAAATAAGTCACAGATATAAAGAAACTTATCATAAGATATCACTTATGAAGTTCCTGTAAACATGGCTACACTTGAACTGAGTTAGGAAAGAGAACAGTGTCTCACATTTAGAAAACACTCTTATGCCTGCTTAAGGGGGAAGGAGAGGTGGGGTGATGCATAAAACCAGAGTTTGATATAAGCACAGGTACCGTTCCAAAAACCAACTATGGAATAGACAAGACCTACACCTTCCTCAGTGAAAGGGACTCAAAACCCCATATTTCCCGCAGAGGAATATATCTGACTAGTAAGAATCTTAAAACCTGTGTATTGATATGTCTCCGTAAGGGAATCAAGTGTGTCTAGACTGGGATAAATATGGCAGCGAGAATCAGCTCAAACCCACTATAAAAAGGAATTTCAAAAATAAAACAAAAAAACTGGGAAATTCTTCACAATTCCTTCAGGGTCTCTGATGAAACCTGAAGTGACCCTATCTACAATGACAGCTGGATGTGGCATAAGGCTGGACACTTGGGACTGAGAGAATTGGTGAGACTGGGTGAGCAAATGCAGACCCTTTAAAGCAATAGTGCATGGCACACATTCCATGGGTCCCAACTCTCCAGGTTGAAGGGAATATTACTACAGATATAACATGTACGGGAAACCTAGAGAACGGACACACTGTGAATACGAAAGGTTTCTAAAACTCAACGAATAGTCCCTCTCCTGGTGCTCCGGTTTGCCTTTACACCTGCTTTACTATCAACCTCCCAACTTGGAGAGACAGCCCCTTTAACCTCCTGGTTCGCACACGTTGCCAATTTGGCAGAGGATGAAAGGGAAGAGGGAGAACCAATGAGAGAGTAGCTGTTAGGCATTTGGACGGGCACATATCACTGTAATTTCCCGGCAGGAAGAAGAATTAACCAAAGTCTCAGCCCACCACCGGGAATCAGCATAGGTCCTGAACCAAAATTTTGGACCTGCGGTCAGCTCACCAAAAACGAGTTGAAAAATGGAGCTCAGGGGCACAGCAATTCACAAACTGGCCGAGTAATAAAGGACAACTATCGTCCAAAAATCTGTTGAGGGAAGGCAACGAGGCGGACTTGAAAGCAAGGCAGAATAGCAGGAAACAGATTTCAAGAGGTACGTTGGAATCGCCTTTAAAGCACCGGATGAGGGGCACAACTTCGACAATTATGCACGTGGCCAAAAAGGGCGTATGCGTTTTCTCCTGAATATATTCAGGAGAAAACGCATACGCCCTTTTTGGCCAAGCAAGCAATCGGGCAATGCAAATCTGCACTACAAAGAAGTATCACTTCGCACCGGTCAAAAGGGACATCCACAAAATGTGTAAAAACCAGAAAGGCAAGACAGGCCCTGGAGAACAGGGAGCCTTGTTATGCTGAAGGGCGGGATGTAAATTGCCAACTGCCTCTCTGCAGGAGTACATTGTGTTCCCTAAAACAAGTAAAGAACAGAGCTACAGAGCCAAGGGCACTTCCATTCTAGGGAATATACCTTGGGAAAACTGAAAATCAATAAGACAGAGCCACTCCAAAATTTAGGGCTGCACTGCTTATAAGGACCTCAACTTGGGTACACCTTAAATATCCCAGGAAATATAAAAATGGTTCAAAAAATTGTGGTACTTACGTACGATGGAATATCCCTCAGCCATGAAATCAATGTCATAAGACCAGTAGTAGTAAAATGGGTGGATTCAGGTACGATGATTCTAAGTGAAATAAATCACAGAGAAAAAGAAACTTATCATAAGATATCACTTATGAGGATCCTGTAAACATGGCTACACTTGAACTGAGTTAGGAAAGAGAACAGTGTCTCACATTTAGAAAACACTCTTATGCCTGCTTAAGGGGGAAGGAGAGGTGGGGTGATGCATAAAACCAGAGTTTGATATAAGCACAGGTACCATTCCAAAAACCAACTATGGAATAGACAAGACCTACACCTTCCTCAGTGAAAGGGACTCAAAACCCCATATTTCCCGCAGAGGAATATATCTGACTAGTAAGAATCTTAAAACCTATGTATTGATATGTCTCCGTAAGGGAATCAAGTGTGTCTAGACTGGCATAAACATGGCAGCGAGAATCAGCTCAAACCCACTATAAAAAGGAATTTCAAAAACAAAACAAAAAAACTGGGAAATTCTTTACAATTCCTTCAGCGTCTCTGATGAAACATGGAATGACCCTATCTACAACGACAGCTGGATGTGGCATAAGGCTGGACACTTGGGACTGAGAGGATTGGTGAGATTGGGTGAACAAATGCAGACCCTTTAAAGCAATAATGCATGGCACACATTCCATGGGTCACAACTCTCCAGGTTGAAGGGAATATTACTACAGTTATAACATGTACGGGAAACCTAGAGAACGGACACACTGTGAATACGAAAGGTTTCTATAACTCAACGAATAATCCCTCTCTTGGTGCTCCGGTTTGACTTTCCATCTGCTTTACTATCAACCTCCCAACGTGGAGAGACAGACCCTTTAACCTCCTGGTTCGCACAGGTTGCCAATTTGGCAGAGGATGAAAGGGAAGAGGGAGAACCAATGAGAGAGTACCTGATAGGCATTTGGACGGGCACATATCACTGTAATTTCCCGGCAGGAAGAAGAATTAACCAAAGTCTCAGCCACCTACCGGGAACCAGTATAGGTCCTGACCCAAAATTTTGGACTTCCGGTCAGCTCACCAAAAACGAGTTGAAAAATGGAGCTCAGGGGCACAGCAATTCAAAAACTGGCCCAGTAATAAAGGACAACTATCGTCCAAAAATCTGTTGAGGGAAGGCAACGAGACAGACATGAAAGCGAGGCAGAATAGCAGGAAACAGATTTCCAGAGGTACGTTGGAATCGCCTTTAAAGCACAGGAAGAGGGGCACAACTTCGACAATGATGCACTTGGCCAAAAAGGGCGTATGCGTTTTCTCCTGAATATATTCAGGAGAATACGCATACGCCCTTTTTGGCCAAACAAGCAAGCGGGCAATGCAAATCTGCATTACAAAGAAGTATCACTTCCCACCGGTCAAAAGGGACATCCACAAAATGTGTAAAAACCAGAAAGGCAAGACAGGCCCTGGAGAACAGGGAGCCTTGTTATGCTGATGGGCGGGATGTAAATTGCCAACTGCCTCTCTGGAGGAGTGCATTGTGTTCCCTAAAACAAGTAAACAACAGAGCTACAGAGCCAAGGGCACTTCCAGTCTAGGGAATATACCTTGGGAAAACTGAAAATCAATAAGACAGAACCACCCCAAAATTTAGGGCTGCACTGCTTACAAGGACCTCAACTTGGGTACACCCTAAATATCCTAGGAAATATAAAAATGGTTCAAAAAACTGTGGTACTTACGTACGATGGAATATCCCTCAGTCATGAAATCAATGTCATAAGACCAGTAGCAGCAAAATGGGTGGATTCAGGTACGATGATTCTAAGTGAAATAAGTCACACAGAAAAAGAAACTTATCATAAGATATCACTTATGAAGATGCTGTAAACATGGCTACACTTGAACTGAGTTAGGAAAGAGAACAGTGTCTCACATTTAGAAAACAGTCTTATGCCTGCTTAAGGGGGAAGGAGAGGTGGGGTGATGCATAAAACCAGAGTTTGATATAAGCACAGGTACCATTCCAAAAACCAACTATGGAATAGACAAGACCTACACCTTCCTCAGTGAAAGGGACTCAAAACCCCATATTTGCCGCAGAGGAATATATCTAACTAGTAAGAATCTTAAAACCTATGTATTGATATGTCTCCGTAAGGGAATCAAGTGTGTCTAGACTGGCATAAACATGGCAGCGAGAATCAGCTCAAACCCACTATAAAAAGGAATTTCAAAAATAAAAGAAAAAAAACTGGGAAATTCTTTACAATTCCTTCAGGGTCTCTGATGATACCTGGAATGACCCTATCTACAATGACAGCTGGATGTGGCATAAGGCTGGACACTTGGGACTGAGAGGATTGGTGAGATTGGGTGAGCAAATGCAGACCCTTTAAAGCAATAATGCATGGCACCCATTCCATGGGTCCCAACTCTCCAGGTTGAAGGGAAT
Organism: Hyperoodon ampullatus; assembly: GCF_949752795.1. NCBI lineage: Eukaryota > Metazoa > Chordata > Mammalia > Artiodactyla > Ziphiidae > Hyperoodon > Hyperoodon ampullatus. The sequence goes on from NW_027640934.1 coordinate 801,152, forward strand.
ATTACTACAGTTATAACATGTACGGGAAACCTAGAGAACGGACACACTGTGAATACGAAAGGTTTCTAAAACTCAACGAATAGTCTCTCTCGTGGTGCTCCGGTTTGACTTTCCATCTGCTTTACTATCAACCTCCCAACTTGGAGAGACAGCCCCTTTAACCTCCTGGTTCGCACAGGTTGCCAATTTGGCAGAGGATGAAAGGGAAGAGGGAGAACCAATGAGAGAGTAGCTGTTAGGCATTTGGACGGGCACATATCACTGTAATTTCCCGGCAGGAAGAAGAATTAACCAAAGTCTCAGCCCCCCACCGGGAACCAGTATAGGTCCTGAACCAAAATTTTGGACTTGCGGTCAGCTCACCTAAAACGAGTTGAAAAATGGAGCTCAGGGGCACAGCAATTCACAAACTGGCCGAGTAATAAAGGACAACTATCGTCCAAAAATCTGTTGAGGGAAGGCAACGAGGCAGACTTGAAAGCGAGGCAGAATAGCAGGAAACAGATTTCAAGAGGTACGTTGTAATTGCCTTTAAAGCACAGGAAGAGGGGCACAACTTCGACAATGATGCACTTGGCCAAAAAGGGCATATGAGTTTTCTCCTGAATATATTCAGGAGAAAACGCATACGCCCTTTTTGGCCAAGCAAGGAAGTGGGCAATGCAAATCTGCACTACAAAGAAGTATCACTTCCCACCGGTCAAAAGGGACATCCACAAAATGTGTAAAAACCAGAAAGGCAAGACAGGCCCTGGAGAACAGGGAGCCTTGTTATGCTGATGGGCGGGATGTAAATTGCCAACTGCCTCTCTGGAGGAGTACATTGTGTTCCCTAAAACAAGTAAAGAACAGAGCTACAGAACCAAGGGCACTTCCAGTCTAGGGAATATACTTTGGGAAAACTGAAAATCAATAAGACAGAGCCACCCCAAAATTTAGGGCTGCACTGCTTACAAGGACCTCAACTTGGGTACACCTTAAATATCCCAGGAAATATAAAAATGGTTCAAAAAATTGTGGTACTTACGTACGATGGAATATCCCTCAGCCATGAAATCAATGTCATAAGAACAGTAGCAGCAAAATGGGTGGATTCAGGTACGATGATTCTAAGTGAAATAAGTCACACAGAAAAAGAAACTTATCATAAGATATCACTTATGAAGATCCTGTAAACATGGCTACACTTGAACTGAGTTAGGAAAGAGAACAGTGTCTCACATTTAGAAAACACTCTTATGCCTGCTTAAGGGGGAAGGAGAGGTGGGGTGATGCATAAAACCAGAGTTTGATATAAGCACAGGTACCGTTCCAAAAACCAAATATGGAATAGACAAGACCTACACCTTCCTCAGTGAAAGGGACTCAAAACACCATATTTCCCGCAGAGGAATATATCTGACTAGTAAGAATGTTAAAACCTCTGTATTGATATGTCTCCGTTAGGGAATCAAGTGTGTCTAGACAGGCATAAACATGTCAGCGAGAATCAGCTCAAACCCACTATAAAAAGGAATTTCAAAAACAAAACAAAAAAACTGGGAAATTCTTTACAATTCCTTCAGTGTCAATGATGAAACCTGGAATGACCCTATCTACAACGACAGCTGGATGTGGCATAAGGCTGGACACTTGGGACTGAGGGGATTGGTGAGATTTGGTGAGCAAATGCAGACCGTTTAAAGCAATAATGCATGGCACCCATTCCATGGGTCCCAACTCTCCAGGTTGAAGGGAATATTACTACAGTTATAACATGTACGGGAAACATAGAGAACGGACACACTGTGAATACGAAAGGTTTCTAAAACTCAACGAATAGTCCCTCTCCTGGTGCTAAGGTTTGACTTTCCATCTGCTTTACTATCAACCTCCCAACTTGGAGAGACAGCCCCTTTAACCTCCTGGTTCGCACAGGTTGCCAATTTGGCAGAGGATGAAAGGGAAGAGGGAGAACCAATGAGAGAGTACCTGATAGGCATTTGGACGGGCACATATCACTGTAATTTCCCGGCAGGAAGAAGAATTAACCAAAGTCTCAGCCCCTCACCGGGAAACAGTATAGGTCCTGAACCAAAATTTTGGACTTGCGGTCAGCTCACCAAAAACGAGTTGAAAAATGGAGCTCAGGGGCACAGCAATTCAAAAACTGGCCCAGTAATAAAGGACAACTATCGTCCAAAAATCTGTTGAGGGAAGGCAACGAGGCGGACCTGAAAGCGAGGCAGAATAGCAGGAAACAGATTTCAAGAGGTACGTTGGAATCGCCTTTAAAGCACAGGAAGAGGGGCACAACTTCGACAATGATGCACTTGGCCAAAAAGGGCGTATGTGTTTTCTCCTGAATATATTCAGGAGAAAACGCATACGCCCTTTTTGGCCAAGCAAGCAAGCGGGCAATGCAAATCTGCACTACAAAGAAGTATCACTTCCCACCGGTCAAAAGGGACATCCACAAAATGTGTAAAAACCAGAAAGGCAAGACAGGCCCTGGAGAACAGGGAGCCTTGTTATGCTGATGGGCGGGATGTAAATTGCCAACTGCCTCTCTGGAGGAGTGCATTGTGTTCCCTAAAACAAGTAAAGAACAGAGCTACAGAGCCAAGGGCACTTCCAGTCTAGGGAATATACCTTGGGAAAACTGAAGATCAATAAGACAGAGCCACCCCAAAATTTAGGGCTGCACTGCTTACAAGGACCTCAACTTGGGTACACCTTAAATATCCCAGGAAATATAAAAATGGTTCAAAAAATTGTGGTACTTACGTACGATGGAATATCCCTCAGCCATGAAATCAATGTCATAAGACCAGTAGCAGCAAAATGGGTGGATTCAGGTACGATGATTTTAAGTGAAATAAGTCACAGAGAAAAAGAAACTTATCATAAGATATCACTTATGAAGATCCTGAAAACATGGCTACACTTGAACTGAGTTAGGAAAGAGAACAGTGTCTCACATTTAGAAAACACTCTTATGCCTGCTTAAGGGGGAAGGAGAGGTGGTGTGATGCATAAAACCAGAGTTTGATATAAGCACAGGTACCGTTCCAAAAACCAACTATGGAATAGACAAGACCTACACCTTCCTCAGTGAAAGGGACTCAAAACCCCATATTTCCCGCAGAGGAATATATCTGACTAGTAAGAATCTTACAACCGATGTATTGATATGTCTCCGTAAGGGAATCAAGTGTGTCTAGAATGGCATAAATATGGCAGCGAGAATCAGCTCAAACCCACTATAAAAAGGAATTTCAAAAATAAAACAAAAAAACTGGGAAATTCTTCACAATTCCTTCAGGGTCTCTGATGAAACCTGAAGTGACCCTATATACAATGACAGCTGGATGTGGCATAATGCTGGACACTTGGGACTGAGAGGATTGGTGAGATTGGGTGAGCAAATGCAGACCCTTTAAAGCAATAATGCATGGCACACATTCCATGGGTCCCAACTCTCCAGGTTGAAGGGAATATTACTACAGATATAACATGTACGGGAATCCTAGAGAACGGACACACTGTGAATACGAAAGGTTTCTAAAACTCAACGAATAGTCCCTCTCCTGGTGCTCCGGTTTGTCTTTCCATCTGCTTTATTATCAACCTCCCAACTTGGAGAGACAGCCCCTTTAACCTCCTGGTTCGCACAGGTTGCCAATTTGGCAGAGGATGAAAGGGAAGAGGGAGAACCAATGAGAGAGTAGCTGTTAGGCATTTGGACGGGCACATATCACTGTAATTTCCCGGCAGGAAGAAGAATTAACCAAAGTCTCAGCCACCCATCGGGAATCAGTATAGATCCTGAACCAAAATTTTGGACTTGCGGTCAGCTCACCAAAAACGAGTTGAAAAATGGAGCTCAGGGGCACAGCAATTCACAAACTGGCCGAGTAATAAAGGACCACTGTCGTCCAAAAATCTGTTGAGGGAAGGCAACGAGGCGGACTTGAAAGCGAGGCAGAATAGCAGGAAACAGATTTCAAGAGGTACGTTGGAATTGCCTTTAAAGCACAGGAAAAGGGGCACAACTTCGACAATGATGCACTTGGCCAAAAAGGGCGTATGCGTTTTCTCCTGAATATATTCAGGAGAAAACGCATACGCCCTTTTTGGCCAAGCAAGCAAGCGGGCAATGCAAATCTGCACTACAAAGAAGTATCACTTCCCACCGGTCAAAAGGGACATCCACAAAATGTGTAAAAACCAGAAAGGCAAAACAGGCCCTGGAGAACAGGGAGCCTTGTTATGCTGATGGGCGGGATGTAAATTGCCAACTGCCTCTCTGGAGGAGTGCATTGCGTTCCCTAAAACAAGTAAACAACAGAGCTACAGAGCCAAGGGCACTTCCAGTCTAGGGAATATACCTGGGAAAAACTGAAAATCAATAAGACAGAGCCACCCCAAAATTTAGGGCTGCACTGCTTACAATGACCTCAACTTGGGTACACCTTAAATATCCCAGGAAATATAAAATTGGTTCAAAAAATTGTGGTACTTACGTACGATGGAATATCCCTCAGCCATGAAATCAATGTCATAAGACCAGTAGCAGCAAAATGGGTGGATTCAGGTACGATGATTCTAAGTGAAATAAGTCACAGAGAAAAAGAAACTTATCATAAGTTATCACTTATGAAGATCCTGTAAACATGGCTACACTTGAACTGAGTTAAGAAAGAGAACAGTGTCTCACATTTAGAAAACACTCTTATGCCTGCTTAAGGGGGAAGGAGAGGTGGGGTGATGCATAAAACCAGAGTTTGATATAAGCACAGGTACCGTTCCAAAAACCAACTATGGAATAGACAAGACCTACACCTTCCTCAGTGAAAGGGACTCATATTTCCCGCAGAGGAATATATCTGACTAGTAAGAATCTTAAAACCTATGTATTGATATGTCTCCGTAAGGGAATCAAGTGTGTCTAGACTGGGATAAATATGGCAGCGAGAATCAGCTCAAACCCACTATAAAAAGGAATTTCAAAAATAAAACAAAAAAACTGGGAAATTCTTTACAATTCCTTCAGGGTCTCTGATGAAACCTGAAATGACCCTATCTACAATGACAGCTGGATGTGGCATAAGGCTGGACACTTGGGACTGAGAAGATTGGTGAGATTGGGTGAGCAAATGCAGACCCTTTAAAGCAATAATGCATGGCACACATTCCATGGGTCCCAAATCTCCAGGTTGAAGGGAATATTACTACAGATATAACATGTACGGGAATCCTAGAGAACGGACACACTGTGAATACGAAAGGTTTCTAAAACTCAACGAATAGTCCCTCTCCTGGTGCTCCGGTTTGACTTTCCATCTGCTTTATTATCAACCTCCCAACTTGGAGAGACAGCCCCTTTAACCTCCTGGTTCGCACAGGTTGCCAATTTGGCAGAGGATGAAAGGGAAGAGGGAGAACCAATGAGAGAGTAGCTGTTAGGCATTTGGACGGGCACATATCACTGTAATTTCCGGGCAGGAAGAAGAATTAACCAAAGTCTCAGCCACCCACCGGGAATCAGTATAGATCCTGAACCAAAATTTTGGACTTGCGGTCAGCTCACCAAAAACGAGTTGAAAAATGGAGCTCAGGGGCACAGCAATTCACAAACTGGCCGAGTAATAAAGGACAACTATCGTCCAACAATCTGTTGAGGGAAGGCAATGAGGCAGACTTGAAAGCGTGGCAGAATAGCAGGAAACAGATTTCAAGAGGTACGTTGGAATCGCCTTTAAAGCACAGGAAGAGGGGCACAACTTCGACAATGATGCACTTGGCCAAAAAGGGCATATGCGTTTTCTCCTGAATATATTCAGGAGAAAACGCATACGCCCTTTTTGGCCAAGCAAGCAAGCGGGCAATGCAAATCTGCACTACAAAGAAGTATCACTTCCCACCGGTCAAAAGGGACATCCACAAAATGTGTAAAAACCAGAAAGGCAAGACAGGCCCTGGAGAACAGGGAGCCTTGTTATGCTGATGGGCGGGATGTAAATTGCCAAATGCCTCTCTGGAGGAGTGCATTGTGTTCCCTAAAACAAGTAAACAACAGAGCTACAGAGCCAAGGGCACTTCCAGTCTAGGGAATATACCTTGGGAAAACTGAAAATCAAAAAGACACAGCCACCCCAAAATTTAGGGCTGCACTGCTTACAAGGACCTCAACTTGGGTACACCTTAAATATCCCAGGAAATATAAAAATGGTTCAAAAAATTGTGGTACTTACGTACGATGGAATATCCCTCAGCCATGAAATCAATGTCATAAGACCAGTAGCAGCAAAATGGGTGGATTCAGGTACGATGATTCTAAGTGAAATAAGTCACAGAGAAAAAGAAACTTATCATAAGATATCACTTATGAAGATCCTGTAAACATGGCTACACTTGAACTGAGTTAGGAAAGAGAACAGTGTCTCACATTTAGAAAACACTCTTATGCCTGCTTAAGGGGGAAGGAGAGGTGGGGTGATGCATAAAACCAGAGTTTGATATAAGCACAGGTACCGTTCCAAAAACCAACTATGGAATAGACAAGACCTACACCTTCCTCAGTGAAAGGGACTCAAAACCCCATATTTCCCGCAGAGGAATATATCTGACTAGTAAGAATCTTAAAACCTATGTATTGATATGTCTCCGTAAGGGAATCAAGTGTGTCTAGACTGGGATAAATATGGCAGCGAGAATCAGCTCAAACCCACTATAAAAAGGAATTTCAAAAATAAAACAAAAAAACTGGGAAATTCTTTACAATTCCTTCAGGGTCTCTGATGAAACCTGAAATGACCCTATCTACAATGACAGCTGGATGTGGCATAAGGCTGGACACTTGGGACTGAGAGGATTGGTGAGATTGGGTGAGCAAATGCAGACCCTTTAAAGCAATAATGCATGGCACACATTCCATGGGTCCCAACTCTCCAGGTTGAAGGGAATATTACTACAGATATAACATGTACGGGAATCCTAGAGAACGGACACACTGTGAATACGAAAGGTTTCTAAAACTCAACGAATAGTCCCTCTCCTGGTGCTCTGGTTTGACTTTCCATCTGCTTTATTATCAACCTCCCAACTTGGAGAGACAGCCCCTTTAACCTCCTGGTTCGCACAGGTTGCCAATTTGGCAGAGGATGAAAGGGAAGAGGGAGAACCAATGAGAGAGTAGCTGTTAGGCATTTGGACGGGCACATATCACTGTAATTTCCCGGCAGGAAGAAGAATTAACCAAAGTCTCAGCCACCCACCGGGAATCAGTATAGATCCTGAACCAAAATTTTGGACTTGCGGTCAGCTCACCAAAAACGAGTTGAAAAATGGAGCTCAGGGGCACAGCAATTCACAAACTGGCCGAGTAATAAAGGACAACTATCGTCCAAAAATCTGTTGAGGGAAGGCAACGAGGCGGACTTGAAAGCGAGGCAGAATAGCAGGAAACAGATTTCCAGAGGTACGTTGGAATCGCCTTTAAAGCACAGGAAGAGGGGCACAACTTCGACAATGATGCACTTGGCCAAAAAGGGCGTATGCGTTTTCTCCTGAATATATTCAGGAGAAAACGCATACGCCCTTTTTGGCCAAGCAAGCAAGCGGGCAATGCAAATCTGCACTACAAAGAAGTATCACTTCCCACCGGTCAAAAGGGACATCCACAAAATGTGTAAAAACCAGAAAGGCAAGACAGGCCCTGGAGAACAGGGAGCCTTGTTATGCTGATGGGCGGGATGTAAATTGCCAACTGCCTCTCTGGAGGAGTGCACTGTGTTCCCTAAAACAAGTAAACAACAGAGCTACAGAGCCAAGGGCACTTCCAGTCTAGGGAATATACCTTGGGAAAACTGAAAATCAAAAAGACACAGCCACCCCAAAATTTAGGGCTGCACTGCTTACAAGGACCTCAACTTGGGTACACCTTAAATATCCCAGGAAATATAAAAATGGTTCAAAAAATTGTGGTACTTATGTACGATGGAATATCCCTCAGCCATGAAATCAATGTCATAAGACCAGTAGCAGCAAAATGGGTGGATTCAGGTACGATGATTCTAAGTGAAATAAGTCACACAGAAAAAGAAACTTATCATAAGATATCACTTATGAAGATCCTGTAAACATGGCTACACTTGAACTGAGTTAGGAAAGAGAACAGTGTCTCACATTTAGAAAACACTCTTATGCCTGCTTAAGGGGGAAGGAGAGGTGGGGTGATGCATAAAACCAGAGTTTGATATAAGCACAGGTACCGTTCCAAAAACCAACTATGGAATAGACAAGACCTACACCTTCCTCAGTGAAAGGGACTCAAAACCCCATATTTCCCGCAGAGGAATATATCTGACTAGTAAGAATCTTAAAACCTATGTATTGATATGTCTCCGTAAGGGAATCAAGTGTGTCTAGACTGGGATAAATATGGCAGCGAGAATCAGCTCAAACCCACTATAAAAAGGAATTTCAAAAATAAAACAAAAAAACTGGGAAATTCTTTACAATTCCTTCAGGGTCTCTGATGAAACCTGAAATGACCCTATCTACAATGACAGCTGGATGTGGCATAAGGCTGGACACTTGGGACTGAGAGGATTGGTGAGATTGGGTGAGCAAATGCAGACCCTTTAAAGCAATAATGCATGGCACACATTCCATGGGTCCCAACTCTCCAGGTTGAAGGGAATATTACTACAGATATAACATGTACGGGAATCCTAGAGAACGGACACACTGTGAATACGAAAGGTTTCTAAAACTCAACGAATAGTCCCTCTCCTGGTGCTCCGGTTTGACTTTCCATCTGCTTTATTATCAACCTCCCAACTTGGAGAGACAGCCCCTTTAACCTCCTGGTTCGCACAGGTTGCCAATTTGGCAGAGGATGAAAGGGAAGAGGGAGAACCAATGAGAGAGTAGCTGTTAGGCATTTGGACGGGCACATATCACTGTAATTTCCCGGCAGGAAGAAGAATTAACCAAAGTCTCAGCCACCCACCGGGAATCAGTATAGATCCTGAACCAAAATTTTGGACTTGCGGTCAGCTCACCAAAAACGAGTTGAAAAATGGAGCTCAGGGGCACAGCAATTCACAAACTGGCCGAGTAATAAAGGACAACTATCGTCCAAAAATCTGTTGAGGGAAGGCAACGAGGCGGACTTGAAAGCGAGGCAAAATAGCAGGAAACAGATTTCCAGAGGTACGTTGGAATCGCCTTTAAAGCACAGGAAGAGGGGCACAACTTCGACAATGATGCACTTGGCCAAAAAGGGCGTATGCGTTTTCTCCTGAATATATTCAGGAGAAAACGAATACGCCCTTTTTGGCCAAGCAAGCAAGCGGGCAATGCAAATCTGCACTACAAAGAAGTATCACTTCCCACCGGTCAAAAGGGACATCCACAAAATGTGTAAAAACCAGAAAGGCAAGACAGGCCCTGGAGAACAGGGAGCCTTGTTATGCTGATGGGCGGGATGTAAATTGCCAACTGCCTCTCTGGAGGAGTGCATTGTGTTCCCTAAAACAAGTAAACAACAGAGCTACAGAGCCAAGGGCACTTCCAGTCTAGGGAATATACCTTGGGAAAACTGAAAATCAAAAAGACACAGCCACCCCAAAATTTAGGGCTGCACTGCTTACAAGGACCTCAACTTGGGTACACCTTAAATATCCCAGGAAATATAAAAATGGTTCAAAAAATTGTGGTACTTACGTACGATGGAATATCCCTCAGCCATGAAATCAATGTCATAAGACCAGTAGCAGCAAAATGGGTGGATTCAGGTACGATGATTCTACGTGAAATAAGTCACACAGAAAAAGAAACTTATCATAAGATATCACTTATGAAGATCCTGTAAACATGGCTACACTTGAACTGAGTTAGGAAAGAGAACAGTGTCTCACATTTAGAAAACACTCTTATGCCTGCTTAAGGGGGAAGGAGAGGTGGGGTGATGCATAAAACCAGAGTTTGATATAAGCACAGGTACCGTTCCAAAAACCAACTATGGAATAGACAAGACCTACACCTTCCTCAGTGAAAGGGACTCAAAACCCCATATTTCCCGCAGAGGAATATATCTGACTAGTAAAGTAAGAATCTTAAAACCTATGTATTGATATGTCTCCGTAAGGGAATCAAGTGTGTCTAGACTGGGATAAATATGGCAGCGAGAATCAGCTCAAACCCACTATAAAAAGGAATTTCAAAAATAAAACAAAAAAACTGGGAAATTCTTTACAATTCCTTCAGGGTCTCTGATGAAACCTGAAATGACCCTATCTACAATGACAGCTGGATGTGGCATAAGGCTGGACACTTGGGACTGAGAGGATTGGTGAGATTGGGTGAGCAAATGCAGACCCTTTAAAGCAATAATGCATGGCACACATTCCATGGGTCCCAACTCTCCAGGTTGAAGGGAATATTACTACAGATATAACATGTACGGGAATCCTAGAGAACGGACACACTGTGAATACGAAAGGTTTCTAAAACTCAACGAATAGTCCCTCTCCTGGTGCTCCGGTTTGACTTTCCATCTGCTTTATTATCAACCTCCCAACTTGGAGAGACAGCCCCTTTAACCTCCTGGTTCGCACAGGTTGCCAATTTGGCAGAGGATGAAAGGGAAGAGGGAGAACCAATGAGAGAGTAGCTGTTAGGCATTTGGACGGGCACATATCACTGTAATTTCCCGGCAGGAAGAAGAATTAACCAAAGTCTCACCCACCCACCGGGAATCAGTATAGATCCTGAACCAAAATTTTGGACTTGCGGTCAGCTCACCAAAAACGAGTTGAAAAATGGAGCTCAGGGGCACAGCAATTCACAAACTGGCCGAGTAATAAAGGACAACTATCGTCCAAAAATCTGTTGAGGGAAGGCAACGAGGCGGACTTGAAAGCGAGGCAAAATAGCAGGAAACAGATTTCCAGAGGTACGTTGGAATCGCCTTTAAAGCACAGGAAGAGGGGCACAACTTCGACAATGATGCACTTGGCCAAAAAGGGCGTATGCGTTTTCTCCTGAATATATTCAGGAGAAAACGAATACGCCCTTTTTGGCCAAGCAAGCAAGCGGGCAATGCAAATCTGCACTACAAAGAAGTATCACTTCCCACCGGTCAAAAGGGACATCCACAAAATGTGTAAAAACCAGAAAGGCAAGACAGGCCCTGGAGAACAGGGAGCCTTGTTATGCTGATGGGCGGGATGTAAATTGCCAACTGCCTCTCTGGAGGAGTGCATTGTGTTCCCTAAAACAAGTAAACAACAGAGCTACAGAGCCAAGGGCACTTCCAGTCTAGGGAATATACCTTGGGAAAACTGAAAATCAAAAAGACACAGCCACCCCAAAATTTAGGGCTGCACTGCTTACAAGGACCTCAACTTGGGTACACCTTAAATATCCCAGGAAATATAAAAATGGTTCAAAAAATTGTGGTACTTACGTACGATGGAATATCCCTCAGCCATGAAATCAATGTCATAAGACCAGTAGCAGCAAAATGGGTGGATTCAGGTACGATGATTCTACGTGAAATAAGTCACACAGAAAAAGAAACTTATCATAAGATATCACTTATGAAGATCCTGTAAACATGGCTACACTTGAACTGAGTTAGGAAAGAGAACAGTGTCTCACATTTAGAAAACACTCTTATGCCTGCTTAAGGGGGAAGGAGAGGTGGGGTGATGCATAAAACCAGAGTTTGATATAAGCACAGGTACCGTTCCAAAAACCAACTATGGAATAGACAAGACCTACACCTTCCTCAGTGAAAGGGACTCAAAACCCCATATTTCCCGCAGAGGAATATATCTGACTAGTAAAGTAAGAATCTTAAAACCTATGTATTGATATGTCTCCGTAAGGGAATCAAGTGTGTCTAGACTGGGATAAATATGGCAGCGAGAATCAGCTCAAACCCACTATAAAAAGGAATTTCAAAAATAAAACAAAAAAACTGGGAAATTCTTTACAATTCCTTCAGGGTCTCTGATGAAACCTGAAATGACCCTATCTACAATGACAGCTGGATGTGGCATAAGGCTGGACACTTGGGACTGAGAGGATTGGTGAGATTGGGTGAGCAAATGCAGACCCTTTAAAGCAATAATGCATGGCACACATTCCATGGGTCCCAACTCTCCAGGTTGAAGGGAATATTACTACAGATATAACATGTACGGGAATCCTAGAGAACGGACACACTGTGAATACGAAAGGTTTCTAAAACTCAACGAATAGTCCCTCTCCTGGTGCTCCGGTTTGACTTTCCATCTGCTTTATTATCAACCTCCCAACTTGGAGAGACAGCCCCTTTAACCTCCTGGTTCGCACAGGTTGCCAATTTGGCAGAGGATGAAAGGGAAGAGGGAGAACCAATGAGAGAGTAGCTGTTAGGCATTTGGACGGGCACATATCACTGTAATTTCCCGGCAGGAAGAAGAATTAACCAAAGTCTCACCCACCCACCGGGAATCAGTATAGATCCTGAACCAAAATTTTGGACTTGCGGTCAGCTCACCAAAAACGAGTTGAAAAATGGAGCTCAGGGGCACAGCAATTCACAAACTGGCCGAGTAATAAAGGACAACTATCGTCCAAAAATCTGTTGAGGGAAGGCAACGAGGCGGACTTGAAAGCGAGGCAGAATAGCAGGAAACAGATTTCCAGAGGTACGTTGGAATCGCCTTTAAAGCACAGGAAGAGGGGCACAACTTCGACAATGATGCACTTGGCCAAAAAGGGCGTATGCGTTTTCTCCTGAATATATTCAGGAGAAAACGCATACGCCCTTTTTGGCCAAGCAAGCAAGCGGGCAATGCAAATCTGCACTACAAAGAAGTATCACTTCCCACCGGTCAAAAGGGACATCCACAAAATGTGTAAAAACCAGAAAGGCAAGACAGGCCCTGGAGAACAGGGAGCCTTGTTATGCTGATGGGCGGGATGTAAATTGCCAACTGCCTCTCTGGAGGAGTGCATTGTGTTCCCTAAAACAAGTAAACAACAGAGCTACAGAGCCAAGGGCACTTCCAGTCTAGGGAATATACCTTGGGAAAACTGAAAATCAAAAAGACACAGCCACCCCAAAATTTAGGGCTGCACTGCTTACAAGGACCTCAACTTGGGTACACCTTAAATATCCCAGGAAATATAAAAATGGTTCAAAAAATTGTGGTACTTACGTACGATGGAATATCCCTCAGCCATGAAATCAATGTCATAAGACCAGTAGCAGCAAAATGGGTGGATTCAGGTACGATGATTCTAAGTGAAATAAGTCACACAGAAAAAGAAACTTATCATAAGATATCACTTATGAAGATCCTGTAAACATGGCTACACTTGAACTGAGTTAGGAAAGAGAACAGTGTCTCACATTTAGAAAACACTCTTATGCCTGCTTAAGGGGGAAGGAGAGGTGGGGTGATGCATAAAACCAGAGTTTGATATAAGCACAGGTACCGTTCCAAAAACCAACTATGGAATAGACAAGACCTACACCTTCCTCAGTGAAAGGGACTCAAAACCCCATATTTCCCGCAGAGGAATATATCTGACTAGTAAAGTAAGAATCTTAAAACCTATGTATTGATATGTCTCCGTAAGGGAATCAAGTGTGTCTAGACTGGGATAAATATGGCAGCGAGAATCAGCTCAAGCCCACTATAAAAAGGAATTTCAAAAATAAAACAAAACAACTGGGAAATTCTTTACAATTCCTTCAGGGTCTCTGATGAAACCTGAAATGACCCTATCTACAATGACAGCTGGATGTGGCATAAGGCTGGACACTTGGGACTGAGAGGATTGGTGAGATTGGGTGAGCAAATGCAGACCCTTTAAAGCAATAATGCATGGCACACATTCCATGGGTCCCAACTCTCCAGGTTGAAGGGAATATTACTACAGATATAACATGTACGGGAATCCTAGAGAACGGACACACTGTGAATACGAAAGGTTTCTAAAACTCAACGAATAGTCCCTCTCCTGGTGCTCCGGTTTGACTTTCCATCTGCTTTATTATCAACCTCCCAACTTGGAGAGACAGCCCCTTTAACCTCCTGGTTCGCACAGGTTGCCAATTTGGCAGAGGATGAAAGGGAAGAGGGAGAACCAATGAGAGAGTAGCTGTTAGGCATTTGGACGGGCACATATCACTGTAATTTCCCGGCAGGAAGAAGAATTAACCAAAGTCTCACCCACCCACCGGGAATCAGTATAGATCCTGAACCAAAATTTTGGACTTGCGGTCAGCTCACCAAAAACGAGTTGAAAAATGGAGCTCAGGGGCACAGCAATTCACAAACTGGCCGAGTAATAAAGGACAACTATCGTCCAAAAATCTGTTGACGGAAGGCAACGAGGCGGATTTGAAAGCGAGGCAGAATAGCAGGAAACAGATTTCAAGAGGTACGTTGGAATCGCCTTTAAAGCACAGGAAGAGGGGCACAACTTCGACAATGATGCACTTGGACAAAAAGGGCGTATGCGTTTTCTCCTGAATATATTCAGGAGAAAACGCATACGCCCTTTTTGGCCAAGCAAGCAAGCGGGCAATGCAAATCTGCACTACAAAGAAGTATCACTTCCCACCGGTCAAAAGGGACATCCACAAAATGTGTAAAAACCAGAAAGGCAAGACAGGCCCTGGAGAACAGGGAGCCTTGTTATGCTGATGGGCGGGATGTAAATTGCCAACTGCCTCTCTGGAGGCGTGCATTGTGTTCCCTAAAACAAGTAAACAACAGAGCTACAGAGCCAAGGGCACTTCCAGTCTAGGGAATATACCTTGGGAAAACTGAAAATCAAAAAGACACAGCCACCCCAAAATTTAGGGCTGCACTGCTTACAAGGACCTCAACTTGGGTACACCTTAAATATCCCAGGAAATATAAAAATGGTTCAAAAAATTGTGGTACTTACGTACGATGGAATATCCCTCAGCCATGAAATCAATGTCATAAGACCAGTAGCAGCAAAATGGGTGGATTCAGGTACGATGATTCTAAGTGAAATAAGTCACACAGAAAAAGAAACTTATCATAAGATATCACTTATGAAGATCCTGTAAACATGGCTACACTTGAACTGAGTTAGGAAAGAGAACAGTGTCTCACATTTAGAAAACACTCTTATGCCTGCTTAAGGGGGAAGGAGAGGTGGGGTGATGCATAAAACCAGAGTTTGATATAAGCACAGGTACCGTTCCAAAAACCAACTATGGAATAGACAAGACCTACACCTTCCTCAGTGAAAGGGACTCAAAACCCCATATTTCCCGCAGAGGAATATATCTGACTAGTAAGAATCTTAAAACCTATGTATTGATATGTCTCCGTAAGGGAATCAAGTGTGTCTAGACTGGGATAAATATGGCAGCGAGAATCAGCTCAAACCCACTATAAAAAGGAATTTCAAAAATAAAACAAAAAAAACTGGGAAATTCTTTACAATTCCTTCAGGGTCTCTGATGAAACCTGAAATGACCCTATCTACAATGACAGCTGGATGTGGCATAAGGCTGGACACTTGGGACTGAGAGGATTGGTGAGATTGGGTGAGCAAATGCAGACCCTTTAAAGCAATAATGCATGGCACACATTCCATGGGTCCCAACTCTCCAGGTTGAAGGGAATATTACTACAGATATAACATGTACGGGAATCCTAGAGAACGGACACACTGTGAATACGAAAGGTTTCTAAAACTCAACGAATGGTCCCTCTCCTGGTGCTCCGGTTTGACATTCCATCTGCTTTATTATCAACCTCCCAACTTGGAGAGACAGCCCCTTTAACCTCCTGGTTCGCACAGGTTGCCAATTTGGCAGAGGATGAAAGGGAAGAGGGAGAACCAATGAGAGAGTAGCTGTTAGGCATTTGGACGGGCACATATCACTGTAATTTCCCGGCAGGAAGAAGAATTAACCAAAGTCTCAGCCACCCACCGGGAATCAGTATAGATCCTGAACCAAAATTTTGGACTTGCGGTCAGCTCACCAAAAACGAGTTGAAAAATGGAGCTCAGGGGCACAGCAATTCACAAACTGGCCGAGTAATAAAGGACAACTATCGTCCAAAAATCTGTTGAGGGAAGGCAACGAGGCGGACTTGAAAGCGAGGCAGAATAGCAGGAAACAGATTTCCAGAGGTACGTTGGAATCGCCTTTAAAGCACAGGAAGAGGGGCACAACTTCGACAATGATGCACTTGGCCCAAAAGGGCGTATGCGTTTTCTCCTGAATATATTCAGGAGAAAACGCATACACCCTTTTTGGCCAAGCAAGCAAGCGGGCAATGCAAATCTGCACTACAAAGAAGTATCACTTCCCACCGGTCAAAAGGGACATCCACAAAATTTGTAAAAACCAGAAAGGCAAGACAGGCCCTGGAGAACAGGGAGCCTTGTTATGCTGATGGGCGGGATGTAAATTGCCAACTGCCTCTCTGGAGGAGTGCATTGTGTTCCCTAAAACAAGTAAACAACAGAGCTACAGAGCCAAGGGCACTTCCAGTCTAGGGAATATACCTTGGGAAAACTGAAAATCAAAAAGACACAGCCACCCCAAAATTTAGGGCTGCACTGCTTACAAGGACCTCAACTTGGGTACACCTTAAATATCCCAGGAAATATAAAAATGGTTCAAAAAAATTGTGGTACTTACGTACGATGGAATATCCCTCAGCCATGAAATCAATGTCATAAGACCAGTAGCAGCAAAATGGGTGGATTCAGGTACGATGATTCTAAGTGAAATAAGTCACACAGAAAAAGAAACTTATCATAAGATATCACTTATGAAGATCCTGTAAACATGGCTACACTTGAACTGAGTTAGGAAAGAGAACAGTGTCTCACATTTAGAAAACACTCTTATGCCTGCTTAAGGGGGAAGGAGAGGTGGGGTGATGCATAAAACCAGAGTTTGATATAAGCACAGGTACCGTTCCAAAAACCAACTATGGAATAGACAAGACCTACACCTTCCTCAGTGAAAGGGACTCAAAACCCCATATTTCCCGCAGAGGAATATATCTGACTAGTAAAGTAAGAATCTTAAAACCTATGTATTGATATGTCTCCGTAAGGGAATCAAGTGTGTCTAGACTGGGATAAATATGGCAGCGAGAATCAGCTCAAACCCACTATAAAAAGGAATTTCAAAAATAAAACAAAAAAACTGGGAAATTCTTTACAATTCCTTCAGGGTCTCTGATGAAACCTGAAATGACCCTATCTACAATGACAGCTGGATGTGGCATAAGGCTGGACACTTGGGACTGAGAGGATTGGTGAGATTGGGTGAGCAAATGCAGACCCTTTAAAGCAATAATGCATGGCACACATTCCATGGGTCCCAACTCTCCAGGTTGAAGGGAATATTACTACAGATATAACATGTACGGGAATCCTAGAGAACGGAAACACTGTGAATACGAAAGGTTTCTAAAACTCAACGAATAGTCCCTCTCCTGGTGCTCCGGTTTGACTTTCCATCTGCTTTATTATCAACCTCCCAACTTGGAGAGACAGCCCCTTTAACCTCCTGGTTCGCACAGGTTGCCAATTTGGCAGAGGATGAAAGGGAAGAGGGAGAACCAATGAGAGAGTAGCTCTTAGGCATTTGGACGGGCACATATCACTGTAATTTCCCGGCAGGAAGAAGAATTAACCAAAGTCTCAGCCACCCACCGGGAATCAGTATAGATCCTGAACCAAAATTTTGGACTTGCGGTCAGCTCACCAAAAACGAGTTGAAAAATGGAGCTCAGGGGCACAGCAATTCACAAACTGGCCGAGTAATAAAGGACAACTATCGTCCAAAAATCTGTTGAGGGAAGGCAACGAGGCGGACTTGAAAGCGAGGCAGAATAGCAGGAAACAGATTTCAAGAGGTACGTTGGAATCGCCTTTAAAGCACAGGAAGAGGGGCACAACTTCGACAATGATGCACTTGGCCAAAAAGGGCGTATGCGTTTTCTCCTGAATATATTCAGGAGAAAACGCATACGCCCTTTTTGGCCAAGCAAGCAAGCGGGCAATGCAAATCTGCACTACAAAGAAGTATCACTTCCCACCGGTCAAAAGGGACATCCACAAAATGTGTAAAAACCAGAAAGGCAAGACAGGCCCTGGAGAACAGGGAGCCTTGTTATGCTGATGGGCGGGATGTAAATTGCCAACTGCCTCTCTGGAGGAGTGCATTGTGTTCCCTAAAACAAGTAAACAACAGAGCTACAGAGCCAAGGGCACTTCCAGTCTAGGGAATATACCTTGGGAAAACTGAAAATCAAAAAGACACAGCCACCCCAAAATTTAGGGCTGCACTGCTTACAAGGACCTCAACTTGGGTACACCTTAAATATCCCAGGAAATATAAAAATGGTTCAAAAAATTGTGGTACTTACGTACGATGGAATATCCCTCAGCCATGAAATCAATGTCATAAGACCAGTAGCAGCAAAATGGGTGGATTCAGGTACGATGATTCTAAGTGAAATAAGTCACACAGAAAAAGAAACTTATCATAAGATATCACTTATGAAGATCCTGTAAACATGGCTACACTTGAACTGAGTTAGGAAAGAGAACAGTGTCTCACATTTAGAAAACACTCTTATGCCTGCTTAAGGGGGAAGGAGAGGTGGGGTGATGCATAAAACCAGAGTTTGATATAAGCACAGGTACCGTTCCAAAAACCAACTATGGAATAGACAAGACCTACACCTTCCTCAGTGAAAGGGACTCAAAACCCCATATTTCCCGCAGAGGAATATATCTGACTAGTAAGAATCTTAAAACCTATGTATTGATATGTCTCCGTAAGGGAATCAAGTGTGTCTAGACTGGGATAAATATGGCAGCGAGAATCAGCTCAAACCCACTATAAAAAGGAATTTCAAAAATAAAACAAAAAAACTGGGAAATTCTTTACAATTCCTTCAGGGTCTCTGATGAAACCTGAAATGACCCTATCTACAATGACAGCTGGATGTGGCATAAGGCTGGACACTTGGGACTGAGAGGATTGGTGAGATTGGGTGAGCAAATGCAGACCCTTTAAAGCAATAATGCATGGCACACATTCCATGGGTCCCAACTCTCCAGGTTGAAGGGAATATTACTACAGATATAACATGTACGGGAATCCTAGAGAACGGACACACTGTGAATACGAAAGGTTTCTAAAACTCAACGAATAGTCCCTCTCCTGGTGCTCCGGTTTGACTTTCCATCTGCTTTATTATCAACCTCCCAACTTGGAGAGACAGCCCCTTTAACCTCCTGGTTCGCACAGGTTGCCAATTTGGCAGAGGATGAAAGGGAAGAGGTAGAACCAATGAGAGAGTAGCTGTTAGGCATTTGGACGGGCACATATCACTGTAATTTCCCGGCAGGAAGAAGAATTAACCAAAGTCTCACCCACCCACCGGGAATCAGTATAGATCCTGAACCAAAATTTTGGACTTGCGGTCAGCTCACCAAAAACGAGTTGAAAAATGGAGCTCAGGGGCACAGCAATTCACAAACTGGCCGAGTAATAAAGGACAACTATCGTCCAAAAATCTGTTGAGGGAAGGCAACGAGGCGGACTTGAAAGCGAGGCAGAATAGCAGGAAACAGATTTCCAGAGGTACGTTGGAATCGCCTTTAAAGCACAGGAAGAGGGGCACAACTTCGACAATGATGCACTTGGCCAAAAAGGGCGTATGCGTTTTCTCCTGAATATATTCAGGAGAAAACGCATACGCCCTTTTTGGCCAAGCAAGCAAGCGGGCAATGCAAATCTGCACTACAAAGAAGTATCACTTCCCACCGGTCAAAAGGGACATCCACAAAATGTGTAAAAACCAGAAAGGCAAGACAGGCCCTGGAGAACAGGGAGCCTTGTTATGCTGATGGGCGGGATGTAAATTGCCAACTGCCTCTCTGGAGGAGTGCATTGTGTTCCCTAAAACAAGTAAACAACAGAGCTACAGAGCCAAGGGCACTTCCAGTCTAGGGAATATACCTTGGGAAAACTGAAAATCAAAAAGACACAGCCACCCCAAAATTTAGGGCTGCACTGCTTACAAGGACCTCAACTTGGGTACACCTTAAATATCCCAGGAAATATAAAAATGGTTCAAAAAATTGTGGTACTTACGTACGATGGAATATCCCTCAGCCATGAAATCAATGTCATAAGACCAGTAGCAGCAAAATGGGTGGATTCAGGTACGATGATTCTAAGTGAAATAAGTCACACAGAAAAAGAAACTTATCATAAGATATCACTTATGAAGATCCTGTAAACATGGCTACACTTGAACTGAGTTAGGAAAGAGAACAGTGTCTCACATTTAGAAAACACTCTTATGCCTGCTTAAGGGGGAAGGAGAGGTGGGGTGATGCATAAAACCAGAGTTTGATATAAGCACAGGTACCGTTCCAAAAACCAACTATGGAATAGACAAGACCTACACCTTCCTCAGTGAAAGGGACTCAAAACCCCATATTTCCCGCAGAGGAATATATCTGACTAGTAAAGTAAGAATCTTAAAACCTATGTATTGATATGTCTCCGTAAGGGAATCAAGTGTGTCTAGACTGGGATAAATATGGCAGCGAGAATCAGCTCAAACCCACTATAAAAAGGAATTTCAAAAATAAAACAAAAAAACTGGGAAATTCTTTACAATTCCTTCAGGGTCTCTGATGAAACCTGAAATGACCCTATCTACAATGACAGCTGGATGTGGCATAAGGCTGGACACTTGGGACTGAGAGGATTGGTGAGATTGGGTGAGCAAATGCAGACCCTTTAAAGCAATAATGCATGGCACACATTCCATGGGTCCCAACTCTCCAGGTTGAAGGGAATATTACTACAGATATAACATGTACGGGAATCCTAGAGAACGGACACACTGTGAATACGAAAGGTTTCTAAAACTCAACGAATAGTCCCTCTCCTGGTGCTCCGGTTTGACTTTCCATCTGCTTTATTATCAACCTCCCAACTTGGAGAGACAGCCCCTTTAACCTCCTGGTTCGCACAGGTTGCCAATTTGGCAGAGGATGAAAGGGAAGAGGGAGAACCAATGAGAGAGTAGCTGTTAGGCATTTGGACGGGCACATATCACTGTAATTTCCCGGCAGGAAGAAGAATTAACCAAAGTCTCACCCACCCACCGGGAATCAGTATAGATCCTGAACCAAAATTTTGGACTTGCGGTCAGCTCACCAAAAACGAGTTGAAAAATGGAGCTCAGGGGCACAGCAATTCACAAACTGGCCGAGTAATAAAGGACAACTATCGTCCAAAAATCTGTTGAGGGAAGGCAACGAGGCGGACTTGAAAGCGAGGCAGAATAGCAGGAAACAGATTTCCAGAGGTACGTTGGAATCGCCTTTAAAGCACAGGAAGAGGGGCACAACTTCGACAATGATGCACTTGGCCAAAAAGGGCGTATGCGTTTTCTCCTGAATATATTCAGGAGAAAACGCATACGCCCTTTTTGGCCAAGCAAGCAAGCGGGCAATGCAAATCTGCACTACAAAGAAGTATCACTTCCCACCGGTCAAAAGGGACATCCACAAAATGTGTAAAAACCAGAAAGGCAAGACAGGCCCTGGAGAACAGGGAGCCTTGTTATGCTGATGGGCGGGATGTAAATTGCCAACTGCCTCTCTGGAGGAGTGCATTGTGTTCCCTAAAACAAGTAAACAACAGAGCTACAGAGCCAAGGGCACTTCCAGTCTAGGGAATATACCTTGGGAAAACTGAAAATCAAAAAGACACAGCCACCCCAAAATTTAGGGCTGCACTGCTTACAAGGACCTCAACTTGGGTACACCTTAAATATCCCAGGAAATATAAAAATGGTTCAAAAAATTGTGGTACTTACGTACGATGGAATATCCCTCAGCCATGAAATCAATGTCATAAGACCAGTAGCAGCAAAATGGGTGGATTCAGGTACGATGATTCTAAGTGAAATAAGTCACAGAGAAAAAGAAACTTATCATAAGATATCACTTATGAAGATCCTGTAAACATGGCTACACTTGAACTGAGTTAGGAAAGAGAACAGTGTCTCACATTTAGAAAACACTCTTATGCCTGCTTAAGGGGGAAGGAGAGGTGGGGTGATGCATAAAACCAGAGTTTGATATAAGCACAGGTACCGTTCCAAAAACCAACTATGGAATAGGCAAGACCTACACCTTCCTCAGTGAAAGGGACTCAAAACCCCATATTTCCCGCAGAGGAATATATCTGACTAGTAAAGTAAGAATCTTAAAACCTATGTATTGATATGTCTCCGTAAGGGAATCAAGTGTGTCTAGACTGGGATAAATATGGCAGCGAGAATCAGCTCAAACCCACTATAAAAAGGAATTTCAAAAATAAAACAAAAAAACTGGGAAATTCTTTACAATTCCTTCAGGGTCTCTGATGAAACCTGAAATGACCCTATCTACAATGACAGCTGGATGTGGCATAAGGCTGGACACTTGGGACTGAGAGGATTGGTGAGATTGGGTGAGCAAATGCAGACCCTTTAAAGCAATAATGCATGGCACACATTCCATGGGTCCCAACTCTCCAGGTTGAAGGGAATATTACTACAGATATAACATGTACGGGAATCCTAGAGAACGGACACACTGTGAATACGAAAGGTTTCTAAAACTCAACGAATAGTCCCTCTCCTGGTGCTCCGGTTTGACTTTCCATCTGCTTTATTATCAACCTCCCAACTTGGAGAGACAGCCCCTTTAACCTCCTGGTTCGCACAGGTTGCCAATTTGGCAGAGGATGAAAGGGAAGAGGGAGAACCAATGAGAGAGTAGCTGTTAGGCATTTGGACGGGCACATATCACTGTAATTTCCCGGCAGGAAGAAGAATTAACCAAAGTCTCAGCCACCCACCGGGAATCAGTATAGATCCTGAACCAAAATTTTGGACTTGCGGTCAGCTCACCAAAAACGAGTTGAAAAATGGAGCTCAGGGGCACAGCAATTCACAAACTGGCCGAGTAATAAAGGACAACTATCGTCCAAAAATCTGTTGAGGGAAGGCAACGAGGCGGACTTGAAAGCGAGGCAGAATAGCAGGAAACAGATTTCAAGAGGTACGTTGGAATCGCCTTTAAAGCACAGGAAGAGGGGCACAACTTCGACAATGATGCACTTGGCCAAAAAGGGCGTATGCGTTTTCTCCTGAATATATTCAGGAGAAAACGCAAACACCCTTTTTGGCCAAGCAAGCAAGCGGGCAATGCAAATCTGCACTACAAAGAAGTATCACTTCCCACCGGTCAAAAGGGACATCCACAAAATGTGTAAAAACCAGAAAGGCAAGACAGGCCCTGGAGAACAGGGAGCCTTGTTATGCTGATGGGCGGGATGTAAATTGCCAACTGCCTCTCTGGAGGAGTGCATTGTGTTCCCTAAAACAAGTAAACAACAGAGCTACAGAGCCAAGGGCACTTCCAGTCTAGGGAATATACCTTGGGAAAACTGAAAATCAAAAAGACACAGCCACCCCAAAATTTAGGGCTGCACTGCTTACAAGGACCTCAACTTGGGTACACCTTAAATATCCCAGGAAATATAAAAATGGTTCAAAAAATTGTGGTACTTACGTACGATGGAATATCCCTCAGCCATGAAATCAATGTCATAAGACCAGTAGCAGCAAAATGGGGGGATTCAGGTACGATGATTCTAAGTGAAATAAGTCACAGAGAAAAATAAACTTATCATAAGTTATCACTTATGAAGATCCTGTAAACATGGCTACACTTGAACTGAGTTAGGAAAGAGAACAGTGTCTCACATTTAGAAAACACTCTTATGCCTGCTTAAGGGGGCAGGAGAGGTGGGGTGATACATAAAACCAGAGTTTGATATAAGCACAGGTACCGTTCCAAAAACCAACTATGGAATAGACAAGACCTACACCTTCCTCAGTGAAAGGGACTCCAAACCCCATATTTCCCGCAGAGGAATATATCTGACTAGTAAGAATCTTAAAACCTATGTATTGATATGTCTCCGTAAGGGAATCAAGTGTGTCTAGACTGGGATAAATATGGCAGCGAGAATCAGCTCAAACCCACTATAAAAAGGAATTTCAAAAATAAAACAAAAAAACTGGGAAATTCTTTACAATTCCTTCAGGGTCTCTGATGAAACCTGAAATGACCCTATCTACAATGACAGCTGGATGTGGCATAAGGCTGGACACTTGGGACTGAGAGGATTGGTGAGATTGGGTGAGCAAATGCAGACCCTTTAAAGCAATAATGCATGGCACACATTCCATGGGTCCCAACTCTCCAGGTTGAAGGGAATATTACTACAGATATAACATGTACGGGAATCCTAGAGAACGGACACACTGTGAATACGAAAGGTTTCTAAAACTCAACGAATAGTCCCTCTCCTGGTGCTCCGGTTTGACTTTCCATCTGCTTTATTATCAACCTCCCAACTTGGAGAGACAGCCCCTTTAACCTCCTGGTTCGCACAGGTTGCCAATTTGGCAGAGGATGAAAGGGAAGAGGGAGAACCAATGAGAGAGTAGCTGTTAGGCATTTGGACGGGCACATATCACTGTAATTTCCCGGGAGGAAGAAGAATTAACCAAAGTCTCAGCCACCCACCGGGAATCAGTATAGATCCTGAACCAAAATTTTGGACTTGCGGTCAGCTCACCAAAAACGAGTTGAAAAATGGAGCTCAGGGGCACAGCAATTCACAAACTGGCCGAGTAATAAAGGACAACTATCGTCCAAAAATCTGTTGAGGGAAGGCAACGAGGCGGACTTGAAAGCGAGGCAGAATAGCAGGAAACAGATTTCAAGAGGTACGTTGGAATCGCCTTTAAAGCACAGGAAGAGGGGCACAACTTCGATAATGATGCACTTGGCCAAAAAGGGTGTATGCGTTTTCTCCTGAATATATTCAGGAGAAAACGCATACACCCTTTTTGGCCAAGCAAGCAAGCGGGCAATGCAAATCTGCACTACAAAGAAGTATCACTTCCCACTGGTCAAAAGGGACATCCACAAAATGTGTAAAAACCAGAAAGGCAAGACAGGCCCTGGAGAACAGGGAGCCTTGTTATGCTGATGGGCGGGATGTAAATTGCCAACTGCCTCTCTGGAGGAGTGCATTGTGTTCCCTAAAACAAGTAAACAACAGAGCTACAGAGCCAAGGGCACTCCCAGTCTAGGGAATATACCTTGGGAAAACTGAAAATCAAAAAGACACAGCCACCCCAAAATTTAGGGCTGCACTGCTTACAAGGACCTCAACTTGGGTACACCTTAAATATCCCAGGAAATATAAAAATGGTTCAAAAAATTGTGGTACTTACGTACGATGGAATATCCCTCAGCCATGAAATCAATGTCATAAGACCAGTAGCAGCAAAATGGGTGGATTCAGGTACGATGATTCTAAGTGAAATAAGTCACACAGAAAAAGAAACTTATCATAAGATATCACTTATGAAGATCCTGTAAACATGGCTACACTTGAACTGAGTTAGGAAAGAGAACAGTGTCTCACATTTAGAAAACACACTTATGCCTGCTTAAGGGGGAAGGAGAGGTGGGGTGATGCATAAAACCAGAGTTTGATATAAGCACAGGTACCGTTCCAAAAACCAACTATGGAATAGACAAGACCTACACCTTCCTCAGTGAAAGGGACTCAAAACCCCATATTTCCCGCAGAGGAATATATCTGACTAGTAAGAATCTTAAAACCTATGTATTGATATGTCTCCGTAAGGGAATCAAGTGTGTCTAGACTGGGATAAATATGGCAGCGAGAATCAGCTCAAACCCACTATAAAAAGGAATTTCAAAAATAAAACAAAAAAACTGGGAAATTCTTTACAATTCCTTCAGGGTCTCTGATGAAACCTGAAATGACCCTATCTACAATGACAGCTGGATGTGGCATAAGGCTGGACACTTGGGACTGAGAGGATTGGTGAGATTGGGTGAGCAAATGCAGACCCTTTAAAGCAATAATGCATGGCACACATTCCATGGGTCCCAACTCTCCAGGTTGAAGGGAATATTACTACAGATATAACATGTACGGGAATCCTAGAGAACGGACACACTGTGAATACGAAAGGTTTCTAAAACTCAACGAATAGTCCCTCTCCTGGTGCTCCGGTTTGACTTTCCATCTGCTTTATTATCAACCTCCCAACTTGGAGAGACAGCCCCTTTAACCTCCTGGTTCGCACAGGTTGCCAATTTGGCAGAGGATGAAAGGGAAGAGGGAGAACCAATGAGAGAGTAGCTGTTAGGCATTTGGACGGGCACATATCACTGTAATTTCCCGGGAGGAAGAAGAATTAACCAAAGTCTCAGCCACCCACCGGGAATCAGTATAGATCCTGAACCAAAATTTTGGACTTGCGGTCAGCTCACCAAAAACGAGTTGAAAAATGGAGCTCAGGGGCACAGCAATTCACAAACTGGCCGAGTAATAAAGGACAACTATCGTCCAAAAATCTGTTGAGGGAAGGCAACGAGGCGGACTTGAAAGCGAGGCAGAATAGCAGGAAACAGATTTCAAGAGGTACGTTGGAATCGCCTTTAAAGCACAGGAAGAGGGGCACAACTTCGACAATGATGCACTTGGCCAAAAAGGGCGTATGCGTTTTCTCCTGAATATATTCAGGAGAAAACGCATACGCCCTTTTTGGCCAAGCAAGCAAGCGGGCAATGCAAATCTGCACTACAAAGAAGTATCACTTCCCACCGGTCAAAAGGGACATCCACAAAATGTGTAAAAACCAGAAAGGCAAGACAGGCCCTGGAGAACAGGGAGCCTTGTTATGCTGATGGGCGGGATGTAAATTGCCAACTGCCTCTCTGGAGGAGTGCATTGTGTTCCCTAAAACAAGTAAACAACAGAGCTACAGAGCCAAGGGCACTTCCAGTCTAGGGAATATACCTTGGGAAAACTGAAAATCAAAAAGACACAGCCACCCCAAAATTTAGGGCTGCACTGCTTACAAGGACCTCAACTTGGGTACACCTTAAATATCCCAGGAAATATAAAAATGGTTCAAAAAATTGTGGTACTTACGTACGATGGAATATCCCTCAGCCATGAAATCAATGTCATAAGACCAGTAGCAGCAAAATGGGTGGATTCAGGTACGATGATTCTAAGTGAAATAAGTCACAGAGAAAAAGAAACTTATCATAAGATATCACTTATGAAGATCCTGTAAACATGGCTACACTTGAACTGAGTTAGGAAAGAGAACAGTGTCTCACATTTAGAAAACACTCTTATGCCTGCTTAAGGGGGAAGGAGAGGTGGGGCGATGCATAAAACCAGAGTTTGATATAAGCACAGGTACCGTTCCAAAAACCAACTATGGAATAGACAAGACCTACACCTTCCTCAGTGAAAGGGACTCAAAACCCCATATTTCCCGCAGAGGAATATATCTGACTAGTAAGAATCTTAAAACCTATGTATTGATATGTCTCCGTAAGGGAATCAAGTGTGTCTAGACTGGGATAAATATGGCAGCGAGAATCAGCTCAAACCCACTATAAAAAGGAATTTCAAAAATAAAACAAAAAAACTGGAAAATTCTTTACAATTCCTTCAGGGTCTCTGATGAAACCTGAAATGACCCTATCTACAATGACAGCTGGATGTGGCATAAGGCTGGACACTTGGGACTGAGAGGATTGGTGAGATTGGGTGAGCAAATGCAGACCCTTTAAAGAAATAATGCATGGCACATTTTCCATGGGTCCCAACTCTCCAGGTTGAAGGGAATATTACTACAGATATAACATGTACGGGAATCCTAGAGAACGGACACACTGTGAATACGAAAGGTTTCTAAAACTCAACGAATAGTCCCTCTCCTGGTGCTCCGGTTTGACTTTCCATCTGCTTTATTATCAACCTCCCAACTTGGAGAGACAGCCCCTTTAACCTCCTGGTTCGCACAGGTTGCCAATTTGGCAGAGGATGAAAGGGAAGAGGGAGAACCAATGAGAGAGTAGCTGTTAGGCATTTGGACGGGCACATATCACTGTAATTTCCCGGCAGGAAGAAGAATTAACCAAAGTCTCAGCCACCCATCGGGAATCAGTATAGATCCTGAACCAAAATTTTGGACTTGCGGTCCGCTCACCAAAAACGAGTTTAAAAATGGAGCTCAGGGGCACAGCAATTCACAAACTGGCCGAGTAATAAAGGACAACTGTCGTCCAAAAATCTGTTGAGGGAAGGCAAAGAGGCAGACTTGAAAGCGAGGCAGAATAGCAGGAAACAGATTTCCAGAGGTACGTTGGAATCGCCTTTAAAGCACAGGAAGAGGGGCACAACTTCGACAATGATGCACTTGGCCAAAAAGGGCGTATGCGTTTTCTCCTGAATATATTCAGGAGAAAACGCATACGCCCTTTTTGGCCAAGCAAGCAAGCGGGCAATGCAAATCTGCACTACAAAGAAGTATCACTTCCCACCGGTCAAAAGGGACATCCACAAAATGTGTAAAAACCAGAAAGGCAAGACAGGCCCTGGAGAACAGGGAGCCTTGTTATGCTGATGGGCGGGATGTAAATTGCCAACTGCCTCTCTGGAGGAGTGCATTGTGTTCCCTAAAACAAGTAAACAACAGAGCTACAGAGCCAAGGGCACTTCCAGTCTAGGGAATACACCTTGGGAAAACTGAAAATCAAAAAGACACAGCCACCCCAAAATTTAGGGCTGCACTGCTTACAAGGACCTCAACTTGGGTACACCTTAAATATCCCAGGAAATATAAAAATGGTTCAAAAAATTGTGGTACTTACGTACGATGGAATATCCCTCAGCCATGAAATCAATGTCATAAGACCAGTAGCAGCAAAATGGGTGGATTCAGGTACGATGATTCTAAGTGAAATAAGTCACACAGAAAAAGAAACTTATCATAAGATATCACTTATGAAGATCCTGTAAACATGGCTACACTTGAACTGAGTTAGGAAAGAGAACAGTGTCTCACATTTAGAAAACACTCTTATGCCTGCTTAAGGGGGAAGGAGAGGTGGGGTGATGCATAAAACCAGAGTTTGATATAAGCACAGGTACCGTTCCAAAAACCAACTATGGAATAGACAAGACCTACACCTTCCTCAGTGAAAGGGACTCAAAACCCCATATTTCCCGCAGAGGAATATATCTGACTAGTAAGAATCTTAAAACCTATGTATTGATATGTCTCCGTAAGGGAATCAAGTGTGTCTAGACTGGGATAAATATGGCAGCGAGAATCAGCTCAAACCCACTATAAAAAGGAATTTCAAAAATAAAACAAAAAAAACTGGGAAATTCTTTACAATTCCTTCAGGGTCTCTGATGAAACCTGAAATGACCCTATCTACAATGACAGCTGGATGTGGCATAAGGCTGGACACTTGGGACTGAGAGGATTGGTGAGATTGGGTGAGCAAATGCAGACCCTTTAAAGCAATAATGCATGGCACACATTCCATGGGTCCCAACTCTCCAGGTTGAAGGGAATATTACTACAGATATAACATGTACGGGAATCCTAGAGAACGGACACACTGTGAATACGAAAGGTTTCTAAAACTCAACGAATAGTCCCTCTCCTGGTGCTCCGGTTTGACTTTCCATCTGCTTTATTATCAACCTCCCAACTTGGAGAGACAGCCCCTTTAACCTCCTGGTTCGCACAGGTTGCCAATTTGGCAGAGGATGAAAGGGAAGAGGGAGAACCAATGAGAGAGTAGCTGTTAGGCATTTGGACAGGCACATATCACTGTAATTTCCCGGGAGGAAGAAGAATTAACCAAAGTCTCAGCCACCCACCGGGAATCAGTATAGATCCTGAACCAAAATTTTGGACTTGCGGTCAGCTCACCAAAAACGAGTTGAAAAATGGAGCTCAGGGGCACAGCAATTCACAAACTGGCCGAGTAATAAAGGACAACTATCGTCCAAAAATCTGTTGAGGGAAGGCACCGAGGCGGACTTGAAAGCGAGGCAGAATAGCAGGAAACAGATTTCCAGAGGTACGTTGGAATCGCCTTTAAAGCACAGGAAGAGGGGCACAACTTCGACAATGATGCACTTGGCCAAAAAGGGCGTATGCGTTTTCTCCTGAATATATTCAGGAGAAAACGCATACGCCCTTTTTGGCCAAGCAAGCAAGCGGGCAATGCAAATCTGCACTACAAAGAAGTATCACTTCCCACCGGTCAAAAGGGACATCCACAAAATGTGTAAAAACCAGAAAGGCAAGACAGGCCCTGGAGAACAGGGAGCCTTGTTATGCTGATGGGCGGGATGTAAATTGCCAACTGCCTCTCTGGAGGAGAGCATTGTGTTCCCTAAAACAAGTAAACAACAGAGCTACAGAGCCAAGGGCACTTCCAGTCTAGGGAATATACCTTGGGAAAACTGAAAATCAAAAAGACACAGCCACCCCAAAATTTAGGGCTGCACTGCTTACAAGGACCTCAACTTGGGTACACCTTAAATATCCCAGGAAATATAAAAATGGTTCAAAAAATTGTGGTACTTACGTACGATGGAATATCCCTCAGCCATGAAATCAATGTCATAAGACCAGTAGCAGCAAAATGGGTGGATTCAGGTACGATGATTCTAAGTGAAATAAGTCACACAGAAAAAGAAACTTATCATAAGATATCACTTATGAAGATCCTGTAAACATGGCTACACTTGAACTGAGTTAGGAAAGAGAACAGTGTCTCACATTTAGAAAACACACTTATGCCTGCTTAAGGGGGAAGGAGAGGTGGGGTGATGCATAAAACCAGAGTTTGATATAAGCACAGGTACCGTTCCAAAAACCAACTATGGAATAGACAAGACCTACACCTTCCTCAGTGAAACGGACTCAAAACCCCATATTTCCCGCAGAGGAATATATCTGACTAGTAAGAATCTTAAAACCTATGTATTGATATGTCTCCGTAAGGGAATCAAGTGTGTCTAGACTGGGATAAATATGGCAGCGAGAATCAGCTCAAACCCACTATAAAAAGGAATTTCAAAAATAAAACAAAAAAAACTGGGAAATTCTTTACAATTCCTTCAGGGTCTCTGATGAAACCTGAAATGACCCTATCTACAATGACAGCTGGATGTGGCATAAGGCTGGACACTTGGGACTGAGAGGATTGGTGAGATTGGGTGAGCAAATGCAGACCCTTTAAAGCAATACTGCATGGCACACATTCCATGGGTCCCAACTCTCCAGGTTGAAGGGAATATTACTACAGATATAACATGTACGGGAATCCTAGAGAACGGACACACTGTGAATACGAAAGGTTTCTAAAACTCAACGAATAGTCCCTCTCCTGGTGCTCCGGTTTGACTTTCCATCTGCTTTATTATCAACCTCCCAACTTGGAGAGACAGCCCCTTTAACCTCCTGGTTCGCACAGGTTGCCAATTTGGCAGAGGATGAAAGGGAAGAGGGAGAACCAATGAGAGAGTAGCTGTTAGGCATTTGGACGGGCACATATCACTGTAATTTCCCGGCAGGAAGAAGAATTAACCAAAGTCTCAGCCACCCATCGGGAATCAGTATAGATCCTGAACCAAAATTTTGGACTTGCGGTCAGCTCACCAAAAACGAGTTGAAAAATGGAGCTCAGGGGCACAGCAATTCACAAACTGGCCGAGTAATAAAGGACAACTGTCGTCCAAAAATATGTTGAGGGAAGGCAACGAGGCGGACTTGAAAGCGAGGCAGAATAGCATGAAACAGATTTCCAGAGGTACGTTGGAATCGCCTTTAAAGCACAGGAAGAGGGGCACAACTTCGACAATGATGCACTTGGCCAAAAAGGGCGTATGCGTTTTCTCCTGAATATATTCAGGAGAAAACGCATACGCCCTTTTTGGCCAAGCAAGCAAGCGGGCAATGCAAATCTGCACTACAAAGAAGTATCACTTCCCACCGGTCAAAAGGGACATCCACAAAATGTGTAAAAACCAGAAAGGCAAGACAGGCCCTGGAGAACAGGGAGCCTTGTTATGCTGATGGGCGGGATGTAAATTGCCAACTGCCTCTCTGGAGGAGTGCATTGTGTTCCCTAAAACAAGTAAACAACAGAGCTACAGAGCCAAGGGCACTTCCAGTCTAGGGAATACACCTTGGGAAAACTGAAAATCAAAAAGACACAGCCACCCCAAAATTTAGGGCTGCACTGCTTACAAGGACCTCAACTTGGGTACACCTTAAATATCCCAGGAAATATAAAAATGGTTCAAAAAATTGTGGTACTTACGTACGATGGAATATCCCTCAGCCATGAAATCAATGTCATAAGACCAGTAGCAGCAAAATGGGTGGATTCAGGTACGATGATTCTAAGTGAAATAAGTCACACAGAAAAAGAAACTTATCATAAGATATCACTTATGAAGATCCTGTAAACATGGCTACACTTGAACTGAGTTAGGAAAGAGAACAGTGTCTCACATTTAGAAAACACTCTTATGCCTGCTTAAGGGGGAAGGAGAGGTGGGGTGATGCATAAAACCAGAGTTTGATATAAGCACAGGTACCGTTCCAAAAACCAACTATGGAATAGACAAGACCTACACCTTCCTCAGTGAAAGGGACTCAAAACCCCATATTTCCCGCAGAGGAATATATCTGAGTAGTAAGAATCTTAAAACCTATGTATTGATATGTCTCCGTAAGGGAATCAAGTGTGTCTAGACTGGGATAAATATGGCAGCGAGAATCAGCTCAAACCCACTATAAAAAGGAATTTCAAAAATAAAACAAAAAAACTGGGAAATTCTTTACAATTCCTTCAGGGTCTCTGATGAAACCTGAAATGACCCTATCTACAATGACAGCTGGATGTGGCATAAGGCTGGACACTTGGGACTGAGAGGATTGGTGAGATTGGGTGAGCAAATGCAGACCCTTTAAAGCAATAATGCATGGCACACATTCCATGGGTCCCAACTCTCCAGGTTGAAGGGAATATTACTACAGATATAACATGTACGGGAATCCGAGAGAACGGACACACTGTGAATACGAAAGGTTTCTAAAACTCAACGAATAGTCCCTCTCCTGGTGCTCCGGTTTGACTTTCCATCTGCTTTATTATCAACCTCCCAACTTGGAGAGACAGCCCCTTTAACCTCCTGGTTCGCACAGGTTGCCAATTTGGCAGAGGATGAAAGGGAAGAGGGAGAACCAATGAGAGAGTAGCTGTTAGGCATTTGGACGGGCACATATCACTGTAATTTCCCGGGAGGAAGAAGAATTAACCAAAGTCTCAGCCACCCACCGGGAATCAGTATAGATCCTGAACCAAAATTTTGGACTGGCGGTCAGCTCACCAAAAACGAGTTGAAAAATGGAGCTCAGGGGCACAGCAATTCACAAACTGGCCGAGTAATAAAGGACAACTATCGTCCAAAAATCTGTTGAGGGAAGGCAACGAGGCGGACGTGAAAGCGAGGCAGAATAGCAGGAAACAGATTTCAAGAGGTACGTTGGAATCGCCTTTAAAGCACAGGAAGAGGGGCACAACTTCGACAATGATGCACTTGGCCAAAAAGGGCGTATGCGTTTTCTCCTGAATATATTCAGGAGAAAACGCATACGCCCTTTTTGGCCAAGCAAGCAAGCGGGCAATGCAAATCTGCACTACAAAGAAGTATCACTTCCCACCGGTCAAAAGGGACATCCACAAAATGTGTAAAAACCAGAAAGGCAAGACAGGCCCTGGAGAACAGGGAGCCTTGTTATGCTGATGGGCGGGATGTAAATTGCCAACTGCCTCTCTGGAGGAGTGCATTGTGTTCCCTAAAACAAGTAAACAACAGAGCTACAGAGCCAAGGGCACTTCCAGTCTAGGGAATATACCTTGGGAAAACTGAAAATCAAAAAGACACAGCCACCCCAAAATTTAGGGCTGCACTGCTTACAAGGACCTCAACTTGGGTACACCTTAAATATCCCAGGAAATATAAAAATGGTTCAAAAAATTGTGGTACTTACGTACGATGGAATATCCCTCAGCCATGAAATCAATGTCATAAGACCAGTAGCAGCAAAATGGGTGGATTCAGGTACGATGATTCTAAGTGAAATAAGTCACAGAGAAAAAGAAACTTATCATAAGATATCACTTATGAAGATCCTGTAAACATGGCTACACTTGAACTGAGTTAGGAAAGAGAACAGTGTCTCACATTTAGAAAACACTCTTATGCCTGCTTAAGGGGGAAGGAGAGGTGGCGTGATGCATAAAACCAGAGTTTGATATAAGCACAGGTACCGTTCCAAAAACCAACTATGGAATAGACAAGACCTACACCTTCCTCAGTGAAAGGGACTCAAAACCCCATATTTCCCGCAGAGGAATATATCTGACTAGTAAGAATCTTAAAACCTATGTATTGATATGTCTCCGTAAGGGAATCAAGTGTGTCTAGACTGGGATAAATATGGCAGCGAGAATCAGCTCAAACCCACTATAAAAAGGAATTTCAAAAATAAAACAAAAAAACTGGGAAATTCTTTACAATTCCTTCAGGGTCTCTGATGAAACCTGAAATGACCCTATCTACAATGACAGCTGGATGTGGCATAAGGCTGGACACTTGGGACTGAGAGGATTGGTGAGATTGGGTGAGCAAATGCAGACCCTTTAAAGCAATAATGCATGGCACACATTCCTTGGGTCCCAACTCTCCAGGTTGAAGGGAATATTACTACAGATATAACATGTACGGGAATCCTAGAGAACGGACACACTGTGAATACGAAAGGTTTCTAAAACTCAACGAATAGTCCCTCTCCTGGTGCTCCGGTTTGACTTTCCATCTGCTTTATTATCAACCTCCCAACTTGGAGAGACAGCCCCTTTAACCTCCTGGTTCGCACAGGTTGCCAATTTGGCAGAGGATGAAAGGGAAGAGGGAGAACCAATGAGAGAGTAGCTGTTAGGCATTTGGACGGGCACATATCACTGTAATTTCCCGGCAGGAAGAAGAATTAACCAAAGTCTCAGCCACCCACCGGGAATCAGTATAGATCCTGAACCAAAATTTTGGACTTGCGGTCAGCTCACCAAAAACGAGTTGAAAAATGGAGCTCAGGGGCACAGCAATTCACAAACTGGCCGAGTAATAAAGGACAACTATCGTCCAAAAATCTGTTGAGGGAAGGCAACGAGGCGGACTTGAAAGCGAGGCAGAATAGCAGGAAACAGATTTCCAGAGGTACGTTGGAATCGCCTTTAAAGCACAGGAAGAGGGGCACAACTTCGACAATGATGCACTTGGCCAAAAAGGGCGTATGCGTTTTCTCCTGAATATATTCAGGAGAAAACGCATACGCCCTTTTTGGCCAAGCAAGCAAGCGGGCAATGCAAATCTGCACTACAAAGAAGTATCACTTCCCACCGGTCAAAAGGGACATCCACAAAATGTGTAAAAACCAGAAAGGAAAGACAGGCCCTGGAGAACAGGGAGCCTTGTTATGCTGATGGGCGGGATGTAAATTGCCAACTGCCTCTCTGGAGGAGTGCATTGTGTTCCCTAAAACAAGTAAACAACAGAGCTACAGAGCCAAGGGCACTTCCAGTTTAGGAAATATACCTGGGAAAAACTGAAAATCAATAAGACAGAGCCACCCCAAAATTTAGGGCTGCACTGCTTACAAGGACCTCAACTTGGGTACACCTTAAATATCCCAGGAAATATAAAATTGGTTCAAAAAATTGTGGTACTTACGTACGATGGAATATCCCTCAGCCATGAAATCAATGTCATAAGACCAGTAGCAGCAAAATGGGTGGATTCAGGTACGATGATTCTAAGTGAAATAAGTCACAGAGAAAAAGAAACTTATCATAAGTTATCACTTATGAAGATCCTGTAAACATGGCTACACTTGAACTGAGTTAGGAAAGAGAACAGTGTCTCACATTTAGAAAACACTCTTATGCCTGCTTAAGGGGGAAGGAGAGGTGGGGTGATACATAAAACCAGAGTTTGATAGAAGCACAGGTACCGTTCCAAAAACCAACTATGGAATAGACAAGACCTACACCTTCCTCAGTGAAAGGGACTCAAAACCCCATATTTCCCGCAGAGGAATATATCTGACTAGTAAGAATCTTAAAACCTATGTATTGATATGTCTCCGTAAGGGAATCAAGTGTGTCTAGACTGGGATAAATATGGCAGCGAGAATCAGCTCAAACCCACTATAAAAAGGAATTTCAAAAATAAAACAAAAAAACTGGGAAATTCTTTACAATTCCTTCAGGGTCTCTGATGAAACCTGAAATGACCCTATCTACAATGACAGCTGGATGTGGCATAAGGCTGGACACTTGGGACTGAGAGGATTGGTGAGATTGGGTGAGCAAATGCAGACCCTTTAAAGCAATAATGCATGGCACACATTCCTTGGGTCCCAACTCTCCAGGTTGAAGGGAATATTACTACAGATATAACATGTACGGGAATCCTAGAGAACGGACACACTGTGAATACGAAAGGTTTCTAAAACTCAACGAATAGTCCCTCTCCTGGTGCTCCGGTTTGACTTTCCATCTGCTTTATTATCAACCTCCCAACTTGGAGAGACAGCCCCTTTAACCTCCTGGTTCGCACAGGTTGCCAATTTGGCAGAGGATGAAAGGGAAGAGGGAGAACCAATGAGAGAGTAGCTGTTAGGCATTTGGACGGGCACATATCACTGTAATTTCCCGGCAGGAAGAAGAATTAACCAAAGTCTCAGCCACCCACCGGGAATCAGTATAGATCCTGAACCAAAATTTTGGACTTGCGGTCAGCTCACCAAAAACGAGTTGAAAAATGGAGCTCAGGGGCACAGCAATTCACAAACTGGCCGAGTAATAAAGGACAACTGTCGTCCAAAAATATGTTGAGGGAAGGCAACGAGGCGGACTTGAAAGCGAGGCAGAATAGCATGAAACAGATTTCCAGAGGTACGTTGGAATCGCCTTTAAAGCACAGGAAGAGGGGCACAACTTCGACAATGATGCACTTGGCCAAAAAGGGCGTATGCGTTTTCTCCTGAATATATTCAGGAGAAAACGCATACGCCCTTTTTGGCCAAGCAAGCAAGCGGGCAATGCAAATCTGCACTACAAAGAAGTATCACTTCCCACCGGTCAAAAGGGACATCCACAAAATGTGTAAAAACCAGAAAGGCAAGACAGTCCCTGGAGAACAGGGAGCCTTGTTATGCTGATGGGCGGGATGTAAATTGCCAACTGCCTCTCTGGAGGAGTGCATTGTGTTCCCTAAAACAAGTAAACAACAGAGCTACAGAGCCAAGGGCACTTCCAGTTTAGGGAATATACCTGGGAAAAACTGAAAATCAATAAGACAGAGCCACCCCAAAATTTAGGGCTGCACTGCTTACAAGGACCTCAACTTGGGTACACCTTAAATATCCCAGGAAATATAAAATTGGTTCAAAAAATTGTGGTACTTACGTACGATGGAATATCCCTCAGCCATGAAATCAATGTCATAAGACCAGTAGCAGCAAAATGGGTGGATTCAGGTACGATGATTCTAAGTGAAATAAGTCACAGAGAAAAAGAAACTTATCATAAGTTATCACTTATGAAGATCCTGTAAACATGGCTACACTTGAACTGAGTTAGGAAAGAGAACAGTGTCTCACATTTAGAAAACACTCTTATGCCTGCTTAAGGGGGAAGGAGAGGTGGGGTGATACATAAAACCAGAGTTTGATATAAGCACAGGTACCGTTCCAAAAACCAACTATGGAATAGACAAGACCTACACCTTCCTCAATGAAAGGGACTCAAAACCCCATATTTCCCGCAGAGGAATATATCTGACTAGTAAGAATCTTAAAACCTATGTATTGATATGTCTCCGTAAGGGAATCAAGTGTGTCTAGACTGGCATAAACATGGCAGCGAGAATCAGCTCAAACCCACTATAAAAAGGAATTTCAAAAACAAAACAAAAAAAACTGGGAAATTCTTTACAATTCCTTCAGGGTCTCTGATGAAACCTGAAATGACGCTATCTACAATGACAGCTGGATGTGGCATAAGGCTGGACACTTGGGACTGAGAGGATTGGTGAGATTGGGTGAGCAAATGCAGACCCTTTAAAGCAATAATGCATGGCACACATTCCATGGGTCCCAACTCTCCAGGTTGAAGGGAATATTACTACAGATATAACATGTACGGGAATCCTAGAGAACGGGCACACTGTGAATACGAAAGGTTTCTAAAACTCAACGAATAGTCCCTCTCCTGGTGCTCCGGTTTGACTTTCCATCTGCTTTATTATCAACCTCCCAACTTGGAGAGACAGCCCCTTTAACCTCCTGGTTCGCACAGGTTGCCAATTTGGCAGAGGATGAAAGGGAAGAGGGAGAACCAATGAGAGAGTAGCTGTTAGGCATTTGGACGGGCACATATCACTGTAATTTCCCAGCAGGAAGAAGAATTAACCAAAGTCTCAGCCACCCACCGGGAATCAGTATAGATCCTGAACCAAAATTTTGGACTTGCGGTCAGCTCACCAAAAACGAGTTGAAAAATGGAGCTCAGGGGCACAGCAATTCACAAACTGGCCGAGTAATAAAGGACAACTTTCGTCCAAAAATCTGTTGAGGGAAGGCAATGAGGCGGACTTGAAAGCGTGGCAGAATAGCAGGAAACAGATTTCAAGAGGTACGTTGGAATCGCCTTTAAAGCACAGGAAGAGGGGCACAACTTCGACAATGATGCACTTGGCCAAAAAGGGCGTATGCGTTTTCTCCTGAATATATTCAGGAGAAAACGCATACACCCTTTTTGGCCAAGCAAGCAAGCGGGCAATGCAAATCTGCACTACAAAGAAGTATCACTTCCCACCGGTCAAAAGGGACATCCACAAAATGTGTAAAAACCAGAAAGGCAAGACAGGCCCTGGAGAACAGGGAGCCTTGTTATGCTGATGGGCGGGATGTAAATTGCCAACTGCCTCTCTGGAGGAGTGCATTGTGTTCCCTAAAACAAGTAAACAACAGAGCTACACAGCCAAGGGCACTTCCAGTCTAGGGAATATACCTTGGGAAAACTGAAAATCAAAAAGACACAGCCACCCCAAAATTTAGGGCTGCACTGCTTACAAGGACCTCAACTTGGGTACACCTTAAATATCCCAGGAAATATAAAAATGGTTCAAAAAATTGTGGTACTTACGTACGATGGAATATCCCTCAGCCATGAAATCAATGTCATAAGACCAGTAGCAGCAAAATGGGTGGATTCAGGTACGATGATTCTAAGTGAAATAAGTCACAGAGAAAAAGAAACTTATCATAAGATATCACTTATGAAGATCCTGTAAACATGGCTACACTTGAACTGAGTTAGGAAAGAGAACAGTGTCTCACATTTAGAAAACACTCTTATGCCTGCTTAAGGGGGAAGGAGAGGTGGGGTGATGCATAAAACCAGAGTTTGATATAAGCACTGGTACCGTTCCAAAAACCAACTATGGAATAGACAAGACCTACACCTTCCTCAGTGAAAGGGACTCAAAACCCCATATTTCCCGCAGAGGAATATATCTGACTAGTAAGAATCTTAAAACCTATGTATTGATATGTCTCCGTAAGGGAATCAAGTGTGTCTAGACTGGGATAAATATGGCAGCGAGAATCAGCTCAAACCCACTATAAAAAGGAATTTCAAAAATAAAACAAAAAAACTGGGAAATTCTTTACAATTCCTTCAGGGTCTCTGATGAAACCTGAAATGACCCTATCTACAATGACAGCTGGATGTGGCATAAGGCTGGACACTTGGGACTGAGAGGATTGGTGAGATTGGGTGAGCAAATGCAGACCCTTTAAAGCAATAATGCATGGCACACATTCCTTGGGTCCCAACTCTCCAGGTTGAAGGGAATATTACTACAGATATAACATGTACGGGAATCCTAGAGAACGGACACACTGTGAATACGAATGGTTTCTAAAACTCAACGAATAGTCCCTCTCCTGGTGCTCCGGTTTGACTTTCCATCTGCTTTATTATCAACCTCCCAACTTGGAGAGACAGCCCCTTTAACCTCCTGGTTCGCACAGGTTGCCAATTTGGCAGAGGATGAAAGGGAAGAGGGAGAACCAATGAGAGAGTAGCTGTTAGGCATTTGGACGGGCACATATCACTGTAATTTCCCGGCAGGAAGAAGAATTAACCAAAGTCTCAGCCACCCACCGGGAATCAGTATAGATCCTGAACCAAAATTTTGGACTTGCGGTCAGCTCACCAAAAACGAGTTGAAAAATGGAGCTCAGGGGCACAGCAATTCACAAACTGGCCGAGTAATAAAGGACAACTATCGTCCAAAAATCTGTTGAGGGAAGGCAACGAGGCGGACTTGAAAGCGAGGCAGAATAGCAGGAAACAGATTTCCAGAGGTACGTTGGAATCGCCTTTAAAGCACAGGAAGAGGGGCACAACTTCGACAATGATGCACTTGGCCAAAAAGGGCGTATGCGTTTTCTCCTGAATATATTCAGGAGAAAACGCATACGCCCTTTTTGGCCAAGCAAGCAAGCGGGCAATGCAAATCTGCACTACAAAGAAGTATCACTTCCCACCGGTCAAAAGGGACATCCACAAAATGTGTAAAAACCAGAAAGGCAAGACAGTCCCTGGAGAACAGGGAGCCTTGTTATGCTGATGGGCGGGATGTAAATTGCCAACTGCCTCTCTGGAGGAGTGCATTGTGTTCCCTAAAACAAGTAAACAACAGAGCTACAGAGCCAAGGGCACTTCCAGTTTAGGGAATATACCTGGGAAAAACTGAAAATCAATAAGACAGAGCCACCCCAAAATTTAGGGCTGCACTGCTTACAAGGACCTCAACTTGGGTACACCTTAAATATCCCAGGAAATATAAAATTGGTTCAAAAAATTGTGGTACTTACGTACGATGGAATATCCCTCAGCCATGAAATCAATGTCATAAGACCAGTAGCAGCAAAATGGGTGGATTCAGGTACGATGATTCTAAGTGAAATAAGTCACAGAGAAAAAGAAACTTATCATAAGTTATCACTTATGAAGATCCTGTAAACATGGCTACACTTGAACTGAGTTAGGAAAGAGAACAGTGTCTCACATTTAGAAAACACTCTTATGCCTGCTTAAGGGGGAAGGAGAGGTGGGGTGATACATAAAACCAGAGTTTGATATAAGCACAGGTACCGTTCCAAAAACCAACTATGGAATAGACAAGACCTACACCTTCCTCAGTGAAAGGGACTCAAAACCCCATATTTCCCGCAGAGGAATATATCTGACTAGTAAGAATCTTAAAACCTATGTATTGATATGTCTCCGTAAGGGAATCAAGTGTGTCTAGACTGGCATAAACATGGCAGCGAGAATCAGCTCAAAACCACTATAAATAGGAATTTCAAAAACAAAACAAAAAAAACTGGGAAATTCTTTACAATTCCTTCAGGGTCTCTGATGAAACCTGAAATGACGCTATCTACAATGACAGCTGGATGTGGCATAAGGCTGGACACTTGGGACTGAGAGGATTGGTGAGATTGGGTGAGCAAATGCAGACCCTTTAAAGCAATAATGCATGGCACACATTCCATGGGTCCCAACTCTCCAGGTTGAAGGGAATATTACTACAGATATAACATGTACGGGAATCCTAGAGAACGGACACACTGTGAATACGAAAGGTTTCTAAAACTCAACGAATTGTCCCTGTCCTGGTGCTCCGGTTTGACTTTCCATCTGCTTTATTATCAACCTCCCAACTTGGAGAGACAGCCCCTTTAACCTCCTGGTTCGCACAGGTTGCCAATTTGGCAGAGGATGAAAGGGAAGAGGGAGAACCAATGAGAGAGTAGCTGTTAGGCATTTGGACGGGCACATATCACTGTAATTTCCCAGCAGGAAGAAGAATTAACCAAAGTCTCAGCCACCCACCGGGAATCAGTATAGATCCTGAACCAAAATTTTGGACTTGCGGTCAGCTCACCAAAAACGAGTTGAAAAATGGAGCTCAGGGGCACAGCAATTCACAAACTGGCCGAGTAATAAAGGACAACTATCGTCCAAAAATCTGTTGAGGGAAGGCAATGAGGCGGACTTGAAAGCGTGGCAGAATAGCAGGAAACAGATTTCAAGAGGTACGTTGGAATCGCCTTTAAAGCACAGGAAGAGGGGCACAACTTCGACAATGATGCACTTGGCCAAAAAGGGCGTATGCGTTTTCTCCTGAATATATTCAGGAGAAAACGCATACGCCCTTTTTGGCCAAGCAAGCAAGCGGGCAATGCAAATCTGCACTACAAAGAAGTATCACTTCCCACCGGTCAAAAGGGACATCCACAAAATGTGTAAAAACCAGAAAGGCAAGACAGGCCCTGGAGAACAGGGAGCCTTGTTATGCTGATGGGCGGGATGTAAATTGCCAACTGCCTCTCTGGAGGAGTGCATTGTGTTCCCTAAAACAAGTAAACAACAGAGCTACACAGCCAAGGGCACTTCCAGTCTAGGGAATATACCTTGGGAAAACTGAAAATCAAAAAGACACAGCCACCCCAAAATTTAGGGCTGCACTGCTTACAAGGACCTCAACTTGGGTACACCTTAAATATCCCAGGAAATATAAAAATGGTTCAAAAAATTGTGGTACTTACGTACGATGGAATATTCCTCAGCCATGAAATCAATGTCATAAGACCAGTAGCAGCAAAATGGGTGGATTCAGGTACGATGATTCTAAGTGAAATAAGTCACAGAGAAAAAGAAACTTATCATAAGATATCACTTATGAAGATCCTGTAAACATGGCTACACTTGAACTGAGTTAGGAAAGAGAACAGTGTCTCACATTTAGAAAACACTCTTATGCCTGCTTAAGGGGGAAGGAGAGGTGGGGTGATGCATAAAACCAGAGTTTGATATAAGCACTGGTACCGTTCCAAAAACCAACTATGGAATAGACAAGACCTACACCTTCCTCAGTGAAAGGGACTCAAAACCCCATATTTCCCGCAGAGGAATATATCTGACTAGTAAGAATCTTAAAACCTATGTATTGATATGTCTCCGTAAGGGAATCAAGTGTGTCTAGACTGGGATAAATATGGCAGCGAGAATCAGCTCAAACCCACTATAAAAAGGAATTTCAAAAATAAAACAAAAAAACTGGGAAATTCTTTACAATTCCTTCAGGGTCTCTGATGAAACCTGAAATGACCCTATCTACAATGACAGCTGGATGTGGCATAAGGCTGGACACTTGGGACTGAGAGGATTGGTGAGATTGGGTGAGCAAATGCAGACCCTTTAAAGCAATAATGCATGGCACACATTCCTTGGGTCCCAACTCTCCAGGTTGAAGGGAATATTACTACAGATATAACATGTACGGGAATCCTAGAGAACGGACACACTGTGAATACGAAAGGTTTCTAAAACTCAACGAATAGTCCCTCTCCTGGTGCTCCGGTTTGACTTTCCATCTGCTTTATTATCAACCTCCCAACTTGGAGAGACAGCCCCTTTAACCTCCTGGTTCGCACAGGTTGCCAATTTGGCAGAGGATGAAAGGGAAGAGGGAGAACCAATGAGAGAGTAGCTGTTAGGCATTTGGACGGGCACATATCACTGTAATTTCCCGGCAGGAAGAAGAATTAACCAAAGTCTCAGCCACCCACCGGGAATCAGTATAGATCCTGAACCAAAATTTTGGACTTGCGGTCAGCTCACCAAAAACGAGTTGAAAAATGGAGCTCAGGGGCACAGCAATTCACAAACTGGCCGAGTAATAAAGGACAACTATCGTCCAAAAATCTGTTGAGGGAAGGCAACGAGGCGGACTTGAAAGCGAGGCAGAATAGCAGGAAACAGATTTCCAGAGGTACGTTGGAATCGCCTTTAAAGCACAGGAAGAGGGGCACAACTTCGACAATGATGCACTTGGCCAAAAAGGGCGTATGCGTTTTCTCCTGAATATATTCAGGAGAAAACGCATACGCCCTTTTTGGCCAAGCAAGCAAGCGGGCAATGCAAATCTGCACTACAAAGAAGTATCACTTCCCACCGGTCAAAAGGGACATCCACAAAATGTGTAAAAACCAGAAAGGCAAGACAGGCCCTGGAGAACAGGGAGCCTTGTTATGCTGATGGGCGGGATGTAAATTGCCAACTGCCTCTCTGGAGGAGTGCATTGTGTTCCCTAAAACAAGTAAACAACAGAGCTACAGAGCCAAGGGCACTTCCAGTCTAGGGAATATACCTTGGGAAAACTGAAAATCAAAAAGACACAGCCACCCCAAAATTTAGGGCTGCACTGCTTACAAGGACCTCAACTTGGGTACACCTTAAATATCCCAGGAAATATAAAAATGGTTCAAAAAATTGTGGTACTTACGTACGATGGAATATCCCTCAGCCATGAAATCAATGTCATAAGACCAG
The DNA here is from genome assembly GCF_949752795.1 of Hyperoodon ampullatus. Taxonomy (NCBI): domain Eukaryota; kingdom Metazoa; phylum Chordata; class Mammalia; order Artiodactyla; family Ziphiidae; genus Hyperoodon; species Hyperoodon ampullatus. The sequence continues at coordinate 845,729 of NW_027640934.1, forward strand.
TAGCAGCAAAATGGGTGGATTCAGGTACGATGATTCTAAGTGAAATAAGTCACAGAGAAAAAGAAACTTATCATAAGATATCACTTATGAAGATCCTGTAAACATGGCTACACTTGAACTGAGTTAGGAAAGAGAACAGTGTCTCACATTTAGAAAACACTCTTATGCCTGCTTAAGGGGGAAGGAGAGGTGGGGTGATGCATAAAACCAGAGTTTGATATAAGCACAGGTACCGTTCCAAAAACCAACTATGGAATAGACAAGACCTACACCTTCCTCAGTGAAAGGGACTCAAAACCCCATATTTCCCGCAGAGGAATATATCTGACTAGTAAGAATCTTAAAACCTATGTATTGATATGTCTCCGTAAGGGAATCAAGTGTGTCTAGACTGGGATAAATATGGCAGCGAGAATCAGCTCAAACCCACTATAAAAAGGAATTTCAAAAATAAAACAAAAAAACTGGGAAATTCTTTACAATTCCTTCAGGGTCTCTGATGAAACCTGAAATGACCCTATCTACAATGACAGCTGGATGTGGCATAAGGCTGGACACTTGGGACTGAGAGGATTGGTGAGATTGGGTGAGCAAATGCAGACCCTTTAAAGCAATAATGCATGGCACACATTCCTTGGGTCCCAACTCTCCAGGTTGAAGGGAATATTACTACAGATATAACATGTACGGGAATCCTAGAGAACGGACACACTGTGAATACGAAAGGTTTCTAAAACTCAACGAATAGTCCCTCTCCTGGTGCTCCGGTTTGACTTTCCATCTGCTTTATTATCAACCTCCCAACTTGGAGAGACAGCCCCTTTAACCTCCTGGTTCGCACAGGTTGCCAATTTGGCAGAGGATGAAAGGGAAGAGGGAGAACCAATGAGAGAGTAGCTGTTAGGCATTTGGACGGGCACATATCACTGTAATTTCCCGGCAGGAAGAAGAATTAACCAAAGTCTCAGCCACCCACCGGGAATCAGTATAGATCCTGAACCAAAATTTTGGACTTGCGGTCAGCTCACCAAAAACGAGTTGAAAAATGGAGCTCAGGGGCACAGCAATTCACAAACTGGCCGAGTAATAAAGGACAACTATCGTCCAAAAATCTGTTGAGGGAAGGCAATGAGGCGGACTTGAAAGCGAGGCAGAATAGCAGGAAACAGATTTCCAGAGGTACGTTGGAATCGCCTTTAAAGCACAGGAAGAGGGGCACAACTTCGACAATGATGCACTTGGCCAAAAAGGGCGTATGCGTTTTCTCCTGAATATATTCAGGAGAAAATGCATACGCCCTTTTTGGCCAAGCAAGCAAGCGGGCAATGCAAATCTGCACTACAAAGAAGTATCACTTCCCACCGGTCAAAAGGGACATCCACAAAATGTGTAAAAACCAGAAAGGAAAGACAGGCCCTGGAGAACAGGGAGCCTTGTTATGCTGATGGGCGGGATGTAAATTGCCAACTGCCTCTCTGGAGGAGTGCATTGTGTTCCCTAAAACAAGTAAACAACAGAGCTACAGAGCCAAGGGCACTTCCAGTTTAGGGAATATACCTGGGAAAAACTGAAAATCAATAAGACAGAGCCACCCCAAAATTTAGGGCTGCACTGCTTACAAGGACCTCAACTTGGGAACACCTTAAATATCCCAGGAAATATAAAATTGGTTCAAAAAATTGTGGAACTTACGTACGATGGAATATCCCTCAGCCATGAAATCAATGTCATAAGACCAGTAGCAGCAAAATGGGTGGATTCAGGTACGATGATTCTAAGTGAAATAAGTCACAGAGAAAAAGAAACTTATCATAAGTTATCACTTATGAAGATCCTGTAAACATGGCTACACTTGAACTGAGTTAGGAAAGAGAACAGTGTCTCACATTTAGAAAACACTCTTATGCCTGCTTAAGGGGGAAGGAGAGGTGGGGTGATACATAAAACCAGAGTTTGATATAAGCACAGGTACCGTTCCAAAAACCAACTATGGAATAGACAAGACCTACACCTTCCTCAGTGAAAGGGACTCAAAACCCCATATTTCCCGCAGAGGAATATATCTGACTAGTAAGAATCTTAAAACCTATGTATTGATATGTCTCCGTAAGGGAATCAAGTGTGTCTAGACTGGCATAAACATGGCAGCGAGAATCAGCTCAAACCCACTATAAAAAGGAATTTCAAAAACAAAACAAAAAAAACTGGGAAATTCTTTACAATTCCTTCAGGGTCTCTGATGAAACCTGAAATGACCCTATCTACAATGACAGCTGGATGTGGCATAAGGCTGGACACTTGGGACTGAGAGGATTGGTGAGATTGGGTGAGCAAATGCAGACCCTTTAAAGCAATAATGCATGGCACACATTCCATGGGTCCCAACTCTCCAGGTTGAAGGGAATATTACTACAGATATAACATGTACGGGAATCCTAGAGAACGGACACACTGTGAATACGAAAGGTTTCTAAAACTCAACGAATAGTCCCTCTCCTGGTGCTCCGGTTTGACTTTCCATCTGCTTTATTATCAACCTCCCAACTTGGAGAGACAGCCCCTTTAACCTCCTGGTTCGCACAGGTTGCCAATTTGGCAGAGGATGAAAGGGAAGAGGGAGAACCAATGAGAGAGTAGCTGTTAGGCATTTGGACGGGCACATATCACTGTAATTTCCCGGCAGGAAGAAGAATTAACCAAAGTCTCAGCCACCCACCGGGAATCAGTATAGATCCTGAACCAAAATTTTGGACTTGCGGTCAGCTCACCAAAAACGAGTTGAAAAATGGAGCTCAGGGGCACAGCAATTCACAAACTGGCCGAGTAATAAAGGACAACTATCGTCCAAAAATCTGTTGAGGGAAGGCAATGAGGCGGACTTGAAAGCGTGGCAGAATAGCAGGAAACAGATTTCAAGAGGTACGTTGGAATCGCCTTTAAAGCACAGGAAGAGGGGCACAACTTCGACAATGATGCACTTGGCCAAAAAGGGCGTATGCGTTTTCTCCTGAATATATTCAGGAGAAAACGCATACGCCCTTTTTGGCCAAGCAAGCAAGCGGGCAATGCAAATCTGCACTACAAAGAAGTATCACTTCCCACCGGTCAAAAGGGACATCCACAAAATGTGTAAAAACCAGAAAGGCAAGACAGGCCCTGGAGAACAGGGAGCCTTGTTATGCTGATGGGCGGGATGTAAATTGCCAACTGCCTCTCTGGAGGAGTGCATTGTGTTCCCTAAAACAAGTAAACAACAGAGCTACAGAGCCAAGGGCACTTCCAGTCTAGGGAATATACCTGGGAAAAACTGAAAATCAAAAAGACACAGCCACCCCAAAATTTAGGGCTGCACTGCTTACAAGGACCTCAACTTGGGTACACCTTAAATATCCCAGGAAATATAAAATTGGTTCAAAAAATTGTGGTACTTACGTACGATGGAATATCCCTCAGCCATGAAATCAATGTCATAAGACCAGTAGCAGCAAAATGGGTGGATTCAGGTACGATGATTCTAAGTGAAATAAGTCACAGAGAAAAAGAAACTTATCATAAGATATCACTTATGAAGATCCTGTAAACATGGCTACACTTGAACTGAGTTAGGAAAGAGAACAGTGTCTCACATTTAGAAAACACTCTTATGCCTGCTTAAGGGGGAAGGAGAGGTGGTGTGATGCATAAAACCAGAGTTTGATATAAGCACAGGTACCGTTCCAAAAACCAACTATGGAATAGACAAGACCTACACCTTCCTCAGTGAAAGGGACTCAAAACCCCATATTTCCCGCAGAGGAGTATATCTGACTAGTAAGAATCTTAAAACCTATGTATTGATATGTCTCCGTAAGGGAATCAAGTGTGTCTAGACTGGGATAAATATGGTAGCGAGAATCAGCTCAAACCCACTATAAAAAGGAATTTCAAAAATAAAACAAAAAAACTGGGAAATTCTTTACAATTCCTTCAGGGTCTCTGATGAAACCTGAAATGACCCTATCTACAATGACAGCTGGATGTGGCATAAGGCTGGACACTTGGGACTGAGAGGATTGGTGAGATTGGGTGAGCAAATGCAGACCCTTTAAAGCAATAATGCATGACACACATTCCATGGGTCCCAACTCTCCAGGTTGAAGGGAATATTACTACAGATATAACATGTACGGTAATCCTAGAGAACGGACACACTGTGAATATGAAAGGTTTCTAAAACTCAACGAATAGTCCCTCTCCTGGTGCTCCGGTTTGACTTTCCATCTGCTTTATTATCAATCTCCCAACTTGGAGAGACAGCCCCTTTAACCTCCTGGTTCGCACAGGTTGCCAATTTGGCAGAGGATGAAAGGGAAGAGGGAGAACCAATGAGAGAGTAGCTGTTAGGCATTTGGACGGGCACATATCACTGTAATTTCCCGGCAGGAAGAAGAATTAACCAAAGTCTCAGCCACCCACCGGGAATCAGTATAGATCCTGAACCAAAATTTTGGACTTGCGGTCAGCTCACCAAAAACGAGTTGAAAAATGGAGCTCAGGGGCACAGCAATTCACAAACTGGCCGAGTAATAAAGGACAACTATCGTCCAAAAATCTGTTGAGGGAAGGCAACGAGGCGGACTTGACAGCGAGGCAGAATAGCAGGAAACAGATTTCAAGAGGTACGTTGGAATCGCCTTTAAAGCACAGGAAGAGGGGCACAACTTCGACAATGATGCACTTGGCCAAAAAGGGTGTATGCGTTTTCTCCTGAATATATTCAGGAGAAAACGCATACACCCTTTTTGGCCAAGCAAGCAAGCGGGCAATGCAAATCTGCACTACAAAGAAGTATCACTTCCCACCGGTCAAAAGGGACATCCACAAAATGTGTAAAAACCAGAAAGGCAAGACAGGCCCTGGAGAACAGGGAGCCTTGTTATGCTGATGGGCGGGATGTAAATTGCCAACTGCCTCTCTGGAGGAGTGCATTGTGTTCCCTAAAACAAGTAAACAACAGAGCTACAGAGCCAAGGGCACTTCCAGTCTAGGGAATATACCTTGGGAAAACTGAAAATCAAAAAGACACAGACACCCCAAAATTTAGGTCTGCACTGCTTACAAGGACCTCAACTTGGGTACACCTTAAATATCCCAGGAAATATACAAATGGTTCAAAAAATTGTGGTACTTACGTACGATGGAATATCCCTCAGCCATGAAATCAATGTCATAAGACCAGTAGCAGCAAAATGGGTGGATTCAGGTACGATGATTCTAAGTGAAATAAGTCACAGAGAAAAAGAAACTTATCATAAGTTATCACTTATGAAGATCCTGTAAACATGGCTACACTTGAACTGAGTTAGGAAAGAGAACAGTGTCTCACATTTAGAAAACACTCTTATGCCTGCTTAAGGGGGAAGGAGAGGTGGGGTGATGCATAAAACCAGAGTTTGATATAAGCACAGGTACCGTTCCAAAAACCAACTATGGAATAGACAAGACCTACACCTTCCTCAGTGAAAGGGACTCAAAACCCCATATTTCCCGCAGAGGAATATATCTGACTAGTAAGAATCTTAAAACCTATGTATTGATATGTCTCCGTAAGGGAATCAAGTGTGTCTAGACTGGCATAAACATGGCAGCGAGAATCAGCTCAAACCCACTATAAAAAGGAATTTCAAAAACAAGACAAAAAAAAACTGGGAAATTCTTTACAATTCCTTCAGGGTCTCTGATGAAACCTGAAATGACCCTATCTACAATGACAGCTGGATGTGGCATAAGGCTGGACACTTGGGACTGAGAGGATTGGTGAGATTGGGTGAGCAAATGCAGACCCTTTAAAGCAATAATGCATGGCACACATTCCATGGGTCCCAACTCTCCAGGTTGAAGGGAATATTACTACAGATATAACATGTACGGGAATCCTAGAGAACGGAAACACTGTGAATACGAAAGGTTTCTAAAACTCAACGAATAGTCCCTCTCCTGGTGCTCCGGTTTGACTTTCCATCTGCTTTATTATCAACCTCCCAACTTGGAGAGACAGCCCCTTTAACCTCCTGGTTCGCACAGGTTGCCAATTTGGCAGAGGATGAAAGGGAAGAGGGAGAACCAATGAGAGAGTAGCTGTTAGGCATTTGGACGGGCACATATCACTGTAATTTCCCGGCAGGAAGAAGAATTAACCAAAGTCTCAGCCACCCACCGGGAATCAGTATAGATCCTGAACCAAAATTTTGGACTTGCGGTCAGCTCACCAAAAACGAGTTGAAAAATGGAGCTCAGGGGCACAGCAATTCACAAACTGGCCGAGTAATAAAGGACAACTATCGTCCAAAAATCTGTTGAGGGAAGGCAACGAGGCGGACTTGAAAGCGAGGCAGAATAGCAGGAAACAGATTTCAAGAGGTACGTTGGAATCGCCTTTAAAGCACAGGAAGAGGGGCACAACTTCGACAATGATGCACTTGGCCAAAAAGGGTGTATGCGTTTTCTCCTGAATATATTCAGGAGAAAACGCATACACCCTTTTTGGCCAAGCAAGCAAGCGGGCAATGCAAATCTGCACTACAAAGAAGTATCACTTCCCACCGGTCAAAAGGGACATCCACAAAATGTGTAAAAACCAGAAAGGCAAGACAGGCCCTGGAGAACAGGGAGCCTTGTTATGCTGATGGGCGGGATGTAAATTGCCAACTGCCTCTCTGGAGGAGTGCATTGTGTTCCCTAAAACAAGTAAACAACAGAGCTACAGAGCCAAGGGCACTTCCAGTCTAGGGAATATACCTTGGGAAAACTGAAAATCAAAAAGACACAGACACCCCAAAATTTAGGTCTGCACTGCTTACAAGGACCTCAACTTGGGTACACCTTAAATATCCCAGGAAATATAAAAATGGTTCAAAAAATTGTGGTACTTACGTACGATGGAATATCCCTCAGCCATGAAATCAATGTCATAAGACCAGTAGCAGCAAAATGGGTGGATTCAGGTACGATGATTCTAAGTGAAATAAGTCACAGAGAAAAAGAAACTTATCATAAGTTATCACTTATGAAGATCCTGTAAACATGGCTACACTTGAACTGAGTTAGGAAAGAGAACAGTGTCTCACATTTAGAAAACACTCTTATGCCTGCTTAAGGGGGAAGGAGAGGTGGGGTGATGCATAAAACCAGAGTTTGATATAAGCACAGGTACCGTTCCAAAAACCAACTATGGAATAGACAAGACCTACACCTTCCTCAGTGAAAGGGACTCAAAACCCCATATTTCCCGCAGAGGAATATATCTGACTAGTAAGAATCTTAAAACCTATGTATTGATATGTCTCCGTAAGGGAATCAAGTGTGTCTAGACTGGCATAAACATGGCAGCGAGAATCAGCTCAAACCCACTATAAAAAGGAATTTCAAAAACAAGACAAAAAAAAACTGGGAAATTCTTTACAATTCCTTCAGGGTCTCTGATGAAACCTGAAATGACCCTATCTACAATGACAGCTGGATGTGGCATAAGGCTGGACACTTGGGACTGAGAGGATTGGTGAGATTGGGTGAGCAAATGCAGACCCTTTAAAGCAATAATGCATGGCACACATTCCATGGGTCCCAAATCTCCAGGTTGAAGGGAATATTACTACAGATATAACATGTACGGGAATCCTAGAGAACGGAAACACTGTGAATACGAAAGGTTTCTAAAACTCAACGAATAGTCCCTCTCCTGGTGCTCCAGTTTGACTTTCCATCTGCTTTATTATCAACCTCCCAACTTGGAGAGACAGCCCCTTTAACCTCCTGGTTCGCACAGGTTGCCAATTTGGCAGAGGATGAAAGGGAAGAGGGAGAACCAATGAGAGAGTAGCTGTTAGGCATTTGGACGGGCACATATCACTGTAATTTCCCGGCAGGAAGAAGAATTAACCAAAGTCTCAGCCACCCACTGGGAATCAGTATAGATCCTGAACCAAAATTTTGGACTTGCGGTCAGCTCACCAAAAACGAGTTGAAAAATGGAGCTCAGGGGCACAGCAATTCACAAACTGGCCGAGTAATAAAGGACAACTATCGTCCAAAAATCTGTTGAGGGAAGGCAATGAGGCGGACTTGAAAGCGTGGCAGAATAGCAGGAAACAGATTTCAAGAGGTACGTTGGAATCGCCTTTAAAGCACAGGAAGAGGGGCACAACTTCGACAATGATGCACTTGGCCAAAAAGGGCGTATGCGTTTTCTCCTGAATATATTCAGGAGAAAACGCATACGCCCTTTTTGGCCAAGCAAGCAAGCGGGCAATGCAAATCTGCACTACAAAGAAGTATCACTTCCCACCGGTCAAAAGGGACATCCACAAAATGTGTAAAAACCAGAAAGGCAAGACAGGCCCTGGAGAACAGGGAGCCTTGTTATGCTGATGGGCGGGATGTAAATTGCCAACTGCCTATCTGGAGGAGTGCATTGTGTTCCCTAAAACAAGTAAACAACAGAGCTACAGAGCCAAGGGCACTTCCAGTCTAGGGAATATACCTGGGAAAAACTGAAAATCAATAAGACAGAGCCACCCCAAAATTTAGGGCTGCACTGCTTACAAGGACCTCAACTTGGGTACACCTTAAATATCCCAGGAAATATAAAATTGGTTCAAAAAATTGTGGTACTTACGTACGATGGAATATCCCTCAGCCATGAAATCAATGTCATAAGACCAGTAGCAGCAAAATGGGTGGATTCAGGTACGATGATTCTAAGTGAAATAAGTCACAGAGAAAAAGAAACTTATCATAAGATATCACTTATGAAGATCCTGTAAACATGGCTACACTTGAACTGAGTTAGGAAAGAGAACAGTGTCTCACATTTAGAAAACACTCTTATGCCTGCTTAAGGGGGAAGGAGAGGTGGAGTGATGCATAAAACCAGAGTTTGATATAAGCACAGGTACTGTTCCAAAAACAAACTATGGAATAGACAAGACCTACACCTTCCTCAGTGAAAGGGACTCAAAACCCCATATTTCCCGCAGAGGAATATATCTGACTAGTAAGAATCTTAAAACCTATGTATTGATATGTCTCCGTAAGGGAATCAAGTGTGTCTAGACTGGGATAAATATGGCAGCGAGAATCAGCTCAAACCCACTATAAAAAGGAATTTCAAAAATAAAACAAAAAAACTGGGAAATTCTTTACAATTCCTTCAGGGTCTCTGATGAAACCTGAAATGACCCTATCTACAATGACAGCTGGATGTGGCATAAGGCTGGACACTTGGGACTGAGAGGATTGGTGAGATTGGGTGAGCAAATGCAGACCCTTTAAAGCAATAATGCATGGCACACATTCCATGGGTCCCAACTCTCCAGGTTGAAGGGAATATTACTACAGATATAACATGTACGGGAATCCTAGAGAACGGACACACTGTGAATACGAAAGGTTTCTAAAACTCAACGAATAGTCCCTCTCCTGGTGCTCCGGTTTGACTTTCCATCTGCTTTATTATCAACCTCCCAACTTGGAGAGACAGCCCCTTTAACCTCCTGGTTCGCACAGGTTGCCAATTTGGCAGAGGATGAAAGGGAAGAGGGAGAACCAATGAGAGAGTAGCTGTTAGGCATTTGGACGGGCACATATCACTGTAATTTCCCGGCAGGAAGAAGAATTAACCAAAGTCTCAGCCACCCACCGGGAATCAGTATAGATCCTGAACCAAAATTTTGGACTTGCGGTCAGCTCACCAAAAACGAGTTGAAAAATGGAGCTCAGGGGCACAGCAATTCACAAACTGGCCGAGTAATAAAGGACAACTATCGTCCAAAAATCTGTTGAGGGAAGGCAACGAGGCGGACTTGAAAGCGAGGCAGAATAGCAGGAAACAGATTTCAAGAGGTACGTTGGAATCGCCTTTAAAGCACAGGAAGAGGGGCACAACTTCGACAATGATGCACTTGGCCAAAAAGGGCGTATGCGTTTTCTCCTGAATATATTCAGGAGAAAACGCAAACGCCCTTTTTGGCCAAGCAAGCAAGCGGGCAATGCAAATCTGCACTACAAAGAAGTATCACTTCCCACCGGTCAAAAGGGACATCCACAAAATGTGTAAAAACCAGAAAGGCAAGACAGGCCCTGGAGAACAGGGAGCCTTGTTATGCTGATGGGCGGGATGTAAATTGCCAACTGCCTCTCTGGAGGAGTGCATTGTGTTCCCTAAAACAAGTAAACAACAGAGCTACAGAGCCAAGGGCACTTCCAGTCTAGGGAATATACCTGGGAAAAACTGAAAATCAATAAGACAGAGCCACCCCAAAATTTAGGGCTGCACTGCTTACAAGGACCTCAACTTGGGTACACCTTAAATATCCCAGGAAATATAAAATTGGTTCAAAAAATTGTGGTACTTACGTACGATGGAATATCCCTCAGCCATGAAATCAATGTCATAAGACCAGTAGCAGCAAAATGGGTGGATTCAGGTACGATGATTCTAAGTGAAATAAGTCACAGAGAAAAAGAAACTTATCATAAGTTATCACTTATGAAGATCCTGTAAACATGGCTACACTTGAACTGAGTTAGGAAAGAGAACAGTGTCTCACATTTAGAAAACACTCTTATGCCTGCTTAAGGGGGAAGGAGAGGTGGGGTGATGCATAAAACCAGAGTTTGATATAAGCACAGGTACCGTTCCAAAAACCAACTATGGAATAGACAAGACCTACACCTTCCTCAGTGAAAGGGACTCAAAACCCCATATTTCCCGCAGAGGAATATATCTGACTAGTAAGAATCTTAAAACCTATGTATTGATATGTCTCCGTAAGGGAATCAAGTGTGTCTAGACTGGGATAAATATGGCAGCAAGAATCAGCTCAAACCCACTATAAAAAGGAATTTCAAAAATAAAACAAAAAAACTGGGAAATTCTTTACAATTCCTTCAGGGTCTCTGATGAAACCTGAAATGACCCTATCTACAATGACAGCTGGATGTGGCATAAGGCTGGACACTTGGGACTGAGAGGATTGGTGAGATTGGGTGAGCAAATGCAGACCCTTTAAAGCAATAATGCATGGCACACATTCCATGGGTCCCAACTCTCCAGGTTGAAGGGAATATTACTACAGATATAACATGTACGGGAATCCTAGAGAACGGACACACTGTGAATACGAAAGGTTTCTAAAACTCAACGAATAGTCCCTCTCCTGGTGCTCCGGTTTGACTTTCCATCTGCTTTATTATCAACCTCCCAACTTGGAGAGACAGCCCCTTTAACCTCCTGGTTCGCACAGGTTGCCAATTTGGCAGAGGATGAAAGGGAAGAGGGAGAACCAATGAGAGAGTAGCTGTTAGGCATTTGGACGGGCACATATCACTGTAATTTCCCGGCAGGAAGAAGAATTAACCAAAGTCTCAGCCACCCACCGGGAATCAGTATAGATCCTGAACCAAAATTTTGGACTTGCCGTCAGCTCACCAAAAACGAGTTGAAAAATGGAGCTCAGGGGCACAGCAATTCACAAACTGGCCGAGTAATAAAGGACAACTATCGTCCAAAAATCTGTTGAGGGAAGGCAACGAGGCGGACTTGAAAGCGAGGCAGAATAGCAGGAAACAGATTTCAAGAGGTACGTTGGAATCGCCTTTAAAGCACAGGAAGAGGGGCACAACTTCGACAATGATGCACTTGGCCAAAAAGGGTGTATGCGTTTTCTCCTGAATATATTCAGGAGAAAACGCATACACCCTTTTTGGCCAAGCAAGCAAGCGGGCAATGCAAATCTGCACTACAAAGAAGTATCACTTCCCACTGGTCAAAAGGGACATCCACAAAATGTGTAAAAACCAGAAAGGCAAGACAGGCCCTGGAGAACAGGGAGCCTTGTTATGCTGATGGGCGGGATGTAAATTGCCAACTGCCTCTCTGGAGGAGTGCATTGTGTTCCCTAAAACAAGTAAACAACAGAGCTACAGAGCCAAGGGCACTCCCAGTCTAGGGAATATACCTTGGGAAAACTGAAAATCAAAAAGACACAGCCACCCCAAAATTTAGGGCTGCACTGCTTACAAGGACCTCAACTTGGGTACACCTTAAATATCCCAGGAAATATAAAAATGGTTCAAAAAATTGTGGTACTTACGTACGATGGAATATCCCTCAGCCATGAAATCAATGTCATAAGACCAGTACCAGCAAAATGGGTGGATTCAGGTACGATGATTCTAAGTGAAATAAGTCACAGAGAAAAAGAAACTTATCATAAGATATCACTTATGAAGATCCTGTAAACATGGCTACACTTGAACTGAGTTAGGAAAGAGAACAGTGTCTCACATTTAGAAAACACACTTATGCCTGCTTAAGGGGGAAGGAGAGGTGGGGTGATGCATAAAACCAGAGTTTGATATAAGCACAGGTACCGTTCCAAAAACCAACTATGGAATAGACAAGACCTACACCTTCCTCAGTGAAAGGGACTCAAAACCCCATATTTCCCGCAGAGGAATATATCTGACTAGTAAGAATCTTAAAACCTATGTATTGATATGTCTCCGTAAGGGAATCAAGTGTGTCTAGACTGGGATAAATATGGCAGCGAGAATCAGCTCAAACCCACTATAAAAAGGAATTTCAAAAATAAAACAAAAAAACTGGGAAATTCTTTACAATTCCTTCAGGGTCTCTGATGAAACCTGAAATGACCCTATCTACAATGACAGCTGGATGTGGCATAAGGCTGGACACTTGGGACTGAGAGGATTGGTGAGATTGGGTGAGCAAATGCAGACCCTTTAAAGCAATAATGCATGGCACACATTCCATGGGTCCCAACTCTCCAGGTTGAAGGGAATATTACTACAGATATAACATGTACGGGAATCCTAGAGAACGGACACACTGTGAATACGAAAGGTTTCTAAAACTCAACGAATAGTCCCTCTCCTGGTGCTCCGGTTTGACTTTCCATCTGCTTTATTATCAACCTCCCAACTTGGAGAGACAGCCCCTTTAACCTCCTGGTTCGCACAGGTTGCCAATTTGGCAGAGGATGAAAGGGAAGAGGGAGAACCAATGAGAGAGTAGCTGTTAGGCATTTGGACGGGCACATATCACTGTAATTTCCCGGCAGGAAGAAGAATTAACCAAAGTCTCAGCCACCCACCGGGAATCAGTATAGATCCTGAACCAAAATTTTGGACTTGCGGTCAGCTCACCAAAAACGAGTTGAAAAATGGAGCTCAGGGGCACAGCAATTCACAAACTGGCCGAGTAATAAAGGACAACTATCGTCCAAAAATCTGTTGAGGGAAGGCAACGAGGCGGACTTGAAAGCGAGGCAGAATAGCAGGAAACAGATTTCAAGAGGTACGTTGGAATCGCCTTTAAAGCACAGGAAGAGGGGCACAACTTCGACAATGATGCACTTGGCCAAAAAGGGCGTATGCGTTTTCTCCTGAATATATTCAGGAGAAAACGCATACGCCCTTTTTGGCCAAGCAAGCAAGCGGGCAATGCAAATCTGCACTACAAAGAAGTATCACTTCCCACCGGTCAAAAGGGACATCCACAAAATGTGTAAAAACCAGAAAGGCAAGACAGGCCCTGGAGAACAGGGAGCCTTGTTATGCTGATGGGCGGGATGTAAATTGCCAACTGCCTCTCTGGAGGAGTGCATTGTGTTCCCTAAAACAAGTAAACAACAGAGCTACAGAGCCAAGGGCACTTCCAGTCTAGGGAATATACCTCGGGAAAACTGAAAATCAAAAAGACACAGCCACCCCAAAATTTAGGGCTGCACTGCTTACAAGGACCTCAACTTGGGTACACCTTAAATATCCCAGGAAATATAAAAATGGTTCAAAAAATTGTGGTACTTACGTACGATGGAATATCCCTCAGCCATGAAATCAATGTCATAAGACCAGTAGCAGCAAAATGGGTGGATTCAGGTACGATGATTCTAAGTGAAATAAGTCACACAGAAAAAGAAACTTATCATAAGATATCACTTATGAAGATCCTGTAAACATGGCTACACTTGAACTGAGTTAGGAAAGAGAACAGTGTCTCACATTTAGAAAACACTCTTATGCCTGCTTAAGGGGGAAGGAGAGGTGGGGTGATGCATAAAACCAGAGTTTGATATAAGCACAGGTACCGTTCCAAAAACCAACTATGGAATAGACAAGACCTACACCTTCCTCAGTGAAAGGGACTCAAAACCCCATATTTCCCGCAGAGGAATATATCTGACTAGTAAGAATCTTAAAACCTATGTATTGATATGTCTCCGTAAGGGAATCAAGTGTGTCTAGACTAGGATAAATATGGCAGCGAGAATCAGCTCAAACCCACTATAAAAAGGAATTTCAAAAATAAAACAAAAAAACTGGGAAATTCTTTACAATTCCTTCAGGGTCTCTGATGAAACCTGAAATGACCCTATCTACAAAGACAGCTGGATGTGGCATAAGGCTGGACACTTGGGACTGAGAGGATTGGTGAGATTGGGTGAGCAAATGCAGACCCTTTAAAGCAATAATGCATGGCACACATTCCATGGGTCCCAACTCTCCAGGTTGAAGGGAATATTACTACAGATATAACATGTACGGGAATCCTAGAGAACGGACACACTGTGAATACGAAAGGTTTCTAAAACTCAACGAATAGTCCCTCTCCTGGTGCTCCGGTTTGACTTTCCATCTGCTTTATTATCAACCTCCCAACTTGGAGAGACAGCCCCTTTAACCTCCTGGTTCGCACAGGTTGCCAATTTGGCAGAGGATGAAAGGGAAGAGGGAGAACCAATGAGAGAGTAGCTGTTAGGCATTTGGACGGGCACATATCACTGTAATTTCCCGGCAGGAAGAAGAATTAACCAAAGTCTCAGCCACCCACCGGGAATCAGTATAGATCCTGAACCAAAATTTTGGACTTGCGGTCAGCTCACCAAAAACGAGTTGAAAAATGGAGCTCAGGGGCACAGCAATTCACAAACTGGCCGAGTAATAAAGGACAACTATCGTCCAAAAATCTGTTGAGGGAAGGCAACGAGGCGGACTTGAAAGCGAGGCAGAATAGCAGGAAACAGATTTCAAGAGGTACGTTGGAATCGCCTTTAAAGCACAGGAAGAGGGGCACAACTTCGACAATGATGCACTTGGCCAAAAAGGGCGTATGCGTTTTCTCCTGAATATATTCAGGAGAAAACGCATACGCCCTTTTTGGCCAAGCAAGCAAGCGGGCAATGCAAATCTGCACTACAAAGAAGTATCACTTCCCACCGGTCAAAAGGGACATCCACAAAATGTGTAAAAACCAGAAAGGCAAGAGTGGTCCTGGAGAACAGGGAGCCTTGTTATGCTGATGGACCGGATGTAAATTGCCAACTGCCTCTCTGGAGGAGGGCATTGTGTTCCCTAAAACAGGTAAACAACAGAGCTACAGAGCCAAGGGCACTTCCAGTTTAGGGAATATACCTGGGAAAAACTGAAAATCAATAAGACAGAGCCACCCCAAAATTTAGGGCTGCACTGCTTACAAGGACCTCAACTTGGGTACACCTTAAATATCCCAGGAAATATAAAAATGGTTCAAAAAATTGTGGTACTTACGTACGATGGAATATCCCTCAGCCATGAAATCAATGTCATAAGACCAGTAGCAGCAAAATGGGTGGATTCAGGTACGATGATTCTAAGTGAAATAAGTCACAGAGAAAAAGAAACTTATCATAAGATATCACTTATGAAGATCCTGTAAACATGGCTACACTTGAACTGAGTTAGGAAAGAGAACAGTGTCTCACATTTAGAAAACACTCTTATGCCTGCTTAAGGGGGAAGGAGAGGTGGGGTGATGCATAAAACCAGAGTTTGATATAAGCACAGGTACCGTTCCAAAAACCAACTATGGAATAGACAAGACCTACACCTTCCTCAGTGAAAGGGACTCAAAACCCCATATTTCCCGCAGAGGAATATATCTGACTAGTAAGAATCTTAAAACCTATGTATTGATATGTCTCCGTAAGGGAATCAAGTGTGTCTAGACTGGGATAAATATGGCAGCGAGAATCAGCTCAAACCCACTATAAAAAGGAATTTCAAAAATAAAACAAAAAAACTGGGAAATTCTTTCCAATTCCTTCAGGGTCTCTGATGAAACCTGAAATGACCCTATCTACAATGACAGCTGGATGTGGCATAAGGCTGGACACTTGAGACTGAGAGGATTGGTGAGATTGGGTGAGCAAATGCAGACCCTTTAAAGCAATAATGCATGGCACACATTCCATGGGTCCCAACTCTCCAGGTTGAAGGGAATATTACTACAGATATAACATGTACGGGAATCCTAGAGAACGGACACACTGTGAATACGAAAGGTTTCTAAAACTCAACGAATAGTCCCTCTCCTGGTGCTCCGGTTTGACTTTCCATCTGCTTTATTATCAACCTCCCAACTTGGAGAGACAGCCCCTTTAATCTCCTGGTTCGCACAGGTTGCCAATTTGGCAGAGGATGAAAGGGAAGAGGGAGAACCAATGAGAGAGTAGCTGTTAGGCATTTGGACGGGCACATATCACTGTAATTTCCCGGCAGGAAGAAGAATTAACCAAAGTCTCAGCCACCCACCGGGAATCAGTATAGATCCTGAACTAAAATTTTGGACTTGCGGTCAGCTCACCAAAAACGAGTTGAAAAATGGAGCTCAGGGGCACAGCAATTCACAAACTGGCCGAGTAATAAAGGACAACTATCGTCCAAAAATCTGTTGAGGGAAGGCAACGAGGCGGACTTGAAAGCGAGGCAGAATAGCAGGAAACAGATTTCCAGAGGTACGTTGGAATCGCCTTTAAAGCACAGGAAGAGGGGCACAACTTCGACAATGATGCACTTGGCCAAAAAGGGCGTATGCGTTTTCTCCTGAATATATTCAGGAGAAAATGCATACGCCCTTTTTGGCCAAGCAAGCAAGCGGGCAATGCAAATCTGCACTACAAAGAAGTATCACTTCCCACCGGTCAAAAGGGACATCCACAAAATGTGTAAAAACCAGAAAGGCAAGACAGGCCCTGGAGAACAGGGAGCCTTGTTATGCTGATGGGCGGGATGTAAATTGCCAACTGCCTCTCTGGAGGAGTGCATTGTGTTCCCTAAAACAAGTAAACAACAGAGCTACAGAGCCAAGGGCACTTCCAGTCTAGGGAATATACCTTGGGAAAACTGAAAATCAAAAAGACACAGCCACCCCAAAATTTAGGGCTGCACTGCTTACAAGGACCACAACTTGGGTACACCTTAAATATCCCAGGAAATATAAAAATGGTTCAAAAAATTGTGGTACTTACGTACGATGGAATATCCCTCAGCCATTAAATCAATGTCATAAGACCAGTAGCAGCAAAATGGGTGGATTCAGGTACGATGATTCTAAGTGAAATAAGTCACACAGAAAAAGAAACTTATCATAAGATATCACTTATGAAGATCCTGTAAACATGGCTACACTTGAACTGAGTTAGGAAAGAGAACAGTGTCTCACATTTAGAAAACACTCTTATGCCTGCTTAAGGGGGAAGGAGAGGTGGGGTGATGCATAAAACCAGAGTTTGATATAAGCACAGGTACCGTTCCAAAAACCAACTATGGAATAGACAAGACCTACACCTTCCTCAGTGAAAGGGACTCAAAACCCCATATTTCCCGCAGAGGAATATATCTGACTAGTAAGAATCTTAAAACCTATGTATTGATATGTCTCCGTAAGGGAATCAAGTGTGTCTAGACTGGGATAAATATGGCAGCGAGAATCAGCTCAAACCCACTATAAAAAGGAATTTCAAAAATAAAACAAAAAAACTGGGAAATTCTTTACAATTCCTTCAGGGTCTCTGATGAAACCTGAAATGACCCTATCTACAAAGACAGCTGGATGTGGCATAAGGCTGGACACTTGGGACTGAGAGGATTGGTGAGATTGGGTGAGCAAATGCAGACCCTTTAAAGCAATAATGCATGGCACACATTCCATGGGTCCCAACTCTCCAGGTTGAAGGGAATATTACTACAGATATAACATGTACGGGAATCCTAGAGAACGGACACACTGTGAATACGAAAGGTTTCTAAAACTCAACGAATAGTCCCTCTCCTGGTGCTCCGGTTTGACTTTCCATCTGCTTTATTATCAACCTCCCAACTTGGAGAGACAGCCCCTTTAACCTCCTGGTTCGCACAGGTTGCCAATTTGGCAGAGGATGAAAGGGAAGAGGGAGAACCAATGAGAGAGTAGCTGTTAGGCATTTGGACGGGCACATATCACTGTAATTTCCCGGCAGGAAGAAGAATTAACCAAAGTCTCAGCCACCCACCGGGAATCAGTATAGATCCTGAACCAAAATTTTGGACTTGCGGTCAGCTCACCAAAAACGAGTTGAAAAATGGAGCTCAGGGGCACAGCAATTCACAAACTGGCCGAGTAATAAAGGACAACTATCGTCCAAAAATCTGTTGAGGGAAGGCAACGAGGCGGACTTGAAAGCGAGGCAGAATAGCAGGAAACAGATTTCAAGAGGTACGTTGGAATCGCCTTTAAAGCACAGGAAGAGGGGCACAACTTCGACAATGATGCACTTGGCCAAAAAGGGCGTATGCGTTTTCTCCTGAATATATTCAGGAGAAAACGCATACGCCCTTTTTGGCCAAGCAAGCAAGCGGGCAATGCAAATCTGCACTACAAAGAAGTATCACTTCCCACCGGTCAAAAGGGACATCCACAAAATGTGTAAAAACCAGAAAGGCAAGAGTGGTCCTGGAGAACAGGGAGCCTTGTTATGCTGATGGACCGGATGTAAATTGCCAACTGCCTCTCTGGAGGAGGGCATTGTGTTCCCTAAAACAAGTAAACAACAGAGCTACAGAGCCAAGGGCACTTCCAGTCTAGGGAATATACCTGGGAAAAACTGAAAATCAATAAGACAGAGCCACCCCAAAATTTAGGGCTGCACTGCTTACAAGGACCTCAACTTGGGTACACCTTAAATATCCCAGGAAATATAAAATTGGTTCAAAAAATTGTGGTACTTACGTACGATGGAATATCCCTCAGCCATGATATCAATGTCATAAGACCAGTAGCAGCAAAATGGGTGGATTCAGGTACGATGATTCTAAGTGAAATAAGTCACACAGAAAAAGAAAGTTACCATAAATTATCACTTATGAAGATCCTGTAAACATGGCTACACTTGAACTGAGTTAGGAAAGAGAACAGTGTCTCACATTTAGAAAACACTCTTATGCCTGCTTAAGGGGGAAGGAGAGGTGGGGTGATGGATAAAACCAGAGTTTGATATAAGCACAGGTACCGTTCCAAAAACCAACTATGGAATAGACAAGACCTACACCTTCCTCAGTGAAAGGGACTCAAAACCCCATATTTCCCGCAGAGGAATATATCTGACTAGTAAGAATCTTAAAACCTATGTATTGATATGTCTCCGTAAGGGAATCAAGTGTGTCTAGACTGGGATAAATATGGCAGCGAGAATCAGCTCAAACCCACTATAAAAAGGAATTTCAAAAATAAAACAAAAAAACTGGGAAATTCCTTCAGGGTCTCTGATGAAACCTGAAATGACCCTATCTACAATGACAGCTGGATGTGGCATAAGGCTGGACACTTGGGACTGAGAGGATTGGTGAGATTGGGTGAGCAAATGCAGACCCTTTAAAGCAATAATGCATGGCACACATTCCATGGGTCCCAACTCTCCAGGTTGAAGGGAATATTACTACAGATATAACATGTACGGGAATCCTAGAGAACGGACACACTGTGAATACGAAAGGTTTCTAAAACTCAACGAATAGTCCCTCTCCTGGTGCTCCGGTTTGACTTTCCATCTGCTTTATTATCAACCTCCCAACTTGGAGAGAAAGCCCCTTTAACCTCCTGGTTCGCACAGGTTGCCAATTTGGCAGAGGATGAAAGGGAAGAGGGAGAACCAATGAGAGAGTAGCTGTTAGGCATTTGGACGGGCACATATCACTCTAATTTCCCAGCAGGAAGAAGAATTAACCAAAGTCTCAGCCACCCACTGGGAATCAGTATAGATCCTGAACCAAAATTTTGGACTTGCGGTCAGCTCACCAAAAACGAGTTGAAAAATGGAGCTCAGGGGCACAGCAATTCACAAACTGGCCGAGTAATAAAGGACAACTATCGTCCAAAAATCTGTTGAGGGAAGGCAAAGAGGCGGACTTGAAAGCGAGGCAGAATAGCAGGAAACAGATTTCCAGAGGTACGTTGGAATCGCCTTTAAAGCACAGGAAGAGGGGCACAACTTCGACAATGATGCACTTGGCCAAAAAGGGCGTATGCGTTTTCTCCTGAATATATTCAGGAGAAAACGCATACGCCCTTTTTGGCCAAGCAAGCAAGCGGGCAATGCAAATCTGCACTACAAAGAAGTATCACTTCCCACCGGTCAAAAGGGACATCCACAAAATGTGTAAAAACCAGAAAGGCAAGAGTGGTCCTGGAGAACAGGGAGCCTTGTTATGCTGATGGACCGGATGTAAATTGCCAACTGCCTCTCTGGAGGAGGGCATTGTGTTCCCTAAAACAGGTAAACAACAGAGCTACAGAGCCAAGTGCACTTCCAGTCTAGTGAATATACCTGGGAAAAACTGAAAATCAATAAGACAGAGCCACCCCAAAATTTAGGGCTGCACTGCTTACAAGGACCTCAACTTGGGTACACCTTAAATATACCAGGAAATATAAAATTGGTTCAAAAAATTGTGGTACTTACGTACGATGGAATATCCCTCAGCCATGATATCAATGTCATAAGACCAGTAGCAGCAAAATGGGTGGATTCAGGTACGATGATTCTAAGTGAAATAAGTCACACAGAAAAAGAAACTTATCATAAGATATCACTTATGAAGATCCTGTAAACATGGCTACACTTGAACTGAGTTAGGAAAGAGAACAGTGTCTCACATTTAGAAAACACTCTTATGCCTGCTTAAGGGGGAAGGAGAGGTGGGGTGATGCATAAAACCAGAGTTTGATATAAGCACAGGTACCGTTCCAAAAACCAACTATGGAATAGACAAGACCTACACCTTCCTCAGTGAAAGGGACTCAAAACCCCATATTTCCCGCAGAGGAATATATCTGACTAGTAAGAATCTTAAAACCTATGTATTGATATGTCTCCATAAGGGAATCAAGTGTGTCTAGACTGGCATAAACATGGCAGCGAGAATCAGCTCAAACCCACTATAAAAAGGAATTTCAAAAACAAAACAAAAAAACTGGGAAATTCTTTACATTTCCTTCAGGGTCTCTGATGAAACCTGGAATGACCCTATCTACAATGACAGCTGGATGTGGCATAAGGAGGGACACTTGGGACTGAGATGATTGGTGAGATTCGGTGAGCAAATGCAGACCCTTTAAAGCACAAATGCCTGGCACCCATTCCATGGGTCCCAACTCTCCAGGTTGAAGGGAATATTACTACAGCTATAACATGTACGGGAAACGTACAGAACGGACACACTGTGAATACGGAAGGTTTCTAAACCTGAACGAATAGTCCCTCTCCTGGTGCTCCAGTTTGACTTTCCATCTGCTTTACTATCAACCTCCCAACTTGGAGAGACAGCCCCTTTAACCTCCTGGTTCGCACAGGTTGCCAATTGGGCAGAGGATGAAAGGGAAGAGGGAGAACCAATGAGAGAGTAGCTGTTAGGCATTTGGACGGGCACATATCACTCTAATTTCCCGGCAGGAAGAAGTATTAACCAAAGTCTCAGCCACCCACCGGGAATCAGTATAGATCCTGAACTAAAATTTTGGACTTGCGGTCAGCTCACCAAAAACGAGTTGAAAAATGGAGCTCAGGGGCACAGCAATTCACAAACTGGCCGAGTAATAAAGGACAACTATCGTCCAAAAATCTGTTGAGGGAAGGCAACGAGGCGGACTTGAAAGCGAGGCAGAATAGCAGGAAACAGATTTCCAGAGGTACGTTGGAATCGCCTTTAAAGCACAGGAAGAGGGGCACAACTTCGACAATGATGCACTTGGCCAAAAAGGGCGTATGCGTTTTCTCCTGAATATATTCAGGAGAAAACGCATACGCCCTTTTTGGCCAAGCAAGCAAGCGGGCAATGCAAATCTGCACTACAAAGAAGTATCACTTCCCACCGGTCAAAAGGGACATCCACAAAATGTGTAAAAACCAGAAAGGCAAGACAGGCCCTGGAGAACAGGGAGCCTTGTTATGCTGATGGGCGGGATGTAAATTGCCAACTGCCTCTCTGGAGGAGTGCATTGTGTTCCCTAAAACAAGTAAACAACAGAGCTACAGAGCCAAGGGCACTTCCAGTCTAGGGAATATACCTTGGGAAAACTGAAAATCAAAAAGACACAGCCACCCCAAAATTTAGGGCTGCACTGCTTACAAGGACCTCAACTTGGGTACACCTTAAATATCACAGGAAATATAAAAATGGTTCAAAAAATTGTGGTACTTACGTACGATGGAATATCCCTCAGCCATGAAATCAATGTCATAAGACCAGTAGCAGCAAAATGGGTGGATTCAGGTACGATGATTCTAAGTGAAATAAGTCACACAGAAAAAGAAACTTATCATAAGATATCACTTATGAAGATCCTGTAAACATGGCTACACTTGAACTGAGTTAGGAAAGAGAACAGTGTCTCACATTTAGAAAACACTCTTATGCCTGCTTAAGGGGGAAGGAGAGGTGGGGTGATGCATAAAACCAGAGTTTGATATAAGCACAGGTACCGTTCCAAAAACCAACTATGGAATAGACAAGACCTACACCTTCCTCAGTGAAAGGGACTCAAAACCCCATATTTCCCGCAGAGGAATATATCTGACTAGTAAGAATCTTAAAACCTATGTATTGATATGTCTCCGTAAGGGAATCAAGTGTGTCTAGACTGGGATAAATATGGCAGCGAGAATCAGCTCAAACCCACTATAAAAAGGAATTTCAAAAATAAAACAAAAAAACTGGGAAATTCTTTACAATTCCTTCAGGGTCTCTGATGAAACCTGAAATGACCCTATCTACAAAGACAGCTGGATGTGGCATAAGGCTGGACACTTGGGACTGAGAGGATTGGTGAGATTGGGTGAGCAAATGCAGACCCTTTAAAGCAATAATGCATGGCACACATTCCATGGGTCCCAACTCTCCAGGTTGAAGGGAATATTACTACAGATATAACATGTACGGGAATCCTAGAGAACGGACACACTGTGAATACGAAAGGTTTCTAAAACTCAACGAATAGTCCCTCTCCTGGTGCTCCGGTTTGACTTTCCATCTGCTTTATTATCAACCTCCCAACTTGGAGAGACAGCCCCTTTAACCTCCTGGTTCGCACAGGTTGCCAATTTGGCAGAGGATGAAAGGGAAGAGGGAGAACCAATGAGAGAGTAGCTGTTAGGCATTTGGACGGGCACATATCACTGTAATTTCCCGGCAGGAAGAAGAATTAACCAAAGTCTCAGCCACCCACCGGGAATCAGTATAGATCCTGAACCAAAATTTTGGACTTGCGGTCAGCTCACCAAAAACGAGTTGAAAAATGGAGCTCAGGGGCACAGCAATTCACAAACTGGCCGAGTAATAAAGGACAACTATCGTCCAAAAATCTGTTGAGGGAAGGCAACGAGGCGGACTTGAAAGCGAGGCAGAATAGCAGGAAACAGATTTCAAGAGGTACGTTGGAATCGCCTTTAAAGCACAGGAAGAGGGGCACAACTTCGACAATGATGCACTTGGCCAAAAAGGGCGTATGCGTTTTCTCCTGAATATATTCAGGAGAAAACGCATACGCCCTTTTTGGCCAAGCAAGCAAGCGGGCAATGCAAATCTGCACTACAAAGAAGTATCACTTCCCACCGATCAAAAGGGACATCCACAAAATGTGTAAAAACCAGAAAGGCAAGAGTGGTCCTGGAGAACAGGGAGCCTTGTTATGCTGATGGACCGGATGTAAATTGCCAACTGCCTCTCTGGAGGAGGGCATTGTGTTCCCTAAAACAGGTAAACAACAGAGCTACAGAGCCAAGGGCACTTCCAGTCTAGGGAATATACCTGGGAAAAACTGAAAATCAATAAGACAGAGCCACCCCAAAATTTAGGGCTGCACTGCTTACAAGGACCTCAACTTGGGTACACCTTAAATATCCCAGGAAATATAAAATTGGTTCAAAAAATTGTGGTACTTACGTACGATGGAATATCCCTCAGCCATGATATCAATGTCATAAGACCAGTAGCAGCAAAATGGGTGGATTCAGGTACGATGATTCTAAGTGAAATAAGTCACACTGAAAAAGAAAGTTACCATAAATTATCACTTATGAAGATCCTGTAAACATGGCTACACTTGAACTGAGTTAGGAAAGAGAACAGTGTCTCACATTTAGAAAACACTCTTATGCCTGCTTAAGGGGGAAGGAGAGGTGGGGTGATGCATAAAACCAGAGTTTGATATAAGCACAGGTACCGTTCCAAAAACCAACTATGGAATAGACAAGACCTACACCTTCCTCAGTGAAAGGGACTCAAAACCCCATATTTCCCGCAGAGGAATATATCTGACTAGTAAGAATCTTAAAACCTATGTATTGATATGTCTCCGTAAGGGAATCAAGTGTGTCTAGACTGGGATAAATATGGCAGCGAGAATCAGCTCAAACCCACTATAAAAAGGAATTTCAAAAATAAAACAAAAAAACTGGGAAATTCCTTCAGGGTCTCTGATGAAACCTGAAATGACCCTATCTACAATGACAGCTGGATGTGGCATAAGGCTGGACACTTGGGACTGAGAGGATTGGTGAGATTGGGTGAGCAAATGCAGACCCTTTAAAGCAATAATGCATGGCACACATTCCATGGGTCCCAACTCTCCAGGTTGAAGGGAATATTACTACAGATATAACATGTACGGGAATCCTAGAGAACGGACACACTGTGAATACGAAAGGTTTCTAAAACTCAACGAATAGTCCCTCTCCTGGTGCTCCGGTTTGACTTTCCATCTGCTTTATTATCAACCTCCCAACTTGGAGAGAAAGCCCCTTTAACCTCCTGGTTCGCACAGGTTGCCAATTTGGCAGAGGATGAAAGGGAAGAGGGAGAACCAATGAGAGAGTAGCTGTTAGGCATTTGGACGGGCACATATCACTCTAATTTCCCAGCAGGAAGAAGAATTAACCAAAGTCTCAGCCACCCACTGGGAATCAGTATAGATCCTGAACCAAAATTTTGGACTTGCGGTCAGCTCACCAAAAACGAGTTGAAAAATGGAGCTCAGGGGCACAGCAATTCACAAACTGGCCGAGTAATAAAGGACAACTATCGTCCAAAAATCTGTTGAGGGAAGGCAAAGAGGCGGACTTGAAAGCGAGGCAGAATAGCAGGAAACAGATTTCCAGAGGTACGTTGGAATCGCCTTTAAAGCACAGGAAGAGGGGCACAACTTCGACAATGATGCACTTGGCCAAAAAGGGCGTATGCGTTTTCTCCTGAATATATTCAGGAGAAAACGCATACGCCCTTTTTGGCCAAGCAAGCAAGCGGGCAATGCAAATCTGCACTACAAAGAAGTATCACTTCCCACCGGTCAAAAGGGACATCCACAAAATGTGTAAAAACCAGAAAGGCAAGAGTGGTCCTGGAGAACAGGGAGCCTTGTTATGCTGATGGACCGGATGTAAATTGCCAACTGCCTCTCTGGAGGAGGGCATTGTGTTCCCTAAAACAAGTAAAGAACAGAGCTACAGAGCCAAGTGCACTTCCAGTCTAGGGAATATACCTGGGAAAAACTGAAAATCAATAAGACAGAGCCACCCCAAAATTTAGGGCTGCACTGCTTACAAGGACCTCAACTTGGGTACACCTTAAATATACCAGGAAATATAAAATTGGTTCAAAAAATTGTGGTACTTACGTACGATGGAATATCCCTCAGCCATGATATCAATGTCATAAGACCAGTAGCAGCAAAATGGGTGGATTCAGGTACAATGATTCTAAGTGAAATAAGTCACACAGAAAAAGAAACTTATCATAAGATATCACTTATGAAGATCCTGTAAACATGGCTACACTTGAACTGAGTTAGGAAAGAGAACAGTGTCTCACATTTAGAAAACACTCTTATGCCTGCTTAAGGGGGAAGGAGAGGTGGGGTGATGCATAAAACCAGAGTTTGATATAAGCACAGGTACCGTTCCAAAAACCAACTATGGAATAGACAAGACCTACACCTTCCTCAGTGAAAGGGACTCAAAACCCCATATTTCCCGCAGAGGAATATATCTGACTAGTAAGAATCTTAAAACCTATGTATTGATATGTCTCCATAAGGGAATCAAGTGTGTCTAGACTGGCATAAACATGGCAGCGAGAATCAGCTCAAACCCACTATAAAAAGGAATTTCAAAAACAAAACAAAAAAACTGGGAAATTCTTTACATTTCCTTCAGGGTCTCTGATGAAACCTGGAATGACCCTATCTACAACGACAGCTGGATGTGGCATAAGGAGGGACACTTGGGACTGAGATGATTGGTGAGATTCGGTGAGCAAATGCAGACCCTTTAAAGCACAAATGCCTGGCACCCATTCCATGGGTCCCAACTCTCCAGGTTGAAGGGAATATTACTACAGCTATAACATGTACGGGAAACGTACAGAACGGACACACTGTGAATACGGAAGGTTTCTAAACCTGAACGAATAGTCCCTCTCCTGGTGCTCCAGTTTGACTTTCCATCTGCTTTACTATCAACCTCCCAACTTGGAGAGACAGCCCCTTTAACCTCCTGGTTCGCACAGGTTGCCAATTGGGCAGAGGATGAAAGGGAAGAGGGAGAACCAATGAGAGAGTAGCTGTTAGGCATTTGGACGGGCACATATCACTCTAATTTCCCGGCAGGAAGAAGTATTAACCAAAGTCTCAGCCCCCCTCCGGGAACCAGCATAGGTCCTGAACCAAAATTTTGGACTTGCGGTCAGCTCACCAAAAACGAGTTGAAAAATGGTGCTCAGAGTCACAGCAATTCACAAACTGGACGAATAATAAAGGACAACTATCGTCCAAAAATCTGTTGAGGGAAGGCAACGAGGCACACTTGAAAGCGAGGCAGAATAGCAGGAAACAGATTTCAAGAGGTACGTTGGAATCGCCTTTAAAGCACAGGAAGAGGGGCACAATTTCGACAATGATGCACTTGGCCAAAAAGGGCGTATGCGTTTTCTCCTGAATATATTCAGGAGAAAACGCATACGCCCTTTTTGGCCAAGCAAGCAAGCGGGCAATGCAAATCTGCCCCACAAAGGTGTATCACTTCCCACCTGTCAAAAGGGACATCCACAAAATGTGTAAAAACCAGAAAGGCAAGACAGGCCCTGGAGAACAGGGAGCCTTGTTATGCTGATGGGCGGGATGTAAATTGCCAACTGCCTCTCTGGAGGAGTACATTGTGTTCCCTAAAACAAGTAAAGAAGAGAGCTACAGAGCCAAGGGCACTTCCAGTCTAGGGAATATACCTTGGGAAAACTGAAAATCAATAAGACAGAGCCACCCCAAAATTTAGGGCTGCACTGCTTACAAGGACCTCAACTTGGGTACACCTTAAATATCCCAGGAAATATAAAATTGGTTCAAAAAATTGTGGTACTTACGTACGATGGAATATCCCTCAGCCATGAAATCAATGTCATAAGACCAGTAGCAGCAAAATGGGTGGATTCAGGTACGATGATTCTAAGTGAAATAAGTCACACAGAAAAAGAAACTTATCATAAGATATCACTTATGAAGATCCTGTAAACATGGCTACACTTGAACTGAGTTAGGAAAGAGAACAGTGTCTCACATTTAGAAAACACTCTTATGCCTGCTTAAGGGGGAAGGAGAGGTGGGGTGATGCATAAAACCAGAGTTTGATATAAGCACAGGTACCGTTCCAAAAACCAACTATGGAATAGACAAGACCTACACCTTCCTCAGTGAAAGGGACTCAAAACCCCATATTTCCCACAGAGGAATATATCTGACTACTAAGAATCTTAAAACCTATGTATTGATATGTCTCCGTAAGGGAATCATGTGTGTCTAGATGGGCATAAACTGGTGAGCGAGAATCAGCTCACACCCACTATAAAAAGGAATTTCAAAAACAAAACAAAAAAACTGGGAAATTCTTTTCAATTCCTTCAGGTTCTCTGATGAAACCTGGAATGACCCTATCTACTACGACAGCTGGATGTGGCATAAGTCTGGACACTTGGGACTGATAGGATTGGTGAGATTGGGTGAGCAAATGCAGACCCTTTAAAGCAATAATGCATGGCACCCATTCCATGGGTCCCAACTCTCCAGGTTGAAGGGAATATTACTACAGCTATAACATAAAAAGGAAACCTAGAGAACGGACCCACTGTGAATACTAAAGGTTTCAAAAACTCAACGAATAGTCCCTCTCCTGGTGCTCCGGTTTGACTTTCCACCTGCTTTACTATCAACCTCCCAACATGGAGAGACAGCCCCTTTAACCTCCTGATTCGCACAGGTTGCCAATTTGGCAGAGGATGAAAGGGAAGAGGGAGAACTAATGAGAGAGTAGTTGTTAGGCATTTGGACGGGCACATATCACTCTAACTTCCCGGCATGAAGAAGAATTAACCAAAGTCTCAGCCCCCCACCGGGAACCAGTGTAGATCCTGAACCAAAATTTTGGACTTGCGCTCAGCTCACAAAATAACGAGTTGAAAAATGGAGATCAGGTGCACAGCAATTCACAAACTGGCAGGGTGATAAAGGACAACTATCGTCAAAAAATCTGTTAAGGGAAGGCAACGAGGCAGACTTGAAAGCGACGCAGAATAGCAGGAAACAGATTTCAAGAGGTACGTTGGAATCGCCTTTAAAGCACAGGAAGAGGGACACAACTTCGACAATGATGCACTTGGCCAAAAAGGTTGTATGTTTTTCTCCTGATTATATTCAGGAGAAAACGCATACACACTTTTTGGCTAAGCAAGCAAGCATGGAATGCAAATGCACTACAAAGATGTATCACTTCCCACCGGTCAAAAGGGACATCCACAAAATGTGTAAAAACCAGAAAGGCAAGACAGGCCCTGGAGAACAGGCAGCCTTGTTATGCTGATGGGCGGGATGTAAATTGCCAGCTGCCTCTCTGGAGGAGTGCATTGTGTTCCCTAAAACAAATAAACAACAGAGCTACAGAGCCAAGGGCACTTCCAGTCTAGGGAATATACCTTGGGAAAACTGAAAATCAATAAGACAGAGCCACCCCAAAATTTAGGGCTGCACTGCTTACAAGGACCTCAACTTGTGTACAACTTAAATATCCCAGGAAATATAAAAACGGTTCAAAAAATTGTGGTACTTACGTACGATGGAATATCCCTCAGCCATGAAGTCAATGTCATAAGACCAGTAGCAGCAAAATGGGTGGATTCAGGTACGATGATTCTAAGTGAAATAAGTCACACAGAAAAAGAAACTTATATTAAGATATCACTTATGAAGATCCTGTAAACATGGCTACACTTGAACTGAGTTAGGAAAGAGAACAGAGTCTCACATTTAGAAAACACTCTTATGCCTGCTTAAGGGGGAAGGAGAGGTGGGGTGATGCATAAAACCAGAGTTTGATATAAGCACAGGTACCGTTCCAAAAACCAACTATGGAATAGTCAAGACCTACACCTTCCTCAGTGAAAGGGACTCAAAACCCCATATTTCCCGCAGAGGAATATATCTGACTAGTAAGAATCTTAAAACCTATGTATTGATATGTCTCCGTAATGGAATCAAGTGTGTCTAGACTGGCATAAACATGGCAGCGAGAATCAGCTCAAACCCACTATAAAAAGGAATTTCAAAAACAAACAAAAAAACTGGGAAATTCTTTACAATTCCTTCAGGGTCTCTGATGAAACCTTGAATGGCCCTATCTACAATACACCTGGATGTGGCCTAAGGCTGGACACTTGGGACTGAGAGGATTGGTGAGATTGGGTGAGCAAATGCAGACCCTTTAAAGCACAAATGCCTGGCACCCATTCCATGGGTCCCAACTCTCCAGGTTGAAGGGAATATTACTACAGCTATAACATGTATGGGAAACCTAGAGAACAGACAAACTGTGAATACTAAAGGTTTCTAAAACTCAACGAATAGTCCCTCTCCTGTTGCTCTGGTTTGACTTTCTATCTGCTTTACTATCAATCTCCCAACTTGGAGAGACAGCCCCTTTAACCTCCTGGTTCGCACAGGTTTTCAATTTGGCAGTGGATGAAAGGGAAGAGGGAGAACCAATGAGAGAGTAGCTGTAAGGCATTTGGAGGGGCACATATCTCTCTAACTTCCCGGCAGGAAGAAGAAGTAACCAAAGTCTCAGCCCCCACCCGGGAACCAGCATACGTCCTGAACCAAAATTTTGGGCTTGCGGTCAGCTAACAAAAAACGGCTTGCAAAATGGAGCTCAAGGGCACAGCAATTCACAAACTGGCCGAGTAATAAAGGACAACTATCGTCCAAAAATCTGTTAAGGGAAAGCAAAGAGGCGGACTTGAATGCGAGGCAGAATAGCAAGAAACAGATTTCAACAGGTACGTTGGAATCGCCTTTAAAGCACAGGAAGAGGGGCACAACTTCGACAATGATGCACTTGGCCAAAAAGGGCGTATGCGTTTTCTCCTGAATCCGGAGAAAATGCATACGCCCTTTTTGGCCAAGCAAGCAAGCGGGCAATGCAAATCTGCACTACAAAGAAGTATCACTTCCCACCGGTCAAAAGGGACATCCACAAAATTTGTAAAAACCAGAAAGGCAAGACATGCCCTGGAGAACAGGGAGCCTTGCTATGCTGATGGGCGGGATATAAATTGCCAACTGCCTCACTGGAGGAGTGCATTGCGTTCCCTAAAACAAGTAAACAACAGAGGTACAGAGCCAAGGGCACTTCCAGTCTAGGGAATATACCTTGGGAAAACTGAAAATCAATAAGACAGATCCACCCCAAAATTTAAGGCTGCACTGCTTACAAGGACCTCAACTTGGGTACACCTTAAATATCCCAGGAAATATAAATATGGTTCAAAAAATTGTGGTACTTACATACGATGGAATATCCCTCAGCCATGAAATCAATGTCATAAGACCAGTAGCAGCAAAATGGGTGGATTCATGTACGATGATTGTAAGTGAAATAAGTCACACAGAAAAAGAATCTTATCATAAGATATCACTTATGAAGATCCTGTAAACATGGCTACACTTGAACTGAGATAGGAAAGAGAGCAGTGTCTCACATATAGAAAACACTCTTATGCCTGCTTAAGGGGGAAGGAGAGGTGGGGTGATGCATAAAACCAGAGTTTGATATAAGCACAGGTACCGTTCCAAAAACCAACTATAGAATAGACAAGACCTAGACCTTGCTCAGTGAAAGGGACTCAAAACCCCATAGTTCCCGCAGAGGAATATATCTGACTAGTAAGAATCTTAAAACCTATGTATTGATATGTCTCCATAAGGGAATCAAGTGTGTCTAGACTGGCATAAACATGGCAGCGAGAATCACCTCAAACCCACTATAAAAAGGAATTTCAAAAACAAAACAAAAATACTGTGAAATTATTTACAATTCCTTCAGGGTCTCTGATGAAACCTGGAATGACCCTATCTACAACGACAGCCGGATGTGGCATAAGGCTGTTCACTTGGGTCTGAGACGATTGGTGAGATTGGGTGAGAAAATTCAGACCCTTTGAGTC
Organism: Hyperoodon ampullatus; assembly: GCF_949752795.1. Taxonomy (NCBI): domain Eukaryota; kingdom Metazoa; phylum Chordata; class Mammalia; order Artiodactyla; family Ziphiidae; genus Hyperoodon; species Hyperoodon ampullatus. The sequence goes on from NW_027640934.1 coordinate 877,619, forward strand.
ACAAATGTCTGGCAGACATTCCATGGGTCCCAACTCTCCAGGTTGAAGGGAATATTACTACAGATATAACATGTAAGGGAAAAATAGAGAATGGACAAACTGTGAATATGAAAGGTTTCTAAAACTCAACGAATAGTCCCTCTTCTGTTGCTCCGGTTTGATTTTCCAACTGCTTTTCTATCAATCTCCCAACTTGGAGAAACAGCCCCTTTAACCTCCTGGTTCGCACAGGTTGCCAATTTGGCAGAGGATGAAAGGGAAGAAGGAGAACCAGTGAGAGAGTAGCTCTAAGGCATTTGGACGAGCACATGTCACTCTAGTTTCCCAGCGGGAAGAAGAATTTACCAAAGTCTCAGCCCCCCACCGGGCACCAGTATAGGTCCTGAACCACAATTTTGGACTTTCGGTGAGCTCACAAAAAACAAGTTGAAAAATGGAGCTAAGGGGCACAGCAATTCACAAACTGGCAGAGTAATAAAGACAACTATTGTCCAAAAATCTGTTGAGGGAAGGCAACGAGGTGGACTTGAAAGCTAGGCAGAATAGCAGGAAACAGATTTCAAGTGGTACATTGGAATTGACTTTAAAGCACAGGATGAGGGGCACAACTTCAACAATGTTGCACTTGAGCAAAAAGGGCATATGCGTTTTCTCCTGAATATATTCAGGAGAAAATGCATACGCCCTTTTTGGCCTAGCAATCAAGCGGGAAATGCAAATCTGCACTACAAAGAAGTATCACTTCCGACTGTTCAAAAGGGACATCCACAAAATGTGTAAAATCCAGAAAGGCAAGACAGGCCCCGGAGAACAGGGAGGCTTGTTTTGCTGATGGGCGGGTTGTAAACTGCCAACTGCATCTCTGGAGGAGTGCATTGTGTTCCCTAAAACAAGAAAACAACAGAGCTACAGAGCCAAGGGCACTTCCAGTCTAGGGAATATACCTTGGGAAACCTGAAAATCAATAAGACAGATCCACCACAAAATTTAGGGGTGCACTGCTTACAAGAACCTCAACTTGGGTACACCTTAAATATCCCAGGAAATATAAAAATGGTTCAAAAATTTGTGGTACTTCCGTACGATGGAATTTCCATCAGCCATGCAATCAATGGCATAAGACGAGTAGCAGCAAAATGAGTGGATTGAGGTATGATGCTTCTAAGTGAAATAAGTCACACAGAAAAAGAAACTTATATTAAGATATCACTTATGAAGATCCTATAAACATGGCTACAATTGAACTCAGTTAAGAAAGAGAACAGAGTCTCACCTTTGGAAAACAATCTGATGCCTGCTTAAGGGGGAATGAGAGGTGGGGTGATGCATAAAACCAGAGTTTGATATAAGCACAGGTACCGTTCCAAACACAAACTATGGAATAGACTAGACCTGGTCCTTCGTCAGTGAAAGGGACCCGAGGCATCTGTGTGTAACCGTGAGCTGAGCCCCAGGCCAGCTGCTGTTGAACTTTTCCTACCCTTCCCATGTAAAACACCTGAATATGTACAAGTGCTTGAAAGCCTAGAGGAAGGGGCGTGGAGCCACACCAGCGACAGCACACAGGCCAAATTGGTGCCTGCAGGCCAGCCAGTATGGTCCTGGACCTGGTCGCTCTTCTGGAAGCTTTCCATTGCCCTGCCTGTGATACCCCTCCTGTCCCGGCACCCACTGCTTTTTTCCTTCCTCACCTCTGTCCGGAGAGAAATTCCAGTGGATGGTAGAGGTGACACATCCTCTTCTTTACAGGTGGAAGCCTGGCAACTCCTGCAGAAAGTCCAGCAGAGACCCACTCACACCGGGCCACCCACAAAGCCATGGCCCCTCACTCCCTCCCACCAGCACAGCCCCGACACTGCTGACGGGGCAGAGAATATGGAGTCAGGCACAGCTTCAGGGGCTATTGCTGCCTGCAGCGCTGTTTATATTGACCTCAACGCAGGCACACCTAGGGAGGGCCGGCCGGCAGGGTCAGGCTACCCAGGTCAGCTAATCTTCAGCCATCATGGAATCACATTGTTGAAAATGGACCTCGCTAAGGCAGAATAGAAGCCAAGGAATAAAAGGACACAATGCCATTTGTAGCACCGTAGGTGTGTCTAGAGGTAATCACGTGACTTTTAGTAAGTCAGAAAGTGAAAGACACATATCATATCATATCTCTTATAGGTGTGACCGAAAAATGGATACCAGGGCAGATATTTCCACGGAGAAGGGCAATCAGAGATTCATTCAACAAACTTATGGTTCACCAATGGAAAGGTGTGAGGATTGGTTTCATTATGATATTGGGGTTAACAGACATATACAAACACAGGTGACATATATAATCACCAAAGACCTACAGAATACCAAGAGAAGACTACTCAACATTCTGTCATAAGGTACATGGGAAAAGGATCCCAGGAAGAACAGACATATGTGTATGTGTAAAAGAACCACATCTTCCACACCTACAACAAGCCAAACATTGTAATCAAATTTGCTGTAATAAAAAATAAAAAATTAAATTAAAAACACGAACAAGAAGTAGTGAGACAAACTTGAGGGGCTTTCTCCTGGCACATTCCATTCTAAATTCCAATCTAGAACACGACTTCCATTGAGGCTCTGTTGCCCCAGTAACCAGATTTGGTAAGGGAGACCTGCTGCCACCTTGTGGCCGTTTCACACAACAGCAGCTTTAATCCCAGCGCTAATGGTCAGTTGATATTCAAAATCATTGCAGGCCTGTAAATGACACCTGCCCTGAAAACAAATCCTGGGTTCATATATCGACCAAAAAATTCAAAGGACGTCCATATTTCAAAACGACAGTTTCAAAAGGCATATTTTACTCACATTAGTGTTCTGCTTCTTTTTCTTTCTTTCTTTTTTTGTTAAAAAAACGGGAATGGCAAAAAGCATCCCTCAGAATGGGCGAAAATATTTGCAAACGAATCAATGGACAAAAGTTTAATCTCCAATATATATAAAGAGCACATGCAGCTTAATATTAAAAAAACAAACAACCCAATACAAAAATGGGCAGAAGATCTAAAGAGACGTTTCTTCAAAGAAGACACAGAGATGGCCAAGACGCACATGAAAAGCTGCTCAACATCACTAATTATTAGAGAAATGCAAATCAAAACTACAATGAGGTATCACCTCACACCTGTTACAATTGGCATCATCAGAAAATCTACAAACAACGAATTCTGGGGAGGGTGTGGACAAAAGGATCCCTCTTCCACTAGTGGTGGAAATGTAAATTGATACAGTCACGATGGAGAACAGTGTGGAGTTTCCTTAAAAAAACTAGAAATAGAATTACCATATGATCCAGCAATCCCACTTCTGGGCATATACCCAGAGAAAACCATAAATCAAAAAGGCACATTCACCACAATGCTCATTTCAGCACTATTTACGATAGCCAGGTAATGGAAGCAACCTAAATACCCACAGACAGACGAATGGATAAAGATGTGGTACATATATAAAATGGAATATTACTCAGCCATAAGAAGGAATGAAACTGGGTCATTTGTAGAGACGTCGATGGATCTAGAGACTGTCATACAGAATGAAGTAAGTCAGAAAGAGACAAACAAATATTGTATATTAATGCATATATGTGGAACCTAGAAAAATGGTACAGATGAACTGGTTTGCAGGGAAGAAATAGAGACACAGAGGTAGAGAACCCACGTATGGACACCAAGTGTGGGAAGCCACGGGGAGGTGATGTTGGGGTGAGTTGGGAGATTGGGATTGACCTGTATACATGTATATGCATAAAATACATAACTAATAATAACCTGCTGTATAAAAAATAAATAAAATTAAATTTCAAAATTTAAAAAAATAAAATTTAAAAATAAAACAGAAAAAAGTTCTTCCCTTCACACAGATGTATTTATATGAATGAATTATTTCCATGCTTATATCTATAAATACATAAAAGAGGAATAAAATCTAACTTGAACCAAAAAAGAAAAAAAAAAACCTGAACCCACGAGTTAGACAGAGGAAAACACAATCAGGGCACTTGCTCCATCGGTAAACACTTCTGAAATTGGTCAGAGGTGGGGAATCATCTCCCATAGAGCCAGCAGCCCACTCCTACGCAAGGAGCGTCCTCATTGCAAAGCGGGGGGCCATGCCGAGGCATCTGTGAGTAACCGTGAGCTGAGCCCCAGGCCAGCTGCTGTTGAACTTTTCCCACCCTTCCCAGGTAAAACACCTGAATATGTACAAGGGCTTTAAAGCCTAGAGGAAGGGCCGTGGAGCCACACCAGCGACAGCACGCAGGCCAACTTGGTGCCTGCAGGACAGTCAGGATGGTCCTGGCCCTGGGCGCTCTTCTGGAAGCTTTCCATTGCCCTGCCTGAGATACCCCTCCTGTCCCGGCCCCCACTGCTTTTTTCCTTCCTCACCTCTGTCCGGAGAGAAATTCCAGCGGAAGGTATGGGTGACACATCCTCTTCATTACAGGTGGAAGCCTGGCAACTCCTGCAGAAAGTCCAGCAGAGACCCACTCACACCGGGCCACCCACAAAGCCGTGGCCCCTCACTCCCTCCCACCAGCACAGCCCCGACACTGCTGACGGGGCAGAGAATATGGAGTCAGGCACAGCTTCAGGGGCTATTGCTGCCTGCAGCGCTGTTTATATTGACCTCAACCCAGGCACACCTGGGGAGGGCCGGCCGGCAGGGTCAGGCTACCCAGGTCAGCTAATCCTCAGCCCTCAGGGAATCACATTGTTGAAAATGGACCTCGCTAAGGCAGAATAGAAGCCAAGGAATAAAAGGACACAATGCCATTTGTAGCACCGTAGGTGTGTCTAGAGGTAAGCACGTGAGTTGTTGTAAGTCAGAAAGTGAAAGACACATATCATATCATATCTCTTATAGGTGTGACCGAAAAATGGATACCAGGGCAGATATTTCCACGGAGAAGGGCAATCACAGATTCATTCAACAAACTTATGGTTCACCAATGGAAAGGTGTGAGGATTGGTTTCATTATGATATTGGGGTTAACAGACATATACAAACACAGGTGACATATATAATCACCAAAGACCTACAGAATACCAAGAGAAGACTACTCAACATTCTGTCATAAGGTACATGGGAAAAGGATCCCAGGAAGAACAGACATATGTGTATGTGTAAAAGAACCACATCTTCCACACCTACAACAAGCCAAACATTGTAATCAAATTTGCTGTAATAAAAAATAAAAAATTAAATTAAAAACACGAACAAGAAGTAGTGAGACAAACTTGAGGGGCTTTCTCCTGGCACATTCCATTCTAAATTCCAATCTAGAACACGACTTCCATTGAGGCTCTGTTGCCCCAGTAACCAGATTTGGTAAGGGAGACCTGCTGCCACCTTGTGGCCATTTCACACAACAGCAGCTTTAATCCCAGCGCTAATGGTCAGTTGATATTCAAAATCATTGCAGGCCTGTAAATGACACCTGCCCTGAAAACAAATCCTGGGTTCATATATCGACCAAAAAATTCAAAGGACGTCCATATTTCAAAACGACAGTTTCAAAAGGCATATTTTACACACATTAGTGTTCTGCTTCTTTTCCTTTCTTTCTTTTTTTGTTAAAAAAACGGGAATGGCAAAAAGCATCCCTCAGAATGGGCGAAAATATTTGCAAACGAATCAATGGACAAAAGTTTAATCTCCGATATATATAAATAGCACATGCAGCTTAATAATAAAAAAAACAAACAACCCAATACAAAAATGGGCAGAAGATCTAAAGAGACGTTTCTTCAAAGAAGACACAGAGATGGCCAAGACGCAAATGAAAAGCTGCTCAATATCACTAATTATTAGAGAAATGCAAATCAAAACTACAATGAGGTATCACCTCACACCTGTTACAATTGGCATCATCAGAAAATCTACAAACAACGAATTCTGGGGAGGGTGTGGACAAAAGGATCCCTCTTCCACTAGTGGTGGAAATGTAAATTGATACAGTCACGATGGAGAACAGTATGGAGTTTCCTTAAAAAAACTAGAAATAGAATTACCATATGATCCAGCAATCCCACTTCTGGGCATATACCCAGAGAAAACCATAAATCAAAAAGGCACATTCACCACAATGCTCATTTCAGCACTATTTACGATAGCCAGGTAATGGAAGCAACCTAAATACCCACAGACAGACGAATGGATAAAGATGTGGTACATATATAAAATGGAATATTACTCAGCCATAAGAAGGAATGAAACTGGGTCATTTGTAGAGACGTCGATGGATCTAGAGACTGTCATACAGAATGAAGTAAGTCAGAAAGAGACAAACAAATATTGTATATTAATGCATATATGTGGAACCTAGAAAAATGGTACAGATGAACTGGTTTGCAGGGAAGAAATAGAGACACAGAGGTAGAGAACACACGTATGGACACCAAGTGTGGGAAGCCATGGGGAGGTGGTGTTGGGGTGAGTTGGGAGATTGGGATTGACCTGTATACATGTATATGCATAAAATACATAACTAATAATAACCTGCTGTATAAAAAATAAATAAAATTAAATTTCAAAATTTTAAAAAATAAAATTTAAAAATAAAACAGAAAAAAGTTCTTCCCTTCACACAGATGTATTTATATGAATGAATTATTCCCATGCTTATATCTATAAATACATAAAAGAGGAATAAAATCTAACTTGAACCAAAAAAGAAAAAAAAAAACCTGAACCCACGAGTTAGACAGAGGAAAACACAATCAGGGCACTTGCTCCATCGGTAAACACTTCTGAAATTGGTCAGAGGTGGGGAATCATCTCCCATAGAGCCAGCAGCCCACTCCTACGCAAGGAGCGTCCTCATTGCAAAGCGGGGGGCCATGCCGAGGCATCTGTGAGTAACCGTGAGCTGAGCCCCAGGCCAGCTGCTGTTGAACTTTTCCCACCCTTCCCAGGTAAAACACCTGAATATGTACAAGGGCTTGAAAGCCTAGAGGAAGGGCCGTGGAGCCACACCAGCGACAGCACGCAGGCCAACTTGGTGCCTGCAGGCCAGTCAGGATGGTCCTGGCCCTGGGCGCTCTTCTGGAAGCTTTCCATTGCCTGCCTGAGATACCCCTCCTGTCCCGGCCCCCACTGCTTTTTTCCTTCCTCACCTCTGTCCGGAGAGAAATTCCAGCGGAAGGTATGGGTGACACATCCTCTTCATTACAGGTGGAAACCTGGCAACTCCTGCAGAAAGTCCAGCAGAGACCCACTCACACCGGGCCACCCACAAAGCCGTGGCCCCTCACTCCCTCCCACCAGCACAGCCCCGACACTGCTGACGGGGCAGAGAATATGGAGTCAGGCACAGCTTCAGGGGCTATTGCTGCCTGCAGCGCTGTTTATATTGACCTCAACCCAGGCACACCTGGGGAGGGCCGGCCGGCAGGGTCAGGCTACCCAGGTCAGCTAATCCTCAGCCCTCAGGGAATCACATTGTTGAAAATGGACCTCGCTAAGGCAGAATAGAAGCCAAGGAATAAAAGGACACAATGCCATTTGTAGCACCGTAGGTGTGTCTAGAGGTAAGCACGTGAGTTGTTGTAAGTCAGAAAGTGAAAGACACATATCATATCATATCTCTTATAGGTGTGACCGAAAAATGGATACCAGGGCAGATATTTCCACGGAGAAGGGCAATCACAGATTCATTCAACAAACTTATGGTTCACCAATGGAAAGGTGTGAGGATTGGTTTCATTATGATATTGGGGTTAACAGACATATACAAACACAGGTGACATATATAATCACCAAAGACCTACAGAATACCAAGAGAAGACTACTCAACATTCTGTCATAAGGTACATGGGAAAAGGATCCCAGGAAGAGTAGACATATGTGTATGTGTAAAAGAACCACATCTTCCACACCTACAACAAGCCAAACATTGTAATCAAATTTGCTGTAATAAAAAATAAAAAATTAAATTAAAAACACGAACAAGAAGTAGTGAGACAAACTTGAGGGGCTTTATCCTTGCACATTCCATTCTAAATTCCTATCTAGAACACGACTTCCATTGAGGCTCTGTTGCCCCAGTAACCAGATTTGGTAAGGGAGACCTGCTGCCACCTTGTGGCCATTTCACACAACAGCAGCTTTAATCCCAGCGCTAATGGTCAGTTGATATTCAAAATCATTGCAGGCCTGTAAATGACACCTGCCCTGAAAACAAATCCTGGGTTCATATATCGACCAAAAAATTCAAAGGACGTCCATATTTCAAAACGACAGTTTCAAAAGGCATATTTTACACACATTAGTGTTCTGCTTCTTTTCCTTTCTTTCTTTTTTTGTTAAAAAAACGGGAATGGCAAAAAGCATCCCTCAGAATGGGCGAAAATATTTGCAAACGAATCAATGGACAAAAGTTTAATCTCCAATATATATAAAGAGCACATGCAGCTTAATATTAAAAAAACAAACAACCCAATACAAAAATGGGCAGAAGATCTAAAGAGACGTTTCTTCAAAGAAGACACAGAGATGGCCAAGACGCACATGAAAAGCTGCTCAATATCACTAATTATTAGAGAAATGCAAATCAAAACTACAATGAGGTATCACCTCACACCTGTTACAATTGGCATCATCAGAAAATCTACAAACAACGAATTCTGGGGAGGGTGTGGACAAAAGGATCCCTCTTCCACTAGTGGTGGAAATGTAAATTGATACAGTCACGATGGAGAACAGTATGGAGTTTCCTTAAAAAAACTAGAAATAGAATTACCATATGATCCAGCAATCCCACTTCTGGGCATATACCCAGAGAAAACCATAAATCAAAAAGGCACATTCACCACAATGCTCATTTCAGCACTATTTACGATAGCCAGGTAATGGAAGCAACCTAAATACCCACAGACAGACGAATGGATAAAGATGTGGTACATATATAAAATGGAATATTACTCAGCCATAAGAAGGAATGAAACTGGGTCATTTGTAGAGACGTCGATGGATCTAGAGACTGTCATACAGAATGAAGTAAGTCAGAAAGAGACAAACAAATATTGTATATTAATGCATATATGTGGAACCTAGAAAAATGGTACAGATGAACTGGTTTGCAGGGAAGAAATAGAGACACAGAGGTAGAGAACACACGTACGGACACCAAGTGTGGGAAGCCATGGGGAGGTGGTGTTGGGGTGAGTTGGGAGATTGGGATTGACCTGTATACATGTATATGCATAAAATACATAACTAATAATAACCTGCTGTATAAAAAATAAATAAAATTAAATTTCAAAATTTTAAAAAATAAAATTTAAAAATAAAACAGAAAAAAGTTCTTCCCTTCACACAGATGTATTTATATGAATGAATTATTCCCATGCTTATATCTATAAATACATAAAAGAGGAATAAAATCTAACTTGAACCAAAAAAGAAAAAAAAACCTGAACCCACGAGTTAGACAGAGGAAAACACAATCAGGGCACTTGCTCCATCGGTAAACACTTCTGAAATTGGTCAGAGGTGGGGAATCATCTCCCATAGAGCCAGCAGCCCACTCCTACGCAAGGAGCGTCCTCATTGCAAAGCGGGGGGCCATGCTGAGGCATCTGTGAGTAACCGTGAGCTGAGCCCCAGGCCAGCTGCTGTTGAACTTTTCCCACCCTTCCCAGGTAAAACACCTGAATATGTACAAGGGCTTGAAAGCCTAGAGGAAGGGCCGTGGAGCCACACCAGCGACAGCACGCAGGCCAACTTGGTGCCTGCAGGCCAGTCAGGATGGTCCTGGCCCTGGGCGCTCTTCTGGAAGCTTTCCATTGCCCTGCCTGAGATACCCCTCCTGTCCCGGCCCCCACTGCTTTTTTCCTTCCTCACCTCTGTCCGGAGAGAAATTCCAGCGGAAGGTATGGGTGACACATCCTCTTCATTACAGGTGGAAACCTGGCAACTCCTGCAGAAAGTCCAGCAGAGACCCACTCACACCGGGCCACCCACAAAGCCGTGGCCCCTCACTCCCTCCCACCAGCACAGCCCCGACACTGCTGACGGGGCAGAGAATATGGAGTCAGGCACAGCTTCAGGGGCTATTGCTGCCTGCAGCGCTGTTTATATTGACCTCAACCCAGGCACACCTGGGGAGGGCCGGCCGGCAGGGTCAGGCTACCCAGGTCAGCTAATCCTCAGCCCTCAGGGAATCACATTGTTGAAAATGGACCTCGCTAAGGCAGAATAGAAGCCAAGGAATAAAAGGACACAATGCCATTTGTAGCACCGTAGGTGTGTCTAGAGGTAAGCACGTGAGTTGTTGTAAGTCAGAAAGTGAAAGACACATATCATATCATATCTCTTATAGGTGTGACCGAAAAATGGATACCAGGGCAGATATTTCCACGGAGAAGGGCAATCACAGATTCATTCAACAAACTTATGGTTCACCAATGGAAAGGTGTGAGGATTGGTTTCATTAAGATATTGGGGTTAACAGACATATACAAACACAGGTGACATATATAATCACCAAAGACCTACAGAATACCAAGAGAAGACTACTCAACATTCTGTCATAAGGTACATGGGAAAAGGATCCCAGGAAGAACAGACATATGTGTATGTGTAAAAGAACCACATCTTCCACACCTACAACAAGCCAAACATTGTAATCAAATTTGCTGTAATAAAAAATAAAAAATTAAATTAAAAACACGAACAAGAAGTAGTGAGACAAACTTGAGGGGCTTTCTCCTGGCACATTCCATTCTAAATTCCTATCTAGAACACGACTTCCATTGAGGCTCTGTTGCCCCAGTAACCAGATTTGGTAAGGGAGACCTGCTGCCACCTTGTGGCCATTTCACACAACAGCAGCTTTAATCCCAGCGCTAATGGTCAGTTGATATTCAAAATCATTGCAGGCCTGTAAATGACACCTGCCCTGAAAACAAATCCTGGGTTCATATATCGACCAAAAAATTCAAAGGACGTCCATATTTCAAAACGACAGTTTCAAAAGGCATATTTTACACACATTAGTGTTCTGCTTCTTTTCCTTTCTTTCTTTTTTTGTTAAAAAAACGGGAATGGCAAAAAGCATCCCTCAGAATGGGCGAAAATATTTGCAAACGAATCAATGGACAAAAGTTTAATCGCCAATATATATAAAGAGCACATGCAGCTTAATATTAAAAAAACAAACAACCCAATACAAAAATGGGCAGAAGATCTAAAGAGACGTTTCTTCAAAGAAGACACAGAGATGGCCAAGACGCACATGAAAAGCTGCTCAATATCACTAATTATTAGAGAAATGCAAATCAAAACTACAATGAGGTATCACCTCACACCTGTTACAATTGGCATCATCAGAAAATCTACAAACAACGAATTCTGGGGAGGGTGTGGACAAAAGGATCCCTCTTCCACTAGTGGTGGAAATGTAAATTGATACAGTCACGATGGAGAACAGTATGGAGTTTCCTTAAAAAAACTAGAAATAGAATTACCATATGATCCAGCAATCCCACTTCTGGGCATATACCCAGAGAAAACCATAAATCAAAAAGGCACATTCACCACAATGCTCATTTCAGCACTATTTACGATAGCCAGGTAATGGAAGCAACCTAAATACCCACAGACAGACGAATGGATAAAGATGTGGTACATATATAAAATGGAATATTACTCAGCCATAAGAAGGAATGAAACTGGGTCATTTGTAGAGACGTCGATGGATCTAGAGACTGTCATACAGAATGAAGTAAGTCAGAAAGAGACAAACAAATATTGTATATTAATGCATATATGTGGAACCTAGAAAAATGGTACAGATGAACTGGTTTGCAGGGAAGAAATAGAGACACAGAGGTAGAGAACACACGTATGGACACCAAGTGTGGGAAGCCATGGGGAGGTGGTGTTGGGGTGAGTTGGGAGATTGGGATTGACCTGTATACATGTATATGCATAAAATACATAACTAATAATAACCTGCTGTATAAAAAATAAATAAAATTAAATTTCAAAATTTTAAAAAATAAAATTTAAAAATAAAACAGAAAAAAGTTCTTCCCTTCACACAGATGTATTTATATGAATGAATTATTCCCATGCTTATATCTATAAATACATAAAAGAGGAATAAAATCTAACTTGAACCAAAAAAGAAAAAAAAAACCTGAACCCACGAGTTAGACAGAGGAAAACACAATCAGGGCACTTGCTCCATCGGTAAACACTTCTGAAATTGGTCAGAGGTGGGGAATCATCTCCCATAGAGCCAGCAGCCCACTCCTACGCAAGGAGCGTCCTCATTGCAAAGCGGGGGGCCATGCCGAGGCATCTGTGAGTAACCGTGAGCTGAGCCCCAGGCCAGCTGCTGTTGAACTTTTCCCACCCTTCCCAGGTAAAACACCTGAATATGTACAAGGGCTTGAAAGCCTAGAGGAAGGGCCGTGGAGCCACACCAGCGACAGCACGCAGGCCAACTTGGTGCCTGCAGGCCAGTCAGGATGGTCCTGGCCCTGGGCGCTCTTCTGGAAGCTTTCCATTGCCCTGTCTGAGATACCCCTCCTGTCCCGGCCCCCACTGCTTTTTTCCTTCCTCACCTCTGTCCGGAGAGAAATTCCAGCGGAAGGTATGGGTGACACATCCTCTTCATTACAGGTGGAAGCCTGGCAACTCCTGCAGAAAGTCCAGCAGAGACCCACTCACACCGGGCCACCCACAAAGCCGTGGCCCCTCACTCCCTCCCACCAGCACAGCCCCGACACTGCTGACGGGGCAGAGAATATGGAGTCAGGCACAGCTTCAGGGGCTATTGCTGCCTGCAGCGCTGTTTATATTGACCTCAACCCAGGCACACCTGGGGAGGGCCGGCCGGCAGGGTCAGGCTACCCAGGTCAGCTAATCCTCAGCCCTCAGGGAATCACATTGTTGAAAATGGACCTCGCTAAGGCAGAATAGAAGCCAAGGAATAAAAGGACACAATGCCATTTGTAGCACCGTAGGTGTGTCTAGAGGTAAGCACGTGAGTTGTTGTAAGTCAGAAAGTGAAAGACACATATCATATCATATCTCTTATAGGTGTGACCGAAAAATGGATACCAGGGCAGATATTTCCACGGAGAAGGGCAATCACAGATTCATTCAACAAACTTATGGTTCACCAATGGAAAGGTGTGAGGATTGGTTTCATTATGATATTGGGGTTAACAGACATATACAAACACAGGTGACATATATAATCACCAAAGACCTACAGAATACCAAGAGAAGACTACTCAACATTCTGTCATAAGGTACATGGGAAAAGGATCCCAGGAAGAACAGACATATGTGTATGTGTAAAAGAACCACATCTTCCACACCTACAACAAGCCAAACATTGTAATCAAATTTGCTGTAATAAAAAATAAAAAATTAAATTAAAAACACGAACAAGAAGTAGTGAGACAAACTTGAGGGGCTTTCTCCTGGCACATTCCATTCTAAATTCCAATCTAGAACACGACTTCCATTGAGGCTCTGTTGCCCCAGTAACCAGATTTGGTAAGGGAGACCTGCTGCCACCTTGTGGCCGTTTCACACAACAGCAGCTTTAATCCCAGCGCTAATGGTCAGTTGATATTCAAAATCATTGCAGGCCTGTAAATGACACCTGCCCTGAAAACAAATCCTGGGTTCATATATCGACCAAAAAATTCAAAGGACGTCCATATTTCAAAACGACAGTTTCAAAAGGCATATTTTACTCACATTAGTGTTCTGCTTCTTTTTCTTTCTTTCTTTTTTGGTTAAAAAAACGGGAATGGCAGAAAGCATCCCTCAGAATGGGCGAAAATATTTTCAAACGAATCAATGGACAAAAGTTTAATCTCCAATATATATAAAGAGCTCATGCAGCTTAATATTAAAAAAACAAACAACCCAATACAAAAATGAGCAGAAGATCTAAAGAGACGTTTCTTCAAAGAAGACACAGAGATGGCCAAGACACACATGGAAAGCTGCTCAACATCACTAATTATTAGAGAAATGCAAATCAAAACTACAATGAGGTATCACCTCACACCTGTTACAATTGGCATCATCAGAAAATCTACAAACAACGAATTCTGGGGAGGGTGTGGACAAAAGGATCCCTCTTCCACTAGTGGTGGAAATGTAAATTGATACAGTCACGATGGAGAACAGTATGGAGTTTCCTTAAAAAAACTAGAAATAGAATTACCATATGATCCAGCAATCCCACTTCTGGGCATATACCCAGAGAAAACCATAAATCAAAAAGGCACATTCACCACAATGCTCATTTCAGCACTATTTACGATAGCCAGGTAATGGAAGCAACCTAAATACCCACAGACAGACGAATGGATAAAGATGTGGTACATATATAAAATGGAATATTACTCAGCCATAAGAAGGAATGAAACTGGGTCATTTGTAGAGACGTCGATGGATCTAGAGACTGTCATACAGAATGAAGTAAGTCAGAAAGAGACAAACAAATATTGCATATTAATGCATATATGTGGAACCTAGAAAAATGGTACAGATGAACTGGTTTGCAGGGAAGAAATAGAGACACAGAGGTAGAGAACCCACGTATGGACACCAAGTGTGGGAAGCCACGGGGAGGTGGTGTTGGGGTAAGTTGGGAGATTGGGATTGACCTGTATACATGTATATGCATAAAATACATAACTAATAATAACCTGCTGTATAAAAAATAAATAAAATTAAATTTCAAAATTTTAAAAAATAAAATTTAAAAATAAAACAGAAAAAAGTTCTTCCCTTCACACAGATGTATTTATATGAATGAATTATTTCCATGCTTATATCTATAAATACATAAAAGAGGAATAAAATCTAACTTGAACCAAAAAAGAAAAAAAAAATCCTGAACCCACGAGTTAGACAGAGGAAAACACAATCAGGGCACTTGCTCCATCAGTAAACACTTCTGAAATTGGTCAGAGGTGGGGAATCATCTCCCATAGAGCCAGCAGCCCACTCCTACGCAAGGAGCGTCCTCATTGCAAAGCGGGGGGCCATG
Source organism: Hyperoodon ampullatus (assembly GCF_949752795.1). NCBI lineage: Eukaryota > Metazoa > Chordata > Mammalia > Artiodactyla > Ziphiidae > Hyperoodon > Hyperoodon ampullatus. The sequence goes on from NW_027640934.1 coordinate 892,683, forward strand.
CCGAGGCATCTGTGAGTAACCGTGAGCTGAGCCCCAGGCCAGCTGCTGTTGAACTTTTCCCACCCTTCCCAGGTAAAACACCTGAATATGTACAAGGGCTTGAAAGCCTAGAGGAAGGGCCGTGGAGCCACACCAGCGACAGCACGCAGGCCAACTTGGTGCCTGCAGGCCAGCCAGGATGCTCCTGGCCTTGGGCGCTCTTCTAGAAGCTTTCCATTGCCCTGTCTGAGATACCACTCCTGTCCCGGTCCCCACTGCTTTTCTCCTTCTTCACCTCTGTCCGGAGAGAAATTCCAGTGGATGGTAGAGGTGACACATCCTCTTCTTTACAGGTGGAAGCCTGGCAACTCCTGCAGAAAGTCCAGCAGAGACCCACTCACACCGGGCCACCCACAAAGCCGTGGCCCCTCACTCCCTCCCACCAGCACAGCCCCGACACTGCTGACGGGGCAGAGAATATGGAGTCAGGCACAGCTTCAGGGGCTATTGCTGCCTGCAGCGCTGTTTATATTGACCTCAACCCAGGCACACCTGGGGAGGGCCGGCCGGCAGGGTCAGGCTACCCAGGTCAGCTAATCCTCAGCCCTCAGGGAATCACATTGTTGAAAATGGACCTCGCTAAGGCAGAATAGAAGCCAAGGAATAAAAGGACACAATGCCATTTGTAGCACCGTAGGTGTGTCTAGAGGTAAGCACGTGAGTTGTTGTAAGTCAGAAAGTGAAAGACACATATCATATCATATCTCTTATAGGTGTGACCGAAAAATGGATACCAGGGCAGATATTTCCACGGAGAAGGGCAATCACAGATTCATTCAACAAACTTATGGTTCACCAATGGAAAGGTGTGAGGATTGGTTTCATTATGATATTGGGGTTAACAGACATATACAAACACAGGTGACATATATAATCACCAAAGACCTACAGAATACCAAGAGAAGACTACTCAACATTCTGTCATAAGGTACATGGGAAAAGGATCCCAGGAAGAACAGACATATGTGTATGTGTAAAAGAACCACATCTTCCACACCTACAACAAGCCAAACATTGTAATCAAATTTGCTGTAATAAAAAATAAAAAATTAAATTAAAAACACGAACAAGAAGTAGTGAGGCAAACTTGAGGGGCTTTCTCCTGGCACATTCCATTCTAAATTCCAATCTAGAACACGACTTCCATTGAGGCTCTGTTGCCCCAGTAACCAGATTTGGTAAGGGAGACCTGCTGCCACCTTGTGGCCGTTTCACACAACAGCAGCTTTAATCCCAGCGCTAATGGTCAGTTGATATTCAAAATCATTGCAGGCCTGTAAATGACACCTGCCCTGAAAACAAATCCTGGGTTCATATATCGACCAAAAAATTCAAAGGACGTCCATATTTCAAAACGACAGTTTCAAAAGGCATATTTTACACACATTAGTGTTCTGCTTCTTTTTCTTTCTTTCTTTTTTTGTTAAATAAACGGGAATGGCAAAAAGCATCCCTCAGAATGGGCGAAAATATTTGCAAACGAATCAATGGACAAAGGTTTAATCTCCAATATATATAAAGAGCTCATGCAGCTTAATATTAAAAAAACAAACAATCCAATACAAAAATGGGCAGAAGATCTAAAGAGACGTTTCTTCAAAGAAGACACAGAGATGGCCAAGACGCACATGAAAAGCTGCTCAACATCACTAATTATTAGAGAAATGCAAATCAAAACTACAATGAGGTATCACCTCACACCTGTTACAATTGGCATCATCAGAAAATCTACAAACAACGAATTCTGGGGAGGGTGTGGACAAAAGGATCCCTCTTCCACTAGTGGTGGAAATGTAAATTGATACAGTCACGATGGAGAACAGTATGGAGTTTCCTTAAAAAAAACAGAAATAGAATTACCATATGATCCAGCAATCCCACTTCTGGGCATATACCCAGAGAAAACCATAAATCAAAAAGGCACATTCACCACAATGCTCATTTCAGCACTATTTACGATAGCCAGGTAATGGAAGCAACCTAAATACCCACAGACAGACGAATGGATAAAGATGTGGTACATATATAAAATGGAATATTACTCAGCCATAAGAAGGAATGAAACTGGGTCATTTGTAGAGACGTCGATGGATCTAGAGACTGTCATACAGAATGAAGTAAGTCAGAAAGAGACAAACAAATATTGTATATTAATGCATATATGTGGAAACTAGAAAAATGGTACAGATGAACTGGTTTGCAGGGAAGAAATAGAGACACAGAGGTAGAGAACCCACGTATGGACACCAAGTGTGGGAAGCCACGGGGAGGTGGTGTTGGGGTGAGTTGGGAGATTGGGATTGACCTGTATACATGTATATGCATAAAATACATAACTAATAATAACCTGCTGTATAAAAAATAAATAAAATTAAATTTCAAAATTTAAACAATAAAATTTAAAAGTAAAACAGAAAAAAGGTCTTCCCTTCACACAGATGTATTTATATGAATGAATTATTTCCATGCTTATATCTATAAATACATAAAAGAGGAATAAAATCTAACTTGAACCAAAAAAGAAAAAAAAAAAACCTGAACCCACGAGTTAGACAGAGGAAAACACAATCAGGGCACTTGCTCCATCGGTAAACAATTCTGAAATTGGTCAGAGGTGGGGAATCATCTCCCATAGAGCCAGCAGCCCACTCCTACGCAAGGAGCGTCCTCATTGCAAAGCGGGGGGCCATGCCGAGGCATCTGTGAGTAACCGTGAGCTGAGCCCCAGGCCAGCTGCTGTTGAACTTTTCCCACCCTTCCCAGGTAAAACACCTGAATATGTACAAGGGCTTGAAAGCCTAGAGGAAGGGCCGTGGAGCCACACCAGTGACAGCACGAAGGCCAACTTGGTGCCTGCAGGCCAGTCAGGATGGTCCTGGCCCTGGGCGCTCTTCTGGAAGCTTTCCATTGCCCTGCCTGTGATACCCCTCCTGTCCCGGCCCCCACTGCTTTTTTCCTTCCTCACCTCTGTCCGGAGAGAAATTCCAGCGGAAGGTATGGGTGACACATCCTCTTCATTACAGGTGGAAGCCTGGCAACTCCTGCAGAAAGTCCAGCAGAGACCCACTCACACCGGGCCACCCACAAAGCCGTGGCCCCTCACTCCCTCCCACCAGCACAGCCCCGACACTGCTGACGGGGCAGAGAATATGGAGTCAGGCACAGCTTCAGGGGCTATTGCTGCCTGCAGCGCTGTTTATATTGACCTCAACCCAGGCACACCTGGGGAGGGCCGGCCGGCAGGGTCAGGCTACCCAGGTCAGCTAATCCTCAGCCCTCAGGGAATCACATTGTTGAAAATGGACCTCGCTAAGGCAGAATAGAAGCCAAGGAATAAAAGGACACAATGCCATTTGCAGCACCGTAGGTGTGTCTAGAGGTAATCACGTGACTTTTAGTAAGTCAGAAAGTGAAAGACACATATCATATCATATCTCTTATAGGTGTGACCGAAAAATGGATACCAGGGCAGATATTTCCACGGAGAAGGGCAATCACAGATTCATTCAACAAACTTATGGTTCACCAATGGAAAGGTGTGAGGATTGGTTTCATTATGATATTGGGGTTAACAGACATATACAAACACAGGTGACATATATAATCACCAAAGACCTACAGAATACCAAGAGAAGACTACTCAACATTCTGTCATAAGGTACATGGGAAAAGGATCCCAGGAAGAGCAGACATATGTGTATGTGTAAAAGAACCACATCTTCCACACCTACAACAAGCCAAACATTGTAATCAAATTTGCTGTAATAAAAAATAAAAAGTTAAATTAAAAACACGAACAAGAAGTAGTGAGACAAACTTGAGGGGCTTTCTCCTGGCACATTCCATTCTAAATTCCAATCTAGAACACGACTTCCATTGAGGCTCTGTTGCCCCAGTAACCAGATTTGGTAATGGAGACCTGCTGCCACCTTGTGGCCATTTCACACAACAGCAGCTTTAATCCCAGCGCTAATGGTCAGTTGATATTCAAAATCATTGCAGGCCTGTAAATGACACCTGCCCTGAAAACAAATCCTGGGTTCATATATCGACCAAAAAATTCAAAGGACGTCCATATTTCAAAACGACAGTTTCAAAAGGCATATTTTACACACATTAGTGTTCTGCTTCTTTTCCTTTCTTTCTTTTTTTGTTAAAAAAACGGGAATGGCAAAAAGCATCCCTCAGAATGGGCGAAAATATTTGCAAACGAATCAATGGACAAAAGTTTAATCTCCAATATATATAAAGAGCTCATGCAGCTTAATATTAAAAAAACAAACAACCCAACACAAAAATGGGCAGAAGATCTAAAGAGACGTTTCTTCAAAGAAGACACAGAGATGGCCAAGACGGACATGAAAAGCTGCTCAACATCACTAATTATTAGAGAAATGCAAATCAAAACTACAATGAGGTATCACCTCACACCTGTTAGAATCGGCATCATCAGAAAATCTACAAACAACGAATTCTGGGGAGGGTGTGGACAAAAGGATCCCTCTTCCACTAGTGGTGGAAATGTACATTGATACAGTCACGATGGAGAACAGTATGGAGTTTCCTTAAAAAAACTAGAAATAGAATTACCATATGATTCAGCAATCCCACTTCTGGGCATATACCCAGAGAAAACCATAAATCAAAAAGGCACATTCACCACAATGCTCATTTCAGCACTATTTACGATAGCCAGGTAATGGAAGCAACCTAAATACCCACAGACAGACGAATGGATAAAGATGTGGTACATATATAAAATGGAATATTACTCAGCCATAAGAAGGAATGAAACTGGGTCATTTGTAGAGACGTCGATGGATCTAGAGACTGTCATACAGAATGAAGTAAGTCAGAAAGAGACAAACAAATATTGTATATTAATGCATATATGTGGAACCTAGAAAAATGGTACAGATGAACTGGTTTGCAGGGAAGAAATAGAGACACAGAGGTAGAGAACACACGTATGGACACCAAGTGTGGGAAGCCATGGGGAGGTGGTGTTGGGGTGAGTTGGGAGATTGGGATTGACCTGTATACATGTATATGCATAAAATACATAACTAATAATAACCTGCTGTATAAAAAATAAATAAAATTAAATTTTAAACAATAAAATTTAAAAATAAAACAGAAAAAAGTTCTTCCCTTCACACAGATGTATTTATATGAATGAATTATTTCCATGCTTATATCTATAAATACATAAAAGAGGAATAAAATCTAACTTGAACCAAAAAAGAAAAAAAAATCCTGAACCCACGAGTTAGACAGAGGAAAACACAATCAGGGCACTTGCTCCATCGGTAAACAATTCTGAAATTGGTCAGAGGTGGGGAATCATCTCCCATAGAGCCAGCAGCCCACTCCTACGCAAGGATCGTCCTCATTGCAAAGCGGGGGGCCATGCCGTGGCATCTGTGAGTAACCGTGAGCTGAGCCCCAGGCCAGCTGCTGTTGAACTTTTCCCACCCTTCCCAGGTAAAACACCTGAATATGTACAAGGGCTTGAAAGCCTAGAGGAAGGGCCGTGGAGCCACACCAGTGACAGCACGCAGACCAACTTGGTGCCTGCAGGCCAGTCAGGATGGTCCTGGCCCTGGGCGCTCTTCTGGAAGCTTTCCATTGTCCTGCCTGAGATACCCCTCCTGTCCCGGCACCCACTGCTTTTTTCCTTCCTCACCTCTGTCCGGAGAGAAATTCCAGCGGAAGGTATGGGTGACACATCCTCTTCATTACAGGTGGAAGCCTGGCAACTCCTGCAGAAAGTCCAGCAGAGACCCACTCACACCGGGCCACCCACAAAGCCGTGGCCCTTCACTCCCTCCCACCAGCACAGCCCCGACACTGCTGACGGGGCAGAGAATATGGAGTCAGGCACAGCTTCAGGGGCTATTGCTGCCTGCAGCGCTGTTTATATTGACCCCAACCCAGGCACACCTGGGGAGGGCCGGCCGGCAGGGTCAGGCTACCCAGGTCAGCTAATCCTCAGCCCTCAGGGAATCACATTGTTGAAAATGGACCTCGCTAAGGCAGAATAGAAGCCAAGGAATAAAAGGACACAATGCCATTTGTAGCACCGTAGGTGTGTCTAGAGGTAAGCACGTGAGTTGTTGTAAGTCAGAAAGTGAAAGACACATATCATATCATATCTCTTATAGGTGTGACCGAAAAATGGATACCAGGGCAGATATTTCCACGGAGAAGGGCAATCACAGATTCATTCAACAAACTTATGGTTCACCAATGGAAAGGTGTGAGGATTGGTTTCATTATGATATTGGGGTTAACAGACATATACAAACACAGGTGACATATATAATCACCAAAGACCTACAGAATACCAAGAGAAGACTACTCAACATTCTGTCATAAGGTACATGGGAAAAGGATCCCAGGAAGAGTAGACATATGTGTATGTGTAAAAGAACCACATCTTCCACACCTACAACAAGCCAAACATTGTAATCAAATTTGCTGTAATAAAAAATAAAAAATTAAATTAAAAACACGAACAAGAAGTAGTGAGGCAAACTTGAGGGGCTTTCTCCTGGCACATTCCATTCTAAATTCCAATCTAGAACACGACTTCCATTGAGGCTCTGTTGCCCCAGTAACCAGATTTGGTAAGGGAGACCTGCTGCCACCTTGTGGCCGTTTCACACAACAGCAGCTTTAATCCCAGCGCTAATGGTCAGTTGATATTCAAAATCATTGCAGGCCTGTAAATGACACCTGCCCTGAAAACAAATCCTGGGTTCATATATCGACCAAAAAATTCAAAGGACGTCCATATTTCAAAACGACAGTTTCAAAAGGCATATTTTACACACATTAGTGTTCTGCTTCTTTTCCTTTCTTTCTTTTTTTGTTAAAAATACGGGAATGGCAAAAAGCATCCCTCAGAATGGGCGAAAATATTTGCAAACGAATCAATGGACAAAAGTTTAATCTCCAATATATATAAAGAGCTCATGCAGCTTAATATTAAAAAAACAAACAACCCAATACAAAAATGGGCAGAAGATCTAAAGAGACGTTTCTTCAAAGAAGACACAGAGATGGCCAAGACGCACATGAAAAGCTGCTCAACATCACTAATTATTAGAGAAATGCAAATCAAAACTACAATGAGGTATCACCTCACACCTGTTAGAATCGGCATCATCAGAAAATCTACAAACAACGAATTCTGGGGAGGGTGTGGACAAAAGGATCCCTCTTCCACTAGTGGTGGAAATGTAAATTGATACAGTCACGATGGAAAACAGTATGGAGTTTCCTTAAGAAAACTAGAAATAGAATTACCATATGATTCAGCAATCCCACTTCTGGGCATATACCCAGAGAAAACCATAAATCAAAAAGGCACATTCACCACAATGCTCATTTCAGCACTATTTACGATAGCCAGGTAATGGAAGCAACCTAAATACCCACAGACAGACGAATGGATAAAGATGTGGTACATATATAAAATGGAATATTACTCAGCCATAAGAAGGAATGAAACTGGGTCATTTGTAGAGACGTCGATGGATCTAGAGACTGTCATACAGAATGAAGTAAGTCAGAAAGAGACAAACAAATATTGTATATTAATGCATATATGTGGAACCTAGAAAAATGGTACAGATGAACTGGTTTGCAGGGAAGAAATAGAGACACAGAGGTAGAGAACACACGTATGGACACCAAGTGTGGGAAGCCATGGGGAGGTGGTGTTGGGGTGAGTTGGGAGATTGGGATTGACCTGTATACATGTATATGCATAAAATACATAACTAATAATACCCTGCTGTATAAAAAATAAATAAAATTAAATTTTAAACAATAAAATTTAAAAATAAAACAGAAAAAATTCTTCCCTTCACACAGATGTATTTATATGAATGAATTATTTCCATGCTTATATCTATAAATACATAAAAGAGGAATAAAATCTAACTTGAACCAGAAAAGAAAAAAAAAACCTGAACACACGAGTTAGACAGAGGAAAACACAATCAGGGCACTTGCTCCATCGGTAAACAATTCTGAAATTGGTCAGAGGTGGGGAATCATCTCCCATAGAGCCAGCAGCCCACTCCTACGCAAGGATCGTCCTCACTGCAAAGCGGGGGGCCATGCCGAGGCATCTGTGAGTAACCGTGAGCTGAGCCCCAGGCCAGCTGCTGTTGAACTTTTCCCACCCTTCCCAGGTAAAACACCTGAATATGTACAAGGGCTTTAAAGCCTAGAGGAAGGGCCGTGGAGCCACACCAGTGACAGCACGCAGGCCAACTTGGTGCCTGCAGGCCAGTCAGGATGCTCCTGGCCCTGGGCGCTCTTCTGGAAGCTTTCCATTGTCCTGCCTGAGATACCCCTCCTGTCCCGGCCCCCACTGCTTTTTTCCTTCCTCACCTCTGTCCGGAGAGAAATTCCAGCGGAAGGTATGGGTGACACATCCTCTTCATTACAGGTGGAAGCCTGGCAACTCCTGCAGAAAGTCCAGCAGAGACCCACTCACACCGGGCCACCCACAAAGCCGTGGCCCCTCACTCCCTCCCACCAGCACAGCCCCGACACTGCTGACGGGGCAGAGAATATGGAGTCAGGCACAGCTTCAGGGGCTATTGCTGTCTGCAGCGCTGTTTATATTGACCTCAACCCAGGCACACCTGGGGAGGGCCGGCCGGCAGGGTCAGGCTACCCAGGTCAGCTAATCCTCAGCCCTCAGGGAATCACATTGTTGAAAATGGACCTCGCTAAGGCAGAATAGAAGCCAAGGAATAAAAGGACACAATGCCATTTGTAGCACCGTAGGTGTGTCTAGAGGTAAGCACGTGAGTTGTTGTAAGTCAGAAAGTGAAAGACACATATCATATCATATCTCTTATAGGTGTGACCGAAAAATGGATACCAGGGCAGATATTTCCACGGAGAAGGGCAATCACAGATTCACTCAACAAACTTATGGTTCACCAATGGAAAGGTGTGAGGATTGGTTTCATTATGATATTGGGGTTAACAGACATATACAAACACAGGTGACATATATAATCACCAAAGACCTACAGAATACCAAGAGAAGACTACTCAACATTCTGTCATAAGGTACATGGGAAAAGGATCCCAGGAAGAACAGACATATGTGTATGTGTAAAAGAACCACATCTTCCACACCTACAACAAGCCAAACATTGTAATCAAATTTGCTGTAATAAAAAATAAAAAATTAAATTAAAAACACGAACAAGAAGTAGTGAGACAAACTTGAGGGGCTTTCTCCTGGCACATTCCATTCTAAATTCCAATCTAGAACAGGACTTCCATTGAGGCTCTGTTGCCCCAGTAACCAGATTTGGTAAGGGAGACCTGCTGCCACCTTGTGGCCGTTTCACACAACAGCAGCTTTAATCCCAGCGCTAATGGTCAGTTGATATTCAAAATCATTGCAGGCCTGTAAATGACACCTGCCCTGAAAACAAATCCTGGGTTCATATATCGACCAAAAAATTCAAAGGACGTCCATATTTCAAAACGACAGTTTCAAAAGGCATATTTTACACACATTAGTGTTCTGCTTCTTTTTCTTTCTTTCTTTTTTTGTTAAATAAACGGGAATGGCAAAAAGCATCCCTCAGAATGGGCGAAAATATTTGCAAACGAATCAATGGACAAAGGTTTAATCTCCAATATATATAAAGAGCTCATGCAGCTTAATATTAAAAAAACAAACAATCCAATACAAAAATGGGCAGAAGATCTAAAGAGACGTTTCTTCAAAGAAGACACAGAGATGGCCAAGACGCACATGAAAAGCTGCTCAACATCACTAATTATTAGAGAAATGCAAATCAAAACTACAATGAGGTATCACCTCACACCTGTTAGAATCGGCATCATCAGAAAATCTACAAACAACGAATTCTGGGGAGGGTGTGGACAAAAGGATCCCTCTTCCACTAGTGGTGGAAATGTAAATTGATACAGTCACGATGGAGAACAGTATGGAGTTTCCTTAAAAAAACCAGAAATAGAATTACCATATGATCCAGCAATCCCACTTCTGGGCATATACCCAGAGAAAACCATAAATCAAAAAGGCACATTCACCACAATGCTCATTTCAGCACTATTTACGATAGCCAGGTAATGGAAGCAACCTAAATACCGACAGACAGACGAATGGATAAAGATGTGGTACATATATAAAATGGAATATTACTCAGCCATAAGAAGGAATGAAACTGGGTCATTTGTAGAGACGTCGATGGATCTAGAGACTGTCTTACAGAATGAAGTAAGTCAGAAAGAGACAAACAAATATTGTATATTAATGCATATATGTGGAACCTAAAAAAATGGTACAGATGAACTGGTTTGCAGAGAAGAAATAGAGACACAGAGGTAGAGCACACACGTATGGACACCAATTGTGGGAAGCCATGGGGAGGTGGTGTTGGGGTGAGTTGGGAGATTGGGATTGACCTGTATACATGTATATGCATAAAATACATAACTAATAATAACCTGCTGTATAAAAAATAAATTAAATTAAATTTCAAAATTTTTAAAAATAAAATTTAAAAATAAAACAGAAAAAAGTTCTTCCCTTCACACAGATGTATTTATATGAATGAATTATTTCCATGCTTATATCTATAAATACATAAAAGAGGAATAAAATCTAACTTGAACCAAAAAAGAAAAAAAAAAACCTGAACACACGAGTTAGACAGAGGAAAACACAATCAGGGCACTTGCTCCATCGGTAAACAATTCTGAAATTGGTCAGAGGTGGGGAATCATCTCCCATAGAGCCAGCAGCCCACTCCTACGCAAGGAGCGTCCTCATTGCAAAGCGGGGGGCCATGCCGAGGCATCTGTGAGTAACCGTGAGCTGAGCCCCAGGCCAGCTGCTGTTGAACTTTTCCCACCCTTCCCAGGTAAAACACCTGAATATGTACAAGGGCTTGAAAGCCTAGAGGAAGGGCCGTGGATCCACACGAGCGACAGCACACAGGCCAACTTGGTGCCAGCAGGCCAGCCAGGATGATCCTGGCCCTGGGCGCTCTTCTGGAAGCTTTCCATTGCCCTGCCTGAGATACCCCTCCTGTCCCGGCCCCCACTGCTTTTTTCCTTCCTCACCTCTGTCCGGAGAGAAATTCCAGCGGAAGGTATGGGTGACACATCCTCTTCTTTACAGGTGGCAGCCTGGCAACTCCTGCAGAAAGTCCAGCAGAGACCCACTCACACCGGGCCACCCACAAAGCAGTGGCCCCTCACTCCCTCCCACCAGCACAGCCCCGAGACTGCTGACGGGGCAGAGAATATGGAGTCAGGCACAGCTTTAGGGGCTATTGCTGCCTGCAGCGCTGTTTATATTGACCTCAAATCAGGCACACCTGTGGAGGGCTGGCCAGCAGGGTCAGGCTACCCAGGTCAGCTAATCCTCAGCCCTCAGGAAATCACATTGTTGAAAATGGACCTCGCTAAGGCAGAATAGAAGCCAAGGAATAAAACGACACAATGCCATTTGCAGCACCGTAGGTGTGTCTACACGTAATCACGTGACTTTTAGTAAGTCAGAAAGTGTAAGACACATATCATATCATATCTCTTATAGGTGTGACCGAAAAATGGATACCAGGGCAGATATTTCCACGGAGAAGGGCAATCAGAGATTCATTCAACAAACTTATGGTTCACCAATGGAAAGGTGTGAGGATTGGTTTCATTATGATATTGGGGTTAACAGACATATACAAACACAGGTGACATATAGAATCACCAAAGACCTACAGAATACCAAAAGAAGACTACTCAACATTCTGTCATAAGGTACATGGGAAAAGGATCCCAGGAAGAACAGACATATGTATATGTGTAAAAGAACCACATCTTCCACACCTACAACAAGCCAAACATTGTAATCAAATTTGCTGTAATAAAAAATAAAAAAATAAATTAAAAACATGAACAAGAAGTAGTGAGACAAACTTGAGGGGCTTTCTCCTGGCACATTCCATTCTAAATTCCAATCTAGAACACGACTTCCATTGAGGCTCTGTTGCCCCAGTAACCAGATTTGGTAAGGGAGACCTGGTGCCACCTTGTGGCCGTTTCACACAACAGCAGCTTTAATCCCAGCGCTAATGGTCAGTTGATATTCAAAATCATTGCAGGCCTGTAAATGACACCTGCCCTGAAAACAAATCCTGGGTTCATATATCGACCAAAAAATTCAAAGGACGTCCATATTTCAAAACGACAGTTTCAAAAGGCATATTTTGCACACATTAGTGTTCTGCTTCTTTTTCTTTCTTTCTTTTTTTGTTAAAAAAAACGGGAATGGCAAAAAGCATCCCTCAGAATGGGCGAAAATATTTGCAAACGAATCAATGGACAAAGGTTTAATCTCCAATATATATAAAGAGCTCATGCAGCTTAGTATTAAAAAAACAAACAACCCAATACAAAAATGGGCAGAAGATCTAAAGAGACGTTTCTTCAAAGAAGACACAGAGATGGCCAAGACGGACATGAAAAGCTGCTCAACATCACTAATTATTAGAGAAATGCAAATCAAAACTCCACTGAGGTATCACCTCACACCTGTTACAATTGGCATCATCAGAAAATCTACAAACAACGAATTCTAGGGAGAGTGTTGACAAAAGGATCTCTCTTCCACTAGTGGTCGAAATGTAAATTGATACAGTCACGGTGGAGAACAGTATGGAGTTTCCTTAAAAAAACTAGAAATAGAATTACCATATGATCCAGCAATCCCACTTCTGGGCATATACCCAGATAAAACCATAAATCAAAAAGGCACATTCACCACAATGCTCATTTCAGCACTATTTGCGATAGCCAGGTAATAGAAGCAACTTAAATACCCACAGACAGACGAATGGATAAAGATGTGGTACATATATAAAATGGAATATTACTCAGCCATAAGAAGGAATGAAACTGGGTCATTTGTAGAGACGTCGATGGATCTAGAGACTGTCATACAGAATGAAGTAAGTCAGAAAGAGAAAAACAAATATTGTATATTAATGCATATATGTGGAACCTAGAAAAATGGTACAGATGAACTAGTTTGCAGGGAAGAAATAGAGACACAGAGGTAGAGAACACACGTATGGACACCAAGTGTGGGAAGCCATGGGGAGGTGGTGTTGGGATGAGTTGGGAGATTGGGATTGACCTGCATACATGTATATGCATAAAATACATAACGAATAATAACCTGCTGTATAAAAATATAAATAAAATTAAATTTCAAAATTTTAAAAAATAAAATTTAAAAATAAAACAGAAAAAAGTCCTTCCCTTCACACAGATGTATTTATATGAATGAATTATTTCCATGCTTATATCTATAAATACATAAAAGAGGAATAAAATCTAACTTGAACCAAAAAAGAAAAAAAAAAAACCTGAACCCTCCAGTTATACAGAGGAAAACCCTATCAGGGCACTTGCTCCAGCGGTAAACAATTCTGAAACTGGTCAGAGGTGGGGAGTCATCTCCCATACAGCCAGCAGCCCACTCCTATGCAAAGAGCGTCCTCATTGCAATGGAGGGGGCCATTCCGAGGCATCTGTGAGTAACCGTGACCTGAGACACAGGCCAGATGCCTTTGAACTTTTCCCACCCTTCCGAGGTAAAACACCTGAATATGTACAAGGGCTTGAAAGCCTAGAGGAAGGGCCGTGGAGTCACACCAGCGACAGCACGCAGGCCAACGTGGTGCCAGCAGGCCAGCCAGGATGGTTCTGGCCCTGGGCGCTCTTCTGGAAACTTTCCATTGCCCTGCCTGAGATACCCCTCCTGTCCAGGCACCCACTGTTTTTTTCCTTCCTCACCTCTGTCCGGAGAGAAATTCCAGCGGAAGGTATGGGTGCCACATCCTCTTCTTTACAGGTGGAAGCCTGGCAACTCCTGCAGAAAGTCCAGCAGAGACCCACTCACACCGGGCAACCCACAAAGCTGTGGCCCCTCACTCCCTCCCACCAGCACAGCCCCGAGACTGCTGACGGGGCAGAGAATATGGAGTCAGGCACAGCTTCAGGGGCTATTGCTGCCTGCAGCGCTGTTTATATTGACCTCAACCCAGGCACACCTGGGGAGGGCGGGCCGGCAGGGTCAGGCTACCCAGGTCAGCTAATCCTCAGCCCTCCGGAAATCACATTGTTGAAAATGGACCTCGCTAAGGCAGAATAGAAGCCAAGGAATAAAAGGACACAATGCCATTTGTAGCACCGTAGGTGTGTCTACACGTAATCACGTGACTTTTAGTAAGTCAGAAAGTGAAAGACACATATCATATCATATCTCTTATAGGTGTGACCGAAAAATGGATACCAGGGCAGATATTTCCACGGAGAAGGGCAATCAGAGATTCATTCAACAAACTTATGGTTCACCAATGGAAAGGTGTGAGGATTGGTTTCATTATGATATTGGGGTTAACAGACATATACAAACACAGGTGACATATATAATCACCAAAGACCTACAGAATACCAAGAGAAGACTACTCAACATTCTGTCATAAGGTACATGGGAAAAGGATCCCAGGAAGAACAGACATATGTGTATGTGTAAAAGAACCACATCTTCCACACCTACAACAAGCCAAACATTGTAATCAAATTTGCTGTAATAAAAAATAAAAAAAATAAATTAAAAACACGAACAAGAAGTAGTGAGACAAACTTGAGGGGCTTTCTCCTGGCACATTCCATTCGAAATTCCAATCTAGAACATGACTTCCATTGAGGCTCTGTTGCCCCAGTAACCAGATTTGGTAAGGGAGACCTGCTGCCACCTTGTGGCCATTTCACACAACAGCAGCTTTAATCCCAGCGCTAATGGTCAGTTGATATTCAAAATCATTGCAGGCTTGTAAATGACACCTGCCCTGAAAACAAATCCTGGGTTCATATATCGACCAAAAAATTCAAAGGACGTCCATATTTCAAAACGACAGTTTCAAAAGGCATATTTTACTCACATTAGTGTTCTGCTTCTTTTTCTTTCTTTCTTTTTTTGTTAAAAAAACGGGAATGGCAAAAAGCATCCCTCAGAATGGGCGAAAATATTTGCAAACGAATCAATGGACAAAGGCTTAATATCCAATATATATAAAGAGCTCATACAGCTTAATATTAAAAAAACAAACAACGCAATACAAAAATGGGCAGAAGATCTAAAGAGACGTTTCTTCAAAGAAGACACAGAGATGGCCAAGACGCACATGAAAAGCTGCTCAACATCACTAATTATTAGAGAAATGCAAATCAAAACTACAATGAGGTATCACCTCATACCTGTTACAATTGACATCATCAGAATATCTTCAAACAACGAATTCTGGGGAGGGTGTGGACAAAAGGATCCCTCTTCCACTAGTGGTGGAAATGTAAATTGATACAGTCACGATGGAGAACAGTATGGAGTTTCCTTAGAAAAACTAGAAATAGAATTACCATATGATCCAGCAATCCCACTTCTGGGCATATACCCAGAGAAAACCATAAATCAAAAAGGCACATTCACCACAATGCTCATTTCAGCACTATTTACGATAGCCAGGTAATGGAAGCAACCTAAATACCCACAGACAGACGAATGGATAAAGATGTGGTACATATATAAAATGGAATATTACTCAGCCATAAGAAGGAATGAAACTGGGTCATTTGTAGAGACGTCGATGGATCTAGAGACTGTCATACAGAATGAAGTAAGTCAGAAAGAGAAAAACAAATATTGTATATTAATGCATATATGTGGAACCTAGAAAAATGGTATAGATGAACTGGTTTGCAGGGAAGAAATAGAGACACAGAGGTAGAGAACACACGTATGGACACCAAGTGTGGGAAGCCATGGGGTGGTGTTGGTGGCATATGTTGGGAGATTGGGATTGACCTGTATACATGTATATGCATAAAATAAATAACTAATAATAACCTGCTGTATAAAAACATAAATAAAATTAAATTTTAAAATTTTAAAAAATAAAATTTAAAAATAAAACTGAAAAAAGTTCTTCCCTTCACACAGATGTATTTATATGAATGAATTATTTCCATGCTTATATCAATAAATACATAAAAGAGGAATAAAATCTAACTTGAACCAAAAAAGGAAAAAAAACCTGAACCCACCAGTTATACAGAGGAAAACCCTATCAGGGCACTTGTTCCAGCGGTAAACAATTCTGAAATTGGTCAGAGGTGGGGAATCATCTCCCATACAGCCAGCAGCCCACCCCCCAAGCAAGGAGGGTCCTCATTGCAAAGCTGGGGTACCAAGCCAAGGCATCTGTGAGTAAACGTGAGCTAAGCCCCAGTCCTGCTGCAGCTGAACTCTTCCCACCCTTTCCAGTTAAAACACCTGAATATGTACAAGAACTTGCAAGCTTAGAGGAAGGGCTGTGGAGCCACACCAGCGACAGCACACAGGCCGACTTGGTGCCTGCAGGCCAGTCAGGATGGTCCTGGCCCCAGATGCTCTTCTGGAAGCTTTCCATTTCCCTGCCTGAGATACCCCTCCTGCCACGGCCCCCACTGCTTTTTTACTTCCTCACCTCTGTCTGGGGAGAAATTCCAGCGGCAGGTATCGGTGACACATCCTCTTCTTTAGCAGGTGGCAGCCTGGCATCTCCTGCAGAAAGTCCAGCAGAGCCCCACTCACACCTGGCCACCCACAAAGCCACAGCCCCTCACTCCCTCCCACCAGCACAGCCCCGGCACTGCCTACGGGGCAGAGAATATGGCGTCAGTCACAGCTACAAGGGCTGTCGCTCACTGGAGAGCTGTTTATATTGCCCTCAACTCAGGCACACCTGTGGAGGGCTGGCAGGCAGTTTCAGGCTGCAAAAATCAGCCAATCCTCACCCCTCAGGGGCTCACAGTTGCAGAAAATGAAACTTGCTAAACGGGCCAGGCCCTAGGAACAGGTGTGGGCTCTTGAGAGTCAGGATAGACAAGGGGCTGCAGCTGCGGCTTGTTTTCTTATCATTTTATCTGGTCCATGAGTGGATAACAACTTCAAGAAGACCCTATCCTAATGAGAGGAACCCAGGAGTCAGGGAGAGGAGTGATGGTGGGTGGAGACAGAGGCCTGGTGCCCTGGCTGCAGTGGAAGTGTCTGGAAGACCAGGCAGAAAGAGCCTGCAGAGAGTGATAGCCATGGTCACAGACCTGTCAGAACTGCTGTTTGTTAGTTCAAGTCCTGCTCTGAGGTATTCTGTGTCAGCTGTGAGCGACAGGTGAGCAGGGGGTTCTCTGCAAGGTGGGCTATGTGCACAGTTCCTGTGTGTCCAGCCCTGCTGGGGTACCTGCCCAGGGGAGCTCTGTATCCTGG
Organism: Hyperoodon ampullatus; assembly: GCF_949752795.1. Taxonomy (NCBI): domain Eukaryota; kingdom Metazoa; phylum Chordata; class Mammalia; order Artiodactyla; family Ziphiidae; genus Hyperoodon; species Hyperoodon ampullatus. Next base: position 910,102 of record NW_027640934.1, read on the forward strand.
GAAGGGCCTGAGTAGGAGAGCCCAATGGGCTGCTGGGTAGCTGCAGAGGTGAGCTCCATACCCTGGGAGGGACTTGACCACGAGAGCCCCGTGGGCTGTGGGGTAGGGGTGCAGCCCAGGTGAGCTCCATATCCTGAGATTGGCCTGACCACGAGAGCCCCATGGGCTGCTGGAGACCTGATAAAGTATATCAGGACAGTCAGTGAAGCCACCGAGAATATGCATCCAGTAGCTCCTATTTCCTACTCCCTGCTGGTCATTCTACCTTCCACCAGGCCATGGCATTCTGTATTAGACTTCAATGATGCCTTCTTCTGTATTCCATTCATCTCAGAGTCACAAGAATTTTTGGCTTGTGAGTGGCAGGACACAACATGCAACAAAAGCAATAATGCTGGGCCGTCCTGCCCCTATTGTTCAAAAATCCCCACACCATCATTGGGGAAATGTCCTCTAAAGACCTAAAAGTTCAACCTCTTTAAAAGGGAACCCTCCTTCAATATGCAGATGACATTCTGATCGCCAGGCCTACTAAAGACGCCTCTGAACTACCTAGCCAAGAAAGGATAGAAGGTGTCCAAGAAAAACGCTCAAATATCCCAGGCTAAGGTGACATGCCTGGGCTTCATTCTCACAGATATTCGGAGAAACGCATCCCAGGATAGGGAAGAAGCCATTTGCAGCCTTACGTCTTCTAAAACTAGAAGACAGCTTAGGGGTTCTTGGGGAGGCCAAGGTTTTCTGCATCTGGATCCCTAACTACAGTGTCATAGCTGGGCCTCTACATGAAACACTGACACGAAAAGATGATGATCCTTTTGAATAGAATCCAGAAGCAGCTTTTCAAGAATGGAAAGAGCAGTCAATACAGACCCTTGCCCAGGAACTCCCTAATTTAGCTAAACCCTTTGACCTTTACATACCCGGTCAAAGGTTAATCGCCCTTGGAGCCTTAGTGCAAAAACTGGGACCACTTGAAATGGAGCAACACAAGAATGCCCTTCAGGTATGATAAACTATGGTCACCAAGGGCTTTGCCCACCGACTCATCAGGCCAGGATACTGGGGTATCTAAAAAGCTGGAAATCAGCAGCCCGCAAGGCCAGCTCCCTCCTAAGGGAAAAGGACCCCACGTGGTGATCCTAACCACCCATCATGCCCTGAAGTTGCAGGGGTCGCTCTGTGGACACACTGACCTCGAGTGAGGAGGCCCTCCAACTCCAACCTCCAGAGAGATAAACGGGGGCAACGGGCCCCCAAGATGACTCGTGTGACCATCACTTGACCTGGAGTTTCTCTCAGAAAACGACAAGACTGTGCCCCGAAAGAGCAGACTACTGCTTGCTGGACTTACTGCACCCAGAGGGGAGCTAATAACCTTGGCGGGGGAAACGTATATCACGCTTTCACCATAGAAAACCCTACAGACACCGCGGTGATGGTGGCCAATATGACCGGCTGGACTGCTGGCTACTTCTAAAGGCCGTTGACTCAGTGGACGTCATGGTCCTGGATCACCACTGACCCTGGACTGTCTGGGAGTTGCGCAGGCAGGGCTCTGACACATGGTGCTGTTTGTACATTAATTCAGGGACCTAATTAAAGAAAGCACAGACTACTGGTCAGAGCATCTAGTCTGGCAAAAACTGTCAGCCTAAGGTCGCCGAACATATGTGGGGTGGGGTGAAGCCTGCCACCGCAGCATCTCTGCGCCTCTCTTTCCTGGACCCTTAAAGGTCATTAGAATCTGTAACACTTCCAATGCTGGTGCTCAGGCGGACAAGAAGTGAGGCAGGAGGCCTTGGGACAATCAACCTCACCAGGAGGCTGGTGGGGAGACGTTTTGCCCCTCCCCCCATGTATCAGGGCTCCCACCACAGCATGAAGCAGTTACAAAAGAGGGGTCTGCACCCTCAACACCCCAAGAATAAGGAACGGAACAAAAAGCAGAGGAGGTGTTCGTCTCCGGCAACGTTCATTAAAAATTCCTGGGAGATAAAAAGAGAATCTGGGCAATAAAATAAAGTCTAACCTGTTTTTCCTTTGTGCTTTGTCTAATTTCACGTGCTCCTAGGGTTCCGCATGCAGTGGTCCCACACCCGGCACTTCAGACCCGATTTCCTAGGGCAGAATGGCTGGGTCGACACCTCAGCTAGCGGGGTCCCATGCAGACTCCGCGGCATAGAGCCTGAGCTGCAGCCAACGCAGCCCTCGAGAGCTCCATCCCCTCCCTCCCACTGACGCTGCCGGGGACCCTACACAGCAGCCCAGCCCACAGCCCATGGGGGAGTGCACGATCTCACCTCTCCATTCTGTTTTCAAAATAATGTTTCCTTTGCTTCTGAACCAAACTCAGTCTTGATCTGTTGGCTCCAATGACACTGGGCACGGGGACTCCTGTTGGGGTCCACTCTGGAGGATCAGTAACAGAAATTGAGAACATTGTAACTTCAATGAACAGATGTGTGAGCCAAACTGTAGTTAACATAGAGCAGTGTATAATGCTCGGGTAAAATAAGATGTTTCTAAGACTTACATTTGATATTTCCATCACTTTCCTATAAGCAAGTTCAGTGAAGACGTCTGTCTTATTTGTCAGGTCAACATTAGAGAAATGAAGTGATTTATTTCCATGGATGTACATCGAATACTCTTGGCTGAAGCTTCAATCTTGTTTTGAATGCTTTTCCACTGTAAATGATACCTCTCTTTCAGCTCCCCCATTTCTGAGAAGTATAAAATCTTATAATTTATTATTACCAAAGGGGAAAGGTAGGAGTAGGGATAAATTAACAGTTTGGGATTAACATATACACACTGCTATGTATAAAATAGATCATCAACAAGGAACTACTGTATAGCACAGGGAACTACACTGAATATTTTGCAATAACCTACAAGGGGAAATAATCTGAAAAAGAATAGATATTTTTATTGACATCATCTATCAATGACAGATAAAATGTAACCTAAGCAAGGCCGATGGTGAGCGCTTCTGACCCTGAAGATTTCAGTCATCTAAAGTTTGGGCTCTGCCTATTTCCCAAGGCCCTTAAAGGACATACGTGTAGTCGTAGCTTAAAAATTCCCCAGTTTGGGGTTCGGGGAGGCACTGATTTGGAAAAATCCCTGGTGTTCTCCTTACATGCACGGGACCCTTCCTACAGCTAAAACATGCCTGTCACACCTAGAGGATGGTACACCGTTTGATCGGAAAGAGTTTGGAAAAGGCACCTCATCTCCTCATCGCCTGGTGCTCGGGTTCAACCCTCCAGCATCTTTCCTAACAATCTCCTCACTTGGGGATATCAGCACCGTCAACATCCTGTTGCACACAGTTTGGAATTTGTCCAGAGGATGAAGCGGAAGGATGAGAAAAATTTAGAGACAAGTCTTAGGTGTTCGGACAGGCACATGCCACTGTAATTTCCAATCCAGAACACAAATTCATCAAAGGCTAGAATTGCCCACGGAAACAGAATAGGGCTAGAGGAAATCCCGCTGTTTTGTGTCCAGTTTCCAAAAACACAAGTTGAAAAATGGAACTCAGGGGCACTAAAATTCATGAAACTGCAGAGTTGAAAATATCTATCGTCGAAAAATGTCTTGAGGTAAGTCACAGAAAAGGACTTGTAAGCAAGGGAGAGTGGCAGGAAACAGATTTGAAGAGGTAGAAAGGACTCCCCATTAAAGCACAAGAAAAGGGGCTGAACATCGCCAATGATGCAGTTGGCCAAAAAGGGTGTATGCATTTTTTCTGAATATATTCAAGTAAAGGCCATACACACTTTTTATCCAACCCAACAGGTGGGCACTGGAAATCAATATCACAAAATGTATCACTTCACATCAGTCAGAAGGGCCATCCACATAAAGTGTAAACACCAGAAATGCAGGACAGGGCGAGGAGAAAAGGGAGCCCTGTGAGGCTGATAGTGGAAATGTAATTTGCCAACGGCCACTCTGGAGAAGTGTATTGTGTTTGCTAAAACATCTAAAAAATGAGCTACAGAGCATAGGGCACTTGCACTCATGGGCGTGTACCTTGGGAAAAACAAAAATCGACAGAAAACAGGCACCCGAACGTTTACCACCTCTCTGTTAAAAAGGGCCTCAACTTGGATATAACCTAAATGTCCCTGGAAGGATAAAATGGATAAAAGAGATGGGGTACTTATGTAGAGTGGAATATTACTCATCCAGAAATCAATGAAATAAGGCCAGTTGTAACAACTCTGGAGGAGTTACATACGATCATTCTAAGTGACATATGTCAGAAAGAAAAAGACACATATCATAAGATGTCACTTAAAGGTGGAATCAAAAATGGCTACACATGAAATAAATTACAAAACAGAAACATAGTCAAATATGTAGAAAATAGACATAAGGCTGCTAAATGGGAAAGGTGGGGAATGGTGAAGTATTATCCAGGAGGTTGAAATTAGCAAAGATACCATTCCAAGTACCAAATTGAATAACTGACAAGGCCTACACGGTACCTCAAAGAACTGCACTCAGCCCACTCAAGTCACTGGAAAATAATACATATGACTGGTAAGCATCTGAAAAAGAAGTTATTGTTGTCTCACAGTACATGAATCAAGTGGATGTACAGCAGCAAAAAACAGAGCTTTGAAAATCAGCTGTAACCAATATAAAAATAAATTTAAAACTATTTATAAAAACAGTGAGACAGGCAAAAATTCTTACAACTTTTGTTGAAGGGCTACGATGTAACATGGATTGAACACATGTAGACCCACAGCAGGATGATTATATAAGGCTGGAAGCTATGCACGCTAAGAGATGTTAGAGAGGCTGGGTGAGGAAATGCAGACCTTTTAAAGTAATACTGCCTGGTACCCATTCCATGGGTCCCAAATCTGCAGGTTCCAGGGAGTCTTCTGACAGCGAAAACATGCCTGGGAAACCGAGATGAATGTACACCGTGTGCTCAGCAAAGGTGTCTAAAATGCACCTCATTTTTGATCTCCTGGTGCTGGGGTTCGCCATTCCAGCCACATTACTAACAATCTCCCCACTTGGAGAATCAGCACCTTTAACCTCCTGCTTCACACAGTTTGCAATTTGTGCAGAGGATAAATGGGAAGAGGGGGAACCAATGAGAGATTAGCTGTAGGACTTTTGACAGGCACATGTCACTCTAATTTCCCATTAGGAAGAAGAATTAACCAAAGGCTCAGCCTGCCTCCCCAGAACCAGAATAGGGCCAGAAGTAATCCAATGGTTTGGCGGCCAGCTCACAAAAAAAGCGAGTTGCAAAATGGAGCTCAGGAGCAGACAATTCAAAGACCTGCAAAGATATAAATGATAACCAACGTCCAAAAATATATTCAGCTAAGGTAACGAAGAGGATCTGAATGAGAGGCAGAATTGCAGGAAACAGATTTCAAAAGGTAGATTGTACTCACATTTAAAGCATATGAAAAGCAGCAGAATTTCTAAAATGATGCGGTTGGGCAAAAGGGTGTATGCGTTTTTTTCATGAATATCTTCAGGAAAAAAACACATGCAGAGTTTTTGGCCAGCCAAGCAAGAGGGAAATGCAAATCCGCACAACAAAGAAGTCTCAAGTTCCACTGCTCAGAAAGGCCATCCAAAAAATGTGTACAAACCAGAAATGCAGGAGAGGCCATGGAAAACAGGGAGCCTAGTCACGCTGATGGGTGGGGTATAAATATCCAAGAGCCACTCTGAAGAAGTGTATGCTGTTTTTAAAACATCTAAAATACAAAGCCCCGGAGCAAGGGGATTTCAACTCATGGACATATAACTTGGGAAGACTAAATGTCAATAAGACACAGGCACCCCAAAGTTTAGGGCTGCTCTGCATACAAGAACCTCAACTTTGGTACACCTAAAATATCCCAGGAAAAAGAGAAATGCATAAAGAACTTGTGGTAATTTTGCACAACGGAATATCACTCAGACGTGAAATCAATGTATATAAGGCCAGTAGCAGCATAATGAGTGGATTTACGTATGATGATTTTAAGGGAAATTAGTCACACAGAAAAAGAATCTTATCATAAGATATCACTTATAGAGGGAATGTCAATATCACAACACATGAACTGAATTAGGAAAGAGAACAGAGTCTCACATTTAGCAAAAATCTCTTATGCCTGCTTCAGGGGAAAGGAGAGGTGGGGTGATGCATAAAACCAGAGTTTGATATTAGCACAGGTACCATTCCATAAACCAAATACAGAATAGACAAGACCTACACCTTCCTCAGTGAACGGGACTCAACACCCCTATGCCCCACAGAGGAATATATCTGACTACTAAGAATCTTATAACTTATGTATTGATATGTCTCCGTAAGGGAATCAATTGTGTCTAGACTGGCATAAACACGTCAGTGAAAATCAGCTCAACCCCATTATAAAAATGAATTTCAAAAAAAACCCCAAAAAACAGCGAAATTCTTACACAATTCCTTCAGGGGTTCTGATGAAACCTGGAATGACCCTATCTGCAAAGACAGCTGGATGAGACATAAGGCTGGACACTTGGGACTGAGAGGACTGGTGAGATTGGGAGAGAAAATGCAGACCTTTTAAAGTAGTAATGCATGCCACCATTCCATGTGTCCCAAATCTCCAGGTAGAAGGGAATATCACTACAATTATAACATGTATGGGAAACCTAGAAAATGGACACCCTGTGATGGCGAAAGGTTTCTAAAACTCTCCTAATTTTTCCTCTCCTTGTGCTCCACTTTGGCATTCCAACTGCTTTACTATCAATCTCCCAACTTAGGAGAGTCAGCCCCTATAACCTCCTGGTTCGCACAGTTTGCTAATTGTGCAGAGGATGAAAGGGAAGAGGGAGAACCAATCAGAGAGTAGATGTAGGCATTTGGACGGGCACATGTCACTCTAAGTTCCCGGCAGGAAGAAGAATTAACCAAAGCCTCAGCCACCCACAGGGAACCAATATAGCCACCCCTGGAACCAGTATAGGTCCTGAAGCAAAATTGTGGATTTGCGGCCAGCTCACAAAGATGGGATTTGAAAATTGGAGCTCAGGGGCACAGCAATTCACAAACCTGCAGACTTATAAAGTACTACTCTCTTCCAAAAATCTGTTGAGGGAAGGCAATGAAGCGGCCTTGAAAATGAGGCAGAATTGCACAAAATATATTTCAAGAGGTAAATTGGAATCGCCTTTAAAGCACAGGAAAAGCATCCCAACTTGGACAGAGATGCACTTGACCAAAAAGGGCGTATGCCTTTTCTCCTGAATATATTCAGAAGAAAACGCATACACCCTTTTTGGCCAATCAAGCAAGCGCGCAATACAAATCCACGCTACAAAGAATTGTCACTTACCACTGGTCAAAAGGGACATCCGAATATCTGTAAAAACCAGAAAGGTTGGGCTTCACTGGTGGCGCAGTGGTTGCGAGTCTGCCTGCCGATGCAGGGACACGGGTTCGTGCCCCGGTCTGGGAGGATCCCACGTGCCGCAGAGTGGCTGGTCCCGTGAGCCATGGCAACTGGGCCTGCGCGTCCGGAGCCTGTGCCCCGCAATGGGAGAGGCCACAGCAGTGAGAGGCCCGCATACAGAAAAAAAAAAAAAAAAAAACAGAAAGGCAAGAGAGAGATGGCAAGGGCATGAAGCAATGTGATCCCAATGGTCATGGAGGATTGTGATGACAAGCGCATGGAGAATTGTGATGACAAGATTATGTACCATTTTGTTGACAAAGGCAAGGAGCATTATGATGACAAGGTTCATGGAGCACTGTGATGACAAGCATCACGGAGCATAGTGATTACAGGGGTCATGGAGCATTGGGATGACAAGCGCATGGATCATTGTGATGACAATGGTCATGGAGCATTTTAATGACAAGAGTCCCGGATCATTGTGTTGTCAGGGTTCATGCAGCGTTGTGATGACAGTGGTCATGGAGCATTGTGATGACAGGGGTCATGGCGCATTGTGATGAGAAGGTCATGGAGCATTGGTCTGAAAAGTTTCATGGATTATTGTGATGAGAGGGGGCAAGGAGCATTGTGATGACAAGGGCATGGAACACTGTGATACATGGGTCATGGAGGATTGTAATGACAAGCGCATGGAGCATTGTGATAAGAATGGCATCGAGCATTGTGATGAAAAGCATCATGGAGCCTGTGATGACAAGGGCATGGAACAATGTGATGAGAGGGTTCATGGAGCATTGTGATGACAATGGCATGCAGCATTGTGATGACAAGGGTCATTGAGCTTTGTAATGACAAAGGTCATGGAGCATTTTGATGACAAGGGTGTGGTGCATTCTGTTGTGAAGGGCAGGGAGCATTGTGATGACAGGGGTTATGGAACATTGTGATGTCAGGGGAATGGAGCATTGTGATGATAAAGGCATGTAGCATTGTTGTGACAAGGGTCATGGAATATTGTGATGACAGGGGTGAGGGAGTATTGTGTTGACTAGTGATTGAACATTGTGATATCAGTGGTGAGAGAGCATTTTGATGAGAAGTGCATGGAGCAGTGTGATGACAAGGTTTATGGAGCATTGTGATGACAAAGATGTGGAGCATTGTGATGACAAGTGCATGGCACATTGTGATGCCATGGGTCATGGAGTATTGTGCTAACAAAGGCATTGATCATTGGGAGGACAAGGGTCACCAAGCATTGTGATGAAATGTTCATGGAGCTCTGTGGTGACAAAGGTCACAGAGCATTGTGATGACGAGGGCATGGACCATTGTAATGACAAAGGTCATGAAGCATTGTGATGACTGGAGTCATGGAGCATTGTGATGACAGGGGTCATAGAGCATTGTGATGAAAGGGCATGGAGCATTGTGATGACAGGGGCATGTTGCATTGGTTTGACAAGTTTCAGGGATTATTGTGATGACAGTGGGCATGGCGCATTGTGATGACAAGGGCATGGAGCATTGTGATGAGAAGGTCATGGAGTATTGTGAAGAAGGGTGTCAGGGAGCATTGTGATGACATATGTCGTGGTCCATTGCGATGACAATGGAATGGAGCATTGTGATGCCAAGTGTCATGGAGGATTGTGATGACAAAGGTAATGGAGCATTTTGATGACAAGCGCTTGGGGCATTGTGATGACAAGGGTCATGGAGCATTGTGATAACAAGGGCCATTGAGAATTTTGATGACATGTTCATGAAGCATTGTGATGACAATCACATGGAGCTTGCTGTGACAGGGATCATGGAGCAGTGCGATGAAAAGTGCATAGAGAATTGTGATGACAAAGCATGTAACACTGTGATGAAAAGCATCATGGAGCACAGTGATGCCAAGAACGTGGAGAATTGTTATGACAGGGGACATGGAGCATTGTGATGACCAGGGCATGGAGTATTGCGATGGCAAGACCGTGGAGCACTGTGATGAGAAGACCATGGATAATTGTGATTACGAGTGTCATGGAGCACTGTAATGACAAGCGGTATGGAGCATTGTGATGACAGGGGTCATGGAGCATTGTGATGACTGGGGACATGGAGCATTGTGATGACCGGGGACATGGAGCATTGTGATGCCCAAGGCATGGAGCACTGTGATGGCAAGACCGTGGAGCATTGTGATGAGAAGACCATGGACAATTGTGATTACGAGTGTCATGGAGCACTGTAATGACAAGCAGTATGGAGCATTGTGATGACAGGGGTCATGGAGCATTGTGATGACTGGGGACATGGAGCATTGTGATGACCAGGGCATGGAGCATTGTGATGGCAAGACCGTGGAGCACTGTGATGAGAAAACCATGGATAATTGTGATGACGAACATCATGGAGCACTGTAATGACAAGGGGCATGGAGCATTGTGATGACAGGTGTCATGGAGCATTGTGATGACAGGGGTCATGGATCATTCAGATGACAAAGGTCACGGAGCATTCTGATGACAAGCTTGTGGAGTATTGTGATGACAATGGCATGAAGCATTGTGATGAAAAGGGCATGGATCATTGTGATGAAAAAGGCATGGAGACTTGTCATGACAGGGTTCAATGAGCATACTGATGACAAGTGTCAGGGAGCATTGTGATGACAAGTGTATTGAGAATTGTGATGACAAAGGTCATGGAGCATTGTGATGAGAAGTCCATGGATAATTGTGATGACCAGCGTCATGGGGCGTTGTGATGACAAGTGTTATGGAACATTGTGATCACAAGGGTTTGGAGCATTGTGATGAGAGAGGTCATGGAGAATTTTGATTTCATTGTGATGACAATAGCATGAAGCATTATGATGATGGGCATGGTGCATTGTGATGACAGGGTTCATGGAGCATTGAGATGAAAAGGGTCATGGATCATTGTAATAACAAGGGTCTTGGAGCATTGTGATGACAAGGGCATGGAGTATTGTGATGAGAAGGCCATGGAGCATTCTGATGACATGCGTCAGGGAGCTTTGTGATGACATGGGCATGGAACATTGTGATTACAGGGGTCTTGGAGCATTGTGATGACAAGGGCCATGGAGTCTTGTGATGACAAGGCCGTAGAACATTGTGATGGCAGGGGTCATGCAGCATTGTTATGACAGGTGTAAGGGAGCATTGTGATGACAAGGGCATGGAGCATTGGTCTGAAAAGTTTCATGGATTATTGTGATGAGAGTGAGCATGGAGCATTGTGATGACAAGGGCACGGAAACAGTGATACATGTGTCATGGAGGATTGCAATGACAAGGGCATGGAGCATTGTGATGACAAGCGTCATGGAGCTTTGTGATGACAACAGCATGGAGCAATGTGATGAGAGGTTTCATGGAGCTTTGTGATGACAATGGCACGGAGCATTGTGATTCCAAGGGTCATGGAACTTTGTGATGACATAGGCCATGGAGCATTTTGATGACAAGGGCGTGGTGCATTGTGATGAGAAGGGCAGGGAGCATTGTGATGACAGGGTCATGGAGCAATTGGATGAAAAGGGTCATGGAACATTTTGATGACAGTGTTTATGGAACATTGTGATGTTAGGGGTCATGGAGCATTGTGATGTAAAGGGTCATGGAGCATTGTGATGTCAGGGGTCATGGAGCATTGTGATGATAAGAGCATGTAGCATTGTTGTGACAAGGGTCATGGAACATTGGGATGACAGGGTGGAGGGAGTATTGTGTTGACTAGTTATGGAACATTGTGATATCAGTGGTGAGAGAGCATTTTGATGAGAGGTGCATGGAGCATTGTGATGACAAGGCTGTGGAGCATTGTGATGAGAAACGCAGGGCACATTGTGATGACATGGGTCATGGAACATTGTGCTGACAAACGCATGGAGCATTGTGATGACAAGGTTTATGGAGTATTGTGATGACAAAGATGTGGAGCATTGTGATGACAAGCGCATGGCACATTTGATGCCATGTGTCATGGAGTAATGTGCTGACAAAGGCATGGAGCATTGTGATGACAAGGGTCACCGAGCATTGTGATGAAATCTTCATGGAGTGTTGTGGTCACAAAGGTTACAGAGCCTTGTGATGACGAGGGCATGGACCATTGTGATGACAAAGGTCATGAAGCATTGTGATGACTGGAGTCACGGAGCATTGTGATGACAGGGGTCATAGAGCATTGTGATGAAAGGGCATGGAGCATTGTGATGACAGGGGCATGTTGCATTGGTTTGAAAATTTTCAGGGATTATTGTGATGACAGTGGGCATGGCGCATTGTGATGACAAGGGCATGGAGCATTGTGATGAGAAGGTCATGGAGTATTGTGAAGAAGGGTGTCAGGGAGCATTGTGATGACATATGTCATGGTCTATTGCAATGACAATGGAATGTAGCATTGTGATGCCAATTGTCATGGAGGATTGTGATGACAAAGGTAATGGAGCATTTTGATGACAAGGGCTTGGAGCATTGTGATGACAAGGGTCATGGAGCATTGTGATAACAAGGGCCATTGAGAATTTTGATGACATGTTCATGAAGCATTTTGATGACAATCACATGGAGCTTGCTATGACAGGGGTCATGGAGCATTGCGATGACAAGTGCATAGAGAATTGTGATGACAAAACATGTAACACTGTGAGGAGAAGTATCATGGAGCATAGTGATGCCAAGAACGTGGAGAATTGTGATGACAGGGGACATGGAGCATTGTGATGACCAGGGCATGGAGCATTGTGATGGCAAGACCGTGGAGCACTGTGATGAGAAGACCATGGATAATTGTGATGACGAGCGTCATGGAGCACTGTAATGACAAGGGGTATGGAGCATTGTGATGACAGGGGTCATGGAGCATTGTGATGACTGGGGACATGGAGCATTGTGATGACCAGGGCATGGAGCCTTGTGATGTCAAGATCGTGGAGCACTGTGATGAGAAGATCATGGATAATTGTGATGACGAGTGTCATGGAGCACTGTAATGACAAGGGGTATAGAGCATTGTGATGACAGTGGTCATGGAGCATTGTGATGACCGGGGACATGGAGCATTGTGATGCCCAAGGCATGGAGCACTGTGATGGCAAGATCGTGGAGCATTGTGATGAGAAGACCATGGATAATTGTGATGAGGAGCGTCATGGAGCACTGTAATGACAAGTGGTATGGAGCCTTGTGATGACAGGGGTCATGGAGCATTGTTATGACAGTGGTCATGGAGCATTGTGATGACAAGGGTCATGGAGCATTTTGATGACAAGGGCGTGGAGCATTGTGATGAGAAGACCATGGACAATTGTGATTACGAGTGTCATGGAGCACTGTAATGACAAGCGGTATGGAGCATTGTGATGACAGGGTCATGGAGCATTGTGATGACTCGGGACATGGAGCATTGTGATGACCAGGGCATGGAGCATTGTGATGGCAAGACCGTGGAGCACTGTGATGAGAAGACCGTGGATAATTGTGATGACGAACATCATGGAGCACTGTAATGACAAGGGGCATGGAGCATTGTGATGACAGGTGTCATGGAGCATTGTGATGACAGGGGTCATGGATCATTGAGATGAAAAGTGTCACGGAGCATTCTGATGACAAGCTTGTGGAGTATTGTGATGACAATGGCATGGAGCACTGTGATGAAAAGGGCATGGATCATTGTGATGAAAAAGGCATGGAGACTTGTCACGACAGGTTTCAATGAGCAAACTGATGACAAGTATCAGGGAGCATTGTGATGACAAGTGTATTGAGAATTGTGATGACAAAGGTCATGGAGCATTGTGATGAGAAGTGCATGGAGTATTGTCATGACAGTCATCATGGAGTGTTGTGATTTCAAGTGTTATGGAACATTGTGATCACAAGGGGTTGGAGCATTGTGATGACAGAGGTCATGGACCATTTTGATTTCAAGGAGCATGGAGCATTTTGATGACAAGGGCATGGAGCAATGTGATCCCAAGGTTCATGGAGGATTGTGATGAAAATGGTAATGGAGTATTGTGATGACAAGCTCATGGAGCATTGTGATGACAAGGTCATGTAGGATTTTGATGACACAGGCATGGAGAATTGTGATGATAAGGGTCATGGAGCACTGTGATGATAAGCGTCACGGAGCATTGTGATTACAGGGGTCATGGAGCATTGGGATGACAAGGGCATGGATCATTGTGATGACAAGTGTCATGGAGCATTGGGCTGAAAATGTTCATGGAGCATTGTGATGACAAGGGAATGGAGCATTGTGATGACAAGAGTCCCAGAACATTGTGTTGTCAGGGGTCATGGAGTGTTGTGATGACAGTGGTCATGGAGGATTGTGATGATATGGGTCATGGAGCATTGTGATGAGAAGGTCATGAAGCATTGGGCTGAAAATGTTCATGGAGTATTGTGATGACACGGGTCATGGAGCATTGTAATGAGAAGGGAATTGAGCACTGTGATGACAAGGTCCTGGAGCATTGTGATGGGAAGTCCATGGAGCCTTGTGATGACAATTCTCATGGAACATTCTGATGAAAAGGGGCATGGAGCATTGTGATTACAGGGGTCTTGGAGCATTGTGATGACAAGGGCATGGAGTATTGTGATGAGAAGGCCATGGAGCATTCTGATGACATGCGTCATGGAGCTTTGTGCTGACAAGGGCATGGAGTATTGTGATGAAAATGGCATGGATCATTGTTATGAAAAAGGCATGGAGCCTTGTCATGACAGGGTTCTAGGAGCATACTGACGACAAGTGTCACGGAGCATTGTGATGACAAGTGTAATGAACATTGTGATGACAAAGTTCATGGAGCATTGTGATGAGAAGACCATGGATAATTTTGATGATGAGCGTCATGGGGTGTTGTGATGATAAGTTTTATGGAACATTGTGATCGCAAGGGTTTGGAGCATTGTGATGACAGAGGTCATGGAGCATTTTGATTTCATTGTGATGACAATAGCCTGAAGCATTATGGTGATGGGCATGGTGCATTGTGATGACAGCGTTCATGGAGCATTGAGATGAAAAGGGGCATGGAGCATTGTGATTACAGGGGTCTTGGAGCATTGTGATGACAAGGGCAAGGAGCATTGTGATGAGAAGGCCATGGAGCATTCTGATGACATGTGTCATTGAGCTTTGTGATGACAAGGGCATGGAGCATTGTGATTACAGGGGTCTTGGAGCATTGTGATGACAAGGGTCATGGAGCCTTGTGATGACAATGGTGTGGAACATTGTGATGGCAGGGGTCATGGAGCATTGTTATGACAGGGGTAATGGAGCATTGTGATGAGAAGGGCATGGAGCATTGGTCTGAAAAGTTTCATGGATTATTGTGATGAGAGTGGGCATGGAGCATTGTGATGACAAGGTCACGGAACACTGTGATCCATGGGTCATGGAGGATTTTAATGACAAGGGCATGGAGCATTGTGATGAGAAGGGCATCAAACATTGTTTTGACAAGCGTCATGGAGCTTTGTGATGCCAAGGGCATGGAACAATGTGATGAGACGGTTCATGGAACATTGTGATTCCAAGGGTTAAGGAGCTTTGTGATGACAAAAGTCATGGAGCATTTTGCTGTCAACGGCGTGGTGCATTGTGATGAGAAGGGCAGGGAGCATTTTGATGACAGGGTCATGCAGCAATTTGATGAAAAGTGTAATGGAACATTTTGATGACAGGGGTTATAGAACATTGTGATGTCAGGGGTCATGGAGCTTTGGGATGAAAAGGGTCATGGAGCATTTTGATGACAGGGGTTATGGAACATTGTGATGTCAGGGGTCATGGAACATTGTGATGATAAGGGGATGTAGCATTGTGATGACAGGGGTCATGCAACATTGTGATTACAGGGGTGAGGGAGTATTGTGATGACTAGTGATGGAACATTGTGATATCTCTGTTGAGAGAGCATTTTGATGAGAAGTGCATGGAGCATTGTGATTACAAGGTTTATGGAGCATTACGATGACAAGGTTGTGGACCGTTGTGATGAAAATTACGTGGCACATTGTGATGACAAGGGTCATGGAGCATTGTTCTGACAAAGGCATGGAGCATTGTGATGACAAGGGTCACGGAGCATTGTGATGAAACGTTCATGGAGTATTGTGGTTACAAAGGTCACAGAGCCTTGTGATGATGTGGGCATGGACCACTGTGATGACAAATGTTATGAAGCATTGTGATGACTGGAGTCACAGAGCATTGTGATGACAAGGGTCATGGAGCATTGTGATGACAAGGGCATGGAGCATTGTGATGACAGGGGCATGGAGCATTGGTCTGACAAGTTTAATAGATTATTGTGATGACAGTGGGCATGGGGCATTGTGATGACAAGGGCATGGGGCATTGTGATGAGAAGGTCATGGAGTATTGTGAAGACAGGTGTCAGGGAGCATTGTGATGACATATGTCATGGTCCATTGCGATGACAATGGCATGGAGCATTGTGATGCCAAATGTAATGGAGGATTGTGATGACAAATATAATGGAGCATTGTGATGACTAGGGCTTGGAGCATTATGATGACAAGGGCCATTGAAAATTTTCATGACAAGGTCGTGAAGCATTGTGATGACAAGGTGCTGGAGCATTGTGATGAGAAAACCATGGAGCCTTGTGAGACAAGTCTCATGGAGCATACTGATGAAAAGGGGCATGGAGCATTTTGATTAGAGTGTCTTGGAAAATTGTGATGACAAGGGCATGGAGCATTGTGATGAGAAGGTCAAGGAGCAGTCTGATGACATGCGTCATTGAGCTTTGTGATGACAAGGGCATGGAGCATTGTAATTACAGGCGTCTTGGAGCATTGTGATGAAAAAGGCATGGATTATTGTGATGAAAAAGGCATGGAGCCTTGTCATGACAGGGTTCAAGGAGCATACAGAGAACAAGTGTCAGGGAGCATTTTGATGACAAGTGTGTTGAGCATTGTGATGACAAAGGTCATGGAGCATTGTGAAGAGAAGACCATAGATAATTGTGATGACGAGCGTCATGGGGCATTGTGATGACAAGTGTTATGGTATATGGTGATCACAAGGTTTTGGAGCAGAGTTATGACAGAGGTCATGGAGCATTTTGATTTCATTGTGATGACAATAGCCTGAAGCATTATGATGATGGGCATGGTGCATTGTGATGACAGGGTTCATGGATCATTGAGATAAAAAGGGACATGGAGCATTGTGATTACAGGGGTCTTGGAGCATTGTGATGAGAAGGGTCATGGAGCCTTGTGATGACAAGGCCATGGAACATCGTGATGGCAGGGATCATGGAGCATTGTTATCACAGGGGTAATGGAGCATTGTGATGGCAAGGGCATGGAGCATTCTGATGACATGCATCATGGAGCTCTGTGATGACAAGGGCATGTAGCACTGTGATTACAGGTGTCTTGGAGCATTGTGATGACAAGGGTCATGGAGCCTTGTGATGACAAGCCCGTGGAACGTTGTGATGGCAGTGTTCATGGAGCATTGTTATGACAGGGGTAATGGAGCATTGTGATGACAAGGGCATGGAACATTTGTCTGAAAAGTTTCATGGATTATTGTGATGAGAGTGGGCATGGAGCATTGTGATGACAAGGGCACGGAACACAGTGATCCATGGGTCATGGAGGATTGTAATGACAAGGGCATGGAGCATTGTGATGAGAAGGGCATCGAGCAGTGTGATGACAAGCACCATGGAGCTTTTTGATGACAATTGCATGGAACAATGTGATGAGAGGTTTCATGGAGTATTGTGATGACAATGGCATGGAGCATTGTGATGCCAAGGGTCATGGAGCTTTGTGATGACAAAGGTCATGGAGCATTTTGATGACAAGGGCGTGGTGCATTGTGATGAGAAGGGCAGGGAGCATTGTGATGACATTGTCATGGACCAATTTGATGAAAAGGGTCATGGAACATTTTGATGAGAGGCGTTATGTAACATTGTGATGTCAGGGGTCATGGAGCATTTTGATGAAAAGGGTCATGGAGCATTTTGATGACAGGGGTTATGGAACATTGTGATGTCAGGGATCATCGAACATTGTGATGATAAGTGCATGTATCATTGTGATGACAGGAGTCATGGAACATTGTGATGACAGGGTTGAGGGAGTATTGTGATGAATAGTGATGTAACATTGTGATATCAGTGGTGAGAGAGCATTTTGATTTGAAGTGCATGGAGCATTGTGATGACAAGGTTTATGGAGCATTGTGATGACAAGATTGTGGAGCACTGTGACGGCAAGCGCATGGTGCATTGTGATGACATGGGTCATGGAGCATTGTGCTGACAAGCGCATGGAGCATTGTGATGACAATGGTCATGGAGCATTGTGCTGAGAAAGGCATAGAGCATTGTGATGACAAGGGTCAAAGAGCATTGTGATGAAAAGTTCATGAAGCATTGTGGTTAAAAAGGTCACAGAGACTGTTGATGACAAGGGCATGGACCACTGTGATGACAAAGGTCATGAAGCCTTGTGATGACTGGAGTCACGGAGCATTGTCATGACAGGGGTAATGGAGCATTGTGATAACAAGGGCTTGGGGCATTGTGATGACAAGGGCATAGAGCATTGGTCTAATAAGTTTCATGGCTTATTGCGATGACAGTTGGAATGGCGCATTGTGATGACAAGGGCATGGAGCATTGTGATGACCAGGTCATTCAGTATTGTGAAGCCAGGTGTCAGGGAGCATTGTGATGACATATGTAATGGCCCATTGTGATGACAATGCCATGGAGCATTGTGATGCCAAGTGTCATGGAGGATTCTGATGACAAAGGTAATGGAGCATTGTGATGACAATGGCTTGGAGCATTGTGATGACAAGGGTCAGGGAGCATTGTGCTGACAAGTGCATGGAAAATTGTGATGACAAGGGACATGGAGCATTCTGATGACAAGCTTGTGGAGTATTTTGATGACAATGGCATGGAGCATTGTGATGAAAACGGCATGGTGCATTTTGATGAAAAAGGCATGGAGCCTTTTTGTGACAGGGTTCAAGGAGCATTCTGACGACAAGTGTCAGGGAGCATTGTGATGACAAGTGTATCGAGAATTGTGATGACAAAGGTCATGGAGCATTGTGATGAAAAGGGCATGGAGTATTGTGATGACAGGCATCATGGAGCATTGTGATGACAAGTGTTATGGAACATTGTGATCACAAGGGTTTGGAGCATTGTGATGACAGAGGTCATGGATCATTTTGATTTCAAGGAGCATGGAGCATTGTGATGACAAGGGCATGGAGCAATGTGATCCCAAGGTTCATGGAGGATTGTGATGGCAATGGTAATGGAGTATTGTGATGACAAGTGCATAGAACATTGTAATGACAAGGTCATGTAGCATTTTGCTGACAAAGGCATGGAGCATTGTGATGACAGGTGTCATGGAGCACTGTGATGACAAGCGTCACGGAGCATTGTGATTACAGGGGTCATGGAGCATTGGGATGACAAGGGCATGCATCATTGTGATGACAAGTGTCATGGAGCATTGGGCTGAAAATGTTCATGGAGTATTGTGATGACAGGGGTCATGGAGCATTGTGATGACTAGGGAATGGAGCATTGTGATGACAAGAGTCCCGGATCATTGTGTTGTCAGGTGATATTGAGCGTTGTGATGACTGTGGTCATGGAGAATTGTGATGATATTGGTCATGGAGCATTGTGATGAGAAGGTCATGGAACATTGGGCTGAAAATGTTCATGGAGTATTGTGATGACAGGGGTCATGGAGCATTGTGATGATAAGGGAATGGGGCATATTGATGACAATGTCCTGGAGCATTGTGATGAGAAGACCATGAGCCTTGTGATGACAAGTCTCATGGAGCATTCTGATGAAAAGGGGCATGGACCATTGTGATTACAGGGGTCTTGGAGCATTGTGATGACAAGGGCATGGAGCATTGTGATGAGAAGGCCATGGAGCATTCTGATGACATGCATCATGGAACTTTGTGATGACAAGGGCATGGAGCATTGTGATTACAGGGGTCTTGGAGCATTGTGATGAAAATGGCATGGATCATTGTGATGAAAAAGGCATGGAGCCTTGTCATGAAAGGGTTCAGGGAGCATACTGATGGCAAGAGTAAGGGAGCATTGTGATGACATGTGTATTGCGCATTGTGATGACAAATGTCATGGGGCATTGTGATGAGAAGTCCATGGATAATTGTGATGAGTAGCGTCATGGGGTATTGTGATGACAAGTGTTATGGAACATTGTGATCACAAGGGTTTGGAGCATTGTGATGACAGAGGTCATGGAACATTTTGATTTCATTGTGATGACAAGAGCATGAAGCATTATGATGATGGGCATGGTGCATTGTGATGACAGGGTTCATGGAGCATTGTGATGAAAGGTGGCATGGAGCTTTGGTCTGACAAGTTTCATGGATTATTTTGATGACAGTGGGCATGGCACATTGTGATGACAAGGGCATGGAGCATTGTGATGACAAGGTCATGGAGTATTGTGAAGACAGGTGTCAGGGAGCATTGTGATGACATATGTCATGTTCCATTGTGATGACAATAGCACGGAGCATTGTGATGCCAAGTGTCATGGAGGATTGTTGTGACAAAGGTAAAGGAGCATTGTGATGATAAGCGCATGGAGCATTGAGATGACAAGGGCCATTGATAATTTTAATGTCCATGTCCTGAAACATTGTGATGACAAGCGCATGGAGCTTCCTATGACAGGGGTCATGGAGCATTGCGATGACAAGTGCATGGAGTATTGTTATGACAAGAGCATATAACATTGTGATGAGAAGTGCCATGGAGCATTGTGATGACAAGGACGTGGAGAATTGTGAGGACAAGGGACATTGAGCTTTGAGATGACCAGGGCATGGAGCATTGTGATGGCAAAACCGTGGAGCATTGTGATAAGAAGACCTTGGGTAATTGTGATGATGAGCATCATGGAGCACTGTAATGACAAGGGGCATGAAGCATTGTGATGACAGGTGTCAGGGAGCATTGTGATGACAGGGGTCATGGAGCATTGTGATGACAAGGGAATGGAACATTGTGATGACAAGGGTACGGAACATTGTGATGAAAAGTGCCATTGAGAATTTTGATGATAAAGTCGTGAAGCATTGTGATGACAAACATTTGGAGCTTGCTATGACAGGGGTCATGGAACATTGCAATGACAAGTGCATGGAGATTTGTGATGAAACGAGCATGTAACTTTGTGAT
The DNA here is from genome assembly GCF_949752795.1 of Hyperoodon ampullatus. Taxonomy (NCBI): domain Eukaryota; kingdom Metazoa; phylum Chordata; class Mammalia; order Artiodactyla; family Ziphiidae; genus Hyperoodon; species Hyperoodon ampullatus. The sequence goes on from NW_027640934.1 coordinate 930,838, forward strand.
GAGAAGTGTCATGTAGCATTGTGATGACAAGTACGTGGAGAATTGTTATGACAAGGGACATGGAGCATTGTGATGACCAGGGAATGGAGCATTGTGATGACAGGGGTCATGGAGCATTATTATGACAAGGGCCATGGTGCATTCTGATATAAGATATCACTTATGAACGGACTGTAAACCTGGCTACATATGAACTGAATTAGGAAAGAGAACAGAGTCTCAGATTTAGAAAACACTCTTATGCTTGCTTAAGGGGGAAGGAGAGGTGGGGAGACACACAAAACCAGAGTTTGATATTAACACAGGTACCGTTCCATAATCCAAATACAGAAGAGACAAGCCCGACTCCTTCCTCAGTGAATGGGACTCAACACCCCTATTCCCCACAGAGAAATATATCTGACTAGTAAGGATCTTAAAACCTATGTATTGATATGTCTCCATAAGGGAAACAAGTGTGTCTAGAATGACATAAACACGGCAGTGAGAATAAGCTCAAACCCACTATAAAAAGGAATTTCAAAACAAAACAAAGAAACAGTGAAATTCTTACACAATACCTTCAGGGGTTCTGATGAAACTTGGAATGACCCTATCTACAACAACAGCTGGATGTGGCATAAGGCTGTTCACTTGGGACTGAGAGGATTGGTGAGATTGGGTGTGAAAATGCAGACGCTTTAAATCAATAATGCCTGCCACTGATTCCATGGTTCCCAACTCTCCAGGTAGAAGGGAATATCACTACAGTTATAACATGTATGGGAAACCTAGAGAATGGACACCCTCTGATGGTGAAAGGTTTCTAAAACTCTACTAATTTTTTTCTCTCCATGTGCTCCAGCTTGACATTCCAACTGGTTTAATATCAATCTCCCAACTTGGAGAGTCAGCCCCTATAACCTCCTGGTTCGCACAGTTGGCACATTGTGCAGAGGATATAAGGGAAGAGGGAGAACCAATGAGAGAGTAGCTGTAGGCATTTGGACGGCCACATGTCAGTCTAATTTCCCGTCATGAAGAAGAATTAACAAAACTCTGAGCCTGCCCCACACCCATAACTAGTATAGGTCCTGAAGCAAAATTGTGGGTTTAAGGTCAGCTCACAAAAACACAAGTTGAAAAATGGAGCTCAGTGGCACAGCAATTCACTAACTTGCAGAGTTATAGAGGACTACTCTCTTCCAAAAATCTATTGAGGAGAAGCCATGAGGCGGACTTGAAAATGAGGGAGATTTGCACGAAACAGATTTCCAGAAGTACATTGGAATCGCCTTTAAACACAGGAAAAGCATCACAACTTCGACAATTATGGAATTGTCCATAAAGGGCGCATGCGTTTTCTCCTGAATATATTCAGGAGAAAACGCATACACCCATTTTGGCCAACCAAGCAACCGCACAATGCAAATCTGCACTACAAAGAAGTATCACTTCCAACCAGTCAAAAGGGATATCCGTAAAATGTGTAAAAACCAGAAAGGCAAGAGGGGCTCTGGAGAACAGGGAACCTTGTTATGCTGATGGGTGGGATGTAGATTGCCAACAGTCACTCTGGAGGAGTGCATTGTGTTCCCTAAAAGAATTACTCAACAGAGCTTCACAACCTAAGGCACTTCCAGTCATGGGAATATACCTTGGGAAAATTGAAAATCAATAAGACACAGCCAACCCAAAATATAGGGCAGCACTGCTTACAAGAACCTCGACTTCGGGACACCTTAAATAACCCAGGAAAGACAAAAATGGTAAAGAAATTGTGGTACATACGTATGATGGAATATCCCTCAGCCATGAAGTCAATGTCATAAGGCCAGTAGCAGCATAATGATGGGATTCATTTACCATGATTCTAACTGAAAAAATCACACAGAAAAAGAAACTTATCATAAGATATCACTTATGAAGGGTGTATAAACATGGCTACACATGGAATGAATTAGGAAAGGGAACAGAGTCTCATATATAGAAAACACTCTTATGCATGCTTAAGGGGAAAGCAGAGGTGGGGTGATGAATAAAACCAGAGTTTGATATTAGCACAGGTACGGTTCCATAATCCAAATACAGAATAGACAAGACCTACTACTTCCTCTGTGAACGGGACTCAAAACCCCAAATTTCCTGCAGAGGAATATATCTTACTAGTAAGAATCTTAAAACTTATGTATTGATATGTCTCCGTAAGGGAATCAAGTGTGTCTAGACTGGCATAAACATGGCAGCGAGAATCAGCTCAAACCCACTATAAAAAGGAATTTCAAAAACAAAACAAAAAAACTGGGAAATTCATTACAATTCCTTCAGGGTCTGTGATGAAACATGGAATGACCCTATCTACAATGACAGTTGGATGTGGCATAAGGAGGGACACTAGGGACTGAGAGGATTGATGATATTGGGTGAGCAAATGCAGACCCTTTAAAGCAATAATGCATGGCACCCATTTCATGGGTTTCAACTCTCCAGGTTGAAGGGAATATTACTATAGTTATAACATGTACGGGGAACATAGAGAACGGACACACTGTGAATACGAAAGGTTTCTAAAACTCAACGAATAGTCCCTCTCCTGGTGCTCCGGTTTGACTTTCCATCTGCTTTACTATCAATCTCCCAACTTGGAGAGACAGACCCTTTAACCTCCTGGTTCGCACAGGTTGCCAATTTGGCAGAGGATGAAAGGGAAGAGGGAGAACCAATGAGAGAGTAGCTGTTAGGCATTTGGACGGGCACATATCACTCTAACTTCCCGACAGGAAGAAGAATTAACCAAAGTCTCAGCCACCCACCGGGAACCAGTATAGGTCCTGAACCAAAATTTTGGACTTGCGGGCCGCTCACCAAAATCGAGTTGAAAAATGGAGCTCAGGGGCACAGCAATTCACAAACTGGCCGAGTAATAATGGACAACTATCATCCAAAAATCTGTTGAGGGAAGGCAGCGAGGTGGATTTGAAAGCGAGGTAGAATAGCAGGAAACAGATTTCAAGAGGTACGTTGGAATCGCCTTTAAAGCACAGGAAGAGGGGCACAACTTCGACAATGATGCACTTGGCCAAAAAGGGCGTAGGCGTTTTCTCCTGAATATATTCAGGAGAAAACGCATACGCCCTTTCTGGCCAAGCAAGCAAGCGGGCATGCAAATCTGCACTACAAAGAAGTATCACTTCCCACCGGTCAAAAGGGACATCCACAAAATGTGTAAAAACCAGAAAGGAAAGACAGGCCCTGGAGAACAGGGAGCCTTGTTATGCTGATGGGCGGGATGTAAACTGCCAACTGCCTCTCTGGAGGAGTGCATTGTGTTCCCTAAAACAAGTAAACAACAGAGCTACAGAGCCAAGGGCACTTCCAATCTTGGGAATATACCTTGGGAAATCTGAAAATCAATAAGACAGAGCCACCCCAAAATTTAGGGCTGCACTGCTTACAAGGACCTCAACTTGGGTACACCTTAAATATCACAGGAAATATAAAAATGGTTCAAAAAATTGTGGTACTTACGTATGATGGAATATCCCTCAGCCATGAAATCAATGTCATAAGACCAGTAACAGCAAAATGGGTGGATTCAGGTACGATGATTCTAAGTGAAATAAGTCACACAGAAAAAGAAACTTATCATAAGATATCACTTATGAAGATCCTGTAAACATGGCTACACTTGAACTGAGTTAGGAAAGAGAACAGTGTCTCACATTTAGAAAACACTCTTATTCCTGTTTAAGGGGGAAGGAGAGGTGGGGTGATGCATAAAACCAGAGTTTGATATAAGCACAGGTACCGTTCCAAAAACCAACTATGGAATAGACAAGACCTACACCTTCCTCAGTGAAAGGGACTCAAAACCCCATATTTCCCGCAGAGGAATATATCTGACTAGTAAGAATCTTAAAACCTATGTATTGATATGTCTCTGTAAGGGAATCAAGTGTGCCTAGGCTGGCATAAACATGGAAGGGAGAATCAGCTCAAACCCACTATAAAAAGGAATTTCAAAAACAAAACAAAAAAACTGGGAAATTCTTTACAATTCCTTCAGTGACTCTGATGAAACCGGGAATGACCCTATCTACAACGACAGCTGGATGTGGCATAAGCGTGGACACTTGGGACTGAGAGGATTGGTGAGATTGGGTGAGCAAATGCAGACCCTTTAAAGCAATAATGCATGGCACCCATTCCATGGGTCCCAACTCTCCAGGTTGAAGGGAATATTACTACATCTATAACATGTACGGGAAACCTAGAGAACGGACACGCTGTGAATACGAAAGGTTTCTAAAACTCAACGAATAATCCCTCTCCTGGTGCTCTGGTTTGACTTTCCATCTGCGTTACTATCAACCTCCCAACTTGGAAAGACAGCCCCTTTAACTTCCTGGTTCGCACAGGTTGCCAATTTGGCAGAGGATGAAAGGGAAGAGGGAGAACCAATGAGAGAGTAGCTGTTAGGCATTTGGACGGGCACATATCACAGTAATTTCCTGGCAGGAAGAAGAATTAACCAAAGTCTCAGCCCCCCACCGGGAACCAGCATAGGTCCTGAACCAAAATTTCGGACTTGCGGTCAGCTCACCAAAAACGAGTTGAAAAATGGAGCTCAGGGGCACAGCAATTCCCAAACTGGCCGAGTAATAAAGGACAACTATCGTCCAAAAATCTGTTGAGGGAAGGCAACGAGGCGGACTTGAAAGCGAGGCAGAATAGCAGGAAACAGATTTCAAGAGGTACGTTGGAATCGCCTTTAAAGCACTGGAAGAAGGGCACAACTTCGACAATGATGCACTTGGCCAAACAGGGCGTATGCGTTTTCTCCTGAATATATTCAGGAGAAAACGCATACGCCCTGTTTGGCCAAGCAAGCAAGCGGGCAATGCAAATCTGCACTACAAAGAAGTATCACTTCCCACCGGTCAAAAGGGACATCCACAAAATGTGTAAAAACCAGAAAGGCAAGACAGGCCCTGGAGAACAGGGAGCCTTGTTATGCTGATGGGCGGGATGTAAATTGCCAACTGCCTCTCTGGAGGAGTGCATTGTGTTCCCTAAAACAAGTAAACAACAGAGCTACAGAGCCTAGGGCACTTCCAGTCTAGGGAATATACCTTGGGAAAACTAAAAATCAATAAGCACAGCCACCCCAAAATTTAGGGCTGCACTGCTTACAAGGACCTCAACTTGGGTACACCTTAAATATCCCAGGAAATATAAAAATGGTTCAAAAAATTGTGGTACTTACGTACGATGGAATATCCCTCAACCATGAAATCAATGTCATAAGACCAGTAGCAGCAAAATGGGTGGATTCAGGTACGATGATTCTAAGTGAAATAAGTCACACAGAAAAAGAAACTTATCATAAGATATCACTTATGAAGATCCTGTAAACATCACTACTCTTGAACTGAGTTAGGAAAGAGAACAGTGTCTCACATTTAGAAAACACTCTTATGCCTGCTTAAGGGGGAAGGAGAGGTGGGGTGATGCATAAAACCAGAGTTTGATATAAGCACAGGTACCGTTCCAAAACCCAACTATGGAATAGACAAGACCTACACCTTCCTCAGTAAAAGGGACTCAAAAGCCCATATTTCCCGCAGAGGAATATATCTGAATAGTAAGAATCTTAAAACCTATGTACTGATGTGTCTCCGTAAGGAATCAAGTGTGTCTAGACTGGAATAAACATGGCAGTGAGAATCAGCTCAAACCCACTATAAAAAGGAATTTAAAAAACAAAACAAAAAAAACTGGGAAATTCTTTACAATTCCTTCAGGGTCTCTGATAAAACGTGTAATGACCCATATCTACAACGACAGTGGATGTGGCATAAGGCTGGACACTTGGGACTGAGATGATTGGTGAGATTGGGTGAGCAAATGCAGACCCTTTAAAGCAATAATGCATGGAACCCATTCCATGGGTCCCAACTCTCAAGGTTGAAGGGAATATTACTACAGGTATAACATGTACGGGAAACCTAGGGAATGGACACACTGTGAATATGAAAGGTTTCTAAACCTCAACGAATAGTCCCTCTCCTGGTGCTCCGGTTTGACTTTCCATCTGCTTTACTATCAATCTCCCAACTTGGAGAGACAGCCCCTTTAACCTCCTGGTTCGCACAGGTTGCCAATTTGGCAGAGGATGAAAGGGAAGAGGGAGAACCAATGAGAGAGTAGCTGTTAGGCATTTGGACGGGCACATATCACTCTAACTTCCCGGAAGGATGAAGAATTAGCCAAAGTCTCAGCCCCCCACCGGGAACCAGCATAGGTTCTGAAGCAAAATTTTGGACTTGCGGTCAGCTCACCAAAAACGAGTTGAAAAATGGAGCTAGGGCCACAGCAATTCAGAAACTGGCCGAGTAATAAAGGACAACTATCGTCCAAAAATCTGTTGAGGGAAGGCAACGAGGCGGACTTGAAAGCGAGGCAGAATAGCAGGAAACAGATTTCAAGAGGTACGTTGGAATCGCCTTTAAAGCACAGGAAGAGGGGCACAACTTGGACAATGATGCACTTGGCCAAAAAGTGCGTATGCGTTTTCTACTGAATATATTCAGGAGAAAACGCATACGCCCTTTTTGGCCAAGCAAGCACGCGGGCAATGCAAATCTGCACTACAGAGAAGTATCACTTCCCACCGGTCAAAAGGGACATCCACAAAATGTGTAAGAACAAGAAAGGCAAGACAGGCCCTGGAGAACAGGGAGCCTTGTTATGCTGATGGGCGGGATGTAAATTGCCAACTGCCTCTCTGGAGGAGTGCATTGTGTTCCCTAAAACAAGTAAACAACAGAGCTACAGAGCCAAGGGCACTTCCAGTCTAGGGAATATACCTTGGGAAAACTTAAACTCAATAAGACAGAGCCAGCCCAAAATTTAAGGCTGCACTGCTTAAAAGAACCTCAACTTGGGTACACCTTAAATATCCCTGGAAATATAAAAATGGTTCAAAAAATTGTGGTCCTTATGTACGATGGAATATCCCTCAGCCATTAAATAAATGTCATAAGAACAGTAGCAGCAAAATGAGTGGATTCAGGTACGATGATTCTAAGTGAAATAAGTCACACAGAAAAAGACACTTATCATAAGATATCACTCATGAAGATCCTGTAAACATGGCTACACTTGAACTGAGTTAGGAAAGAGAACAGAGTCTCACATTTAGAAAACACTCTTATGCCTGCTTAAGGGGGAAGGAGAGGTGGGGTGATGCATAAAACCAGAGATTGATATAAGCACAGGTACCGTTCCAAAAACCAACTATGGAATAGACAAGACCTACACTTTCTTCAGTGAAAGGGTCTCAAAACCCCTTATTTCCTGCACAGGAATATATCTGACTAGTAAGAATCTTAAAACCTATGTATTGATATGTCTCCGTAAGGGAATCAAGTGTGTCTAGACTGGCATAAACATGGCAGCGAGAATCAGCTCAAAACCAGTATAAAAAGGAATTTCAAAAACAAAACAAAAAAACTGGGAAATTCTTTACAATTCCTTCAGGGTCTCTGATGAAACCTGGAATGACCCTATGTACAATGACAGCTGGATGTGGCCTAAGGCTGGACACTTTGGACTGAGAAGATTGGTGAGATTGGGTGAGCAAAAGCAGACCCTTTAAAGCAATAATGCATGGCACCCATTCCATGGGTCCCAACTCTCCAGGTTGAAGGGAATATTTCTACAGCTATGACATGTACGGGAAACCTAGAGAACGGACACACTGTGAATACGAAAAGTTTCTAAAACTCAACGAATAGTCCCTCTCCTGTTGCTTCGGTTTGACTTTCCATATGCTTTACTATTAATCTCCCAACTTGGAGAGACAGCCCATTTAACCTCCTGGTTCGCACAGGTTTGCAATTTGGCAGAGGATGAAACGGAAGAGGGAGAACCAATGAGAGAGTAGCTGTTAGGCATTTGGACGGGCACATGTCACTCTAATTTCCAGGCAGGAAGAAGAATTAACCAAAGTTCAGCCACCCACCAGGAACCAGTATAGGTTCTGAGCCAAAATTTTGGACTTCCAGTCAGCTAACAAAAAACGAGTTGAAAAATGGAGCTCAGGGGCACAGCAATTCACAAACTGGCCGAGTAATAAAGAACAACTACCGTTCAAAAATATTTTGAGGGAGGACAAACAACCGGACTTGAAAGCGAGGCAGAATAAGAAAAAACAGATTTCAAGAGGTACGTTGGCATCGGTTTTAAAGCACAGGTAGAGGCGCACAACATCGACAATGATGCACATGGCCAAAAAGGGCGTATGCATTTTCTCCTGAATATATTCAGGAGAAAACGCATACGCCTTTTTTGGCCAAGCAAGCAAGCGGGCAATGCAAATCTGCACTACAAAGAAGTATCACTTCCCAGCCGTCAAAAGGGACATCCACAAAATGTGTAAAAACCAGAAAGACAAGACAGGCCCTGGAGAACATGGAGCCTTGTTATGCTGATGAGCGGGATGTAAATTGCCAACTGCCTCTCTGGAGGAGTACATTGTGTTCCCTAAAACAAGTAAAGAACAGAGATACAGAGCCAAGGGCACTTCCAGTCTAGGGAATATACCATGGGTAAACCGAAAATCAATAAGACAGAGCCACCCCAAAATTTAGGGCTGCACTGCTTACAAGGACCTCAACTTGGGTACACCTTAAATATCCAAGGAAATATAAATATGGTTCAAAAAATTGTGGTACTTACGTACGATGGAATATCCCTCAGCCATGAAATCAATGTCATAAGACCAGTAGCAGCAAAATGGGTGGATTCAGGTACGATGATTCTAAGTGAAATAAGTCACACAGAAAAAGAAACTTATCATAAGATATCACTTATGAAGATCCTGTAAACATGGCTACACTTGAACTGAGTTAGGAAAGAGAACAGTGTCTCACATTTAGAAAACACTCTTATGCCTGCTTAAGGGGGAAGGAGAGGTGGGGTGATGCATAAAACCAGAGTTTGATATAAGCACAGGTACCGTTCCAAAAACCAACTACGGAATAGACAAGACCTACACCTTCCTCAGTGAAAGGGACTCAAAACCCCATATTTCCCGCAGAGGAATATATCTGACTAGTAAGAATCTTAAAACCTATGTATTGATATGTCTGCGTAAGGGAATCAAGTGTGTCTAGACTGGCATAAACATGGCAGCGGGAATCAGCTCAAACCCACTATAAAAAGGAATTTCAAAAACAAAACAAAAAAACTGGGAAATTCTGTACAATTACTTCAGGGTCTCTGATGAAACCTGGAATGACCCCATCTACAATGACAGCTGGATGTGGCATAAGGAGGGACACTTGGGACTGAGAGGATTGGTGAGATTGGGTGAGCAAATGCAGACCCTTTAAAGCACAAATACCTGGCACCCATTCCATGAGTCCCAACTCTCCAGGTTGAAGGGAATATTACTACAGCTATAACATGTACGGGAAACCTAGAGAACGGACACACTGTGAATACGAAAGGTTTCTAAAACTCAACGAATAGTCCCTCTCCTGGTGCTCCGGTTTGACTTTCCATCTGCTTTACTATCAACCTCCCAACTTGGAGAGACAGCCCCTTTAACCTCCTGGTTCGCACAGGTTGCCAATTTGGCAGAGTATGAAATGGAAGAGGGAGAACCAATGAGAGAGTAGCTGTTAGGCATTTGGACGGGCACATATCACTCTAACTTCCCGGCAGGAAGACGAATTAACCAAAGTCTAAGCCCCCCACCGGGAAGCAGCATAGGTCCTGAACCAAAATGTTGGACTTGCGGTCAGCTCACCAAAAACGAGTTGAAAAATGGAGCACAGGGGCACAGCAATTCCCAAACTGGCCAAGTAATAAAGGACAACTATGGTCCAAAAATCTGTTGAGGGAAGGCAACGAGGCGGACTTGAAAGCGAGGCAGAATAGCAGGAAACAGATTTCCAGAGGTACGTTGGAATCGCCTTTAAAGCACAGGAAGAGGGGCACAACTTCGACAATGATGCACTTTTCCAAAAAGGGACTATTCGTTTTCTCCTGAATATATTCAGGAGAAAATGCATACGCCCTTTTTGGCCAAGCAAGAAAGTGGGCAATGCAAATCTGCACTACAAAGAAGTTTCACATCCCATGGGTCGAAAGGGACATCCACAAAATGTGTAAAAACCAGAAAGGCAAGACAGGCCCTGGAGAACTGGGAGCCTTGTTATGCTGATGGGCGGGATGTAAATTGCCAACTGCCTCTCTGGAGGAGTGAATACTGTTCCCTAAATCAAGTAAACAACAGAGCTACAGAGCCAGGAGCACTTCCATTCTAGGGAATATATCTTGGGACAACTGAAAATCAATAACACAGAGCCACCCCAAAATTTAGGGCTGTACTGCTTACAAGGACCTCAACTTGGGTACACCTTAAATATCCCAGGAAATATAAAAATGGTTCAAAAAATTGTGGTACTTACGTACGATGGAATATCCCTCAGCCATGAAATCAATGTCATAAGACCAGTAGCAGCAAAATGGGTGGATTCAGGTACGATGATTCTAAGTGAAATGAGTCACACAGAAAAAGAAACTTATCATAAGATATCACTTATGAAGATCCTGTAAACATGGCTACACTTGAACTGAGTTAGGAAAGAGAACAGTGTCTCACATTTAGAAAACACTCTTATGCCTGCTTAAGGGGGAAGGAGAGGTGGGGTGATGCATAAAACCAGAGTTTGATATAAGCACAGGTACCGTTCCAAAAACCAACTATGGAATAGACAAGACCTACACCTTCCTCAGTGAAAGGGACTCAAAACCCCATATAGCCCGCAGAGGAATATATCTGACTAGTAAGAATCTTAAAACCTCTGTACTGATATGTCTCCGTAAGGGAATCAAGTGTGTCTATACTGGCATAAACATGGCAGCGAGAATCAGCTCAAACCCACTATAAAAAGGAATTTCAAAAACAAAACAAAAAAAAACTGGGAAATTCTTTACAATTCCTTCAGGGTCTCTGATGAAGGCTGGAATGACCCTATCTACAATGACAGCTGGATGTGGCATAAGGAGGGACACTTGGGACTGAGACGATTGGTGAGATTGGGTGAGCAAATATAGACCCTTTAAAGCACAAATGCCTGGCACCCATTCCATGAGTCCCAACTCTCCAGGTTGAAGGCAATATTACTACAGCTATAACATGTACGGGAAACCTAGAGAACGGACACACTGTGAATACGAAAGCTTTCTAAAACTCAACGAATAGTCCCTCTCCGGGTGCTCCGGTTTGTCTTTCCATCTGCTTTACTATCAACGTCCCAACTTGGAGAGACAGCCCCTTTAACCTCCTGGTTCGCACAGGTATCAAATTTGGCAGAGGATGAAAGGGAAGAGGGAGAACCAATGAGAGAGTAGCTGTTAGGCATTTGGACGGGCACATATCACTGTAATTTACCGGCAGGAAGAAAAATTAACCAAAGTCTCAGCCCCCCACCGGGAACCAGCAAAGGTCCTGAACCAAAATGTTGGACTTGCGGTCAGCTCACCAAAAACGAGTTGAAAAATGGAGCTCAGGGGCACAGCAATTCACAAACTGGCCGAGTAATAAAGGACAACTATCGGCCAAAAATCTGTTGAGGGAAGGCATCAAGGCGGACTTGAAAGCGAGGCAGAATAGCATGAAACAGATTTCAAGAGGTACGTTGGAATCGCCTTTAAAGCACAGGAAGAGTGGCACAACTTCGACAATGATGCACTTGGCCAAAAAGGGCGTATGCGTTTTCTCCTGAATATATTCAGGAGAAAACGCATATGCCATTTTTGACAAAGCAAGCAAGCGGGCAATGCAAATCTGCACTACAAAGAAGTATCACTTCCCACTGGTCAAAAGGGACATCCACAAAATGTGTAAAAACCAGAAAGGCAAGACAGGCCCGGGAGAACAGGGAGCCTTGTTATGCTGATGGGCGGGATGTAATTTGCCAACTGCCTCTCTGGAGGAGTACATTGTGTTCCCTAAAACAAGTAAAGAACAGAGCTACAGAGCCAAGGGCACTTCCAGTCTAGGGAATATACTTTGGGAAAACTGAAAATCAATAAGACAGAGCCACCCCAAAATTTAGGGCTGCACTGCTTACAAGAACCTCAACTTGGGTACACCTTAAATATCCCAGGAAATATAAAAATGGTTCAAAAAATTTTGGTATTTACATACGACCGAATATCCCTCAGCCATGAAATCAATGTCATAAGACCAGTAGCAGCAAAATGGGTGGATTCAGGTACGATGATTCTAAGTGAAATAAGTCACACAGAAAAAGAAACTTATCATAAGATATCACTTATGAAGATCCTGTAAACATGGCTACACTTGAACTGAGTTAGGAAAGAGAACAGTGTCTCACATTTAGAAAACACTCTTATGCCTGCTTAAGGGGGAAGGAGAGGTGGGGTGATGCATAAAACCAGAGTTTGATATAAGCACAGGTACCGTTCCAAAAACCAACTATGGAATAGACAAGACCTACACCTTCCTCAGTGAAAGGGACTCAAAACCCCATATTTCCCGCAGAGGAATATATCTGACTAGTAAGAATCTTAAAACCTATGTATTGATATGTCTCCGTAAGGGAATCAAGTGTGTCTAGACTGGCATAAACATGGCAGCGAGAATCAGCTCAAACCCACTATAAAAAGGAATTTCAAAAACAAAACAAGAAAACTGGGAAATTCTTTACAATTCCTTCAGGGTCTCTGATGAAACCTGGAATGACCCTATCTACAACGACAGCTGGATGTGGCATAAGGAGGGAAACTTGGGACTGAGACGATTGGTGAGATTAGGTGAGCAAATGCAGACCCTTTAAAGCACAAATTCCTGGCACCAATTCCATGGTTCCCAACTCTCCAGGTTGAAGGGAATATTACTACAGCTATAACATGTACGGGAAACCTAGAGAACGGACACACTGTAAATACGAAAGGTTTCTAAAACTCAACGAATAGTCCCTCTCCTGGTGCTCCGGTTTGACTTTACATCTGCTTTACTATCAACCTCCCAACTTGGAGAGACAGCCCGTTTAACCTCCTGGTTCGCACAGGTTGCCAATTTGGCAGAGGATGAAAGGGAAGAGGGAGAACCAATGAGAGAGTAGCTGTTAGGCATTTGGACGGGCACATATCACTGTAATTTCCCGGCAGGAAGAAGAATTAACCAAAGTCTCAGCCACCCACCGGGAACCAGTATAGGTCCTGAACCAAAATTTTGGACTTGCGGTCAGCTCACCAAAAACGAGTTGAAAAATGGAGCTCAGGGGCACAGCAATTCACAAACTGGCCGAGTAATAAAGGACAACTATCGTCCAAAAATCTGTTGAGGGAAGGCAACGAGGCGGACTTGAATGCGAGGCAGAATAGCAGGAAACAGATTTCAAGAGGTATGTTGGAATCGCCTTTAAAGCACAGGAAGAGGGGCACAACTTCGACAATGATGCACTTGGCCAAAAAGGGCGTATGCGTTTTCTCCTGAATATATTCAGGAGAAAACGCATATGCCCTTTTTGGCCAAGCAAGAAAGCGGACAATGCAAATCTGCACTACAAAGAAGTATCACTTCCCAACGGTCAAAAGGGACATCCACAAAATGTGTAAAAACCAGAAAGGCAAGACAGGCCCTGGAGAACAGGGAGCCTTGTTATGCTGATGGGCGGGATGTAAATTGCCAACTGCCTCTCTGGAGGAGTGGATTGTGTTCCCTAAAACAAGTAAACAACAGAGCTACAGAGCCAAGGGCACTTCCAGTCTAGGGAATATACCTTCGGAAAACTGAAAATCAATAAGACAGAGCCACCCCAAAATTTAGGGCTGCACTGCTTACAAGGACCTCAACTTGGATACACCTTAAGTATCCCAGGAAATATAAAAATGGTTCAAAAAATTGTGGTACTTACGTACGATGGAATATCCCTCAGCCATGAAATCAATGTCATAAGACCAGTAGCAGCAAAATGGGTGGATTCAGGTACGATGATTCTAAGTGAAATAAGTCACACAGAAAAAGAAACTTATCATAAGATATCACTTATGAAGATCCTATAAACATGGCTACACTTGAACTGAGTTAGGAAAGAGAACAGTGTCTCATATTTAGAAAACACTCTTATGCCTGCTTAAGGGGGAAGGAGAGGTGGGGTGATGCATAAAACCAGAGTTTGATATAAGCACAGGTACCGTTCCAAAAACCAACTATGGAAAAGGCAAGACCTACACATTCCTCAGTGAAAGGGACTCAAAACACCATATTTCCCGCAGAGGAATATATGTGACTAGTAAGAATCTTAAAACCTATATATTGATATGTCTCTGAAAGGGAATCAAGTGTGTCTAGACTGGCATAAACATGGCAGCGGGAATCAGCTCAAGCCCACTATAAAAAGGAATTTCAAAACAAAGCAAAAAAACTGGGAAATTCCTCACAATTCCTTCAGGGTCTCTGATGAAACCTGGAATGACCCTATCTACAACGACAGCTGGATGTGGCATAAGGAGGGACACTTAGGACTGAGAGGATTGGTGAGATTGGGTGAGCAAATGCAGACCCTTTAAAGCACAAATGCCCGGCACCCATTACATGTGTCCCAACTCTCCAGGTTGAAGGGAATATTACTACAACTATAACATGTACGGGAAACCTAGAGAACGGACACACTGTGAATACGAAAGGTTTCTAAACTCAACGAAGAGTCCCTCTCCTGGTGCTCCAGTTTGACTTTCCATCTGCTTTACTATCAACCTCCCAACTTGGAGAGACAGCCCTTTTAACCTCCTGGTTCGCACAGGTTGCCATTTTGGCAGAGGATGAAAGGGAAGAGGGAGAACCAATGAGAGAGTAGCTGTTAGGCATTTGGACGGGCACATATCACTGTAATTTCCAGGCAGGAAGAAGAATTAACCAAAGTCTCAGCCACCCACTGGGAACCAGTATAGGTCCTGAACCAAAATTTAGGACTTGCGGTCAGCTCACCAAAAACGAGTTGAAAAATGGAGCTCAGGGGCACAGCAATTCACAAACTGGCCGAGTAATAAAGGACAACTATCGTCCAAAAATCTGTTGAGGAAAGGCAACGAGGCGGACTTGAAAGCGAGGCAGAATAGCAGGAAACAGATTTCAAGAGGTACGTTGGAATCGCCTTTAAAGCACAGGAAGAGGGGCACAACCTCGACAATGATGCACTTGGCCAAAAATGGTGTATGCGTTTTCTCCTGAATATATTCAGGAGAAAACGCATACGCCCTTTTTGGCCAAGCAAGCAAGCGGGCAATGCAAATCTGCTCTACAAAGAAGTATCACTTCCCACAGGTCAAAAGGGACATCCACAAAATATGTAAAAACCAGAAAGGCAAGACAGGCCCTGGAGAACAGGGAGCCTTGTTATGCTGATGGGCGGGATGTAAATTGCCAACTGCCTCTCTGGAGGAGTGCATTGTGTTCCCTAAAACAAGTAAAGAAGAGAGCTACAGAGCCAAGGGCACTTCCAGTCTAGGGAATATACCTTGGGAAAACTGAAAATCAATGAGACAGAGCCACCCCAAAATTTAGGGCTGCACTGCTTACAAGGACCTCAACTTGGATACACCTTAAGTATCCCAGGAAATATAAAAATGGTTCAAAAAATTGTGGTAATTACGTACGATGGAATATCCCTCAGCCATGAAATCAATGTCATAAGACCAGTAGCAGCAAAATGGGTGGATTCAGGTACGATGATTCTAAGTGAAATAAGTCACACAGAAAAAGAAACTTATCATAAGATATCACTTATAAAGATCCTATAAACATGGCTACACTTGAACTGAGTTAGGAAAGAGAACAGTGTCTCATATTTAGAAAACACTCTTATGCCTGCTTAAGGGGGAAGGAGAGGTTGGGTGATGCATAAAACCAGAGTTTGATATAAGCACAGGTACCGTATCAAAAACCAACTATGGAATAGACAAGACCTACACCTTCCTCAGTGAAAGGGACTCAAAACACCATATTTCAGGCAGAGGAATATACCTGACTAGTAAGAATCTTAAAACCTATGTATTGATACGTCTCCGTAAGGGAATCAAGTGTGTCTAGACTGGCATAAACATGGCAGCGAGAATCAGCTCAAACCCACTATAAAAAGGAATTTCAAAAACAAAACAAAAAAACTGGGAAATTCTTTACAATTCCTTCAGGGTCCCTGATGAAACCTGGAATGACCCTATCTACAACGACAGCTGGATGTGGCATAAGGAAGGACACTTGGGACTGAGAGGTTTGGTGAGATTGGGTGAGCAAATGCAGACCCTTTAAATCACAAATGCCTGGCACCCATTCCATGGGCCCCAACTCTCCAGGTTGAAGGGAATATTACTACAGCTATAACATGTACGGGAAACCTAGAGAACGGACACACTGTGAATACGAAAGGTTTCTAAAACTCAACGAATAGTCCCTCTCCTGGTGCTCCGGTTTGACTTTTCATCTGCTTTACTATCAACCTCCAAACTTGGAGAGACAGCCCCTTTAATCTCCTGGTTCACACAGGTTGCCAATTTGTCAGAGGATGAAAGGGAAGAGGGAGAACCAATGAGAGAGTAGCTGTTAGGCATTTGGACGGGCACATATCACTGTAATTTCCAGGCAGGAAGAAGAATTAACCAAAGTCTCAGCCACCCACGGGGAACCAGTATAGGTCCTGAACCAAAATTTTGGACTTGCGGTCAGCTCACCAAAAACGAGTTGAAAAATGGAGCTCAGGGGCACAGCAAGTCACAAACTGGCCGAGTAATAAAGGACAACTATCGTCCAAATATCTGTTGAGGGAAGGCAACGAGGTGGACTTGAAAGCGAGTCAGAATAGCAGGAAACTGATTTCAAGAGGTACGTTGGAATCGCCTTTAAAGCACAGGAAGAGGGGCACAACTTCGACAATGATGCACTTGCCCAAAAAGGGCGCATGCGTTTTCTCCTGAATATATTCAGGAGAAAACGCATACGCCCTTTTTGGCCAAGCAAGCAAGCGGGCAATGTAAATCTGCACTACAAAGTAGTATCACTACCCACCGGTCAAAAGGAACATCCAGAAAATGTGTAAAAACCAGAAAGTCAAGACAGGCCCTGGAGAACAGGGAGCCTTGTTATGCTGATAGGCGGGATGTAAATTGCCAACTGCCTCTCTGGAGGAGTGCATTCTGTTCCCTAAAACAAGTAAAGAACAGAGCTACAGAGCCAAGGGCACTTCCAGTCTAGGGAATATACCTTGGGAAAACTGAAAATCAATAAGACAGAGCCACCCCAAAATTTAGGGTTGCACTGCTTACAAGGACCTCAACTTGGGTACACCTTAAATATCCCAGGAAATATATTAATGGTTCAAAAAATTGTGGTACTTACATACGATGGAATATCCCTCAGCCATGAAATCAATGTCATAAGACCAGTAGCAGCAAAATGGGTGGATTCAGGTATGATGATTCTAAGTGAAATAAGTCACACAGAAAAAGAATCTTATCATAAGATATCACTTATGAAGATCCTGTAAACATGGCTACACTTGAACTGAGTTAGGAAAGAGAACAGTGTCTCACATTTAGAAAACACTCTTATGCCTGCTTAAGGGGGAAGGAGAGGTGGGGTGATGCATAAAACCAGAGTTTGATATAAGCACAGGTACCATTCCAAAAACCAACTATGGAATAGACAAGACCTACGCCTTCCTCAGTGAAAGGGACCTGAGGCATCTGTGAGTAACCCTGAGCTGAGCCCCAGGCCAGCTGCTGTTGAACTTTTCCCACCCTTCCCAGGTAAAACACCTGAATATGTACAAGGGCTTGAAAGCCTAGAGGAAGGGGTGTGGAGCCACACCAGCGACAGCACGCAGGCCACCTTGGGGCCTGCAGGCCAGCCAGTATGGTCCTGGCCCTGGGCACTCTTCTGGAAGCTTTCCATTGCCCTGCCTGAGATATCCCTCCTGTCCCGGCACCCACTGCTTTTTTCCTTCCTCACCTCTGTCCGGAGAGAAATTCCAGCGGAAGGTATGGGTGACACATCCTCTTCTTTACAGGTGGAAACCTGGCAACTCCTGCAGAAAGTCCAGCAGAGACCCACTCACACCGGGCCACCCACAAAGCCGTGGCCCCTCACTCCCTCCCTCCAGAACAGCCCCGAGACTGCTGACGGGGCAGAGAATATGGAGTCAGGCACAGCTTCAGGGGCTATTGCTGCCTGCAGCGCTGTTTATATTGAACTCAACCCAGGCACACCTGGGGAGGGCCGGCCGGCAGGGTCAAGCTATCCAAGTCAGCTAATCCTCAGCCCTCAGGGAATCACATTGTTGAAAATGGACCTCGCTAAGGCAGAATAGAAGCCAAGGAATAAAAGGACACAATGCCATTTGCAGCACCGTAGGTGTGTCTAGAGGTAATCACGTGACTTGTAGTAAGTCAGAAAGTGAAAGACACATATCGTATCATATCTCTTATAGGTGTGACCGAAAAATGGATACCAGGGCATGTATTTCCACGGAGAAGGGCAATCACAGATTCATTCAACAAACTTATGGTTCACCAATGGAAAGGTGTGAGGATTGGTTTCATTATGATATTGGGGTTAACAGACATATACAAACACAGGTGACATATATAATCACCAAAGACCTACAGAATACCAAGAGAAGACTACTCAACATTCTGTCATAAGGTACATGGGAAAAGGATCCCAGGAAGAACAGACATATGTGTATGTGTAAAAGAACCACATCTTCCACACCTACAACAAGCCAAACATTGTAATCATATTTGCTGTAATAAAAAATAAAAAATTACATTAAAAACTCGAACAAGAAGCAGTGAGACAAACTTGAGGGGCTTTCTCCTGGCACATTCCATTCTAAATTCCAATCTAGAACATGACTTCCATTGAGGCTCTGTTGCTCTACTAAGCAGATTTGGTGAGGGAGAACTGCTGCCACCTTGTGGCCGTTTCACAAAACAGCAGCTTTAATCCCAGCGCTAATGGTCAGTTGATATTCAAAATCATTGCAGGCCTGTAAAGGACACCTGCCCTGAAAACAAATACCGGGTTCATATATCGACCAAAAAATTCAAAGTATGTCCATATTTCAAAACGACAGTTTCAAAAGGCATATTTTACACACATTAGTGTTCTGCTTCTTTTTCTTTCTTTCTTTTATTGTTAAAAAAACGGGAATGGCAAAAAGCATCCCTCAGAATGAGCGAAAATATTTGCAAACGAATCAATGGACAAAGGTTTAATCTCCAATATATATAAAGAGCTCATGCAGCTTAATATTAAAAAAACAAACAACCCAATACAAAAATGGGCAGAAGATCTAAAGAGACGTTTCTTCAAAGAAGACACAGAGATGGCCAAGACGCACATGAAAAGCTGCTCAACATCACTAATTATTAGAGAAATGCAAATCAAAACTACAATGAGGTATCACCTCACACCTGTTAGAATCGGCATCATCAGAAAATCTACGAACAACAAATTCTGGGGAGGGTGTGGACAAAAGGATCCCTCTTCCACTAGTGGTGGAAATGTAAATTGATACAGTCACGATGGAGAACAGTGTGGAGTTTCCTTAAAAAACCTAGATATAGAATTACCATATGATCCAGCAATCCCACTTCTGGGCATATACCCAGAGAAAACCATAAATCAAAAAGGCACATTCACCACAATGCTCATTTCAGCACTCTTTACAATAGCCAGGTAATGGAAGCAACCTAAATACCCACAGGCAGACGAATGGATAAAGATGTGGTACATATATAAAATGGAATATTACTCAGCCATAAGAAGGAATGAAACTGGGTCATTTGTAGAGACGTCGATGGATCTAGAGACTGTCATACAGAATGAAGTAAGTCAGAAAGAGAAAAACAAATATGGTATATTAATGCATATATGTGGAACCTAGAAAAATGGTACAGATGAACTGGTTTGCAGGGAAGAAATAGAGACACAGAGGTAGAGAACACACGTATGGACACCTAGTGTGGGAAGCCATGGGGTGGTGGTGGTGGGATGAGTTGGGAGATTGGGATTGACCTGTACACATGTATATGCATAAAATACATAACTAATAATAACCTGCTGTATAAAAAAATAAATAAAATTAAATTTCAAAATTTAAAAAATAAAATTTAAAAATAAAACAGAAAAAAAGTTCTTCCCTTCACACAGATGTATTTATATGAATGAATGATTTCCATGCTTATATCTATAAATACATAAAAGAGGAATAAAATCTAACTTGAACAAAAACAGAAAAAAAATAACCTGAACCCACCAGTTAGACAGAGGAAAACACAATCAGGGCACTTGCTCCAGCGGTAAACAATTCTGAAATTGGTCAGAGGTGGGGAATCATCTCCCATAGAGCCAGCAGCCCACTCCTACGCAAGGAGCATCCTCATTGCAAAGAGGGGGCCATGCCGAGGCATCTGTGAGTAACCGTGAGCTGAGCCCCAGGCCAGCTGCTGTTGAACTTTTGCCACCCTTCCCAGGTAAAACACCTGAATATGTACAAGGGCTTGAAAGCCTAGAGAAAGGGCTGTGGAGCCACAACAGCGACAGCACGCAGGCCGACTTGGTGCCTGCAGGCCAGTCAGGATGGTCCTGTCCCCAGATGCTCTTCTGGAAGCTTTCCATTTCCCTGCCTGAGATACCCCTCCTGCCACGGCCCCCACTGCTTTTTTACTTCCTCACCTCTGCCTGGGGAGAAATTCCAGTGGCAGGTATGGGTGACACATCCTCTTCTTTAGCAGGTGGCAGCCTGGCAACTCCTGCAGAAAGTCCAGCAGAGCCCCACTCACACTGGGCCACCCACAAAGCCACGGACCCTCACTCCCTCCCACCAGCACAGCTCCGGAACTGCCTACGGGGCAGAGAATATGCCGTCAGTCACAGCTACAAGGGCTGTCGCTCACTGGAGTGCTGTTTATATTGCCCTCAACCCAGGGACACCTGTGGCGGGACGGCAGGCAGTTTCAGGCTGCCAAAATCAGCCAATCCTCACCCCTCAGGGTTCACAGTTGCAGAAAATGAAACTTGCTAAACGGGCCAGGCCCTAGGAACAGGTGTGGGCTCTTGAGAGTCAGGATAGACAAGGGGCTGCAGCTGCGGCTTCTTTTCTTATCATTTTATCTGGTCCATGAGTGGAAAACAACTTCAAGAAGACCTTATCCTAATGAGAGGAACCCAGGAGTCAGGGAGAGGAGTGATGGTGGGTGGAGACAGAGGCCTGGTGCCCTGGCTGCAGTGGAAGTGTCTGGAAGACCAGGCAGAAAGAGCCTGCAGAGAGTGATAGCCATGGTCACAGACCTGTCAGAGCTGCTGTTTGTTAGTTCAAGTCCTGCTCTGAGGTGTTCTGTGTCAGCTGTGAGCGACAGGTGAGCTGTGGGTTCTCTGCAAGGTGGGCTATGTGCACAGTTCCTGTGTGTCCAGCCCTGCTGGGGTACCTGCCCAGGGGAGCTCTGTATCCTGGGAAGGGCCTGAGTAGGAGAGCCCCATGGGCTGCTGGGTAGCTGCAGAGGTGAGCTCCATACCCTGGGAGGGACTTGACCACGAGAGCCCCGTGGGCTGTGGGGTAGGGGTGCCGCCCAGGTGAGCTCCATATCCTGGGATTGGCCTGACCACGAGAGCCCCATGGTCTGCTGGAGACCTGGTAAAGGATATCAGGACAGTCAGTGAAGCCACCGAGGATATACATCCAGTAGCTCCTATTTCCTACTCCCTGCTGGTCATTCTACCTTCCACCAGGCCATGGCATTCTGTATTAGACTTCAATGATGCCTTCTTCTGTATTCCATTCATCTCAGAGTCACAAGAATTTTTGGCTTGTGAGTGGCAGGACACAACATGCAACAAAAGCAATAATGCTGGGCCGTCCTGCCCCAATGGTTCAAAAATCCCCACACCATCATTGGGGAAATGTCCTCTAAAGACCTAAAAGTTCAACCTCTTTAAAAGGGAACCCTCCTTCAATATGCAGATGACATTCTGATCGCCAGGCCTACTAAAGACGCCTCTGAACTACCTAGCCAAGAAAGGATAGAAGGTGTCCAAGAAAAACGCTCAAATATCCCAGGCTAAGGTGACATGCCTGGGCTTCATTCTCACAGATATTCGGAGAAACGCATCCCAGGATAGGGAAGAAGCCATTTGCAGCCTTACCTCTTCTACAACTAGAAGACAGCTTAGGGGTTCCTGGGGAGGCCAAGGTTTTCTGCATCTGGATCCCTAACTACAGTGTAATAGCTGGGCCTCTACATGAAACACTGACACGAAAAGATGATGATCCTTTTGAATAGAATCCAGAAGAAGCCTTTCAAGAATGGAAAGAGCAGTCAATACAGACCCTTGCCCAGGAACTCCCTAATTTAGCTAAACCCTTTGACCTTTACATACCCGGTCAAAGGTTAATCGCCCTTGGAGCCTTAGTGCAAAAACTGGGACCACTTGAAATGGAGCAACACAAGAATGCCCTTCAGGTATGATAAACTATGGTCACCAAGGGCTTTGCCCACCGACTCATCAGGCCAGGATACTGGGGTATCTAAAAAGCTGGAAATCAGCAGCCCGCAAGGCCAGCTCCCTCCTAAGGGAAAAGGACCCCACGTGGTGATCCTAACCACCCATCATGCCCTGAAGTTGCAGGGGTCGCTCTGTGGACACACTGACCTCGAGTGAGGAGGCCCTCCAACTCCAACCTCCAGAGAGGTAAACGGGGGCAACGGGCCCCCAAGATGACTCATGTGACCATCACTTGACCTGGAGTTTCTCTCAGAAAACGACAAGACTGTGCCCCGAAAGATCAGACTACTGCTTGCTGGACTTACTGCACCCAGAGGGGAGCTAATAACCTTGGCGGGGGAAACGTATATCACGCTTTCACCATAGAAAACCCTACAGACACCGCGGTGATGGTGGCCAATATGACCGGCTGGACTGCTGGCTACTTCTAAAGGCCGTTGACTCAGTGGACGTCATGGTCCTGGATCACCACTGACCCTGGACTGTCTGGGAGTTGTGCGGGCAGGGCTCTGACACATGGTGCTGTTTGTACATTAATTCAGGGACCTAATTAAAGAAAGCACAGACTACTGGTCAGAGCATCTAGTCTGGCAAAAACTGTCAGCCTAAGGTCGCCGAACATATGTGGGGTGGGGTGAAACCTGCCACCGCAGCATCTCTGCGCCTCTCTTTCCTGGACCCTTAAAGGTCATTAGAATCTGTAACACTTCCAATGCTGGTGCTCAGGCGGACGAGAAGTGAGGCAGGAGGCCTTGGGACAATCAACCTCACCAGGAGGCTGGTGTGGAGACGTTTTGACCCTCCCCCCATGTATCAGGGCTCCCACCACAACATGAAGCAGTTACAAAAGAGGGGTCTGCACCCTCAACACCCCAAGAATAAGGAACGGAACAAAAAGCAGAGGAGGTGTTTGTCTCCGGCAACGTTCATTAAAAATTCCTGGGAGATAAAAAGAGAATCTGGGCAATAAAATAAAGTCTAACCTGTTTTTCCTTTGTGCTTTGTCTAATTTCATGTGCTCCTAGGGTTCCGCATGCAGAGGTCCCACACCCGGCACTTCAGACCCGATTTCCTAGTGCAGAATGGCTGGGTCGACACCTCACCTAGTGGGGTCCCATGCAGACTCAGCGGCATAGAGCCTGAGCTGCAGCCAACTCAGCCCTCGAGAGCTCCATCCCCTCCCTCCCACTGACGCTGCCGGGGACCCTACACAGCAGCCCAGCCCACAGCCCATGGGGGAGTGCACGCTCTCACCTCTCCATTCTGTTTTCAAAATAATGTTTCCTTTGCTTCTCAACCAAACTCAGTCTTGATCTGTTGGCTCCAATGACACTGGGCACGGGGACTCCTGTTGGGGTCCACTCTGGAGGATCAGTAACAGAAATTGAGAACATTGTAACTTCAATGAACAGATGTGTGAGCCAAACTGTAGTTAACATAGAGCAGTGTATAATGCTCGGGTAAAATAAGATGTTTCTAAGACTTACATTTGATATTTCCATCACTTTCCTATAAGCAAGTTCAGTGAAGACGTCTGTCTTATTTGTCAGGTCAACATTAGAGAAATGAAGTGATTTATTTTCATGGATGTACATCGAATACTCTTGGCTGAAGCTTCAATCTTGTTTTGAATGCTTTTCCATTGAAAATGATACCTCTCTTTCAGCTCCCCCATTTCTGAGAAGTATAAAACCTTATAATTTATTATTACCAAAGGGGAAAGGTAGGAGAAGGGATAAATTAACAGTTTGGGATTAACACATACACACTGCTATGTATAAAATAGATCATCAACAAGGAACTACTGTATAGCACAGGGAACTACACTGAATATTTTGCAATAACCTATAAGGGGAAATAATCTGAAAAACAATAGATATTTTTATTGACATCATCTATCAATGACAGATAAAATGTAACCTAAGCAAGGCCGATGGTGAGCGCTTCTGACCCTGAAGATTTCAGTCATCTAAAGTTGGGGCTCTACCTATTTCCCAAGGCCCTTAAAGGACATACGTGTAGCCGTAGCTTAAAAATTCCCCAGTTTGGGGTTCGGGGAGGCACTGATTTGGAAAAATCCCTGGTGTTCTCCTTACATGCACGGGACCCTTCCTACAGCTAAAACATGCCTGTCACACCTAGAGGATGGTACACCGTTTGATCGGAAAGAGTTTGGAAAAGGCACCTCATCTCCTCATCGCCTGGTGCTCGGGTTCAACCCTCCAGCATCTTTCCTAACAATCTCCTCACTTGGTGATATCAGCACCGTCAACATCCTGTTGCACACAGTTTGGAATTTGTCCAGAGGATGTAGCGGAAGGATGAGAAAAATATAGAGACATGTCTTAGGTGTTCGGACAGGCACATGCCACTCTAATTTCCAATCCAGAACACAAATTCATCAAAGGCTAGAATTGCCCACGGAAACAGAATAGGGCTAGAGGAAATCCCGCTGTTTTGTGTCCAGTTTCCAAAAACACAAGTTGAAAAATGGAACTCAGGGGCACTAAAATTCATGAAACTGCAGAGTTGAAAATATCTATCGTCGAAAAATGTCTTGAGGTAAGTCACAGAAAAGGACTTGTAAGCAAGGGAGAGTGGCAGGAAACAGATTTGAAGAGGTAGAAAGGACTCCCCATTAAAGCACAAGAAAAGGGGCTGAACATCGCCAATGATGCAGTTGGCCAAAAAGGGTGTATGCATTTTTTCTGAATATATTCAAGTAAAGGCCATACACACTTTTTATCCAACCCAACAGGTGGGCACTGGAAATCAATATCACAAAATGTATCACTTCACATCAGTCAGAAGGGCCATCCACATAAAGTGTAAACACCAGAAATGCAGGACAGGGCGAGGAGAAAAGGGAGCCCTGTGAGGCTGATAGTGGAAATGTAATTTGCCAACGGCCACTCTGGAGAAGTGTATTGTGTTTGCTAAAACATCTAAAAAATGAGCTACAGAGCATAGGGCACTTGCACTCATGGGCGTGTACCTTGGGAAAAACAAAAATCGACAGAAAACAGGCACCCGAACGTTTACCACCTCTCTGTTAAAAAGGGCCTCAACTTGGATATAACCTAAATGTCCCTGGAAGGATAAAATGGATAAAAGAGATGGGGTACTTATGTAGAGTGGAATATTACTCATCCAGAAATCAATGAAATAAGGCCAGTTGTAACAACTCTGGAGGAGTTACATACGATCATTCTAAGTGACATATGTCAGAAAGAAAAAGACACATATCATAAGATGTCACTTAAAGGTGGAATCAAAAATGGCTACACATGAAATAAATTACAAAACAGAAACATAGTCAAATATGTAGAAAATAGACATAAGGCTGCTAAATGGGAAAGGTGGGGAATGGTGAGGTATTATCCAGGAGGTTGAAATTAGCAAAGATACCATTCCAAGTACCAAATTGAATAACTGACAAGGCCTACACGGTACCTCAAAGAACTGCACTCAGCCCACTCAAGTCACTGGAAAATAATACATATGACTGGTAAGCATATGAAAAAGAAGTTATTGTTGTCTCACAGTACATGAATCAAGTGGATGTACAGCAGCAAAAAACAGAGCTTTGAAAATCAGCTGTAACCAATATAAAAATAAATTTAAAACTATTTATAAAACAGTGAGACAGACAAAAATTCTTACAACTTTTGTTGAAGGGCTACGATGTAACATGGATTGAACACATGTAGACCCACAGCAAGATGATTATATAAGGCTGGAAGCTATGCACGCTAAGAGATGTTAGAGAGGCTGGGTGAGGAAATGCAGACCTTTTAAAGTAATACTGCCTGGTACCCATTCCATGGGTCCCAAATCTGCAGGTTCAAGGGAGTCTTCTGACAGCGAAAACATGCCTGGGAAACCGAGATGAATGTACACCGTGTGCTCAGGAAAGGTGTCTAAAATGCACCTCATTTTTGATCTCCTGCTGCTGGGGTTCGCCATTCCAGCCACATTACTAACAACCTCCCCACTTGGAGAATCAGCACCTTTAACCTCCTGTTTCCCACAGTTTGCAATTTGTGCAGAGGGTAAATGGGAAGAGGGGGAACCAATGAGAGATTAGCTGTAGGAGTTTTGACAGGCACATGTCACTCTAATTTCCCATTAGGAAGAAGAATTAACCAAAGGCTCAGCCTGCCTCCCCAGAACCAGAATAGGGCCGGAAGCAATCCAATGGTTTGGCGGCCAGCTCACAAAAAAAGCGAGTTTCAAAATGGAGCTCAGGAGCAGACAATTCAAAGACCTGCAAAGATATAAATGATAACCAACGTCCAAAAATATATTCAGGTAAGGCAACGAAGAGGATCTGAATGAGAGGCAGAATTGCAGGAAACAGATTTCAAAAGGTAGATTGTACTCACATTTAAAGCATATGAAAAGCAGCAGAATTTCTAAAATGATGCGGTTGGGCAAAAGGGTGTATGCGTTTTTTTCGTGAATATCTTCAGGAAAAAAACACATGCAGAGTTTTTGGCCAACCAAGCAAGAGGGAAATGCAAATCTGCACAACAAAGGAGTCTCAATTTCCACTGCTCAGAAAGGCAATCCAAAAAATGTGTACAAACCAGAAATGCAGGAGAGGCCATGGAAAACAGGGAGCCTAGTCACGCTGATGGGTGGGGTATAAATATCCAAGAGCCACTCTGAAGAAGTGTATGCTGTTTCCTAAAACTTCTAAAATACAAAGCCCCCAAGCAAAGGGGACTTCAACTCACGGGCATATGACTTGGGAAGACTAAATATCAATAAGACACAGGCACCCCAAAGTTTAGGGCTGCTCTGCATACAAGAACCTCAACTTTGGTAAACCTAAAATATCCCAGGAAAAAGAGAAATGCATAAAGAACTTGTGGTAATTTTGTACAACGGAATATCACTCAGACGGGAAATCAGTGTATATAAGGCCAGTAGCAGCATAATGAGTGGATTTAGGTATGATGATTCTAAGGGAAATTAGTCACACAGAAAAAGAATCTTATCATAAGATATCACTTATAGAGGGAATGTCAATATCACAACACATGAACTGAATTAGGAAAGAGAACAGAGTCTCACATTTAGAAAAAAACTCTTATGCCTGCTTCAGGGGAATGGAGAGGTGGGGTGATGCATAAAACCAGAGTATGATATTAGCACAGGTACCATTCCATAAACCAAATACAGAATAGACAAGACCTACACCTTCCTCAGTGAATGGGACTCAACACCCCTATTCCCCGCCGAGGAATATATCTGACTAGTAAGAATCTTAAAACCTATGTATTCATATGTCTCCGTAAGGAAATCAATTGTGTATAGACTGGCATAAACAGGTCAGTGAAAACCAGCTCAACCCCATAATAAAAATGAATTTCAAAAACAAAACCAAAAAACAGCAAAATTCTTACACAATTCCTTCAGGGGTTCTAATGAAACCTGGAATGACCCTATCTGCAAAGACAGCTGGATGAGACATAAGGCTGGACACTTGGGACTGAGAGGACTGGTGAGATTGGGAGAGAAAATGCAGAACCTTTAAAGTAGTAATGCATGCCACCATTCCATGGGTCCCAAATCTCCAGGTAGAAGGGAATATCACTACAGTTATAACATGTATGGGAAACCTAGAGAATGGACACCCTGTGATGGCGAAAGGTTTCTAAAACTCTCCTAATTTTTCCTCTCCTTGTGCTCCACTTTGGCATTCCAACTGCTTTACTATCAATCTCCCAACTTAGGAGAGTCAGCCCCTATAACCTCCTGGTTCACACAGTTTGCTATTTGTGCAGAGGATGAAAGGGAAGAGGGAGAACCAATCAGAGAGTAGATGTAGGCATTTGGACGGGCACATGTCACTCTAATTTCCCGTCAGGAAGAAGAATTAACCAAAGCCTCAGCCACCCACAGGGAACCAATATAGCGACCCCTGGAACCAGTATAGGTCCTGAAGCAAAATTGTGGATTTGCGGCCAGCTCACAAAAATGGGATTTGAAAATTGGAGCTCAGGGGCCCAGCAATTCAAAAACCTGCAGAGTTATAAAGGACTACTCTCTTCCAGAAATCTGTTGAGGGAAGGCAATGAAGCGGACTTGAAAATGAGGCAGAATTGCACAAAACATATTTCAAGAGGTAAATTGGAATCGCCTTTGAAGCACAGAAAAAGCATCCCAACTTGGACGGTGATGCACTTGGCCAAAAAGGGCGTATGCCTTTTCCCCTGAATATATTCAGGAGAAAACGCATACGTCCTTTCTGGCCAATGAAGCAAGCATGCAATGCAAATCCACACTACAAAGAATTGTCACTTCCCACCGGTCGAAAGGGACATCTGTATATCTGTAAAAACCAGAAAGGCAAGAGCGAGATGACAAGGGCATGAAGCAATGTGATCCCAAGAGTCATGGAGGATTGTGATGACAAGCGCATGGAGCATTGTGATGACAAGATTATGTAGCATTTTGCTGACAAAGGCAAGGAGCATTGTGATGACAAGGTTCATGGAGCACTTTGATGACAAGCGTCATGGAGCATTGTGATTACAGGGGTCATGGAGCATTGGGATGACAAGAGCATGGATCATTGTGATGACAAGGTTCATGGAGCATTTTGATGACAAGAGTCCTGGATCATTGTGTCGTCAGGTTTCATGGAGCGTTGTGATGACAGTGGTCATGGAGCATTGTGATGACAGGGGTCAGGGAGCATTGTGATGAGAAGGTCATGGACCATTGGGCTGAAAATGTTCATGGAGTGTTGTGATGAGAGGCGTCATGGAGCATTGTGATGACAAGGTACTGGAGCATTGTGATGAGAAGACCATGGAGCCTTGTGATGACATGTCTCATGGGGCATTCTGAGGAAAAGGGGCATGCAGCATTGTGATTACAGAGGTCTTGGAGCATTGTGGTGACAAGGGCATGGAGCATTGGGATGAGAAGGCCATGGAGCGTTCTGATGACATGCATCATGGAGCTTTGTGAGGACAAGGGCATGGAGCATTGTGTTTTCAGGGGTCTTGGAGCACTGTGATGAAAAGGGCATGGATCATTGTGATGAAAAAGGCATGGAGCCTGGTCATGACAGGGTTCAAGGAGCATACTGACGACAAGTGTCAGGGAGCATTGTGATGACAAGGGTATTGAGCATTGTGATGACAAAGGTCATGGAGCATTGTGATGAGAAGACGATGGATAATTGTGATGACGAGCGTCATGGGGCGTTGTGATGATAAGTGTTATGGAACATTTTGATCACAAGGATTTGGAGCATTGTGATGACAGAGGTCATGGGGCATTTTGATTTCATTGTGATGACAATAGCCTGAAGCATTATGATGATGGGCATGCTGCATTGTGATGACAGGGTTCATGGAGCATTGAGATGAAAAGGGGCATGGAGCATTGTGATTACAGGAGTCTTGGAGCATTGTGATGACAAGGGCATGGAGCATCGTGAATGAGAAGGCCATGGAGAATTCTGATGACATGCGTCATGGAGCTTTGTGATGACAAGGGCATGGAGCATTGTGATTACAGGGGTCTTGGAGCACTGTGATGACAAGGGTCATGGAGCCTTGTGATGACAAGGCCGTGGAACATTGTGATGGCAGTGGTCATGGAGCATTTTTATGACAGGGGTCATGGAGCATTGTGATGACCAGGGCATGGAACACTGTGATACATGGGTCATGGAGGATTGTAATGACAAGCGCATGGAGCATTGTGATAAGAATGGCATCGAGCATTGTGATGAAAAGCATCATGTAGCCTGTGATGACAAGGGCATGGAACAATGTGATGAGAGGTTTCATGGAGCATTGTGATGACAATGGCATGCAGCATTGTGATGCCAAGGGTCATGGAGCTTTGTGATGACAAAGGTCATGGAGCATTTTGATGACAAGAGGTGTGGTGCATTCTGTTGTGTAGGGCAGGGAGCATTGTGATAACAGGGTCATGGAGCAATTTGATGAAAAGTGTCATGGAACATTTTGATGACAGGGGTTATGGAACATTGAGATGTCAAGGGTCATGGAACATTTCCATGACAGGGTTTAAGGACCATTGTGATGACAGGGGAGTGGGTGTATTGTGGACTAGTGAGGGAACATGTTGATATCAGTGGTGAGAGAGCATTTTTATAAGAAGTGCATGGAGCATTGTGATGACAATCTTTATGGAGCATTGTGATGACAAGGTTGTGGAGCATTGTGATGACAAGGGTCATGGAGCATTGAGTTGACAAAGGCACGGAGCATTGTGATGACAAGTGTCACGGAGCATTGTGATGAAAAGTTCATGGAGCATTGTGGTGACAAAGTTCACAGAGCCTTGTGATGATGAGGGCATGGACCATTGTGATGACACAGGTCATGAAGCCTTGTGAAGACTGGAGTCACGGAGAATTGTGATGACTGGGGTCATGGAGCATTGTGATGACAAGGGCATGGAGCTTTGTGATGACAGGGGCATAGGGCATTGGTCTGACAAGTTTCATGGATAATTGTGTTGACAGTGGGCATGGCACATTGTGATGACAAGGTCATGGAGCATTGTGAAGACAAGGTCATGGAGTATTGTGAAGACAGGTGTCAGGGAGCATTGTGATGACAAGTGTATTGAAAATTATGATGACAAAGGTCATGGAGCATTGTGATGAAAAGGGCATGGAGTATTGTGATGAAAGGCATCATGGAGCGTTGTGATGACAAGTGTTATGGAACATTGTGATCACAAGGGTTTGGAGCATTGTGAGGGCAGAGGTCTTGGATCATTTTGATTTCAAGGAACATGGAGCATTGTGATGACAAGGGCAGGAAGCAATGTGATCCCAAGGTTCATGGAGTATTGTGATGACAAGCGCATAGAGCATCGTAATGACAGGGTCATGTAGCATTTTGCTGACAAAGGCATGGAGCATTGAGATGACAGGTGTCCAGGAGCACTGTGATGGCAAGCGTCAAGGAGCATTGTGTTTACAGGGGTCAAGGAGCATTGGGATGACAAGGGCATGCATCATTGTGATGCCAAGTGTCATGGAGCATTGGGCTGAAAATGTTCATGGAGTTTTGTGATGACAGGGGTCATGGAGCATTGTGATGACTAGGGAATGGAGCATTGTGATGACAAGAGTACCGGATCATTGTGTTGTCAGGTGTCATGGAGCGTTGTGATGACAGTGGTCATGGAGCATTGTGATGATATTGGTCAAGGAGCATTGTAATGAGAAGGTCATGGAGCATTGGGCTGAAAACGTTCATGGAGTATTGTGATGACAGGCGTCATGGAGCATTGTGATGATAAGGGAATGGAGCATTTTGATGACAACGTCCTGGAGCATTGTGATGAGAAGTCCATGGAGCCTTGTGATGCCAAGTCTCATGGAGCATTCTGATGAAAAGGGGCATGGAGCATTGTGATTACAGGGGTCTAGGACCATTGTGATGACAAGGGCATGGAGCATTGTGATGAAAAGTGCATGGATCATTGTGATGAAAAAGGCATGGAGCCTTGTCATGAAAGGGTTCAAGGAGCATACCGATGGCAAGAGTAAGGGAGCATTGTGATGACATGTGTATTGAGCATTGTGATGACAAATGTCATGGGGCATTGTGATGAGAAGTCCATGGATAATTGTGATGACCAGCGTCATGGGGCATTGTGATGACAAGTGTTATGGAACATTGTGATCACAAGGGTTTGGAGCATTGTGATGAGAGAGGTCATGGAGAATTTTGATTTCATTGTGATGACAATAGCATGAAGCATTATGATGATGGGCATGGTGCATTGTGATGACAGTGTTCATGGAGCATTTTGATGAAAAGGGTCATGGAGCATTTGTCTGACAAGTTTCATGGATTATTGTGATGACAGTGGGCATGGCACATTGTGATGACAAGGGCATGAAGCATTGTGATGACAAGGTCATGGAGTATTGTGAAGACAGGTGTCAGGGAGCATTGTGATGACATATGTCATGTTCCATTGTGATGACAATAACACGGAGCATTGTGATGCCAAGTGTCATGGAGGATTGTTGTGACAAACGTAAAGGAGCATTTTGATGACAAGGGCATGGAGCATTGAGATGACAAGGTCCACTGATAATTTTAATGTCCAGGTCGTGAAACACTGTGATGACAAGCGCATGGAGCTTCCTATGACAGGGGTCATGGAGCATTGCGATGACAAGTGCATGGAGTATTGTGATGACAAGAGCATATAACATTGTGATGAGAAGTGCCATGGAGCATTGTGATGACAAGGAAGTGGAGAATTGTGAGGACGAGGGACATTGAGCTTTGAGATGACCAGGGCATGGAGAATTGTGATGGCAAAACCGTGGAGCATTGTGATGAGAAGACCTTGCGTAATTGTGATGACGAGCATCATGAAGCACTGTAATGACAAGGGGCATGAGGCATTGTGATGACAGGTGTCAGGGAGCATTGTGATGACAGGGGTCATGGAGCATTGTGATGACAAGGGCACGGAGCATTGTGATGACAAGGGCCATTGAGAATTTTGATGACAAGGTCATGAAGCATTGTGATGACAAACACTTGGAGCTTGCTATGACAGGGGGCATGGAACATTGCAATGACAAGTGCATGGAGAATTGTGATGATAAGAGCATGTAACATTGTGATGAGAAGTGTCATGTAGCATTGTGATGACAAGGACGTGGAGAATTGTGATGACAAGGGACATGGAGCATTGTGATGAGCAGGGCATAGAGCATTGTGATGACAGGTGTCATGGAGCATTATTATGACAAGGGCCATAGTGCATTCTGACATAAGATATCACTTATGAAGGGAATGTAAACATGGCTACATATGAACTGAATTAGGAAAGAGAACAGTGTCTCAGATATAGAAAACACACTTATGCTTGCTTAAGGGGAAAGGAGAGGTGGGGAGACACACAAAACCAGAGTTTGATATTAGCACAGGTAACATTCCATAATCCAAATACAGAAGAGACAAGCCCTACTCCTTCCTCAGTGAACAGGACTCAACACCCTAATTCCCGGCAGAGAAATATATCTGACTAGTAAGAATCTTAAAACCTATGTATTGATATGTCTCCGTAAAGGAACCAAGTGTGCCTAGGACGACATAAACACGGCAGTGAGAAGCAGCTCAAACCCACTATAAAAATGAATTTCAAAACAAAACAAAAAACAGTTTAATTCTTACACAATACCTTCAGGGGTTCTGATGAAACTTGGAATGACCCTGTCTACAACGACAGCTGGATGTGGCATAAGGCTGGTCACTTGGGACTGAGACGATTGGTGAGATTGGGTGAGAAAAGGCAGACCCTCTAAAGCAATAATTCCTGCCCATCATTCCATGGTTCCCAACTCTCCAGGTAGATGGGAATATCACTACAGTTATAACATGTATGGGAAACCTAGAGAATGGACACCCTCTGATGGAGAAAGTTTTCTAAAACTCTACTAATTTTTTTTCTCTCCTTGTGCTCCAACTTGACGTTCCAACTGCTTTAATATCAATCTCCCAACTTGGAGAGTCAACCCCTATAACCTGTTTCGCACAGTTGGCACATTGTTCAGAGGATATAAGGGAAAAGGGAGAACCAATGAGAGAGTAGCTGTAGGCATTTGGACGGCCACATGTCACTCTAATTTCCCGTCACGAAGAAGAATTAACCAAACTCTCAGCCTGCCCCCCCCCCCCGGAACCTGTACAGGTCCTGAAGCAAAACTATGGATTTGCGGTCAGCTCACAAAAACGCGAGTTGAGAACTGGAGCACAGCGGCACAGCATTTCACTAACTTGCAGAGTTATAAAGGACTACTCTCTTCCAAAAATCTGTTGAGGGAAAGCCACGAGGCAGACTTTAAAATGATGCAGAATTGCACGAAACAGATTTCAAGAAGTATATTGGAATTGCCTTTAAACACAGGAAAAGCATCACAACTTCGACAATTATGGAATTGTCCATAAAGGGCGTATGCGTTTTCACCTGAATATATTCAGGAGAAAATGCATACGCCGATTTTGACCAACCAAGCAACTGCACAATGCAAATCTGCACTACAAATAAGTATCACTTCCCACCGGTCAAAAGGGTCATCTGCAAAATGTGTAAAAACCAGAAAGGCAAGACAGGCTCTGGAGAACAGTAAGCCTTGTTATGCTCATGGGTGGGATGTAAATTGCCAACAGCCACCCTGGAGGAGTGCATTGTGTTCTCTAAAAGAAGTAAACAACAGAGCTTCACAACCTAAGTCACTTCCAGTCATGGGAAAATACCTTGGGAAAACTGAATATCAATAAGACACAGCCACCCCAAAATTTAGGGCAGCACTGCTTACAAGAACCTCGAATCCGGGACACCTTAAATATCCAAGGAAAGACAAAAATGGTAAAGAAATTGTGGTACTTACGTATGATGGAATATCCCTCAGCCATGAAATCAATGTCATAAGGCCAGTAGAAGCAAAATGATGAGTGGATACAGGTTCGATGATTCTAAGTGAAATAAGTCACACAGAAAAAGAAACTTATCATAAGATATCACTTATGAAGATCCTGTAAACATGGCTACACATGAACTGAGTTAGGAAAGAGAACAGAGTTTCACATTTAGAAAACACACTTATGCCTGCTTAAGGGTGAAGGAGAGGTGGGGGGATGCATAAAACCAGAGTTTTATATAAGCACAGATACCGTCCCAAAAACCAACTATGGAATAGACAAAACCTACACCTTCCTCAGTGAAAGGGACTCAAAACCCCATATTTCCCGCAGAGGAATACATCTGACTAGTAAGAATCTTAAAACCTATGTATTGATATGTCTCCGTAAGGGAATCAAGTGTGTCTAGACTGGCATAAACATGGCAGCGAGAATCAGCTCAAACCCACTATAAAAAGGAATTTCAAAAACAAAACAAAAAAACTGGGAAATTCTTTACAATTCCTTCAGGGTCGCTGATGAAACCTTCAATGACTGTATCTACAGTGACAGCTGGATGTGGCATAAGGCTGGACACTTGGGACTGAGAGGATTGGTGAGATTGGGTGAGCAATTGCAGACTCTTTAAAGCAATAATGCATGGCAAACATTCCATGGGTCCCACTCTGCAGGTTGAAGAGAATATTACTACAGCAATAACATATACAGGAAATCTAGAGAATGGACACACTGTGAATACGAAAGGTTTCTACAACTCAACGAATAGTCCCTCTCCTGGTGCTCCGGTTTGACTTTCCAACTGCTTTACTATCAATCTCCCAACTTGGAGAGACAGCCCCTTTAACATCCTGGTTCACACACGTTGCCAAATTGGCAGAGGATGAAAGGCATGAGCGAGAACCAATGAGAGAGTAGCGGTTAGGCATTTGGACGGTCACATGTCAATCTAATTTCCCGGCAGGAAGAAGAATTAACCAAATTCTCAGCCACCCACCGGGAACCAGTATAGGTCCTGCACCAAAATTTTGGACTTGCGGTCAGTTCACAAAAAACGAGTTGAAAAATGGAGCTCAGGGGCACAGCAATTCACAAACTGAGAGAATAATAAAGGAAAACTATCGTCTAAAAATCTGTTGAGGGAAGGCAACGAGGTGGACTTGAAATCGAGGCAGAATAGCAGGAAACAGATTTCAAGAGGTACATTGGAATCGCCTTTAAAGCACACGAAGAGGGGCACAACTTCGACAATGATGCACTTGGCCAAAAAGGGCGTATTCATTTTCTCCTGAAGATATTCAGGAGAAAACGCATACGCCTTTTTTGGCCAAGCAAGCAAGAAGGCAATGCAAATTGGCACTACAAAGAAGTATCACTTCCCACCGGTAAAAAGGGACATCCACAAAATATGTAAAAACCAGAAAGGCAAGAGAGGCCCTGGAGAACAGGGAGCCTTGTTATGCTGATGGGCGGGATGTAAATTGCCAACTGCCTCCCTGGAGGAGTGTATTGTGTTCCCTAAAACAAGTAAAGAACAGAGCTACAGAGCCAAGGGCACTTCCAGTCTAGGGAATAAACCTTGGGAAAACTGAAAAACAATAATACAGAGCCACCCCAAAATTTAGGGCGGCACTGCCTACAAGAACTTCAACTTGGGTACACCTTAAATATCCCAGGAAATATAAAAATGGTTCAAAAATTTGTGGTACATATGTACGATGGAATATCCCTCAGCCAAGAAATCAATGTCATAAGACCAGTAGCAGCAAAATGAGTGGATTCAGGTACGATGATTCTAAGTGAACAAAGTCACACAGAAACAGAAACTTATCATAAGATATCACTTATGATGATCATGTCAACATGGCTACACCTGAACTTAGATAGGAAAGAGAACAGAGTCTCACATTTAGAAAACACTCTTATTCCTTCTTAAGGGGGAATGAGAGGTGGGGTGATGCATAAAACCAGAGTTTGATATAAGCACAGGTACTGTTCCAAAAACCAACTATGGAATACAGAAGACATACACCTTCCTCAGTGAAAGGGACTCAAAACCCCATATTTCCCGCAGAGGAATATATGTGACTAGTAAGAATCTTAAAACCTATGTATTGATATGACACCATAAGGGAATCAAGTGTTTCTAGACTGGCATAAACATGGCAGCGAGAATCAGCCTAAACTCACTATAAAAAGGAATTTAAAAAACAAAACAAAAAAAGCATGGAAATTCTTTACCATTCCTTCAGTCTCTGATGAACCCTGGAATGACCCTAACTACAATGACAGCTGGATATGGCATAAGGCTGGACACTTGGGAATGAGAGAATTGGTGACATTGGGTGAGCAAATGCAGACCCTTTAAAGCAATAACGCATGGCACCCATTCCATGGGTCCCAACTCTCCAGGTTGAAGGGAATATTACTAGAGCTATAACATGTAAAGGAAACCTAGAGAATGGACACAGTGTGAATACGAAAGGTTTCTAAAACTCAACTAATAGTCCCTCTCCTGGTGCTCACGTTTGACTTTCAAACTGCTTTACTATCAATCTCCCAACGTAGAGTGACAGCACATTTAACCTCCTGGTTCGCACACGTTGCCAATTAGGCAGAGGATGAAAGGGAAGAGGGAGAACCAATGAGAGAGTAGCTGTTTGGCATTTGGACGGGCACATGTCACTCTAATTTCCTGGCAGGAAGAAGAATTAACCAAAGTCTCAGCCACCCACTGGGAACCAGTATAGGTACTGAACCAAAATATTGGTCTTGCGTTCATCTCACAAAAAACGAGTTGAAAAATGGAGCTCAGGGGCACAGCAATTCACAAACTGGCACAGTAATAAAGGACAACTATCATCCAAAAATCTGTTGATGGAAGGCATTGAGGCAGCTTGAAAGCGAGGCAGAATAGCAGGAAAGACATTTCAAGAGGTATGTTGGAATCGCCTTTAAAGCACAGGAAGAGGGGCACAACTTCGACAATGATGCACTTGGCCAAATAGGTCATACGCGATTTCTCCTGATTATATTTAGGAGATAACGCATATGCCCTTTTTGGCCAAGCAAGCAAGTGGACAATGCAAATCTGCACTACAAAGAAGTATCACTTCCCACCGGTCAAAAGGGACATCCACAAAATGTGTAAAAACCAGAAAGGCAAGACAGGCCCTGGAGAACAGGGAGCCTTGTTATGCTGATGGGCGGTATGTAAATTGCCAACTCCCTCTCTGGAGGAGTGCATTGTGTTCCCTAAAACAAGTAAACAACAGAGCTACAGAGCCAAGGGCACTTCCAGTCTAGGGAATATACCTTGAGAAAACTGAAAATCAATAAGACAGAGCCACACCAAAATTTAGGGCTGCACTGCTTACAAGAACCTCAACTTGGGTACACCTTAAATATCCCAGGAAATATAAAATTGGTTCAAAATATTGTGGTATTTACGTACGATGGAATATCCCTCAGCCATGAAATCAATGTCATAAGACCAGTAGCAGCAAAATGAGTGGATTCCGGTTCGATGATTCTAAGTGAAATAAGTCACACAGAAAAAGCAACTTATCATAAGATATCACTTATGAAGATCCTGTAAACATAGCTACACTTGAACTTAGCTAGGAAAGAGAACAGAGTCTCACATTTGGAAAACACTCTTATGCCTGCTTAAGGGGGAAGGAGAGGTGGGTGATGCATAAAACCAGAGTTTGATATAAGCACAGGTACCGTTCCAAAAACCAACTATGGAATAGACAAGACCTACACCTTCCTCAGTGAAAGGGACTCAAAACCCCATATTTCCCGCAGAAGAATATATCTGACTAGTAAGAATCTTAAAACCTATGTATTGATATGTCTCTGTAAGGGAATTAAGTGTGTCTAGACTGGCATAAACATGGCAGCGAGAATCAGCTGAAATCCACTATCAAAACGAATTTCACAAACAAAACAAAAAAAACAGGGAAATTCTTTACAATTCCTTCAGGGTCTCTGATGAAACCTGGAATAACCCTATCTACAAGGACAGCTGGATGTGGCATAAGGCTGGACCCTTGGGACTGAGGGGATTGGTGAGATTGGGTGAGCAAATGCAGACCCTTTAAAGCAATAATGCATGGCACCCACTCCTTGGGTCCCAACTCTCCAGGTTGAAGGGAATATTACTACAGCTATAACATGTACGGGAAACCTAGAGAATGGACACACTGTGAATACGAACGGTTTCTAAAACTCAAATAATAGTCCCTCTCCTGGTGCTCAGGTGTGACTTTCCAACTGATTTACTATCAATCTCAAAACTTGGAGAGACAGCCCCTTTAACCTCCTGGTTCGCACACATTGCCAATTTGGCAGAGGATGAAAGGGAAGAGGGAGAACCAATGAGAGAGTAGCTGTTAGGCATTTAGACGGGCACATGTCACTCTAATTTCACGGGAGGAAGAAGAACTAACCAAAGTCTCAGCCTCCCACGGGTAAAAAGTAGAGGTCCTGAACCAAAATTTTGGACTTGCGGTCAGCACACAAAAAATGAGTTGAAAAATGGGGCTCAGGGCACAGCAATTCACAAACTGGAAGAGTAATAAAGGACAACTATCATCCAAAAATCTGTTGAGGGAAGGCAACGAGGCGGACTTGAAATCGAGGCAGAATAGCAGGAAACAGATTTCAAGAGGTATGTTGGAATCGCCTTTAAAGCACCAGAAGTGGGGCACAACTTCGACAATGATGCACTTGGCCAAAAAGGGCGTTTGCATTTTCTCCTGAATATATTCAGGAGAAAACGCATACGCCCTTTTTGGCCTAGCAAGCAAGCAGGCAATGCAAATCTGCACTACAAAGAAGTATCACTTCCCACCGGTCAAAAGGGACATCCGCAAAATGTGTAAAAACCAGAAAGGCAAGACAGGCCCTGGAGAACAGGGAGCATTGTTATGCTGATGGGCAGGATGTAAATTGCCAACTGCCTCTCTGGTGGAGTGAACTGTGTTCCCTAAAACAAGTAAACAACAGAGCTACAGAGCCAAGGGCACTTCCAGTCTAGGGAATATACCTTGGGAAAACTGAAAATCAATAAGCCAGAGCCACCCCAACGTTTAGGGCTGCACTGCTTACAAGAACCTCAACTTGGGTACACCTTAAATATCCCAGGAAATATAAAAATGGTTCAAAAAATTGTGGTACTTACGTACGATGGAATATCCCTCAGCCATGAAATCAATGTCATAAGACCAGTAGCAGCAAAATGAGTGGATTCAGGTTCGATGATTCTAAGTGAAATAAGTCACACAGAAAAAGCAACTTATCATAAGATATCACTTATGAAGATCCTGTAAACATGGCTACACTTGAACTGAGCTAGGAAAGAGAACATAGTCTCACATTTAGAAAACACACTTATGCCTGCTTAAGGGGGAAGGAGAGGTGGGGTGATGCATAAAACCAGAGTTTGATATAAGCACAGGTACCGTTCCAAAGACCAACTATGGAATAGACAAGACCTACACCTTCCTCAGTGAAAGGGACTCAAAACTCCATATTTCCCGCAGAAGAATATATCTGACAAGTAAGAATCTTAAAACCTATGTATTGATATGTCTCTGTAAGGGAATCAAGAGTGTCTAGACTGGCATAAGCATGGCAGCGAGAATCAGCTCAAACCCACTATAAAAAGGAATTTCAAAAACAAAACAAAGAAACAGGCAAATTCTTTCCAATTCCTTCAGGGTCTCTGATGAAACCTGGAATGACCCTATCTACAATGACAGCTGGATGTTACATAAGGCTGGACACGTGGCACTGAGAGGATTGGTGAGATTGGGTGAGCAAATGCAGACCCTTCAAAGCAATAATGCATGGCACACATTACATGCGTCCCAACTCTCCAAGTTGAAGGGGATATTACTACAACTATAACATGTACCGGAAACCTAGAGAATGGACACACTGTGAACAAGAAACGTTTCTAAAACTCAACTAATACTCCGTCTCCTGGTGCTCATGTTTGACACTGCAACTGCTTTACTATCAATCTCCCAACTTAGAGACAGCACATTTAACCCCCTTGTTGGCACACGTTGCCAATTTGGCACAGGATGAAAGGGAAGAGGGAGAACCAATGAGAGAGTAGCTGTTTGGCATTTGGACGGGCACATGTCACTCTAATTTCCCGGCAGGAAGAAGAATTAACCAAAGTCTCAGCCACCCACCGGGAACCCATATACGTCCTGAACCAAAATATTGGTCTTGCGTTCAGCTCACAAAAAACGAGTTGCAAAATGGGGCTCAGGGGCACAACAATTCACAAACTGGCAGAGTAATAAAGGACAACTATCATCCAAAAATCTGTTGAGGGAAGGCAGCGAGGTAGACTTGAAAGCTAGGCAGAATAGCAGGAAACAGATTTCAAGAGGTACGTTGGAATCGCCTTTAAAGCACAGGAAAAGGGGCACAACTTCGACAATGATGCACTTGGCCAAAAAGGGCGTATGCATTTTCTCCTGAATATATTTAGGAGAGAACTCATATGCCCGTTTTGGCCAAGCAAGCAAGCGGACAATGCAAATCTGCAATACAAAGAAGTATCTCTTCCCACCGGTACAAAAGGGACATCCACAAAATGTGTAAAAACCAGAAAGGCAAGACAGGCCCTGGAGAACAGGGAGCCTTGTTATGCTGATGGGCGGGATGTAAATTGCCAACTGCCTCTCTGGAGGAGTGCATTGGGTTCCCTAAAACAAGTAAACAACAGATCTACAGAGCCAAGGGCACTTGCAGTCTAGGGAATATACCTTGGGAAAATTGAAAATCAATAAGACACAGCCACCTCAAAATTTAGGGCTGCACTGCTTACAAGAACCTCAACTTGGGTACACCTTAAATATCCCAGGAAATATAAAAATGGCTCAAAAAATTGTGGTACTTATGTATGATGGAATATCCATCAGGCATGAAATCAATGTCATAAGACCAGTAGAAACAAAATGAGTGGATTCTGTTATGATGATTCTAAGTGAAATAAG
The DNA here is from genome assembly GCF_949752795.1 of Hyperoodon ampullatus. Classification (NCBI taxonomy): domain Eukaryota; kingdom Metazoa; phylum Chordata; class Mammalia; order Artiodactyla; family Ziphiidae; genus Hyperoodon; species Hyperoodon ampullatus. The sequence goes on from NW_027640934.1 coordinate 972,897, forward strand.
AAAAACAGAAAAAGAAATTTATCATAAGATATCACTTATGAAGATCCTGTAACATGGCTACACTTGAACTGAGTTAGGAAAGAGAACAGAGTCTCACATTTAGAAAACACACTTATGCCTGATAGAGTTGGAAGGAGAGGTGGGGTGATGCATAAAACCAGAGTTTGATATAAGCACAGGTACTGTTCCAAAAACCAACTATGGAATACAGAAGACCTACAAGTTCCTCACTGAAACGGACTCAAAACCCCATATTTCCGGCAGAGGAATATATCTGACTAGTAAGAATCTTAAAACCTATGTATTGATATGTCTCCATAAGGGAATCAAGTGTTTCTAGACTGGCATAAACATGGCAGCGAGAATCCGCTCAAACTCACTATCAAAAGGAATTTCAAAAACAAAAAAAAGAAAACAGGGAAATTCTTTACAATTCCTTCAGGGTCTCTGATGAAACTTGGAATGACCCTATCTACAACGACCGCTGGATGTGGCATAAGGCTGGACACTTGGGACTGAGAGGATTGGTGAGATGGGGTGAGCAAATGCAGACCTTGTAAACCAATAATGCATGGCACCCATTCCATGGGTCCCAACTCTGCGGGTTGAAGGGAATATTAATACAGCTATAACATATACAGGAAACCTAGAGAATGGACACACTGTGAATACAAAAGGTTTCTAAAACTCAACGAATAGTCCCTCTCCTGGTGTTCCGGTTTGACTTTCCAACTGCTTTACTAACAATCTCCCAACTTGGAGAGACACCACTTTTAACCTCCTGGTACACACACGTTGCCAATTTGGCAGAGGATGAAAGGAAAGGGGGAGAACCAATGACAGAGTAGCTGTTAGGCATTTAGACGGGCACATGTCACTCTAATTTCACGGGAGGAAGAAGAATTAACCAAAGTCTCAGCCACCCACGGGGAACAAGTAGAGGTCCTGAACCAAAATTTTGGACTTGCGGTCAGCTCACAAAAAATGAGTTGAAAAATGGGGCTCAGGGCACAGCAATTCACAAACTGGAAGAGTAATAAAGGACAACTATCATCCAAAAATCTGTTGAGGGAAGGCATCGAGGCGGAGTTGAAATCGAGGCAGAATAGCAGGAAACAGATTTCAAGAGGTATGTTGGAATCGCCTTTAAAGCACAAGAAGTGGGGCACAACTTCGACAATGATGCACTTGGCCAAAAAGGGCGTTTGCATTTTCTGCTGAATATTTTCAGGAGAAAATGCATACGACCTTTTTGGCCAAGCAAGCAAGCAGGCAATGCAAATCTGCACTACAAAGAAGTATCACTTCCCACCGGTCAAAAGGGACATCCGCAAAATGTGTAAAAACCAGAAAGGCAAGACAGGCCCTGGAGAACAGGGAGCATTGTTATGCTGATGGGCAGGATGTAAATTGCCAACTGCCTCTCTGGTGGAGTGAATTGTGTTCCCTAAAACAAGTAAACAACAGAGCTACAGAGCCAAGGGCACTTCCAGTCTAGGGAATATACCTTGGGAAAACTGAAAATCAATAAGACAGAGCCACCCCCAACGTTTAGGGCTGCACTGCTTACAAGAACCTCAACATGGGTACACCTTAAATATCCCAGGAAATATAAAAATGGTTCAAAAAATTGTGGTACTTACGTACGATGGAATATCCCTCAGCCATGAAATCAATGTCATAAGACCAGTAGCAGCAAAATGAGTGGAATGAGGTTCGATGATTCTAAGTGAAATAAGTCACACAGAAAAAACAAGTTATCCTAAGATATCACTTACGAAGATCCTGTAAACATGGCTACACTTGAACTGAGCTAGGAAAGAGAACAGAGTCTCACATTTGGAAAACACTCTTATGCCTGCTTAAGGGGGAAGGAGAGGTGGGGTGATGCATAAAACCAGAGTTTGATATAAGCACAGGTACCGTTCCAAAAACCAACTATGGAATAGACAAGACCTACACCTTCCACAGTGAAAGGGACTCAAAACCCCATATTTCCCGCAGAGGAATATATCTGACTAGTAAGAATCTTAAAACCTATGTATTGATATGTCTCTGTAAGGGAATCAAGTGTCTAGACTGGCATAAACATGGCAGCGAGAATCAGCTGAAATCCACTATCAAAAGGAATTTCACAAACAAAACAAAAAAACAGGCAAATGCTTTACAATTCCTTCAGGGTCTCTGATGAAATCTGGAATGACCCTATCTACAACGACCGCTGGATGTGGCATAAGGCTGGACACTTGGGACTTAGAGGATTGGTGAGATTGGGTGAGCAAATGCAGACCTTGTAAACCAATAATGCATGGCACCCATTCCATGGGTCCCAACTCTGCGGGTTGAAGGGAATATTAATACAGCTATAACATGTACAAGAAACCTAGAGAATGGACACACTGTGAATACAAAAGGTTTCTAAAACTCAACGAATAGTCCCTCTCCTGGTGTTCCGGTTTGACTTTCCCACTGCTTTACTATCAATCTCCCAAATTGGAGAGACACCCCTTTTAACCTCCTGGTACACACACGTTGCCAATTTGGCAGAGGATGAAAGGAAAGGGGGAGAACCAATGACAGAGTAGCTGTTAGGCATTTAGACGGGCATATGTCACTCTAATTTCACGGTAGGAAGAAGAATTAACCAAAGTCTCAGCCTCCCACGGGGAACAAGTAGAGGTCCTGAACCAAAATTTTGGACGTGCGGTCAGCTCACAAAAAATAAGTTGAAAAATGGGGCTCAGGGCACAGCAATTCACAAACTGGAAGAGTAGTAAAGGACAACTATCATCCAAAAATCTGTTGAGGGAAGGGAACGAGGCGGAGTTGAAATCGAGGCAGAATAGCAGGAAACAGATTTCAAGAGGTACGTTGGAATCGCCTTTAAAGCACAGGAAGAGTGGAACAACTTCGACAATGATGCACTTGGCCAAAAAGGGCGTATGCGTTTTCTCTTGAATATATTCAGGAGAAAACGCATACGCCCTTTTTGGCCAAGCAAGCAAGCGGGCAATGCAAATCTGCACTACAAAGAAGTATCACTTCCCACCGGTCAAAAGGGACATCCACAAAATGTGTAAAAACCAGAAAGGCAAGACAGGCCCTGGAGAACAGGGAGCCTTTTTATGCTGATGGGCGGGATGTAAATTGCCAACTGCCTCTATGGAGGAGTGCATTGTGTTCCCTAAAACAAGTAAACAACAGAGCTACAGAGCCAAGGGCACTACCAGTCTAGGGAATATACCTTGGGAAAACTGAAAATCAATAAGACAGAGCCACCCCAAAATTTACGGCTGCACTGCTCACAATAACCTCAACTTCGGTACACCTTAAATATCCCAGGAAATATAAAAATGGTTCAAAAAATTGTGGTACTTACGTACGATGGAATATCCCTCAGCCATGAAATCAATGTCATAAGACCAGTAGCAACGAAATGTGTGGATTCTGTTATGATGATTCTAAGTGAAATAAGACACACAGAAAAAGAAATTTATCATAAGATATCACTTATGAAGAACCTGTAAACATGGCTACACTCGAACTTAGCTAGGAAAGAGAACAGAGTCTCACATTTGGAAAACACTCTTATGCCTGCTTAAGGGGGAAGGAGAGGTGGGGTGATGCATAAAACCAGAGTTTCATATAAGCACACCTACCGTTCCGAAAACCAACTATGGAATAGACAAGACCTACACATTCCTCAGTGAAAGGGACTGAAAAGCCCATATTTCCCGCAGAAGAATATATCTGACTAGTAAGAATCTTAAAACCTATGTATTGATATGTCTCTGTAAGGGAATCAAGTGTGTCTAGACTGGCATAAACTTGGCAGCGAGAATCAGCTGAAACCCACTATCAAAAGGAATTTCACAAACAAAACAAAAAAACAGGAAAATTCTTTACAATTCCTTCAGGGTCTCTGATGAAACCTGGAATGACCCTATCTACAACGACAGCTGGATGTGGCATAAGGCTGGACACTTGGGACTGAGAGGATTGGTGAGATTGGGTGAGCAACTGCAGACCTTGTAAACCAATAATGCATGGCACCCATTCCATGGGTCCCAACTCTGCGGGTTGAAGGGAATATTAATACAGCTATAACATATACAGGAAACCTAGAGAATGGACACACTGTGAATACAAAAGGTTTCTAAAACTCAACGAATAGTCCCTCTCCTGGTGTTCCGGTTTGACTTTCCAACTGCTTTACTATCAATCTCCCAACTTGGAGAGACACCACTTTTAACCTCCTGGTACACACACGTTGCCAATTTGGCAGAGGATGAAAGGAAAGGGGGAGAACCAATGACAGAGTAGCTGTTAGGCATTTAGACGGGCACATGTCACTCTAATTTCACGGGAGGAAGAAGAACTAACCAAAGTCTCAGCCTCCCACGGGTAAAAAGTAGAGGTCCTGAACCAAAATTTTGGACTTGCGGTCAGCACACAAAAAATGAGTTGAAAAATGGGGCTCAGGGCACCGCAATTCACAAACTGGAAGAGTAATAAAGGACAACTATCATCCAAAAATCTGTTGAGGGAAGGCAACGAGGCGGACTTGAAATCGAGGCAGAATAGCAGGAAACAGATTTCAAGAGGTATGTTGGAATCGCCTTTAAAGCACCAGAAGTGGAGCACAACTTCGACAATGATGCACTTGGCCAAAAAGGGCGTTTGCATTTTCTCCTGAATATATTCAGGAGAAAACGCATACGCCCTTTTTGGCCTAGCAAGCAAGCAGGCAATGCAAATCTGCACTACAAAGAAGTATCACTTCCCACCGGTCAAAAGGGACATCCGCAAAATGTGTAAAAACCAGAAAGGCAAGACAGGCCCTGGAGAACAGGGAGCATTGTTATGCTGATGGGCAGGATGTAAATTGCCAACTGCCTCTCTGGTGGAGTGAACTGTGTTCCCTAAAACAAGTAAACAACAGAGCTACAGAGCCAAGGGCACTTCCAGTCTAGGGATTATACCTTGGGAAAACTGAAAATCAATAAGCCAGAGACACCCCAACGTTTAGGGCTGCACTGCTTACAAGAACCTCAACTTGGGTACACCTTAAATATCCCAGGAAATATAAAAATGGTTCAAAAAATTGTGGTACTTACGTACGATGGAATATCCCTCAGCCATGAAATCAATGTCATAAGACCAGTAGCAGCAAAATGAGTGGATTCAGGTTCGATGATTCTAAGTGAAATAAGTCACACAGAAAAAGCAACTTATCATAAGATATCACTTATGAAGATCCTGTAAACATGGCTACACTTGAACTGAGCTAGGAAAGAGAACATAGTCTCACATTTAGAAAACACTCTTATGCCTGCTTAAGGGGAAGGAGAGGTGGGGTGATGCATAAAACCAGAGTTTGATATAAGCACAGGTACCGTTCCAAAAACCAACTATGGAATAGACAAGACCTACACCTTCCTCAGTAAAAGGGACTCAAAACCCCATATTTCCCGCAGAAGAATATATCTGACAAGTAAGAATCTTAAAACCTATGTATTGATATGTCTCTGTAAGGGAATCAAGAGTGTCTAGACTGGCATAAGCATGGCAGTGAGAATCAGCTCAAACCCACTATAAAAAGGAATTTCAAAAACAAAACAAAAAAACAGGCAAATTCTTTCCAATTCCTTCAGGGTCTCTGATGAAACCTGGAATGACCCTATCTACAATGACAGCTGGATGTTACATAAGGCTGGACACGTGGCACTGAGAGGATTGGTGAGATTGGGTGAGCAAATGCAGACCCTTCAAAGCAATAATGCATGGCACACATTACATGCGTCCCAACTCTCCAAGTTGAAGGGGATATTACTACAACTATAACATGTACCGGAAACCTAGAGAATGGACACACTGTGAACAAGAAACGTTTCTAAAACTCAACTAATACTCCGTCTCCTGGTGCTCATGTTTGACACTGCAACTGCTTTACTATCAATCTCCCAACTTAGAGACAGCACATTTAACCCCCTTGTTGGCACACGTTGCCAATTTGGCACAGGATGAAAGGGAAGAGGGAGAACCAATGAGAGAGTAGCTGTTTGGCATTTGGACGGGCACATGTCACTCTAATTTCCCGGCAGGAAGAAGAATTAACCAAAGTCTCAGCCACCCACCGGGAACCCATATACGTCCTGAACCAAAATATTGGTCTTGCGTTCAGCTCACAAAAAACGAGTTGCAAAATGGGGCTCAGGGGCACAACAATTCACAAACTGGCAGAGTAATAAAGGACAACTATCATCCAAAAATCTGTTGAGGGAAGGCAGCGAGGCAGACTTGAAAGCTAGGCAGAATAGCAGGAAACAGATTTCAAGAGGTACGTTGGAATCGCCTTTAAAGCACAGGAAAAGGGGCACAACGTCGACAATGATGCACTTGGCCAAAAAGGGCGTATGCATTTTCTCCTGAATATATTTAGGAGAGAACTCATATGCCCGTTTTGGCTAAGCAAGCAAGGGGACAATGCAAATCTGCAATACAAAGAAGTATCTCTTCCCACCGGTACAAAAGGGACATCCACAAAATGTGTAAAAACCAGAAAGGCAAGACAGGCCCTGGAGAACAGGGAGCCTTGTTATGCTGATGGGCGGGATGTAAATTGCCAACTGCCTCTCTGGAGGAGTGCATTGGGTCCCCTAAAACAAGTAAACAACAGATCTACAGATCCAAGGGCACTTCCAGTGTAGGGAATATACCTTGGGAAAACTGAAAATCAATAAGACACAGCCACCTCAAAATTTAGGGCTGCACTGCTTACAAGAACCTCAACTTGGGTACACCTTAAATATCCCAGGAAATATAAAAATGGCTCAAAAAATTGTGGTACTTATGTACGATGGAATATCCGTCAGGCATGAAATCAATGTCATAAGACCAGTAGAAACAAAATGAGTGGATTCTGTTATGATGATTCTAAGTGAAATAAGACACACAGAAAAAGAAATTTATCATAAGATATCACTTATGAAGATCCTGTAACATGGCTACACTTGAACTGAGTTAGGAAAGAGAACAGAGTCTCACATTTAGAAAACACACTTATGCCTGCTAGAGTTGGAAGGAGAGGTGGGGTGATGCATAAAACCAGAGTTTGATATAAGCACAGGTACTGTTCCAAAAACCAACTATGGAATACAGAAGACCTACAAGTTCCTCACTGAAACGGACTCAAAACCCCATATTTCCGGCAGAGGAATATATCTGACTAGTAAGAATCTTAAAACCTATGTATTGATATGTCTCCGTAAGGGAATCAAGTGTTTCTAGACTGGCATAAACATGGCAGCGAGAATCAGCTCAAACCCACTATCAAAAGGAATTTCAAAAACAAAACAAAGAAAACAGGGAAATTCTTTACAATTCCTTCAGGGTCTCTGATGAAACCTGGAATGACCCTATCTACAACGACCGCTGGATGTGGCATAAGGCTGGACACTTGGGACTGAGAGGATTGGTGAGATGGGGTGAGCAAATGCAGACCTTGTAAACCAATAATGCATGGCACCCATTTCATGGGTCCCAACTCTGCGGGTTGAAGGGAATATTAATACAGCTATAACATATACAGGAAACCTAGAGAATGGACAAACTGTGAATACAAAAGGTTTCTAAAACTCAACAAATAGTCCCTCTCCTGGTGTTCCGGTTTGACTTTCCAACTGCTTTACTAACAATCTCCCAACTTGGAGAGACACCACTTTTAACCTCCTGGTACACACACGTTGCCAATTTGGCAGAGGATGAAAGGAAAGGGGGAGAACCAATGACAGAGTAGCTGTTAGGCATTTAGACGGGCACATGTCACTCTAATTTCACGGGAGGAAGAAGAATTAACCAAAGTCTCAGCCACCCACGGGGAACAAGTAGAGGTCCTGAACCAAAATTTTGGACTTGCGGTCAGCTCACAAAAAATGAGTTGAAAAATGGGGCTCAGGGCACAGCAATTCACAAACTGGAAGAGAAATAAAGGACAACTATCATCCAAAAATCTGTTGAGGGAAGGCATCGAGGCGGAGTTGAAATCGAGGCAGAATAGCAGGAAACAGATTTCAAGAGGTATGTTGGAATCGCCTTTAAAGCACAAGAAGTGGGGCACAACTTCGACAATGATGCACTTCACGAAAAAGGGCGTTTGCATTTTCTGCTGAATATTTTCAGGAGAAAATGCATACGACCTTTTTGGCCAAGCAAGCAAGCAGGCAATGCAAATCTGCACTACAAAGAAGTATCACTTCCCACCGGTCAAAAGGGACATCCGCAAAATGTGTAAAAACCAGAAAGGCAAGACAGGCCCTGGAGAACAGGGAGCATTGTTATGCTGATGGGCAGGATGTAAATTGCCAACTGCCTCTCTGGTGGAGTGAATTGTGTTCCCTAAAACAAGTAAACAACAGAGCTACAGAGCCAAGGGCACTTCCAGTCTTGGGAATATACCTTGGGAAAACTGAAAATCAATAAGACAGAGCCACCCCAACGTTTAGGGCTGCACTGCTTACAAGAACCTCAACATGGGTACACCTTAAATATCCCAGGAAATATAAAAATGGTTCAAAAAATTGTGGTACTTACGTACGATGGAATATCCCTCAGCCATGAAATCAATGTCATAAGACCAGTAGCAGCAAAATGAGTGGAATGAGGTTCGATGATTCTAAGTGAAATAAGTCACACAGAAAAAACAAGTTATCATAAGATATCACTTACGAAGATCCTGTAAACATGGCTACACTTGAACTGAGCTAGGAAAGAGAACAGAGTCTCACATTTGGAAAACACTCTTATGCCTGCTTAAGGGGGAAGGAGAGGTGGGGTGATGCATAAAACCAGAGTTTGATATAAGCACAGGTACCGTTCCAAAAACCAACTATGGAATAGACAAGACCTACACCTTCCACAGTGAAAGGGACTCAAAACCCCATATTTCCCGCAGAAGAATATATCTGACTAGTAAGAATCTTAAAACCTATGTATTGATATGTCTCTGTAAGGGAATCAAGTGTCTAGACTGGCATAAACATGGCAGCGAGAATCAGCTGAAATCCACTATCAAAAGGAATTTCACAAACAAAACAAAAAAACAGGCAAATGCTTTACAATTCCTTCAGGGTCTCTGATGAAATCTGGAATGACCCTATCTACAACGACCGCTGGATGTGGCATAAGGCTGGACACTTGGGACTTAGAGGATTGGTGAGATTGGGTGAGCAAATGCAGACCTTGTAAACCAATAATGCATGGCACCCATTCCATGGGTCCCAACTCTGCGGGTTGAAGGGAATATTAATACAGCTATAACATGTACAGGAAACCTAGAGAATGGACACACTGTGAATACAAAAGGTTTCTAAAACTCAACGAATAGTCCCTCTCCTGGTGTTCCGGTTTGACATTCCCACTGCTTTACTATCAATCTCCCAAATTGGAGAGACACCCCTTTTAACCTCCTGGTACACACACGTTGCCAATTTGGCAGAGGATGAAAGGAAAGGGGGAGAACCAATGACAGAGTAGCTGTTAGGCATTTAGATGGGCATATGTCACTCTAATTTCATGGTAGGAAGAAGAATTAACCAAAGTCTCAGCCTCCCACGGGGAACAAGTAGAGGTCCTGAACCAAAATTTTGGACGTGCGGTCAGCTCACAAAAAATAAGTTGAAAAATGGGGCTCAGGGCACAGCAATTCACAAACTGGAAGAGTAATAAAGGACAACTATCATCCAAAAATCTGTTGAGGGAAGGGAACGAGGCGGAGTTGAAATCGAGGCAGAATAGCAGGAAACAGATTTCAAGAGGTACGTTGGAATCGCCTTTAAAGCACAGGAAGAGTGGAACAACTTCGACAATGATGCACTTGGCCAAAAAGGGCGTATGCGTTTTCTCTTGAATATATTCAGGAGAAAACGCATACGCCCTTTTTGGCCAAGCAAGCAAGCGGGCAATGCAAATCTGCACTACAAAGAAGTATCACTTCCCACCGGTCAAAAGGGACATCCGCAAAATGTGTAAAAACCAGAAAGGCAAGACAGGCCCTGGAGAACAGGGAGCCTTTTTATGCTGATGGGCGGGATGTAAATTGCCAACTGCCTCTATGGAGGAGTGCATTGTGTTCCCTAAAACAAGTAAACAACAGAGCTACAGAGCCAAGGGCACTTCCAGCCTAGGGAATATACCTTGGGAAAACTGAAAATCAATAAGACAGAGCCACCCCAAAATTTAGGGCTGCACTGCATACAAGGACCTCAACTTGGATACACCTTAAGTATCCCAGAAAATATAAACATGGTTCAAAAAATTGTGGCACTTACGTACGATGGAATATCCCTCAGCCATGAAATCAATGTCATAAGACCAGTAGCAGCAAAATGGGTGGATTCAGGTATGATGATTCTAAGTGAAATAAGTCACACAGAAAAAGAAACTTATCATAAGATATCACTTATGAAGATCCTGTAAACATGGCAACACTTGAACTGAGTTAGGAAAGAGAACAGTGTCTCACATTTAGAAAACACTCTTATACCTGCTTAAGGGGGAAGGAGAGGTGGGGTGATGCATAAAACCAGAGTTTGATATAAGCACAGGTACCGTTCCAAAAACCAACTATGGAATAGACAAGACCTACACCTTCCTCAGTAAAAGGGACTCAAAACCCCATATTTCCCGCAGAAGAATATATCTGACAAGTAAGAATCTTAAAACCTATGTATTGATATGTCTCTGTAAGGGAATCAAGAGTGTCTAGACTGGCATAAGCATGGCAGTGAGAATCAGCTCAAACCCACTATAAAAAGGAATTTCAAAAACAAAACAAAAAAACAGGCAAATTCTTTCCAATTCCTTCAGGGTCTCTGATGAAACCTGGAATGACCCTATCTACAATGACAGCTGGATGTTACATAAGGCTGGACACGTGGCACTGAGAGGATTGGTGAGATTGGGTGAGCAAATGCAGACCCTTCAAAGCAATAATGCATGGCACACATTACATGCGTCCCAACTCTCCAAGTTGAAGGGGATATTACTACAACTATAACATGTACCGGAAACCTAGAGAATGGACACACTGTGAACAAGAAACGTTTCTAAAACTCAACTAATACTCCGTCTCCTGGTGCTCATGTTTGACACTGCAACTGCTTTACTATCAATCTCCCAACTTAGAGACAGCACATTTAACCCCCTTGTTGGCACACGTTGCCAATTTGGCACAGGATGAAAGGGAAGAGGGAGAACCAATGAGAGAGTAGCTGTTTGGCATTTGGACGGGCACATGTCACTCTAATTTCCCGGCAGGAAGAAGAATTAACCAAAGTCTCAGCCACCCACCGGGAACCCATATACGTCCTGAACCAAAATATTGGTCTTGCGTTCAGCTCACAAAAAACGAGTTGCAAAATGGGGCTCAGGGGCACAACAATTCACAAACTGGCAGAGTAATAAAGGACAACTATCATCCAAAAATCTGTTGAGGGAAGGCAGCGAGGTAGACTTGAAAGCTAGGCAGAATAGCAGGAAACAGATTTCAAGAGGTACGTTGGAATCGCCTTTAAAGCACAGGAAAAGGGGCACAACTTCGACAATGATGCACTTGGCCAAAAAGGGCGTATGCATTTTCTCCTGAATATATTTAGGAGAGAACTCATATGCCCGTTTTGGCCAAGCAAGCAAGCGGACAATGCAAATCTGCAATACAAAGAAGTATCTCTTCCCACCGGTACAAAAGGGACATCCACAAAATGTGTAAAAACCAGAAAGGCAAGACAGGCCCTGGAGAACAGGGAGCCTTGTTATGCTGATGGGCGGGATGTAAATTGCCAACTGCCTCTCTGGAGGAGTGCATTGGGTCCCCTAAAACAAGTAAACAACAGATCTACAGAGCCAAGGGAACATGCAGTCTAGGGAATATACCTTGGGAAAATTGAAAATCAATAAGATACAGCCACCTCAAAATTTAGGGCTGCACTGCTTACAAGGACCTCAACTTGGGTACACCTTAAATATCCCAGGAAATATAAAAATGGCTCAAAAAATTGTGGTACTTATGTATGATGGAATATCCGTCAGGCATGAAATCAATGTCATAAGACCAGTAGAAACAAAATGAGTGGATTCTGTTATGATGATTCTAAGTGAAATAAGACACACAGAAAAAGAAATTTATCATAAGATATCACTTATGAAGATCCTGTAACATGGCTACACTTGAACTGAGTTAGGAAAGAGAACAGAGTCTCACATTTAGAAAACACACTTATGACTGCTAGAGTTGGAAGGAGAGGTGGGGTGATGCATAAAACCAGAGTTTGATATAAGCACAGGTACTGTTCCAAAAACCAACTATGGAATACAGAAGACCTACAAGTTCCTCACTGAAACGGACTCAAAACCCCATATTTCTGGCAGAGGAATATATCTGACTAGTAAGAATCTTAAAACCTATGTATTGATATGTCTCCGTAAGGGAATCAAGTGTTTCTAGACTGGCATAAACATGGCAGCGAGAATCAGCTCAAACTCATTATCAAAAGGAATTTCAAAAACAAAACAAAGAAAACAGGGAAATTCTTTACAATTCCTTCAGGGTCTCTGATGAAACCTGGAATGACCCTATCTACAACGACCGCTGGATGTGGCATAAGGCTGGACACTTGGGACTGAGAGGATTGGTGAGATGGGGTGAGCAAATGCAGACCTTGTAAACCAATAATGCATGGCACCCATTCCATGGGTCCCAACTCTGCGGGTTGAAGGGAATATTAATACAGCTATAACGTATACAGGAAACCTAGAGAATGGACACACTGTGAATACAAAAGGTTTCTAAAACTCAACGAATAGTCCCTCTCCTGGTGTTCCGGTTTGACTTTCCCACTGCTTTACTATCAATCTCCCAACTTGGAGAGACACCACTTTTAACCTCCTGGTACACACACGTTGCCAATTTGGCAGAGGATGAAAGGAAAGGGGGAGAACCAATGACAGAGTAGCTGTTAGGCATTTAGACGGGCACATGTCACTCTAATTTCACGGGAGGAAGAAGAATTAACCAAAGTCTCAGCCACCCACGGGGAACAAGTAGAGGTCCTGAACCAAAATTTTGGACTTGCGGTCAGCTCACAAAAAATGAGTTGAAAAATGGGGCTCAGGGCACAGCAATTCACAAACTGGAAGAGTAATAAAGGACAACTATCATCCAAAAATCTGTTGAGGGAAGGCATCGAGGCGGAGTTGAAATCGAGGCAGAATAGCAGGAAACAGATTTCAAGAGGTATGTTGGAATCGCCTTTAAAGCACAAGAAGTGGGGCACAACTTCGACAATGATGCACTTGGCGAAAAAGGGCGTTTGCATTTTCTGCTGAATATTTTCAGGAGAAAATGCATACGACCTTTTTGGCCAAGCAAGCAAGCAGGCAATGCAAATCTGCACTACAAAGAAGTATCACTTCCCACCGGTCAAAAGGGACATCCGCAAAATGTGTAAAAACCAGAAAGGCAAGACAGGCCCTGGAGAACAGGGAGCATTGTTATGCTGATGGGCAGGATGTAAATTGCCAACTGCCTCTCTGGTGGAGTGAATTGTGTTCCCTAAAACAAGTAAACAACAGAGCTACAGAGCCAAGGGCACTTCCAGTCTAGGGAATATACCTTGGGAAAACTGAAAATCAATAAGACAGAGCCACCCCCAACGTTTAGGGCTGCACTGCTTACAAGAACCTCAACATGGGTACACCTTAAATATCCCAGGAAATATAAAAATGGTTCAAAAAATTGTGGTACTTACGTACGATGGAATATCCCTCAGCCATGAAATCAATGTCATAAGACCAGTAGCAGCAAAATGAGTGGAATGAGGTTCGATGATTCTAAGTGAAATAAGTCACACAGAAAAAGCAAGTTATCATAAGATATCACTTACGAAGATCCTGTAAACATGGCTACACTTGAACTGAGCTAGGAAAGAGAACAGAGTCTCACATTTGGAAAACACTCTTATGCCTGCTTAAGGGGGAAGGAGAGGTGGGGTGATGCATAAAACCAGAGTTTGATATAAGCACAGGTACCGTTCCAAAAACCAACTATGGAATAGACAAGACCTACACCTTCCACAGTGAAAGGGACTCAAAACCCCATATTTCCCGCAGAGGAATATATCTGACTAGTAAGAATCTTAAAACCTATGTATTGATATGTCTCTGTAAGGGAATCAAGTGTCTAGACTGGCATAAACATGGCAGCGAGAATCAGCTGAAATCCACTATCAAAAGGAATTTCACAAACAAAACAAAAAAACAGGCAAATGCTTTACAATTCCTTCAGGGTCTCTGATGAAATCTGGAATGACCCTATCTACAACGACCGCTGGATGTGGCATAAGGCTGGACACTTGGGACTTAGAGGATTGGTGAGATTGGGTGAGCAAATGCAGACCTTGTAAACCAATAATGCATGGCACCCATTCCATGGGTCCCAACTCTGCGGGTTGAAGGGAATATTAATACAGCTATAACATGTACAGGAAACCTAGAGAATGGACACACTGTGAATACAAAAGGTTTCTAAAACTCAACGAATAGTCCCTCTCCTGGTGTTCCGGTTTGACTTTCCCACTGCTTTACTATCAATCTCCCAAATTGGAGAGACACCCCTTTTAACCTCCTGGTACACACACGTTGCCAATTTGGCAGAGGATGAAAGGAAAGGGGGAGAACCAATGACAGAGTAGCTGTTAGGCATTTAGACGGGCATATGTCACTCTAATTTCACGGTAGGAAGAAGAATTAACCAAAGTCTCAGCCTCCCACGGGGAACAAGTAGAGGTCCTGAACCAAAATTTTGGACGTGCGGTCAGCTCACAAAAAATAAGTTGAAAAATTGGGCTCAGGGCACAGCAATTCACAAACTGGAAGAGTAGTAAAGGACAACTATCATCCAAAAATCTGTTGAGGGAAGGGAACGAGGCGGAGTTGAAATCGAGGCAGAATAGCAGGAAACAGATTTCAAGAGGTACGTTGGAATCGCCTTTAAAGCACAGGAAGAGTGGAACAACTTCGACAATGATGCACTTGGCCAAAAAGGGCGTATGCGTTTTCTCTTGAATATATTCAGGAGAAAACGCATACGCCCTTTTTGGCCAAGCAAGCAAGCGGGCAATGCAAATCTGCACTACAAAGAAGTATCACTTCCCACCGGTCAAAAGGGACATCCGCAAAATGTGTAAAAACCAGAAAGGCAAGACAGGCCCTGGAGAACAGGGAGCCTTTTTATGCTGATGGGCGGGATGTAAATTGCCAACTGCCTCTATGGAGGAGTGCATTGTGTTCCCTAAAACAAGTAAACAACAGAGCTACAGAGCCAAGGGCACTACCAGTCTAGGGAATATACCTTGGGAAAACTGAAAATCAATAAGACAGAGCCACCCCAAAATTTACGGCTGCACTGCTCACAATAACCTCAACTTCGGTACACCTTAAATATCCCAGGAAATATAAAAATGGTTCAAAAAATTGTGGTACTTACGTACGATGGAATATCCCTCAGCCATGAAATCAATGTCATAAGACCAGTAGCAACAAAATGTGTGGATTCTGTTATGATGATTCTAAGTGAAATAAGACACACAGAAAAAGAAATTTATCATAAGATATCACTTATGAAGAACCTGTAAACATGGCTACACTTGAACTTAGCTAGGAAAGAGAACAGAGTCTCACATTTGGAAAACACTCTTATGCCTGCTTAAGGGGGAAGGAGAGGTGGGGTGATGCATAAAACCAGAGTTTCATATAAGCACACCTACCGTTCCGAAAACCAACTATGGAATAGACAAGACCTACACATTCCTCAGTGAAAGGGACTGAAAAGCCCATATTTCCCGCAGAAGAATATATCTGACTAGTAAGAATCTTAAAACCTATGTATTGATATGTCTCTGTAAGGGAATCAAGTGTGTCTAGACTGGCATAAACTTGGCAGCGAGAATCAGCTGAAACCCACTATCAAAAGGAATTTCACAAACAAAACAAAAAAACAGGAAAATTCTTTACAATTCCTTCAGGGTCTCTGATGAAACCTGGAATGACCCTATCTACAACGACAGCTGGATGTGGCATAAGGCTGGACACTTGGGACTGAGAGGATTGGTGAGATTGGGTGAGCAACTGCAGACCTTGTAAACCAATAATGCATGGCACCCATTCCATGGGTCCCAACTCTGCGGGTTGAAGGGAATATTAATACAGCTATAACATATACAGGAAACCTAGAGAATGGACACACTGTGAATACAAAAGGTTTCTAAAACTCAACGAATAGTCCCTCTCCTGGTGTTCCGGTTTGACTTTCCAACTGCTTTACTATCAATCTCCCAACTTGGAGAGACACCACTTTTAACCTCCTGGTACACACACGTTGCCAATTTGGCAGAGGATGAAAGGAAAGGGGGAGAACCAATGACAGAGTAGCTGTTAGGCATTTAGACGGGCACATGTCACTCTAATTTCACGGGAGGAAGAAGAACTAACCAAAGTCTCAGCCTCCCACGGGTAAAAAGTAGAGGTCCTGAACCAAAATTTTGGACTTGCGGTCAGCACACAAAAAATGAGTTGAAAAATGGGGCTCAGGGCACCGCAATTCACTAACTGGAAGAGTAATAAAGGACAACTATCATCCAAAAATCTGTTGAGGGAAGGCAACGAGGCGGACTTGAAATCGAGGCAGAATAGCAGGAAACAGATTTCAAGAGGTATGTTGGAATCGCCTTTAAAGCACCAGAAGTGGAGCACAACTTCGACAATGATGCACTTGGCCAAAAAGGGCGTTTGCATTTTCTCCTGAATATATTCAGGAGAAAACGCATACGCCCTTTTTGGCCTAGCAAGCAAGCAGGCAATGCAAATCTGCACTACAAAGAAGTATCACTTCCCACCGGTCAAAAGGGACATCCGCAAAATGTGTAAAAACCAGAAAGGCAAGACAGGCCCTGGAGAACAGGGAGCATTGTTATGCTGATGGGCAGGATGTAAATTGCCAACTGCCTCTCTGGTGGAGTGAACTGTGTTCCCTAAAACAAGTAAACAACAGAGCTACAGAGCCAAGGGCACTTCCAGTCTAGGGATTATACCTTGGGAAAACTGAAAATCAATAAGCCAGAGCCACCCCAACGTTTAGGGCTGCACTGCTTACAAGAACCTCAACTTGGGTACACCTTAAATATCCCAGGAAATATAAAAATGGTTCAAAAAATTGTGGTACTTACGTACGATGGAATATCCCTCAGCCATGAAATCAATGTCATAAGACCAGTAGCAGCAAAATGAGTGGATTCAGGTTCGATGATTCTAAGTGAAATAAGTCACACAGAAAAAGAAACTTATCATAAGATATCACTTATGAAGATCCTGTAAACATGGCTACACTTGAACTGAGCTAGGAAAGAGAACATAGTCTCACATTTAGAAAACACTCTTATGCCTGCTTAAGGGGAAGGAGAGGTGGGGTGATGCATAAAACCAGAGTTTGATATAAGCACAGGTACCGTTCCAAAAACCAACTATGGAATAGACAAGACCTACACCTTCCTCAGTAAAAGGGACTCAAAACCCCATATTTCCCGCAGAAGAATATATCTGACAAGTAAGAATCTTAAAACCTATGTATTGATATGTCTCTGTAAGGGAATCAAGAGTGTCTAGACTGGCATAAGCATGGCAGTGAGAATCAGCTCAAACCCACTATAAAAAGGAATTTCAAAAACAAAACAAAAAAACAGGCAAATTCTTTCCAATTCCTTCAGGGTCTCTGATGAAACCTGGAATGACCCTATCTACAATGACAGCTGGATGTTACATAAGGCTGGACACGTGGCACTGAGAGGATTGGTGAGATTGGGTGAGCAAATGCAGACCCTTCAAAGCAATAATGCATGGCACACATTACATGCGTCCCAACTCTCCAAGTTGAAGGGGATATTACTACAACTATAACATGTACGGGAAACCCAGAGAATGGACACACTGTGAACAAGAAACGTTTCTAAAACTCAACTAATACTCCGTCTCCTGGTGCTCATGTTTGACACTGCAACTGCTTTACTATCAATCTCCCAACTTAGAGACAGCACATTTAACCCCCTTGTTGGCACACGTTGCCAATTTGGCACAGGATGAAAGGGAAGAGGGAGAACCAATGAGAGAGTAGCTGTTTGGCATTTGGACGGGCACATGTCACTCTAATTTCCCGGCAGGAAGAAGAATTAACCAAAGTCTCAGCCACCCACCGGGAACCCATATACGTCCTGAACCAAAATATTGGTCTTGCGTTCAGCTCACAAAAAACGAGTTGCAAAATGGGGCTCAGGGGCACAACAATTCACAAACTGGCAGAGTAATAAAGGACAACTATCATCCAAAAATCTGTTGAGGGAAGGCAGCGAGGTAGACTTGAAAGCTAGGCAGAATAGCAGGAAACAGATTTCAAGAGGTACGTTGGAATCGCCTTTAAAGCACAGGAAAAGGGGCACAACTTCGACAATGATGCACTTGGCCAAAAAGGGCGTATGCATTTTCTCCTGAATATATTTAGGAGAGAACTCATATGCCCGTTTTGGCTAAGCAAGCAAGGGGACAATGCAAATCTGCAATACAAAGAAGTATCTCTTCCCACCGGTACAAAAGGGACATCCACAAAATGTGTAAAAACCAGAAAGGCAAGACAGGCCCTGGAGAACAGGGAGCCTTGTTATGCTGATGGGCGGGATGTAAATTGCCAACTGCCTCTCTGGAGGAGTGCATTGGGTCCCCTAAAACAAGTAAACAACAGATCTACAGATCCAAGGGCACTTCCAGTGTAGGGAATATACCTTGGGAAAACTGAAAATCAATAAGACACAGCCACCTCAAAATTTAGGGCTGCACTGCTTACAAGAACCTCAACTTGGGTACACCTTAAATATCCCAGGAAATATAAAAATGGCTCAAAAAATTGTGGTACTTATGTACGATGGAATATCCGTCAGGCATGAAATCAATGTCATAAGACCAGTAGAAACAAAATGAGTGGATTCTGTTATGATGATTCTAAGTGAAATAAGACACACAGAAAAAGAAATTTATCATAAGATATCACTTATGAAGATCCTGTAACATGGCTACACTTGAACTGAGTTAGGAAAGAGAACAGAGTCTCACATTTAGAAAACACACTTATGCCTGCTAGAGTTGGAAGGAGAGGTGGGGTGATGCATAAAACCAGAGTTTGATATAAGCACAGGTACTGTTCCAAAAACCAACTATGGAATACAGAAGACCTACAAGTTCCTCACTGAAACGGACTCAAAACCCCATATTTCCGGCAGAGGAATATATCTGACTAGTAAGAATCTTAAAACCTATGTATTGATATGTCTCCATAAGGGAATCAAGTGTTTCTAGACTGGCATAAACATGGCAGCGAGAATCAGCTCAAACCCACTATCAAAAGGAATTTCAAAAACAAAACAAAGAAAACAGGGAAATTCTTTACAATTCCTTCAGGGTCTCTGATGAAACCTGGAATGACCCTATCTACAACGACCGCTGGATGTGGCATAAGGCTGGACACTTGGGACTGAGAGGATTGGTGAGATGGGGTGAGCAAATGCAGACCTTGTAAACCAATAATGCATGGCACCCATTTCATGGGTCCCAACTCTGCGGGTTGAAGGGAATATTAATACAGCTATAACATATACAGGAAACCTAGAGAATGGACACACTGTGAATACAAAAGGTTTCTAAAACTCAACGAATAGTCCCTCTCCTGGTGTTCCGGTTTGACTTTCCAACTGCTTTACTAACAATCTCCCAACTTGGAGAGACACCACTTTTAACCTCCTGGTACACACACGTTGCCAATTTGGCAGAGGATGAAAGGAAAGGGGGAGAACCAATGACAGAGTAGCTGTTAGGCATTTAGACGGGCACATGTCACTCTAATTTCACGGGAGGAAGAAGAATTAACCAAAGTCTCAGCCACCCACGGGGAACAAGTAGAGGTCCTGAACCAAAATTTTGGACTTGCGGTCAGCTCACAAAAAATGAGTTGAAAAATGGGGCTCAGGGCACAGCAATTCACAAACTGGAAGAGAAATAAAGGACAACTATCATCCAAAAATCTGTTGAGGGAAGGCATCGAGGCGGAGTTGAAATCGAGGCAGAATAGCAGGAAACAGATTTCAAGAGGTATGTTGGAATCGCCTTTAAAGCACAAGAAGTGGGGCACAACTTCGACAATGATGCACTTGGCGAAAAAGGGCGTTTGCATTTTCTGCTGAATATTTTCAGGAGAAAATGCATACGACCTTTTTGGCCAAGCAAGCAAGCAGGCAATGCAAATCTGCACTACAAAGAAGTATCACTTCCCACCGGTCAAAAGGGACATCCGCAAAATGTGTAAAAACCAGAAAGGCAAGACAGGCCCTGGAGAACAGGGAGCATTGTTATGCTGATGGGCAGGATGTAAATTGCCAACTGCCTCTCTGGTGGAGTGAATTGTGTTCCCTAAAACAAGTAAACAACAGAGCTACAGAGCCAAGGGCACTTCCAGTCTTGGGAATATACCTTGGGAAAACTGAAAATCAATAAGACAGAGCCACCCCAACGTTTAGGGCTGCACTGCTTACAAGAACCTCAACATGGGTACACCTTAAATATCCCAGGAAATATAAAAATGGTTCAAAAAATTGTGGTACTTACGTACGATGGAATATCCCTCAGCCATGAAATCAATGTCATAAGACCAGTAGCAGCAAAATGAGTGGAATGAGGTTCGATGATTCTAAGTGAAATAAGTCACACAGAAAAAACAAGTTATCATAAGATATCACTTACGAAGATCCTGTAAACATGGCTACACTTGAACTGAGCTAGGAAAGAGAACAGAGTCTCACATTTGGAAAACACTCTTATGCCTGCTTAAGGGGGAAGGAGAGGTGGGGTGATGCATAAAACCAGAGTTTGATATAAGCACAGGTACCGTTCCAAAAACCAACTATGGAATAGACAAGACCTACACCTTCCACAGTGAAAGGGACTCAAAACCCCATATTTCCCGCAGAAGAATATATCTGACTAGTAAGAATCTTAAAACCTATGTATTGATATGTCTCTGTAAGGGAATCAAGTGTCTAGACTGGCATAAACATGGCAGCGAGAATCAGCTGAAATCCACTATCAAAAGGAATTTCACAAACAAAACAAAAAAACAGGCAAATGCTTTACAATTCCTTCAGGGTCTCTGATGAAATCTGGAATGACCCTATCTACAACGACCGCTGGATGTGGCATAAGGCTGGACACTTGGGACTTAGAGGATTGGTGAGATTGGGTGAGCAAATGCAGACCTTGTAAACCAATAATGCATGGCACCCATTCCATGGGTCCCAACTCTGCGGGTTGAAGGGAATATTAATACAGCTATAACATGTACAGGAAACATAGAGAATGGACACACTGTGAATACAAAAGGTTTCTAAAACTCAACGAATAGTCCCTCTCCTGGTGTTCCGGTTTGACTTTCCCACTGCTTTACTATCAATCTCCCAAATTGGAGAGACACCCCTTTTAACCTCCTGGTACACACACGTTGCCAATTTGGCAGAGGATGAAAGGAAAGGGGGAGAACCAATGACAGAGTAGCTGTTAGGCATTTAGATGGGCATATGTCACTCTAATTTCATGGTAGGAAGAAGAATTAACCAAAGTCTCAGCCTCCCACGGGGAACAAGTAGAGGTCCTGAACCAAAATTTTGGACGTGCGGTCAGCTCACAAAAAATAAGTTGAAAAATGGGGCTCAGGGCACAGCAATTCACAAACTGGAAGAGTAATAAAGGACAACTATCATCCAAAAATCTGTTGAGGGAAGGGAACGAGGCGGAGTTGAAATCGAGGCAGAATAGCAGGAAACAGATTTCAAGAGGTACGTTGGAATCGCCTTTAAAGCACAGGAAGAGTGGAACAACTTCGACAATGATGCACTTGGCCAAAAAGGGCGTATGCGTTTTCTCTTGAATATATTCAGGAGAAAACGCATACGCCCTTTTTGGCCAAGCAAGCAAGCGGGCAATGCAAATCTGCACTACAAAGAAGTATCACTTCCCACCGGTCAAAAGGGACATCCGCAAAATGTGTAAAAACCAGAAAGGCAAGACAGGCCCTGGAGAACAGGGAGCCTTTTTATGCTGATGGGCGGGATGTAAATTGCCAACTGCCTCTATGGAGGAGTGCATTGTGTTCCCTAAAACAAGTAAACAACAGAGCTACAGAGCCAAGGGCACTACCAGTCTAGGGAATATACCTTGGGAAAACTGAAAATCAATAAGACAGAGCCACCCCAAAATTTACGGCTGCACTGCTCACAATAACCTCAACTTCGGTACACCTTAAATATCCCAGGAAATATAAAAATGGTTCAAAAAATTGTGGTACTTACGTACGATGGAATATCCCTCAGCCATGAAATCAATGTCATAAGACCAGTAGCAACGAAATGTGTGGATTCTGTTATGATGATTCTAAGTGAAATAAGACACACAGAAAAAGAAATTTATCATAAGATATCACTTATGAAGAACCTGTAAACATGGCTACACTCGAACTTAGCTAGGAAAGAGAACAGAGTCTCACATTTGGAAAACACTCTTATGCCTGCTTAAGGGGGAAGGAGAGGTGGGGTGATGCATAAAACCAGAGTTTCATATAAGCACACCTACCGTTCCGAAAACCAACTATGGAATAGACAAGACCTACACATTCCTCAGTGAAAGGGACTGAAAAGCCCATATTTCCCGCAGAAGAATATATCTGACTAGTAAGAATCTTAAAACCTATGTATTGATATGTCTCTGTAAGGGAATCAAGTGTGTCTAGACTGGCATAAACTTGGCAGCGAGAATCAGCTGAAACCCACTATCAAAAGGAATTTCACAAACAAAACAAAAAAACAGGAAAATTCTTTACAATTCCTTCAGGGTCTCTGATGAAACCTGGAATGACCCTATCTACAACGACAGCTGGATGTGGCATAAGGCTGGACACTTGGGACTGAGAGGATTGGTGAGATTGGGTGAGCAACTGCAGACCTTGTAAACCAATAATGCATGGCACCCATTCCATGGGTCCCAACTCTGCGGGTTGAAGGGAATATTAATACAGCTATAACATATACAGGAAACCTAGAGAATGGACACACTGTGAATACAAAAGGTTTCTAAAACTCAACGAATAGTCCCTCTCCTGGTGTTCCGGTTTGACTTTCCAACTGCTTTACTATCAATCTCCCAACTTGGAGAGACACCACTTTTAACCTCCTGGTACACACACGTTGCCAATTTGGCAGAGGATGAAAGGAAAGGGGGAGAACCAATGACAGAGTAGCTGTTAGGCATTTAGACGGGCACATGTCACTCTAATTTCACGGGAGGAAGAAGAACTAACCAAAGTCTCAGCCTCCCACGGGTAAAAAGTAGAGGTCCTGAACCAAAATTTTGGACTTGCGGTCAGCACACAAAAAATGAGTTGAAAAATGGGGCTCAGGGCACCGCAATTCACAAACTGGAAGAGTAATAAAGGACAACTATCATCCAAAAATCTGTTGAGGGAAGGCAACGAGGCGGACTTGAAATCGAGGCAGAATAGCAGGAAACAGATTTCAAGAGGTATGTTGGAATCACCTTTAAAGCACCAGAAGTGGGGCACAACTTCGACAATGATGCACTTGGCCAAAAAGGGCGTTTGCATTTTCTCCTGAATATATTCAGGAGAAAACGCATATGCCCTTTTTGGCCTAGCAAGCAAGCAGGCAATGCAAATCTGCACTACAAAGAAGTATCACTTCCCACCGGTCAAAAGGGACATCCGCAAAATGTGTAAAAACCAGAAAGGCAAGACAGGCCCTGGAGAACAGGGAGCATTGTTATGCTGATGGGCAGGATGTAAATTGCCAACTGCCTCTCTGGTGGAGTGAACTGTGTTCCCTAAAACAAGTAAACAACAGAGCTACAGAGCCAAGGGCACTTCCAGTCTAGGGATTATACCTTGGGAAAACTGAAAATCAATAAGCCAGAGCCACCCCAACGTTTAGGGCTGCACTGCTTACAAGAACCTCAACTTGGGTACACCTTAAATATCCCAGGAAATATAAAAATGGTTCAAAAAATTGTGGTACTTACGTACGATGGAATATCCCTCAGCCATGAAATCAATGTCATAAGACCAGTAGCAGCAAAATGAGTGGATTCAGGTTCGATGATTCTAAGTGAAATAAGTCACACAGAAAAAGCAACTTATCATAAGATATCACTTATGAAGATCCTGTAAACATGGCTACACTTGAACTGAGCTAGGAAAGAGAACATAGTCTCACATTTAGAAAACACTCTTATGCCTGCTTAAGGGGAAGGAGAGGTGGGGTGATGCATAAAACCAGAGTTTGATATAAGCACAGGTACCGTTCCAAAAACCAACTATGGAATAGACAAGACCTACACCTTCCTCAGTAAAAGGGACTCAAAACCCCATATTTCCCGCAGAAGGATATATCTGACAAGTAAGAATCTTAAAACCTATGTATTGATATGTCTCTGTAAGGGAATCAAGAGTGTCTAGACTGGCATAAGCATGGCAGCAAGAATCAGCTCAAACCCACTATAAAAAGGAATTTCAAAAACAAAACAAAAAAACAGGCAAATTCTTTCCAATTCCTTCAGGGTCTCTGATGAAACCTGGAATGACCCTATCTACAATGACAGCTGGATGTTACATAAGGCTGGACACGTGGCACTGAGAGGATTGGTGAGATTGGGTGAGCAAATGCAGACCCTTCAAAGCAATAATGCATGGCACACATTACATGCATCCCAACTCTCCAAGTTGAAGGGGATATTACTACAACTATAACATGTACCGGAAACCTAGAGAATGGACACACTGTGAACAAGAAACGTTTCTAAAACTCAACTAATACTCCGTCTCCTGGTGCTCATGTTTGACACTGCAACTGCTTTACTATCAATCTCCCAACTTAGAGACAGCACATTTAACCCCCTTGTTGGCACACGTTGCCAATTTGGCACAGGATGAAAGGGAAGAGGGAGAACCAATGAGAGAGTAGCTGTTTGGCATTTGGACGGGCACATGTCACTCTAATTTCCCGGCAGGAAGAAGAATTAACCAAAGTCTCAGCCACCCACCGGGAACCCATATACGTCCTGAACCAAAATATTGGTCTTGCGTTCAGCTCACAAAAAACGAGTTGCAAAATGGGGCTCAGGGGCACAACAATTCACAAACTGGCAGAGTAATAAAGGACAACTATCATCCAAAAATCTGTTGAGGGAAGGCAGCGAGGCAGACTTGAAAGCTAGGCAGAATAGCAGGAAACAGATTTCAAGAGGTACGTTGGAATCGCCTTTAAAGCACAGGAAAAGGGGCACAACGTCGACAATGATGCACTTGGCCAAAAAGGGCGTATGCATTTTCTCCTGAATATATTTAGGAGAGAACTCATATGCCCGTTTTGGCTAAGCAAGCAAGGGGACAATGCAAATCTGCAATACAAAGAAGTATCTCTTCCCACCGGTACAAAAGGGACATCCACAAAATGTGTAAAAACCAGAAAGGCAAGACAGGCCCTGGAGAACAGGGAGCCTTGTTATGCTGATGGGCGGGATGTAAATTGCCAACTGCCTCTCTGGAGGAGTGCATTGGGTCCCCTAAAACAAGTAAACAACAGATCTACAGATCCAAGGGCACTTCCAGTCTAGGGAATATACCTTGGGAAAACTGAAAATCAATAAGACACAGCCACCTCAAAATTTAGGGCTGCACTGCTTACAAGAACCTCAACTTGGGTACACCTTAAATATCCCAGGAAATATAAAAATGGCTCAAAAAATTGTGGTACTTATGTACGATGGAATATCCGTCAGGCATGAAATCAATGTCATAAGACCAGTAGAAACAAAATGAGTGGATTCTGTTATGATGATTCTAAGTGAAATAAGACACACAGAAAAAGAAATTTATCATAAGATATCACTTATGAAGATCCTGTAACATGGCTACACTTGAACTGAGTTAGGAAAGAGAACAGAGTCTCACATTTAGAAAACACACTTATGCCTGCTAGAGTTGGAAGGAGAGGTGGGGTGATGCATAAAACCAGAGTTTGATATAAGCACAGGTACTGTTCCAAAAACCAACTATGGAATACAGAAGACCTACAAGTTCCTCACTGAAACGGACTCAAAACCCCATATTTCCGGCAGAGGAATATATCTGACTAGTAAGAATCTTAAAACCTATGTATTGATATGTCTCCATAAGGGAATCAAGTGTTTCTAGACTGGCATAAACATGGCAGCGAGAATCAGCTCAAACCCACTATCAAAAGGAATTTCAAAAACAAAACAAAGAAAACAGGGAAATTCTTTACAATTCCTTCAGGGTCTCTGATGAAACCTGGAATGACCCTATCTACAACGACCGCTGGATGTGGCATAAGGCTGGACACTTGGGACTGAGAGGATTGGTGAGATGGGGTGAGCAAATGCAGACCTTGTAAACCAATAATGCATGGCACCCATTCCATGGGTCCCAACTCTGCGGGTTGAAGGGAATATTAATACAGCTATAACATATACAGGAAACCTAGAGAATGGACACACTGTGAATACAAAAGGTTTCTAAAACTCAACGAATAGTCCCTCTCCTGGTGTTCCGGTTTGACTTTCCAACTGCTTTACTAACAATCTCCCAACTTGGAGAGACACCACTTTTAACCTCCTGGTACACACACGTTGCCAATTTGGCAGAGGATGAAAGGAAAGGGGGAGAACCAATGACAGAGTAGCTGTTAGGCATTTAGACGGGCACATGTCACTCTAATTTCACGGGAGGAAGAAGAATTAACCAAAGTCTCAGCCACCCACGGGGAACAAGTAGAGGTCCTGAACCAAAATTTTGGACTTGCGGTCAGCTCACAAAAAATGAGTTGAAAAATGGGGCTCAGGGCACAGCAATTCACAAACTGGAAGAGAAAAAAAGGACAACTATCATCCAAAAATCTGTTGAGGGAAGGGAACGAGGCGGAGTTGAAATCGAGGCAGAATAGCAGGAAACAGATTTCAAGAGGTACGTTGGAATCGCCTTTAAAGCACAGGAAGAGTGGAACAACTTCGACAATGATGCACTTGGCCAAAAAGGGCGTATGCGTTTTCTCTTGAATATATTCAGGAGAAAACACATACGCCCTTTTTGGCCAAGCAAGCAAGCGGGCAATGCAAATCTGCACTACAAAGAAGTATCACTTCCCACCGGTCAAAAGGGACATCCGCAAAATGTGTAAAAACCAGAAAGGCAAGACAGGCCCTGGAGAACAGGGAGCCTTTTTATGCTGATGGGCGGGATGTAAATTGCCAACTGCCTCTATGGAGGAGTGCATTGTGTTCCCTAAAACAAGTAAACAACAGAGCTACAGAGCCAAGGGCACTACCAGTCTAGGGAATATACCTTGGGAAAACTGAAAATCAATAAGACAGAGCCACCCCAAAATTTACGGCTGCACTGCTCACAATAACCTCAACTTCGGTACACCTTAAATATCCCAGGAAATATAAAAATGGTTCAAAAAATTGTGGTACTTACGTACGATGGAATATCCCTCAGCCATGAAATCAATGTCATAAGACCAGTAGCAACAAAATGTGTGGATCCTGTTATGATGATTCTAAGTGAAATAAGACACACAGAAAAAGAAATTTATCATAAGATATCACTTATGAAGAACCTGTAAACATGGCTACACTTGAACTTAGCTAGGAAAGAGAACAGAGTCTCACATTTGGAAAACACTCTTATGCCTGCTTAAGGGGGAAGGAGAGGTGGGGTGATGCATAAAACCAGAGTTTCATATAAGCACACCTATCGTTCCGAAAACCAACTATGGAATAGACAAGACCTACACATTCCTCAGTGAAAGGGACTGAAAAGCCCATATTTCCCGCAGAAGAATATATCTGACTAGTAAGAATCTTAAAACCTATGTATTGATATGTCTCTGTAAGGGAATCAAGTGTGTCTAGACTGGCATAAACTTGGCAGCGAGAATCAGCTGAAACCCACTATCAAAAGGAATTTCACAAACAAAACAAAAAAACAGAAAAATTCTTTACAATTCCTTCAGGGTCTCTGATGAAACGTGGAATGACCCTATCTACAACGACAGCTGGATGTGGCGTAAGGCTGGACACTTGGGACTGAGAGGATTGGTGAGATTGGGTGAGCAACTGCAGACCTTGTAAACCAATAATGCATGGCACCCATTCCATGGGTCCCAACTCTGCGGGTTGAAGGGAATATTAATACAGCTATAACATATACAGGAAACCTAGAGAATGGACACACTGTGAATACAAAAGGTTTCTAAAACTCAACGAATAGTCCCTCTCCTGGTGTTCCGGTTTGACTTTCCAACTGCTTTACTATCAATCTCCCAACTTGGAGAGACACCACTTTTAACCTCCTGGTACACACACGTTGCCAATTTGGCAGAGGATGAAAGGAAAGGGGGAGAACCAATGACAGAGTAGCTGTTAGGCATTTAGACGGGCACATGTCACTCTAATTTCACGGGAGGAAGAAGAACTAACCAAAGTCTCAGCCTCCCACGGGTAAAAAGTAGAGGTCCTGAACCAAAATTTTGGACTTGCGGTCAGCACACAAAAAATGAGTTGAAAAATGGGGCTCAGGGCACCGCAATTCACAAACTGGAAGAGTAATAAAGGACAACTATCATCCAAAAATCTGTTGAGGGAAGGCAACGAGGCGGACTTGAAATCGAGGCAGAATAGCAGGAAACAGATTTCAAGAGGTATGTTGGAATCGCCTTTAAAGCACCAGAAGTGGGGCACAACTTCGACAATGATGCACTTGGCCAAAAAGGGCGTTTGCATTTTCTCCTGAATATATTCAGGAGAAAACGCATACGCCCTTTTTGGCCTAGCAAGCAAGCAGGCAATGCAAATCTGCACTACAAAGAAGTATCACTTCCCACCGGTCAAAAGGGACATCCGCAAAATGTGTAAAAACCAGAAAGGCAAGACAGGCCCTGGAGAACAGGGAGCATTGTTATGCTGATGGGCAGGATGTAAATTGCCAACTGCCTCTCTGGTGGAGTGAACTGTGTTCCCTAAAACAAGTAAACAACAGAGCTACAGAGCCAAGGGCACTTCCAGTCTAGGGATTATACCTTGGGAAAACTGAAAATCAATAAGCCAGAGCCACCCCAACGTTTAGGGCTGCACTGCTTACAAGAACCTCAACTTGGGTACACCTTAAATATCCCAGGAAATATAAAAATGGTTCAAAAAATTGTGGTACTTACGTACGATGGAATATCCCTCAGCCATGAAATCAATGTCATAAGACCAGTAGCAGCAAAATGAGTGGATTCAGGTTCGATGATTCTAAGTGAAATAAGTCACACAGAAAAAGCAACTTATCATAAGATATCACTTATGAAGATCCTGTAAACATGGCTACACTTGAACTGAGCTAGGAAAGAGAACATAGTCTCACATTTAGAAAACACTCTTATGCCTGCTTAAGGGGAAGGAGAGGTGGGGTGATGCATAAAACCAGAGTTTGATATAAGCACAGGTACCGTTCCAAAAACCAACTATGGAATAGACAAGACCTACACCTTCCTCAGTAAAAGGGACTCAAAACCCCATATTTCCCCCAGAAGAATATATCTGACAAGTAAGAATCTTAAAACCTATGTATTGATATGTCTCTGTAAGGGAATCAAGAGTGTCTAGACTGGCATAAGCATGGCAGCGAGAATCAGCTCAAACCCACTATAAAAAGGAATTTCAAAAACAAAACAAAAAAACAGGCAAATTCTTTCCAATTCCTTCAGGGTCTCTGATGAAACCTGGAATGACCCTATCTACAATGACAGCTGGATGTTACATAAGGCTGGACACGTGGCACTGAGAGGATTGGTGAGATTGGGTGAGCAAATGCAGACCCTTCAAAGCAATAATGCATGGCACACATTACATGCGTCCCAACTCTCCAAGTTGAAGGGGATATTACTACAACTATAACATGTACCGGAAACCTAGAGAATGGACACACTGTGAACAAGAAACGTTTCTAAAACTCAACTAATACTCCGTCTCCTGGTGCTCATGTTTGACACTGCAACTGCTTTACTATCAATCTCCCAACTTAGAGACAGCACATTTAACCCCCTTGTTGGCACACGTTGCCAATTTGGCACAGGATGAAAGGGAAGAGGGAGAACCAATGAGAGAGTAGCTGTTTGGCATTTGGACGGGCACATGTCACTCTAATTTCCCGGCAGGAAGAAGAATTAACCAAAGTCTCAGCCACCCACCGGGAACCCATATACGTCCTGAACCAAAATATTGGTCTTGCGTTCAGCTCACAAAAAACGAGTTGCAAAATGGGGC
Organism: Hyperoodon ampullatus; assembly: GCF_949752795.1. Lineage (NCBI taxonomy): Eukaryota > Metazoa > Chordata > Mammalia > Artiodactyla > Ziphiidae > Hyperoodon > Hyperoodon ampullatus. The sequence continues at coordinate 1,003,434 of NW_027640934.1, forward strand.
TCAGGGGCACAACAATTCACAAACTGGCAGAGTAATAAAGGACAACTATCATCCAAAAATCTGTTGAGGGAAGGCAGCGAGGCAGACTTGAAAGCTAGGCAGAATAGCAGGAAACAGATTTCAAGAGGTACGTTGGAATCGCCTTTAAAGCACAGGAAAAGGGGCACAACTTCGACAATGATGCACTTGGCCAAAAAGGGCGTATGCATTTTCTCCTGAATATATTTAGGAGAGAACTCATATGCCCGTTTTGGCTAAGCAAGCAAGGGGACAATGCAAATCTGCAATACAAAGAAGTATCTCTTCCCACCGGTACAAAAGGGACATCCACAAAATGTGTAAAAACCAGAAAGGCAAGACAGGCCCTGGAGAACAGGGAGCCTTGTTATGCTGATGGGCGGGATGTAAATTGCCAACTGCCTCTCTGGAGGAGTGCATTGGGTCCCCTAAAACAAGTAAACAACAGATCTACAGATCCAAGGGCACTTCCAGTCTAGGGAATATACCTTGGGAAAACTGAAAATCAATAAGACACAGCCACCTCAAAATTTAGGGCTGCACTGCTTACAAGAACCTCAACTTGGGTACACCTTAAATATCCCAGGAAATATAAAAATGGCTCAAAAAATTGTGGTACTTATGTACGATGGAATATCCGTCAGGCATGAAATCAATGTCATAAGACCAGTAGAAACAAAATGAGTGGATTCTGTTATGATGATTCTAAGTGAAATAAGACACACAGAAAAAGAAATTTATCATAAGATATCACTTATGAAGATCCTGTAACATGGCTACACTTGAACTGAGTTAGGAAAGAGAACAGAGTCTCACATTTAGAAAACACACTTATGCCTGCTAGAGTTGGAAGGAGAGGTGGGGTGATGCATAAAACCAGAGTTTGATATAAGCACAGGTACTGTTCCAAAAACCAACTATGGAATACAGAAGACCTACAAGTTCCTCACTGAAACGGACTCAAAACCCCATATTTCCGGCAGAGGAATATATCTGACTAGTAAGAATCTTAAAACCTATGTATTGATATGTCTCCGTAAGGGAATCAAGTGTTTCTAGACTGGCATAAACATGGCAGCGAGAATCAGCTCAAACCCACTATCAAAAGGAATTTCAAAAACAAAACAAAGAAAACAGGGAAATTCTTTACAATTCCTTCAGGGTCTCTGATGAAACCTGGAATGACCCTATCTACAACGACCGCTGGATGTGGCATAAGGCTGGACACTTGGGACTGAGAGGATTGGTGAGATGGGGTGAGCAAATGCAGACCTTGTAAACCAATAATGCATGGCACCCATTCCATGGGTCCCAACTCTGCGGGTTGAAGGGAATATTAATACAGCTATAACATATACAGGAAACCTAGAGAATGGACACACTGTGAATACAAAAGGTTTCTAAAACTCAACGAATAGTCCCTCTCCTGGTGTTCCGGTTTGACTTTCCAACTGCTTTACTAACAATCTCCCAACTTGGAGAGACACCACTTTTAACCTCCTGGTACACACACGTTGCCAATTTGGCAGAGGATGAAAGGAAAGGGGGAGAACCAAAGAGAGAGTAGCTGTTAGGCATTTAGACGGGCACATGTCACTCTAATTTCACGGGAGGAAGAAGAATTAACCAAAGTCTCAGCCACCCACGGGGAACAAGTAGAGGTCCTGAACCAAAATTTTGGACTTGCGGTCAGCTCACAAAAAATGAGTTGAAAAATGGGGCTCAGGGCACAGCAATTCACAAACTGGAAGAGAAATAAAGGACAACTATCATCCAAAAATCTGTTGAGGGAAGGCATCGAGGCGGAGTTGAAATCGAGGCAGAATAGCAGGAAACAGATTTCAAGAGGTATGTTGGAATCGCCTTTAAAGCACAAGAAGTGGGGCACAACTTCGACAATGATGCACTTGGCGAAAAAGGGCGTTTGCATTTTCTGCTGAATATTTTCAGGAGAAAATGCATACGACCTTTTTGGCCAAGCAAGCAAGCAGGCAATGCAAATCTGCACTACAAAGAAGTATCACTTCCCACCGGTCAAAAGGGACATCCGCAAAATGTGTAAAAACCAGAAAGGCAAGACAGGCCCTGGAGAACAGGGAGCATTGTTATGCTGATGGGCAGGATGTAAATTGCCAACTGCCTCTCTGGTGGAGTGAATTGTGTTCCCTAAAACAAGTAAACAACAGAGCTACAGAGCCAAGGGCACTTCCAGTCTAGGGAATATACCTTGGGAAAACTGAAAATCAATAAGACAGAGCCACCCCAACGTTTAGGGCTGCACTGCTTACAAGAACCTCAACATGGGTACACCTTAAATATCCCAGGAAATATAAAAATGGTTCAAAAAATTGTGGTACTTACGTACGATGGAATATCCCTCAGCCATGAAATCAATGTCATAAGACCAGAAGCAGCAAAATGAGTGGAATGAGGTTCGATGATTCTAAGTGAAATAAGTCACACAGAAAAAACAAGTTATCATAAGATATCACTTACGAAGATCCTGTAAACATGGCTACACTTGAACTGAGCTAGGAAAGAGAACAGAGTCTCACATTTGGAAAACACTCTTATGCCTGCTTAAGGGGGAAGGAGAGGTGGGGTGATGCATAAAACCAGAGTTTGATATAAGCACAGGTACCGTTCCAAAAACCAACTATGGAATAGACAAGACCTACACCTTCCACAGTGAAAGGGACTCAAAACCCCATATTTCCCGCAGAAGAATATATCTGACTAGTAAGAATCTTAAAACCTATGTATTGATATGTCTCTGTAAGGGAATCAAGTGTCTAGACTGGCATAAACATGGCAGCGAGAATCAGCTGAAATCCACTATCAAAAGGAATTTCACAAACAAAACAAAAAAACAGGCAAATGCTTTACAATTCCTTCAGGGTCTCTGATGAAATCTGGAATGACCCTATCTACAACGACCGCTGGATGTGGCATAAGGCTGGACACTTGGGACTTAGAGGATTGGTGAGATTGGGTGAGCAAATGCAGACCTTGTAAACCAATAATGCATGGCACCCATTCCATGGGTCCCAACTCTGCGGGTTGAAGGGAATATTAATACAGCTATAACATATACAGGAAACCTAGAGAATGGACACACTGTGAATACAAAAGGATTCTAAAACTCAACGAATAGTCCCTCTCCTGGTGCTCCGGTTTGAATTTCCATCTGCTTTACTATCAACCTCCCAACTTGGAGAGACAGACCCTTTAACCTCCTGGTTCACACAGGTTGCGAATTTGGCAGAGGATGAAAGGGAATAGGGAGAACCAAAGAGAGAGTAGCTGTTAGGCATTTGGACGGGCACATATCACTGTAAATTCCCGGCAGGAAGAAGAATGAACCAAAGTCTCAGCGCCACACCGGGAACCAGCATAGGTCCTGAACCAAAATTTTGGACTTGCGGTCAGCTCACCAAAAACGAGTTGAAAAATGGAGCTCAGGGGCACAGCCATTCACAAACTGGCCGAGTAATAAAGGACAACTATCGTCCAAAAATCTGTTGAGGGAAGGCAACGAGGCGGACTTGAAAGCGAGGCAGAATAGCAGGAAACAGATTTCAAGAGGTACGTTGGAATCGCCTTTAAAGCACAGGAAGAGGGGCACAACTTCGACAATGATGCACTTGGCCAAAAAGGGCCTATGCGTTTTCTCCTGAATATATTCAGGAGAAAACGCATATGCCCTTTTCGGCCAAGAAAGCAAGCGGGCAATGCAAATCTGCACTACAAAGAAGTATCACTTCCCACCGGTCAAAAGGGACATCCACAAAATGTGTAAAAACCAGACAGGCAAGACAGGCCCTGGAGAACAGGGAGCCTTGTTATGCTGATGGGCGGGATGTAAATTGCCAACTGCCTCTCTGGAAGACTGCATTGTGTTCCCTAAAACAAGTAAAGAACAGAGCTACAGAGCCAAGGGCACTTCCAGTCTAGGGAATATACCTTGGGAAAACTGAAAATCAATAAGACAGAGCCACCCCAAAATTCAGGGCTGCACTGCTTACAAGGACCTCAACTTGGGTACACCTTAAATATCCCAGGAAATATAAAAATGGTTCAAAAAATTGTGGTACTTACGTACGATGGAATATCCCTCAGCCATGAAATCAATGTCATAAGACCAGTAGCAGCAAAATGGGTGGATTCAGGTACGATGATTCTAAGTGAAATAAGTCACACAGAAAAAGAAACTTATCATAAGATATCACTTATGAAGATCCTGTAAACATGGCTACACTTGAACTGAGTTAGGAAAGAGAGCAGTGTCTCACATTTAGAAAACACTCTTATACCTGCTTAAGGGGGAAGGAGAGGTGGGGTGATGCATAAAACCAGAGTTTGATATAAGCACAGGTACCGTTCCAAAAACCAACTATGGAATAGACAAGACCTACACCGTCCTCAGTGATAGGGACTCAAAACCCCATATTTCCCGCAGAGGAAAATATCTGACTAGTAAGAATCTTAAAACCTTTGTATTGATATGTCTCCGTAAGGGAATCAAGTGTGTCTAGACTGGCATAAACATGGCAGCGAGAATCAGCTCAAACCCACTATAAAAAGGAATTTCAAAAACAAAACAAAAAAACTGGGAAATTCTTTACAATTCCTTCAGGGTCTCTGATGAAAGCTGGAATGACGCTATCTACAACGACAGCTGGATGTGGCATAAGGAGGGACACTTGGGACTGAGACGATTGGTGAGATTGGGTGAGCAAATGCAGACCCTTTAAAGCAATAATGCATGGCACCCATTCCATGGGTCCGAACTCTCCAGTTTGAAAGGAATATTACTACAGCTATAACATGTGCGGGAAACCTAGAGAACGGACACACTGTGAATACGAAAGGTTTCTAAAACTCAACGAATAGTCCCTCTCCTGGTGCTCCGGTTTGACTTTCCGTCTGCTTTACTATCAACCTCCCAACTTGGAGAGACAGCCCCTTTAACCTCTTGGTTCGCACAGGTTGCCAATTTGGCAGAGGATGAAAGGGAAGAGGGAGAACCAATGAGAGAGTAGCTGTTAGGCATTTGGACGGGCACATATCACTGTAATTTCCCGGCAGGAAGAAGAATTAACCAAATTCTCAGCCACCCACCGGGAACCAGTATAGGTCCTGAACCAAAATTTTGGGCTTGCGGTCAGCTCACAAAAAACGAGTTGAAAAATGGAGCTCAGGGGCACAGCAATTCACAAACTGACCGAGTAATAAAGGACAACTATCGTCCAAAAATCTGTTGAGGGTAGGCAACGAGGCGGACTTGAAAGCGAGGCAGAATAGCAGGAAACAGATTTCAAGAGGTACGTTGGAATCGACTTTAAGGCACAGGAAGAGGGGCACAACTTCGACAATGATGCACTTGGCCAAAAAGGGTGTATGCGATTTATCCTGAATATATTCAGGAGAAAACGCATACGCCCTTTTTGGCCAAGCAGGCAAGCGGGCAATGCAAATCTGCACTACAAAGAAGTATCACTTCCCACCGGTCAAAAGGGACATCCACAAAATGTGTAAAAACCAGAAAGGCAAGACAGGCCCTGGAGAACAGGAAGCCTTGTTATGCTGATGGGCAGGATGTAAATGCCAACTGCCCCTCTGGAGGAGTACATTGCGTTCCCTAAAACAAGGAAAAGAACAGAGCTACAGAGCCAAGGGCACTTCCAGTCTAGGGAATATACCTTGAGTAAACTGAAAATCAATAAGACAGAGCCACCCCAAAATTTAGGGCTGCACTGCTTACAAGGACCTCAACTTGGGTACACCTTAAATATCCCAGGAAATATAAAAATGGTTCAAAAAATTGTGGTACTTACGTACGATGGAATATACCTCATCCATGAAATCAATGTCATAAGACCAGTAGCAGCAAAATGGGTGGATTCAGGTACGATGATTCTAAGTGAAATAAGTCACACAGAAAAAGAAACTTATCATAAGATATCACTTATGAAGATCCTGTAAACATGGCTACACTTGAACTGAGTTAGGAAAGAGAACAGTGTCTCACATTTAGAAAACACTCTTATGGCTGCTTAAGGGGGAAGGAGAGGAGGGGTGATGCATAAAACCAGAGTTTGATATAAGCAGAGGTACCGTTCCAAAAACCAACTATGGAATAGACAAGACCTACACCTTCCTCAGTGAAAGGGACTCAAAACCCCATATTTCCCACAGAAGAATACATCTGACTAGTAAGAATCTTAAAACCTATGTATTGATATGTCTCCGTAAGGGAATCAAGTGATTCTAGACTGGCATAAATATGGCAGCGAGAATCCGCTCAAACCCACTATAAAAAGGAATTTCAAAAACAAAACAAAAAAACTGGGAAATTCCTTACAATTCCTTCAGGGTCTCTGATGAAACCTGGAAAGACCCTATCTACAACGACAGCTGGATGTGGCATAAGGCTGGACACTTGGGACTGAGAGGATTGGTGAGATTGGGTGAGCAAATGCAGACCCTTTAAAGCAATAATGCATGGCACCAATGCCATGGGTCCCAACTCTCCAGGTTGAAGGGAATATTACTACAGTTATAACATGTACGAGAAATCTAGAGAACGGACACACTGTGAATATGAAAGGTTTCTAAAACTCAACGCATAGTCCCTCTCCTGGTGCTCCGGTTTGACTTTCCGTCTGCTTTACTATCAACCTCCCAACTTGGAGAGACAGCCCCTTTAACCTCTTGGTTCGCACAGGTTGCCAATTTGGCAGAGGATGAAAGGGAAGAGGGAGAACCAATGAGAGAGTAGCTGTTAGGCATTTGGACGGGCACATATCACTGTAATTTCCGGTCAGGAAGAAGAATTAACCAAATTCTCAGCCACCCACCGGGAACCAGTATAGGTCCTGAACCAAAATTTTGGACTTGCGGTCAGCTCACCAAAAACGAGTTGAAAAATGGAGCTCAGGGGCACAGCAATTCACAAACTGGCCGAGTAATAAAGGACAACTATCGTCCAAAAATCTGTTGAGGGAAGGAAACGAGGCGGACTTGAAAGCGAGGCAGAATAGCAGGAAACAGATTTCAAGAGGTACGTTGGAATCGCCTTTAAAGCACAGGAAGAGGGGCACAACTTCGACAATGATGCACTTGGCCAAAAAGGGCGTATGCGTTTTCTCCTGAATATATTCAGGAGAAAACGCATACGCCCTTTTTGGCCAAGCAAGCAAGCGGGCAATGCAAATCTGCACTACAAAGAAGTATCACTTCCCACCGGTCAAAAGGGACATCCACAAAATGTGTAGAACAAGAAAGGCAAGACAGGCCCTGGAGAACAGGGAGCCTTGTTATGCTGATGGGCGGGATGTAAATTGCCAACTGCCTCTCTGGAGGAGTGCATTCTGTTCCCTAAAACAAGTAAAGAACAGAGCTACAGAGCCAAGGGCACTACCAGTCTAGGGAATATACCTTGGGAAAACTGAAAATCAATAAGACAGAGCCACCCCAAAATTTAGGGCTGCACTGCATACAAGGACCTCAACTTGGATACACCATAAGTATCCCAGAAAATATAAACATGGTTCAAAAAATTGTGGTACTTACGTACGATGGAATATCCCTCAGCCATGAAATCAATGTCATAAGACCAGTAGCAGCAAAATGGGTGGATTCAGGTACGATGATTCTAAGTGAAATAAGTCACACAGAAAAAGAAACTTATCATAAGATATCACTTATGAAGATCCTGTAAACATGGCTACACTTGAACTGAGTTAGGAAAGAGAACAGTGTCTCACATTTGGAAAACACTCTTATACCTGCCTAAGGGGGAAGGAGAGGTGGGGTGATGCATAAAACCAGAGTTTGATATAAGCACAGGTACCGTTCCAAAAACCAACTATGGAATAGACAAGACCTACACCGTCCTCAGCGAAAGGGACTCAAAACCCCATATTTCCCGCAGAGGAAAATATCTGACTAGTAAGAATCTTAAAACCTATGTATTGATATGTCTCCGTAAGGGAATCAAGTGTGTCTAGACTGGCATAAACATGGCAGCGAGAATCAGCTCAAACCCACTATAAAAAGGAATTTCAAAAACAAAACAAAAAAACTGGGAAATTCTTTGCAATTCCTTCAGGGTCTCTGATGAAAGCTGGAATGACCCTATCTACAACGACAGCTGGATGTGGCATAAGGAGGGACACTTGGGACTGAGACGATTGGTGAGATTGGGTGAGCAAATGCAGACCCTTTAAAGCAATAATGCATGGCTCCCATTCCATGGGTCCGAACTCTCCAGGTTGAAGGGAATATTACTACAGCTATAACATGTGCGGGAAACCTAGAGAACGGACACACTGTGAATACGAAAGGTTTCTAAAACTCAAGGCATAGTCCCTCTCCTGGTGCTCCAGTTTGACTTTCTGTCTGCTTTACTATCAACCTCCCAACTTGGAGAGACAGCCCCTTTAACCTCTTGGTTCGCACAGGTTGCCAATTTGGCAGAGGATGAAAGGGAAGAGGGAGAACCAATGAGAGAGTAGCTGTTAGGCATTTGGACGGGCACATATCACTGTAATTTCCCGGCAGGAAGAAGAATTAACCAAATTCTGAGCCACCCACCGGGAACCAGTATAGGTCCTGAACCAAAATTTTGGACTTGCGGTCAGCTCACCAAAAACGAGTTGAAAAATGGAGCTCAGGGGCACAGCAATTCACAAACTGGCCGAGTAATAAAGGACAACTATCGTCCAAAAATCTGTTGAGGGAAGGCAACGAGGCGGACTTGAAAGCGAGGCAGAATAGCAGGAAACAGATTTCAAGAGGTACGTTGGAATCGCCTTTAAAGCACAGGAAGAGGGGCACAACTTCGACAATGATGCACTTGGCCAAAAAGGGCGTATGCGTTTTCTCCTGAATATATTCAGGAGAAAACGCATACGCCCTTTTTGGCCAAGCAAGCAAGCGGGCAATGCAAATCTGCACTACAAAGAAGTATCACTTCCCACCGGTCAAAAGGGACATCCACAAAATGTGTAAGAACAAGAAAGGCAAGACAGGCCCTGGAGAACAGGGAGCCTTGTTATGCTGATGGGCGGGATGTAAATTGCCAACTGCCTCTCTGGAGGAGTGCATTCTGTTCCCTAAAACAAGTAAAGAACAGAGCTACAGAGCCAAGGGCACTACCAGTCTAGGGAATATACCTTGGGAAAACTGAAAATCAATAAGACAGAGCCACCCCAAAATTTAGGGCTGCACTGCATACAAGGACCTGAACTTGGATACACCTTAAGTATCCCAGAAAATATAAACATGGTTCAAATAATTGTGGTACTTACGTACGATGGAATATCCCTCAGCCATGAAATCAATGTCATAAGACCAGTAGCAGCAAAATGGGTGGATTCAGGTACGATGATTCTAAGTGAAATAAGTCACACAGAAAAAGAAACTTATCATAAGATATCACTTATGAAGATCCTGTAAACATGGCTACACTTGAACTGAGTTAGGAAAGAGAACAGTGTCTCACATTTAGAAAACACTCTTATACCTGCTTAAGGGGGAAGGAGAGGTGGGGTGATGCATAAAACCAGAGTTTGATATAAGCACAGGTACCGTTCCAAAAACCAACTATGGAATAGACAAGACCTACACCGTCCTCAGCGAAAGGGACTCAAAACCCCATATTTCCCGCAGAGGAAAATATCTGACTAGTAAGAATCTTAAAACCTATGTATTGATATGTCTCCGTAAGGGAATCAAGTGTGTCTAGACTGGCATAAACATGGCAGCGAGAATCAGCTCAAACCCACTATAAAAAGGAATTTCAAAAACAAAACAAAAAAACTGGGAAATTCTTTACAATTCCTTCAGGGTCTCTGATGAAGGCTGGAATGACCCTATCTACAACGACAGCTGGATGTGGCATAAGGAGGGACACTTGGGACTGAGACGATTGGTGAGATTGAGTGAGCAAATGCAGACCCTTTAAAGCAATAATGCATGGCACCCATTCCATGGGTCCGAACTCTCCAGGTTGAAGGGAATATTACTACAGCTATAACATGTGCGGGAAACCTAGAGAACGGACACGCTGTGAATACGAAAGGTTTCTAAAACTCAACGAATAGTCCCTCTCCTGGTGCTCCGGTTTGACATTCCGTCTGCTTTACTATCAACCTCCCAACTTGGAGAGACAGCGCCTTTAACCTCTTGGTTCTCACAGGTTGCCAGTTTGGCAGAGGATGAAAGGGAAGAGGGAGAACCAATGAGAGAGTAGCTGTTAGGCATTTGGACGGGCACATATCACTGTAATTTCCCGGCAGGAAGAAGAATTAACCAAATTCTCAGCCACCCACCGGGAACCAGTATAGGTCCTGAACCAAAATTTTGGACTTGCGGTCAGCTCACCATAAACGAGTTGAAAAATGGAGCTCAGGGGCACAGCAATTCACAAACTGGCCGAGTAATAAAGGACAACTATCGTCCAAAAATCTGTTGAGGGAAGGCAACGAGGCGGACTTGAAAGCGAGGCAGAATAGCAGGAAACAGATTTCAAGAGGTACGTTGGAATCGCCTTTAAAGCACAGGAAGAGGGGCACAACTTCGACAATGATGCACTTGGCCAAAAAGGGCGTATGCGTTTTCTCCTGAATATATTCAGGAGAAAACGCATACGCCCTTTTTGGCCAAGCAAGCAAGCGGGCAATGCAAATCTGCACTACAAAGAAGTATCACATCCCACCGGTCAAAAGGGACATCCACAAAATGTGTAAGAACAAGAAAGGCAAGACAGGCCCTGGAGAACAGGGAGCCTTGTTATGCTGATGGGCGGGATGTAAATTGCCAACTGCCTCTCTGGAGGAGTGCATTCTGTTCCCTAAAACAAGTAAAGAACACAGCTACAGAGCCAAGGGCACTACCAGTCTAGGGAATATACCTTGGGAACACTGAAAATCAATAAGACAGAGCCACCCCAAAATTTAGGGCTGCACTGCATACAAGGGCCTCAACTTGGATACACCTTAAGTATCCCAGAAAATATAAACATGGTTCAAAAAATTGTGGTACTTACGTACGATGGAATATCCCTCAGCCATGAAATCAATGTCATAAGACCAGTAGCAGCAAAATGGGTGGATTCAGGTACGATGATTCTAAGTGAAATAAGTCACACAGAAAAAGAAACTTATCATAAGATATCACTTATGAAGATCCTGTAAACATGGCTACACTTGAACTGAGTTAGGAAAGAGAACAGTGTCTCACATTTAGAAAACACTCTTATACCTGCTTAAGGGGGAAGGAGAGGTGGGGTGATGCATAAAACCAGAGTTTGATATAAGCACAGGTACCGTTCCAAAAACCAACTATGGAATAGACAAGACCTACACCGTCCTCAGCGAAAGGGACTCAAAACCCCATATTTCCCGCAGAGGAAAATATCTGACTAGTAAGAATCTTAAAACCTATGTATTGATATGTCTCCGTAAGGGAATCAAGTGTGTCTAGACTGGCATAAACATGGCAGCGAGAATCAGCTCAAACCCACTATAAAAAGGAATTTCAAAAACAAAACAAAAAAACTGGGAAATTCTTTGCAATTCCTTCAGGGTCTCTGATGAAAGCTGGAATGACCCTATCTACAACGACAGCTGGATGTGGCATAAGGAGGGACACTTGGGACTGAGACGATTGGTGAGATTGGGTGAGCAAATGCAGACCCTTTAAAGCAATAATGCATGGCACCCATTCCATGGGTCCGAACTCTCCAGGTTGAAGGGAATATTACTACAGCTATAACAAGTGCGGGAAACCTAGAGAACGGACACACTGTGAATACGAAAGGTTTCTAAAACTCAACGCATAGTCCCTCTCCTGGTGCTCCAGTTTGACTTTCCGTCTGCTTTACTATCAACCTCCCAACTTGGAGAGACAGCCCCTTTAACCTCTTGGTTCGCACAGGTTGCCAATTTGGCAGAGGATGAAAGGGAAGAGGGAGAACCAATGAGAGAGTAGCTGTTAGGCATTTGGACGGGCACGTATCACTGTAATTTCCCGGCAGGAAGAAGAATTAACCAAATTCTCAGCCACCCACCAGGAACCAGTATAGGTCCTGAACCAAAATTTTGGACTTGCGGTCAGCTCACCAAAAACGAGTTGAAAAATGGAGCTCAGGGGCACAGCAATTCACAAACTGGCCGAGTAATAAAGGACAACTATCGTCCAAAAATCTGTTGAGGGAAGGCAACGAGGCGGACTTGAAAGCGAGGCAGAATAGCAGGAAACAGATTTCAAGAGGTACGTTGGAATCGCCTTTAAAGCACAGGAAGAGGGGCACAACTTCGACAATGATGCACTTGGCCAAAAAGGGCGTATGCGTTTTCTCCTGAATATATTCAGGAGAAAACGCATACGCCCTTTTTGGCCAAGCAAGCAAGCGGGCAATGCAAATCTGCACTACAAAGAAGTATCACTTCCCACCGGTCAAAAGGGACATCCACAAAATGTGTAAGAACAAGAAAGGCAAGACAGGCCCTGGAGAACAGGGAGCCTTGTTATGCTGATGGGCGGGATGTAAATTGCCAACTGCCTCTCTGGAGGAGTGCATTCTGTTCCCTAAAACAAGTAAAGAACAGAGCTACAGAGCCAAGGGCACTACCAGCCTAGGGAATATACCTTGGGAAAACTGAAAATCAATAAGACAGAGCCACCCCAAAATTTAGGGCTGCACTGCATACAAGGACCTCAACTTGGATACACCTTAAGTATCCCAGAAAATATAAACATGGTTCAAAAAATTGTGGTACTTACGTACGATGGAATATCCCTCAGCCATGAAATCAATGTCATAAGACCAGTAGCAGCAAAATGGGTGGATTCAGGTACGATGATTCTAAGTGAAATAAGTCACACAGAAAAAGAAACTTATCATAAGATGTCACTTATGAAGATCCTGTAAACATGGCTACACTTGAACTGAGTTAGGAAAGAGAACAGTGTCTCACATTTAGAAAACACTCTTATACCTGCTTAAGGGGGAAGGAGAGGTGGGGTGATGCATAAAACCAGAGTTTGATATAAGCACAGGTACCGTTCCAAAAACCAACTATGGAATAGACAAGACCTACACCGTCCTCAGCGAAAGGGACTCAAAACCCCATATTTCCCGCAGAGGAAAATATCTGACTAGTAAGAATCTTAAAACCTATGTATTGATATGTCTCCGTAAGGGAATCAAGTGTGTCTAGACTGGCATAAACATGGCAGCGAGAATCAGCTCAAACCCACTATAAAAAGGAATTTCAAAAACAAAACAAAAAAACTGGGAAATTCTTTACAATTCCTTCAGGGTCTCTGATGAAAGCTGGAATGACCCTATCTACAACGACAGCTGGATGTGGCATAAGGAGAGACACTTGGGACTGAGACGATTGGTGAGATTGGGTGAGCAAATGCAGACCCTTTAAAGCAATAATGCATGGCACCCATTCCATGGGTCCGAACTCTCCAGGTTGAAGGGAATATTACTACAGCTATAACAAGTGCGGGAAACCTAGAGAACGGACACACTGTGAATACGAAAGGTTTCTAAAACTCAACGCATAGTCCCTCTCCTGGTGCTCCGGTTTGACTTTCCGTCTGCTTTACTATCAACCTCCCAACTTGGAGAGACAGCCCCTTTAACCTCTTGGTTCACACAGGTTGCCAATTTGGCAGAGGATGAAAGGGAAGAGGGAGAACCAATGAGAGCGTAGCTGTTAGGCATTTGGACGGGCACATATCACTGTAATTTCCCGGCAGGAAGAAGAATTAACCAAATTCTCAGCCACCCACCGGGAACCAGTATAGGTCCTGAACCAAAATTTTGGACTTGCGGTCAGCTCACCAAAAACGAGTTGAAAAATGGAGCTCAGGGGCACAGCAATTCACAAACTGGCCGAGTAATAAAGGACAACTATCGTCCAAAAATCTGTTGAGGGAAGGCAACGAGGCGGACTTGAAAGCGAGGCAGAATAGCAGGAAACAGATTTCAAGAGGTACGTTGGAATCGCCTTTAAAGCACAGGAAGAGGGGCACAACTTCGACAATGATGCACTTGGCCAAAAAGGGCGTATGCGTTTTCTCCTGAATATATTCAGGAGAAAACGCATACGCCCTTTTTGGCCAAGCAAGCAAGCGGGCAATGCAAATCTGCACTACAAAGAAGTATCACATCCCACCGGTCAAAAGGGACATCCACAAAATGTGTAAGAACAAGAAAGGCAAGACAGGCCCTGGAGAACAGGGAGCCTTGTTATGCTGATGGGCGGGATGTAAATTGCCAACTGCCTCTCTGGAGGAGTGCATTCTGTTCCCTAAAACAAGTAAAGAACAGAGCTACAGAGCCAAGGGCACTACCAGCCTAGGGAATATACCTTGGGAAAACTGAAAATCAATAAGACAGAGCCACCCCAAAATTTAGGGCTGCACTGCATACAAGGACCACAACTTGGATACACCTTAAGTATCCCAGAAAATATAAACATGGTTCAAAAAATTGTGGTACTTACGTACGATGGAATATCCCTCAGCCATGAAATCAATGTCATAAGACCAGTAGCAGCAAAATGGGTGGATTCAGGTACGATGATTCTAAGTGAAATAAGTCACACAGAAAAAGAAACTTATCATAAGATATCACTTATGAAGATCCTGTAAACATGGCTACACTTGAACTGAGTTAGGAAAGAGAACAGTGTCTCACATTTAGAAAACACTCTTATACCTGCTTAAGGGGGAAGGAGAGGTGGGGTGATGCATAAAACCAGAGTTTGATATAAGCACAGGTACCGTTCCAAAAACCAACTATGGAATAGACAAGACCTACACCGTCCTCAGCGAAAGGGACTCAAAACCCCATATTTCCCGCAGAGGAAAATATCTGACTAGTAAGAATCTTAAAACCTATGTATTGATATGTCTCCGTAAGGGAATCAAGTGTGTCTAGACTGGCATAAACATGGCAGCGAGAATCAGCTCAAACCCACTATAAAAAGGAATTTCAAAAACAAAACAAAAAAACTGGGAAATTCTTTACAATTCCTTCAGGGTCTCTGATGAAAGCTGGAATGACCCTATCTACAACGACAGCTGGATGTGGCATAAGGAGGGACACTTGGGACTGAGACGGTTGGTGAGATTGGGTGAGCAAATGCAGACCCTTTAAAGCAATAATGCATGGCACCCATTCCATGGGTCCGAACTCTCCAGGTTGAAGGGAATATTACTACAGCTATAACATGTGCGGGAAACCTAGAGAACGGACACACTGTGAATACGAAAGGTTTCTAAAACTCAAGGCATAGTCCCTCTCCTGGTGCTCCGGTTTGACTTTCCGTCTGCTTTACTATCAACCTCCCAACTTGGAGAGACAGCCCCTTTAACCTCTTGGTTCGCACAGGTTGCCAATTTGGCAGAGGATGAAAGGGAAGAGGGAGAACCAATGAGAGAGTAGCTGTTAGGCATTTGGACGGGCACATATCACTGTAATTTCCCGGCAGGAAGAAGAATTAACCAAATTCTCAGCCACCCACCGGGAACCAGTATAGGTCCTGAACCAAAATTTTGGACTTGCGGTCAGCTCACCAAAAACGAGTTGAAAAATGGAGCTCAGGGGCACAGCAATTCACAAACTGGCCGAGTAATAAAGGACAACTATCGTCCAAAAATCTGTTGAGGGAAGGCAACGAGGCGGACTTGAAAGCGAGGCAGAATAGCAGGAAACAGATTTCAAGAGGTACGTTGGAATCGCCTTTAAAGCACAGGAAGAGGGGCACAACTTCGACAATGATGCACTTGGCCAAAAAGGGTGTATGCGTTTTCTCCTGAATATATTCAGGAGAAAACGCATATGCCCTTTTTGGCCAAGCAAGCAAGCGGGCAATGCAAATCTGCACTACAAAGAAGTATCACTTCCCACCGGTCAAAAGGGACATCCACAAAATGTGTAAGAACAAGAAAGGCAAGACAGGCCCTGGAGAACAGGGAGCCTTGTTATGCTGATGGGCGGGATGTAAATTGCCAACTGCCTCTCTGGAGGAGTGCATTCTGTTCCCTAAAACAAGTAAAGAACAGAGCTACAGAGCCAAGGGCACTACCAGCCTAGGGAATATACTTTGGGAAAACTGAAAATCAATAAGACAGAGCCACCCCAAAATTTAGGGCTGCACTGCATACAAGGACCTCAACTTGGATACACCTTAAGTATCCCAGAAAATATAAACATGGTTCAAAAAATTGTGGTACTTACGTACGATGGAATATCCCTCAGCCATGAAATCAATGTCATAAGACCAGTAGCAGCAAAATGGGTGGATTCAGGTACGATGATTCTAAGTGAAATAAGTCACACAGAAAAAGAAACTTATCATAAGATATCACTTATGAAGATCCTGTAAACATGGCTACACTTGAACTGAGTTAGGAAAGAGAGCAGTGTCTCACATTTAGAAAACACTCTTATACCTGCTTAAGGGGGAAGGAGAGGTGGGGTGATGAATAAAACCAGAGTTTGATATAAGCACAGGTACCGTTCCAAAAACCAACTATGGAATAGACAAGACCTACACCGTCCTCAGCGAAAGGGACTCAAAACCCCATATTTCCCGCAGAGGAAAATATCTGACTAGTAAGAATCTTAAAACCTATGTATTGATATGTCTCCGTAAGGGAATCAAGTGTGTCTAGACTGGCATAAACATGGCAGCGAGAATCAGCTCAAAGCCACTATAAAAAGGAATTTCAAAAACAAAACAAAAAAACTGGGAAATTCTTTACAATTCCTTCAGGGTCTCTGATGAAAGCTGGAATGACCCTATCTACAACGACAGCTGGATGTGGCATAAGGAGGGACACTTGGGACTGAGACGATTGGTGAGATTGGGTGAGCAAATGCAGACCCTTTAAAGCAATAATGCATGGCACCCATTCCATGGGTCCGAACTCTCCAGGTTGAAGGGAATATTACTACAGCTATAACATGTGCGGGAAACCTAGAGAACGGACACACTGTGAATACGAAAGGTTTCTAAAACTCAACGCATAGTCCCTCTCCTGGTGCTCCGGTTTGACTTTCCGTCTGCTTTACTATCAACCTCCCAACTTGGAGAGACAGCCCCTTTAACCTCTTGGTTCGCACAGGTTGCCAATTTGGCAGAGGATGAAAGGGAAGAGGGAGAACCAATGAGAGAGTAGCTGTTAGGCATTTGGACGGGCACATATCACTGTAATTTCCCGGCAGGAAGAAGAATTAACCAAATTCTCAGCCACCCACCGGGAACCAGTATAGGTCCTGAACCAAAATTTTGGACTTGCGGTCAGCTCACCAAAAACGAGTTGAAAAATGGAGCTCAGGGGCACAGCAATTCACAAACTGGCCGAGTAATAAAGGACAACTATCGTCCAAAAATCTGTTGAGGGAAGGCAACGAGGCAGACTTGAAAGCGAGGCAGAATAGCAGGAAACAGATTTCAAGAGGTACGTTGGAATCGCCTTTAAAGCACAGGAAGAGGGGCACAACTTCGACAATGATGCACTTGGCCAAAAAGGGCGTATGCGTTTTCTCCTGAATATATTCAGGAGAAAACGCATACGCCCTTTTTGGCCAAGCAAGCAAGCGGGCAATGCAAATCTGCACTACAAAGAAGTATCACTTCCCACCGGTCAAAAGGGACATCCACAAAATGTGTAAGAACAAGAAAGGCAAGACAGGCCCTGGAGAACAGGGAGCCTTGTTATGCTGATGGGCGGGATGTAAATTGCCAACTGCCTCTCTGGAGGAGTGCATTCTGTTCCCTAAAACAAGTAAAGAACAGAGCTACAGAGCCAAGGGCACTACCAGCCTAGGGAATATACCTTGGGAAAACTGAAAATCAATAAGACAGAGCCACCCCAAAATTTAGGGCTGCACTGCATACAAGGACCTCAACTTGGATACACCTTAAGTATCCCAGAAAATATAAACATGGTTCAAAAAATTGTGGTACTTATGTACGATGGAATATCCCTCAGCCATGAAATCAATGTCATAAGACCAGTAGCAGCAAAATGGGTGGATTCAGGTACGATGATTCTAAGTGAAATAAGTCACACAGAAAAAGAAACTTATCATAAGATATCACTTATGAAGATCCTGTAAACATGGCTACACTTGAACTGAGTTAGGAAAGAGAACAGTGTCTCACATTTAGAAAACACTCTTATACCTGCTTAAGGGGGAAGGAGAGGTGGGGTGATGAATAAAACCAGAGTTTGATAAAAGCACAGGTACCGTTCCAAAAACCAACTATGGAATAGACAAGACCTACACCGTCCTCAGCGAAAGGGACTCAAAACCCCATATTTCCCGCAGAGGAAATATCTGACTAGTAAGAATCTTAAAACCTATGTATTGATATGTCTCCGTAAGGGAATCAACTGTGTCTAGACTGGCATAAACATGGCAGTGAGAATCAGCTCAAACCCACTATAAAAAGCAATTTCAAAAACAAAACAAAAAAACTGGGAAATTCTTTACAATTCCTTCAGGGTCTCTGATGAAAGCTGGAATGACCCTATCTACAACGACAGCTGGATGTGGCATAAGGAGGGACACTTGGGACTGAGACGATTGGTGAGATTGGGTGAGCAAATGCAGACCCTTTAAAGCAATAATGCATGGCACCCATTCCATGGGTCCGAACTCTCCAGGTTGAAGGGAATATTACTACAGCTATAACATGTGCGGGAAACCTAGAGAACGGACACACTGTGAATACGAAAGGTTTCTAAAATTCAACGCATAGTCCCTCTCCTGGTGCTCCGGTTTGACTTTCCGTCTGCTTTACTATCAAGCTCCCAACTTGGAGAGACAGCCCCTTTAACCTCTTGGTTCGCACAGGTTGCCAATTTGGCAGAGGATGAAAGGGAAGAGGGAGAACCAATGAGAGAGTAGCTGTTAGGCATTTGGACGGGCACATATCACTGTAATTTCCCGGCAGGAAGAAGAATTAACCAAATTCTCAGCCACCCACCGGGAACCAGTATAGGTCCTGAACCAAAATTTTGGACTTGCGGTCAGCTCACCAAAAACGAGTTGAAAAATGGAGCTCAGGGGCACAGCAATTCACAAACTGGCCGAGTAATAAAGGACAACTATCGTCCAAAAATCTGTTGAGGGAAGGCAACGAGGCGGACTTGAAAGCGAGGCAGAATAGCAGGAAACAGATTTCAAGAGGTACGTTGGAATCGCCTTTAAAGCACAGGAAGAGGGGCACAACTTCGACAATGATGCACTTGGCCAAAAAGGGCGTATGCGTTTTCTCCTGAATATATTCAGGAGAAAACGCATACGCCCTTTTTGGCCAAGCAAGCAAGCGGGCAATGCAAATCTGTACTACAAAGAAGTATCACTTCCCACCGGTCAAAAGGGACATCCACAAAATGTGTAAGAACAAGAAAGGCAAGACAGGCCCTGGAGAACAGGGAGCCTTGTTATGCTGATGGGCGGGATGTAAATTGCCAACTGCCTCTCTGGAGGAGTGCATTCTGTTCCCTAAAACAAGTAAAGAACAGAGCTACAGAGTCAAGGGCACTACCAGCCTAGGGAATATACCTTGGGAAAACTGAAAATCAATAAGACAGAGCCACCCCAAAATTTAGGGCTGCACTGCATACAAGGACCTCAACTTGGATACACCTTAAGTATCCCAGAAAATATAAACATGGTTCAAAAAATTGTGGCACTTACGTACGATGGAATATCCCTCAGCCATGAAATCAATGTCATAAGACCAGTAGCAGCAAAATGGGTGGATTCAGGTACGATGATTCTAAGTGAAATAAGTCACACAGAAAAAGAAACTTATCATAAGATATCACTTATGAAGATCCTGTAAACATGGCTACACTTGAACTGAGTTAGGAAAGAGAACAGTGTCTCACATTTAGAAAACACTCTTATACCTGCTTAAGGGGGAAGGAGAGGTGGGGTGATGCATAAAACCAGAGTTTGATATAAGCACAGGTACCGTTCCAAAAACCAACTATGGAATAGACAAGACCTACACCGTCCTCAGCGAAAGGGACTCAAAACCCCATATTTCCCGCAGAGGAAAATATCTGACTAGTAAGAATCTTAAAACCTATGTATTGATATGTCTCCGTAAGGGAATCAAGTGTGTCTAGACTGGCATAAACATGGCAGCGAGAATCAGCTCAAACCCACTATAAAAAGGAATTTCAAAAACAAACAAAAAAAAAAACTGGGAAATTCTTTACAATTCCTTCAGGGTCTCTGATGAAGGCTGGAATGACCCTATCTACAACGACAGCTGGATGTGGCATAAGGAGGGACACTTGGGACTGAGACGATTGGTGAGATTGGGTGAGCAAATGCAGACCCTTTAAAGCAATAATGCATGGCACCCATTCCATGGGTCCGAACTCTCCAGGTTGAAGGGAATATTACTACAGCTATAACAAGTGCGGGAAACCTAGAGAACGGACACACTGTGAATACGAAAGGTTTCTAAAACTCAACGCATAGTCCCTCTCCTGGTGCTCCGGTTTGACTTTCCGTCTGCTTTACTATCAACCTCCCAACTTGGAGAGACAGCCCCTTTAACCTCTTGGTTCACACAGGTTGCCAATTTGGCAGAGGATGAAAGGGAAGAGGGAGAACCAATGAGAGATTAGCTGTTAGGCATTTGGACGGGCACATATCACTGTAATTTCCCGGCAGGAAGAAGAATTAACCAAATTCTCAGCCACCCACCGGGAACCAGTATAGGTCCTGAACCAAAATTTTGGACTTGCGGTCAGCTCACCAAAAACGAGTTGAAAAATGGAGCTCAGGGGCACAGCAATTCACAAACTGGCCGAGTAATAAAGGACAACTATCGTCCAAAAATCTGTTGAGGGAAGGCAACGAGGCGGACTTGAAAGCGAGGCAGAATAGCAGGAAACAGATTTCAAGAGGTACGTTGGAATCGCCTTTAAAGCACAGGAAGAGGGGCACAACTTCGACAATGATGCACTTGGCCAAAAAGGGCGTATGCGTTTTCTCCTGAATATATTCAGGAGAAAACGCATACGCCCTTTTTGGCCAAGCAAGCAAGCGGGCAATGCAAATCTGCAGTACAAAGAAGTATCACTTCCCACCGGTCAAAAGGGACATCCACAAAATGTGTAAGAACAAGAAAGGCAAGACAGGCCCTGGAGAACAGGGAGCCTTGTTATGCTGATGGGCGGGATGTAAATTGCCAACTGCCTCTCTGGAGGAGTGCATTCTGTTCCCTAAAACAAGTAAAGAACAGAGCTACAGAGCCAAGGGCACTACCAGCCTAGGGAATATACCTTGGGAAAACTGAAAATCAATAAGACAGAGCCACCCCAAAATTTAGGGCTGCACTGCATACAAGGACCTCAACTTGGATACACCTTAAGTATCCCAGAAAATATAAACATGGTTCAAAAAATTGTGGTACTTACGTACGATGGAATATCCCTCAGCCATGAAATCAATGTCATAAGACCAGTAGCAGCAAAATGGGTGGATTCAGGTACGATGATTCTAAGTGAAATAAGTCACACAGAAAAAGAAACTTATCATAAGATATCACTTATGAAGATCCTGTAAACATGGCTACACTTGAACTGAGTTAGGAAAGAGAACAGTGTCTCACATTTAGAAAACACTCTTATACCTGCTTAAGGGTGAAGGAGAGGTGGGGTGATGAATAAAACCAGAGTTTGATATAAGCACAGGTACCGTTCCAAAAACCAACTATGGAATAGACAAGACCTACACCGTCCTCAGCGAAAGGGACTCAAAACCCCATATTTCCCGCAGAGGAAAATATCTGACTAGTAAGAATCTTAAAACCTATGTATTGATATGTCTCCGTAAGGGAATCAAGTGTGTCTAGACTGGCATAAACATGGCAGCGAGAATCAGCTCAAAGCCACTATAAAAAGGAATTTCAAAAACAAAACAAAAAAACTGGGAAATTCTTTACAATTCCTTCAGGGTCTCTGATGAAAGCTGGAATGACCCTATCTACAACGACAGCTGGATGTGGCATAAGGAGGGACACTTGGGACTGAGACGATTGGTGAGATTGGGTGAGCAAATGCAGACCCTTTAAAGCAATAATGCATGGCACCCATTCCATGGGTCCGAACTCTCCAGGTTGAAGGGAATATTACTACAGCTATAACATGTGCGGGAAACCTAGAGAACGGACACACTGTGAATACGAAAGGTTTCTAAAACTCAACGCATAGTCCCTCTCCTGGTGCTCCGGTTTGACTTTCCGTCTGCTTTACTATCAACCTCCCAACTTGGAGAGACAGCCCCTTTAACCTCTTGGTTCGCACAGGTTGCCAATTTGGCAGAGGATGAAAGGGAAGAGGGAGAACCAATGAGAGAGTAGCTGTTAGGCATTTGGACGGGCACATATCACTGTAATTTCCCGGCAGGAAGAAGAATTAACCAAATTCTCAGCCACCCACCGGGAACCAGTATAGGTCCTGAACCAAAATTTTGGACTTGCGGTCAGCTCACCAAAAACGAGTTGAAAAATGGAGCTCAGGGGCACAGCAATTCACAAACTGGCCGAGTAATAAAGGACAACTATCGTCCAAAAATCTGTTGAGGGAAGGCAACGAGGCAGACTTGAAAGCGAGGCAGAATAGCAGGAAACAGATTTCAAGAGGTACGTTGGAATCGCCTTTAAAGCACAGGAAGAGGGGCACAACTTCGACAATGATGCACTTGGCCAAAAAGGGCGTATGCGTTTTCTCCTGAATATATTCAGGAGAAAACGCATACGCCCTTTTTGGCCAAGCAAGCAAGCGGGCAATGCAAATCTGCACTACAAAGAAGTATCACTTCCCACCGGTCAAAAGGGACATCCACAAAATGTGTAAGAACAAGAAAGGCAAGACAGGCCCTGGAGAACAGGGAGCCTTGTTATGCTGATGGGCGGGATGTAAATTGCCAACTGCCTCTCTGGAGGAGTGCATTCTGTTCCCTAAAACAAGTAAAGAACAGAGCTACAGAGCCAAGGGCACTACCAGCCTAGGGAATATACCTTGGGAAAACTGAAAATCAATAAGACAGAGCCACCCCAAAATTTAGGGCTGCACTGCATACAAGGACCTCAACTTGGATACACCTTAAGTATCCCAGAAAATATAAACATGGTTCAAAAAATTGTGGTACTTATGTACGATGGAATATCCCTCAGCCATGAAATCAATGTCATAAGACCAGTAGCAGCAAAATGGGTGGATTCAGGTACGATGATTCTAAGTGAAATAAGTCACACAGAAAAAGAAACTTATCATAAGATATCACTTATGAAGATCCTGTAAACATGGCTACACTTGAACTGAGTTAGGAAAGAGAACAGTGTCTCACATTTAGAAAACACTCTTATACCTGCTTAAGGGGGAAGGAGAGGTGGGGTGATGAATAAAACCAGAGTTTGATAAAAGCACAGGTACCGTTCCAAAAACCAACTATGGAATAGACAAGACCTACACCGTCCTCAGCGAAAGGGACTCAAAACCCCATATTTCCCGCAGAGGAAAATATCTGACTAGTAAGAATCTTAAAACCTATGTATTGATATGTCTCCGTAAGGGAATCAAGTGTGTCTAGACTGGCATAAACATGGCAGCGAGAATCAGCTCAAACCCACTATAAAAAGGAATTTCAAAAACAAAACAAAAAAACTGGGAAATTCTTTACAATTCCTTCAGGGTCTCTGATGAAGGCTGGAATGACCCTATCTACAACGACAGCTGGATGTGGCATAAGGAGGGACACTTGGGACTGAGACGATTGGTGAGATTGGGTGAGCAAATGCAGACCCTTTAAAGCAATAATGCATGGCACCCATTCCATGGGTCCGAACTCTCCAGGTTGAAGGGAATATTACTACAGCTATAACATGTGCGGGAAACCTAGAGAATGGACACACTGTGAATACGAAAGGTTTCTAAAACTCAACGCATAGTCCCTCCCCTGGTGCTCCGGTTTGACTTTCCGACTGCTTTACTATCAACCTCCCAACTTGGAGAGACAGCCCCTTTAACCTCTTGGTTCGCACAGGTTGCCAATTTGGCAGAGGATGAAAGGGAAGAGGGAGAACCAATGAGAGAGTAGCTGTTAAGCATTTGGACGGGCACATATCACTGTAATTTCCCGGCAGGAAGAAGAATTAACCAAATTCTCAGCCACCCACCGGGAACCAGTATAGGTCCTGAACCAAAATTTTGGACTTGCGGTCAGCTCACCAAAAGCGAGTTGAAAAATGGAGCTCAGGGGCACAGCAATTCACAAACTGGCCGAGTAATAAAGGACAACTATCGTCCAAAAATCTGTTGAGGGAAGGCAACGAGGCGAACTTGAAAGCGAGGCAGAATAGCAGGAAACAGATTTCAAGAGGTACGTTGGAATCGCCTTTAAAGCACAGGAAGAGGGGCACAACTTCGACAATGATGCACTTGGCCAAAAAGGGCGTATGCGTTTTCTCCTGAATATATTCAGGAGAAAACGCATACGCCCTTTTTGGCCAAGCAAGCAAGCGGGCAATGCAAATCTGCACTACAAAGAAGTATCACTTCCCACCGGTCAAAAGGGACATCCACAAAATGTGTAAGAACAAGAAAGGCAAGACAGGCCCTGGAGAACAGGGAGCCTTGTTATGCTGATGGGCGGGATGTAAATTGCCAACTGCCTCTCTGGAGGAGTGCATTCTGTTCCCTAAAACAAGTAAAGAACAGAGCTACAGAGCCAAGGGCACTACCAGCCTAGGGAATATACCTTGGGAAAACTGAAAATCAATAAGACAGAGCCACCCCAAAATTTAGGGCTGCACTGCATACAAGGACCTCAACTTGGATACACCTTAAGTATCCCAGAAAATATAAACATGGTTCAAAAAATTGTGGTACTTACGTACGATGGAATATCCCTCAGCCATGAAATCAATGTCATAAGACCAGTAGCAGCAAAATGGGTGGATTCAGGTACGATGATTCTAAGTGAAATAAGTCACACAGAAAAAGAAACTTATCATAAGATATCACTTATGAAGATCCTGTAAACATGGCTACACTTGAACTGAGTTAGGAAAGAGAACAGTGTCTCACATTTAGAAAACACTCTTATACCTGCTTAAGGGGGAAGGAGAGGTGGGGTGATGCATAAAACCAGAGTTTGATATAAGCACAGGTACCGTTCCAAAAACCAACTATGGAATAGACAAGACCTACACCGTCCTCAGCGAAAGGGACTCAAAACCCCATATTTCCCGCAGAGGAAAATATCTGACTAGTAAGAATCTTAAAACCTATGTATTGATATGTCTCCATAAGGGAAGCAAGTGTGTCTAGACTGGCATAAACATGGCAGCGAGAATCAGCTCAAACCCACTATAAAAAGGAATTTCAAAAACAAAACAAAAAAACTGGGAAATTCTTTACAATTCCTTCAGGGTCTCTGATGAAAGCTGGAATGACCCTATCTACAATGACAGCTGGATGTGGCATAAGGAGGGACACTTGGGACTGAGACGATTGGTGAGATTGGGTGAGCAAATGCAGACCCTTTAAAGCAATAATGCATGGCACCCATTCCATGGGTCCGAACTCTCCAGGTTGAAGGGAATATTACTACAGCTATAACAAGTGCGGGAAACCTAGAGAACGGACACACTGTGAATACGAAAGGTTTCTAAAACTCAACGCATAGTCCCTCTCCTGGTGCTCCGGTTTGACTTTCCGTCTGCTTTACTATCAACCTCCCAACTTGGAGAGACAGCCCCTTTAACCTCTTGGTTAGCACAGGTTGCCAATTTGGCAGAGGATGAAAGGGAAGACGGAGAACCAATGAGAGCATAGCTGTTAGGCATTTGGACGGGCACATATCACTGTAATTTCCCGGCAGGAAGAAGAATTAACCAAATTCCCAGCCACCCACCGGGAACCAGTATAGGTCCTGAACCAAAATTTTGGACTTGCGGTCAGCTCACCAAAAACGAGTTGAAAAATGGAGCTCAGGGGCACAGCAATTCACAAACTGGCCGAGTAATAAAGGACAACTATCGTCCAAAAATCTGTTGAGGGAAGGCAACGAGGCGGACTTGAAAGCGAGGCAGAATAGCAGGAAACAGATTTCAAGAGGTACGTTGGAATCGCCTTTAAAGCACAGGAAGAGTGGCACAACTTCGACAATGATGCACTTGGCCAAAAAGGGCGTATGCGTTTTCTCCTGAATATATTCAGGAGAAAACGCATACGCCCTTTTTGGCCAAGCAAGCAAGCGGGCAATGCAAATCTGCACTACAAAGAAGTATCACTTCCCACCGGTCAAAAGGGACATCCACAAAATGTGTAAGAACAAGAAAGGCAAGACAGGCCCTGGAGAACAAGGAGCCTTGTTATGCTGATGGGCGGGATGTAAATTGCCAACTGCCTCTCTGGAGGAGTGCATTCTGTTCCCTAAAACAAGTAAAGAACAGAGCTACAGAGCCAAGGGCACTACCAGCCTAGGGAATATACCTTGGGAAAACTGAAAATCAATAAGACAGAGCCACCCCAAAATTTAGGGCTGCACTGCATACAAGGACCTCAACTTGGATACACCTTAAGTATCCCAGAAAATATAAACATGGTTCAAAAAATTGTGGCACTTACGTACGATGGAATATCCCTCAGCCATGAAATCAATGTCATAAGACCAGTAGCAGCAAAATGGGTGGATTCAGGTACGATGATTCTAAGTGAAATAAGTCACACAGAAAAAGAAACTTATCATAAGATATCACTTATGAAGATCCTGTAAACATGGCTACACTTGAACTGAGTTAGGAAAGAGAACAGTGTCTCACATTTAGAAAACACTCTTATACCTGCTTAAGGGGGAAGGAGAGGTGGGGTGATGCATAAAACCAGAGTTTGATATAAGCACAGGTACCGTTCCAAAAACCAACTATGGAATAGACAAGACCTACACCGTCCTCAGCGAAAGGGACTCAAAACCCCATATTTCCCGCAGAGGAAAATATCTGACTAGTAAGAATCTTAAAACCTATGTATTGATATGTCTCCGTAAGGGAATCAAGTGTGTCTAGACTGGCATAAACATGGCAGCGAGAATCAGCTCAAACCCACTATAAAAAGGAATTTCAAAAACAAAACAAAAAAACTGGGAAATTCTTTACAATTCCTTCAGGGTCTCTGATGAAGCCTGGAATGACCCTATCTACAATGACAGCTGGATGTGGCATAAGGAGGGACACTTGGGACTGAGACGATTGGTGAGATTGGGTGAGCAAATGCAGACCCTTTAAAGCAATAATGCATGGCACCCATTCCATGGGTCCGAACTCTCCAGGTTGAAGGGAATATTACTACAGCTATAACAAGTGCGGGAAACCTAGAGAACGGACACACTGTGAATACGAAAGGTTTCTAAAACTCAACGCATAGTCCCTCTCCTGGTGCTCCGGTTTGACTTTCCGTCTGCTTTACTATCAACCTCCCAACTTGGAGAGACAGCCCCTTTAACCTCTTGGTTCGCACAGGTTGCCAATTTGGCAGATGATGAAAGGGAAGAGGGAGAACCAATGAGAGAGTAGCTGTTAGGCATTTGGACGGGCACATATCACTGTAATTTCCCGGCAGGAAGAAGAATTACCAAATTCTCAGCCACCCACCGGGAACCAGTATAGGTCCTGAACCAAAATTTTGGACTTGCGGTCAGCTCACCAAAAACGAGTTGAAAAATGGAGCTCAGGGGCACAGCAATTCACAAACTGGCCGAGTAATAAAGGACAACTATCGTCCAAAAATCTGTTGAGGGAAGGCAACGAGGCGGACTTGAAAGCGAGGCAGAATAGCAGGAAACAGATTTCAAGAGGTACGTTGGAATTGCCTTTAAAGCACAGGAAGAGGGGCACAACTTCGACAATGATGCACTTGGCCAAAAAGGGCGTATGCGTTTTCTCCTGAATATATTCAGGAGAAAACGCATACGCCCTTTTTGGCCAAGCAAGCAAGCGGGCAATGCAAATCTGCACTACAAAGAAGTATCACTTCCCACCGGTCAAAAGGGACATCCACAAAATGTGTAAGAACAAGAAAGGCAAGACAGGCCCTGGAGAACAGGGAGCCTTGTTATGCTGATGGGCGGGATGTAAATTGCCAACTGCCTCTCTGGAGGAGTGCATTCTGTTCCCTAAAACAAGTAAAGAACAGAGCTACAGAGCCAAGGGCACTACCAGCCTAGGGAATATACCTTGGGAAAACTGAAAATCAATAAGACAGAGCCACCCCAAAATTTAGGGCTGCACTGCATACAAGGACCTCAACTTGGATACACCTTAAGTATCCCAGAAAATATAAACATGGTTCAAAAAATTGTGGCACTTACGTACGATGGAATATCCCTCAGCCATGAAATCAATGTCATAAGACCAGTAGCAGCAAAATGGGTGGATTCAGGTACGATGATTCTAAGTGAAATAAGTCACACAGAAAAAGAAACTTATCATAAGATATCACTTATGAAGATCCTGTAAACATGGCTACACTTGAACTGAGTTAGGAAAGAGAACAGTGTCTCACATTTAGAAAACACTCTTATACCTGCTTAAGGGGGAAGGAGAGGTGGGGTGATGCATAAAACCAGAGTTTGATATAAGCACAGGTACCGTTCCAAAAACCAACTATGGAATAGACAAGACCTACACCGTCCTCAGCGAAAGGGACTCAAAACCCCATATTTCCCGCAGAGGAAAATATCTGACTAGTAAGAATCTTAAAACCTATGTATTGATATGTCTCCGTAAGGGAATCAAGTGTGTCTAGACTGGCATAAACATGGCAGCGAGAATCAGCTCAAACCCACTATAAAAAGGAATTTCAAAAACAAAACAAAAAAACTGGGAAATTCTTTACAATTCCTTCAGGGTCTCTGATGAAGGCTGGAATGACCCTATCTACAATGACAGCTGGATGTGGCATAAGGAGGGACACTTGGGACTGAGACGATTGGTGAGATTGGGTGAGCAAATGCAGACCCTTTAAAGCAATAATGCATGGCACCCATTCCATGGGTCCGAACTCTCCAGGTTGAAGGGAATATTACTACAGCTATAACAAGTGCGGGGAACCTAGAGAACGGACACACTGTGAATACGAAAGGTTTCTAAAACTCAACGCATAGTCCCTCTCCTGGTGCTCCGGTTTGACTTTCCGTCTGCTTTACTATCAACCTCCCAACTTGGAGAGACAGCCCCTTTAACCTCTTGGTTCGCACAGGTTGCCAATTTGGCAGAGGATGAAAGGGAAGAGGGAGAACCAATGAGAGAGTAGCTGTTAGGCATTTGGACGGGCACATATCACTGTAATTTCCCGGCAGGAAGAAGAATTACCAAATTCTCAGCCACCCACCGGGAACCAGTATAGGTCCTGAACCAAAATTTTGGACTTGCGGTCAGCTCACCAAAAACGAGTTGAAAAATGGAGCTCAGGGGCACAGCAATTCACAAACTGGCCGAGTAATAAAGGACAACTATCGTCCAAAAATCTGTTGAGGGAAGGCAACGAGGCGGACTTGAAAGCGAGGCAGAATAGCAGGAAACAGATTTCAAGAGGTACGTTGGAATCGCCTTTAAAGCACAGGAAGAGGGGCACAACTTCGACAATGATGCACTTGGCCAAAAAGGGCGTATGCGTTTTCTCTTGAATATATTCAGGAGAAAACGCATACGCCCTTTTTGGCCAAGCAAGCAAGCGGGCAATGCAAATCTGCACTACAAAGAAGTATCACTTCCCACCGGTCAAAAGGGACATCCACAAAATGTGTAAGAACAAGAAAGGCAAGACAGGCCCTGGAGAACAGGGAGCCTTGTTATGCTGATGGGCGGGATGTAAATTGCCAACTGCCTCTCTGGAGGAGTGCATTCTGTTCCCTAAAACAAGTAAAGAACAGAGCTACAGAGCCAAGGGCACTACCAGCCTAGGGAATATACCTTGGGAAAACTGAAAATCAATAAGACAGAGCCACCCCAAAATTTAGGGCTGCACTGCATACAAGGACCTCAACTTGGATACACCTTAAGTATCCCAGAAAATATAAACATGGTTCAAAAAATTGTGGTACTTACGTACGATGGAATATCCCTCAGCCATGAAATCAATGTCATAAGACCAGTAGCAGCAAAATGGGTGGATTCAGGTACGATGATTCTAAGTGAAATAAGTCACACAGAAAAAGAAACTTATCATAAGATATCACTTATGAAGATCCTGTAAACATGGCTACACTTGAACTGAGTTAGGAAAGAGAACAGTGTCTCACATTTAGAAAACACTCTTATACCTGCTTAAGGGGGAAGGAGAGGTGGGGTGATGCATAAAACCAGAGTTTGATATAAGCACAGGTACCGTTCCAAAAACCAACTATGGAATAGACAAGACCTACACCGTCCTCAGCGAAAGGGACTCAAAACCCCATATTTCCCGCAGAGGAAAATATCTGACTAGTAAGAATCTTAAAACCTATGTATTGATATGTCTCCATAAGGGAATCAAGTGTGTCTAGACTGGCATAAACATGGCAGCGAGAATCAGCTCAAACCCACTATAAAAAGGAATTTCAAAAACAAAACAAAAAAACTGGGAAATTCTTTACAATTCCTTCAGGGTCTCTGATGAAAGCTGGAATGACCCTATCTACAACGACAGCTGGATGTGGCATAAGGAGGGACACTTGGGACTGAGACGATTGGTGAGATTGGGTGAGCAAATGCAGACCCTTTAAAGCAATAATGCATGGCACCCATTCCATGGGTCCGAACTCTCCAGGTTGAAGGGAATATTACTACAGCTATAACAAGTGCGGGAAACCTAGAGAACGGACACACTGTGAATACGAAAGGTTTCTAAAACTCAACGCATAGTCCCTCTCCTGGTGCTCCGGTTTGACTTTCCGTCTGCTTTACTATCAACCTCCCAACTTGGAGAGACAGCCCCTTTAACCTCTTGGTTAGCACAGGTTGCCAATTTGGCAGAGGATGAAAGGGAAGACGGAGAACCAATGAGAGCGTAGCTGTTAGGCATTTGGACGGGCACATATCACTGTAATTTCCCGGCAGGAAGAAGAATTAACCAAATTCCCAGCCACCCACCGGGAACCAGTATAGGTCCTGAACCAAAATTTTGGACTTGCGGTCAGCTCACCAAAAACGAGTTGAAAAATGGAGCTCAGGGGCACAGCAATTCACAAACTGGCCGAGTAATAAAGGACAACTATCGTCCAAAAATCTGTTGAGGGAAGGCAACGAGGCGGACTTGAAAGCGAGGCAGAATAGCAGGAAACAGATTTCAAGAGGTACGTTGGAATCGCCTTTAAAGCACAGGAAGAGGGGCACAACTTCGACAATGATGCACTTGGCCAAAAAGGGCGTATGCGTTTTCTCCTGAATATATTCAGGAGAAAACGCATACGCCCTTTTTGGCCAAGCAAGCAAGCGGGCAATGCAAATCTGCACTACAAAGAAGTATCACTTCCCACCGGTCAAAAGGGACATCCACAAAATGTGTAAGAACAAGAAAGGCAAGACAGGCCCTGGAGAACAGGGAGCCTTGTTATGCTGATGGGCGGGATGTAAATTGCCAACTGCCTCTCTGGAGGAGTGCATTCTGTTCCCTAAAACAAGTAAAGAACAGAGCTACAGAGCCAAGGGCACTACCAGCCTAGGGAATATACCTTGGGAAAACTGAAAATCAATAAGACAGAGCCACCCCAAAATTTAGGGCTGCACTGCATACAAGGACCTCAACTTGGATACACCTTAAGTATCCCAGAAAATATAAACATGGTTCAAAAAATTGTGGCACTTACGTACGATGGAATATCCCTCAGCCATGAAATCAATGTCATAAGACCAGTAGCAGCAAAATGGTTGGATTCAGGTACGATGATTCTAAGTGAAATAAGTCACACAGAAAAAGAAACTTATCATAAGATATCACTTATGAAGATCCTGTAAACATGGCTACACTTGAACTGAGTTAGGAAAGAGAACAGTGTCTCACATTTAGAAAACACTCTTATACCTGCTTAAGGGGGAAGGAGAGGTGGGGTGATGCATAAAACCAGAGTTTGATATAAGCACAGGTACCGTTCCAAAAACCAACTATGGAATAGACAAGACCTACACCGTCCTCAGCGAAAGGGACTCAAAACCCCATATTTCCCGCAGAGGAAAATATCTGACTAGTAAGAATCTTAAAACCTATGTATTGATATGTCTCTGTAAGGGAATCAAGTGTGTCTAGACTGGCATAAACATGGCAGCGAGAATCAGCTCAAACCCACTATAAAAAGGAATTTCAAAAACAAAACAAAAAAACTGGGAAATTCTTTACAATTCCTTCAGGGTCTCTGATGAAGGCTGGAATGACCCTATCTACAATGACAGCTGGATGTGGCATAAGGAGGGACACTTGGGACTGAGACGATTGGTGAGATTGGGTGAGCAAATGCAGACCCTTTAAAGCAATAATGCATGGCACCCATTCCATGGGTCCGAACTCTCCAGGTTGAAGGGAATATTACTACAGCTATAACAAGTGCGGGAAACCTAGAGAACGGACACACTGTGAATACGAAAAGTTTCTAAAACTGAACACATAGTCCCTCTCCTGGTGCTCCGGTTTGACTTTCCGTCTGCTTTACTATCAACCTCCCAACTTGGAGAGACAGCCCCTTTAACCTCTTGGTTCGCACAGGTTGCCAATTTGGCAGAGGATGAAAGGGAAGAGGGAGAACCAATGAGAGAGTAGCTGTTAGGCATTTGGACGGGCACATATCACTGTAATTTCCCGGCAGGAAGAAGAATTAACCAAATTCTCAGCCACCCACCGGGAACCAGTATAGGTCCTGAACCAAAATTTTGGACTTGCGGTCAGCTCACCAAAAACGAGTTGAAAAATGGAGCTCAGGGGCACAGCAATTCACAAACTGGCCGAGTAATAAAGGACAACTATCGTCCAAAAATCTGTTGAGGGAAGGCAACGAGGCGGACTTGAAAGCGAGGCAGAATAGCAGGAAACAGATTTCAAGAGGTACGTTGGAATCGCCTTTAAAGCACAGGAAGAGGGGCACAACTTCGACAATGATGCACTTGGCCAAAAAGGGTGTATGCGTTTTCTCCTGAATATATTCAGGAGAAAACGCATACGCCCTTTTTGGCCAAGCAAGCAAGCGGGCAATGCAAATCTGCACTACAAAGAAGTATCACTTCCCACCGGTCAAAAGGGACATCCACAAAATGTGTAAGAACAAGAAAGGCAAGACAGGCCCTGGAGAACAGGGAGCCTTGTTATGCTGATGGGCGGGATATAAATTGCCAACTGCCTCTCTGGAGGAGTGCATTCTGTTCCCTAAAACAAGTAAAGAACAGAGCTACAGAGCCAAGGGCACTACCAGCCTAGGGAATATACCTTGGGAAAACTGAAAATCAATAAGACAGAGCCACCCCAAAATTTAGGGCTGCACTGCATACAAGGACCTCAACTTGGATACACCTTAAGTATCCCAGAAAATATAAACATGGTTCAAAAAATTGTGGTACTTACGTACGATGGAATATCCCTCAGCCATGAAATCAATGTCATAAGACCAGTAGCAGCAAAATGGGTGGATTCAGGTACGATGATTCTAAGTGAAATAAGTCACACAGAAAAAGAAACTTATCATAAGATATCACTTATGAAGATCCTGTAAACATGGCTACACTTGAACTGAGTTAGGAAAGAGAACAGTGTCTCACATTTAGAAAACACTCTTATACCTGCTTAAGGGGGAAGGAGAGGTGGGGTGATGAATAAAACCAGAGTTTGATAAAAGCACAGGTACCGTTCCAAAAACCAACTATGGAATAGACAAGACCTACACCGTCCTCAGCAAAAGGGACTCAAAACCCCATATTTCCCGCAGAGGAAAATATCTGACTAGTAAGAATCTTAAAACCTATGTATTGATATGTCTCCGTAAGGGAATCAACTGTGTCTAGACTGGCATAAACATGGCAGCGAGAATCAGCTCAAACCCACTATAAAAAGGAATTTCAAAAACAAAACAAAAAAACTGGGAAATTCTTTACAATTCCTTCAGGGTCTCTGATGAAGGCTGGAATGACCCTCTCTACAACGACAGCTGGATGTGGCATAAGGAGGGACACTTGGGACTGAGACGATTGGTGAGATTGGGTGAGCAAATGCAGACCCTTTAAAGCAATAATGCATGGCACCCATTCCATGGGTCCGAACTCTCCAGGTTGAAGGGAATATTACTACAGCTATAACAAGTGCGGGAAACCTAGAGAACGGACACACTGTGAATACGAAAGGTTTCTAAAACTCAACGCATAGTCCCTCTCCTGGTGCTCCGGTTTGACTTTCCGTCTGCTTTACTATCAACCTCCCAACTTGGAGAGACAGCCCCTTTAACCTCTTGGTTAGCACAGGTTGCCAATTTGGCAGAGGATGAAAGGGAAGACGGAGAACCAATGAGAGAGTAGCTGTTAGGCATTTGGACGGGCACATATCACTGTAATTTCCCAGCAGGAAGAAGAATTAACCAAATTCCCAGCCACCCACCGGGAACCAGTATAGGTCCTGAACCAAAATTTTGGACTTGCGGTCAGCTCACCAAAAGCGAGTTGATAAATGGAGCTCAGGGGCACAGCAATTCACAAACTGGCCGAGTAATAAAGGACAACTATCGTCCAAAAATCTGTTGAGGGAAGGCAACGAGGCGGACTTGAAAGCGAGGCAGAATAGCAGGAAACAGATTTCAAGAGGTACGTTGGAATCGCCTTTAAAGCACAGGAAGAGGGGCACAACTTCGACAATGATGCACTTGGCCAAAAAGGGCGTATGCGTTTTCTCCTGAATATATTCAGGAGAAAACGCATACGCCCTTTTTGGCCAAGCAAGCAAGCGGGCAATGCAAATCTGCACTACAAAGAAGTATCACTTCCCACCGGTCAAAAGGTACATCCACAAAATGTGTAAGAACAAGAAAGGCAAGACAGGCCCTGGAGAACAGGGAGCCTTGTTATGCTGATGGGCGGGATGTAAATTGCCAACTGCCTCTCTGGAGGAGTGCATTCTGTTCCCTAAAACAAGTAAAGAACAGAGCTACAGAGCCAAGGGCACTACCAGTCTAGGGAATATACCTTGGGAAAACTGAAAATCAATAAGACAGAGCCACCCCAAAATTTAGGGCTGCACTGCATACAAGGGCCTCAACTTGGATACACCTTAAGTATCCCAGAAAATATAAACATGGTTCAAAAAATTGTGGTACTTACGTACGATGGAATATCCCTCAGCCATGAAATCAATGTCATAAGACCAGTAGCAGCAAAATGGGTGGATTCAGGTACGATGATTCTAAGTGAAATAAGTCACACAGAAAAAGAAACTTATCATAAGATATCACTTATGAAGATCCTGTAAACATGGCTACACTTGAACTGAGTTAGGAAAGAGAACAGTGTCTCACATTTAGAAAACACTCTTATACCTGCTTAAGGGGGAAGGAGAGGTGGGGTGATGCATAAAACCAGAGTTTGATATAAGCACAGGTACCGTTCCAAAAACCAACTATGGAATAGACAAGACCTACACCGTCCTCAGCGAAAGGGACTCAAAACCCCATATTTCCCGCAGAGGAAAATATCTGACTAGTAAGAATCTTAAAACCTATGTATTGATATGTCTCCGTAAGGGAATCAAGTGTGTCCAGACTGGCATAAACATGGCAGCGAGAATCAGCTCAAACCCACTATAAAAAGGAATTTCAAAAACAAAACAAAAAAACTGGGAAATTCTTTACAATTCCTTCAGGGTCTCTGATGAAGGCTGGAATGACCCTATCTACAACGACAGCTGGATGTGGCATAAGGAGGGACACTTGGGACTGAGACGATTGGTGAGATTGGGTGAGCAAATGCAGACCCTTTAAAGCAATAATGCATGGCACCCATTCCATGGGTCCGAACTCTCCAGGTTGAAGGGAATATTACTACAGCTATAACAAGTGCGGGAAACCTAGAGAACGGACACACTGTGAATACGAAAGGTTTCTAAAACTCAACGCATAGTCCCTCTCCTGGTGCTCCGGTTTGACTTTCCGTCTGCTTTACTATCAACCTCCCAACTTGGAGAGACAGCCCCTTTAACCTCTTGGTTCGCACAGGTTGCCAATTTGGCAGAGGATGAAAGGGAAGAGGGAGAACCAATGAGAGAGTAGCTGTTAGGCATTTGGACGGGCACATATCACTGTAATTTCCCGGCAGGAAGAAGAATTACCAAATTCTCAGCCACCCACCGGGAACCAGTATAGGTCCTGAACCAAAATTTTGGACTTGCGGTCAGCTCACCAAAAACGAGTTGAAAAATGGAGCTCAGGGGCACAGCAATTCACAAACTGGCCGAGTAATAAAGGACAACTATCGTCCAAAAATCTGTTGAGGGAAGGCAACGAGGCGGACTTGAAAGCGAGGCAGAATAGCAGGAAACAGATTTCAAGAGGTACGTTGGAATCGCCTTTAAAGCACAGGAAGAGGGGCACAACTTCGACAATGATGCACTTGGCCAAAAAGGGCGTATGCGTTTTCTCCTGAATATATTCAGGAGAAAACGCATACGCCCTTTTTGGCCAAGCAAGCAAGCGGGCAATGCAAATCTGCACTACAAAGAAGTATCACTTCCCACCGGTCAAAAGGGACATCCACAAAATGTGTAAGAACAAGAAAGGCAAGACAGGCCCTGGAGAACAGGGAGCCTTGTTATGCTGATGGGCGGGATGTAAATTGCCAACTGCCTCTCTGGAGGAGTGCATTCTGTTCCCTAAAACAAGTAAAGAACAGAGCTACAGAGCCAAGGGCACTACCAGCCTAGGGAATATACCTTGGGAAAACTGAAAATCAATAAGACAGAGCCACCCCAAAATTTAGGGCTGCACTGCATACAAGGACCTCAACTTGGATACACCTTAAGTATCCCAGAAAATATAAACATGGTTCAAAAAATTGTGGTACTTACGTACGATGGAATATCCCTCAGCCATGAAATCAATGTCATAAGACCAGTAGCAGCAAAATGGGTGGATTCAGGTACGATGATTCTAAGTGAAATAAGTCACACAGAAAAAGAAACTTATCATAAGATATCACTTATGAAGATCCTGTAAACATGGCTACACTTGAACTGAGTTAGGAAAGAGAACAGTGTCTCACATTTAGAAAACACTCTTATACCTGCTTAAGGGGGAAGGAGAGGTGGGGTGATGCATAAAACCAGAGTTTGATATAAGCACAGGTACCGTTCCAAAAACCAACTATGGAATAGACAAGACCTACACCGTCCTCAGCGAAAGGGACTCAAAACCCCATATTTCCCGCAGAGGAAAATATCTGACTAGTAAGAATCTTAAAACCTATGTATTGATATGTCTCCGTAAGGGAATCAAGTGTGTCCAGACTGGCATAAACATGGCAGCGAGAATCAGCTCAAACCCACTATAAAAAGGAATTTCAAAAACAAAACAAAAAAACTGGGAAATTCTTTACAATTCCTTCAGGGTCTCTGATGAAGGCTGGAATGACCCTATCTACAACGACAGCTGGATGTGGCATAAGGAGGGACACTTGGGACTGAGACGATTGGTGAGATTGGGTGAGCAAATGCAGACCCTTTAAAGCAATAATGCATGGCACCCATTCCATGGTTCCGAACTCTCCAGGTTGAAGGGAATATTACTACAGCTATAACAAGTGCGGGAAACCTAGAGAACGGACACACTGTGAATACGAAAGGTTTCTAAAACTCAACGCATAGTCCCTCTCCTGGTGCTCCGGTTTGACTTTCCGTCTGCTTTACTATCAACCTCCCAACTTGGAGAGACAGCCCCTTTAACCTCTTGGTTCGCACAGGTTGCCAATTTGGCAGAGGATGAAAGGGAAGAGGGAGAACCAATGAGAGAGTAGCTGTTAGGCATTTGGACGGGCACATATCACTGTAATTTCCCGGCAGGAAGAAGAATTAACCAAATTCTCAGCCACCCACCGGGAACCAGTATAGGTCCTGAACCAAAATTTTGGACTTGCGGTCAGCTCACCAAAAACGAGTTGAAAAATGGAGCTCAGGGGCACAGCAATTCACAAACTGGCCGAGTAATAAAGGACAACTATCGTCCAAAAATCTGTTGAGGGAAGGCAACGAGGCGGACTTGAAAGCGAGGCAGAATAGCAGGAAACAGATTTCAAGAGGTACGTTGGAATCGCCTTTAAAGCACAGGAAGAGGGGCACAACTTCGACAATGATGCACTTGGCCAAAAAGGGCGTATGCGTTTTCTCCTGAATATATTCAGGAGAAAACGCATACGCCCTTTTTGGCCAAGCAAGCAAGCGGGCAATGCAAATCTGCACTACAAAGAAGTATCACTTCCCACCGGTCAAAAGGGACATCCACAAAATGTGTAAGAACAAGAAAGGCAAGACAGGCCCTGGAGAACAGGGAGCCTTGTTATGCTGATGGGCGGGATGTAAATTGCCAACTGCCTCTCTGGAGGAGTGCATTCTGTTCCCTAAAACAAGTAAAGAACAGAGCTACAGAGCCAAGGGCACTACCAGCCTAGGGAATATACCTTGGGAAAACTGAAAATCAATAAGACAGAGCCACCCCAAAATTTAGGGCTGCACTGCATACAAGGACCTCAACTTGGATACACCTTAAGTATCCCAGAAAATATAAACATGGTTCAAAAAATTGTGGTACTTACGTACGATGGAATATCCCTCAGCCATGAAATCAATGTCATAAGACCAGTAGCAGCAAAATGGGTGGATTCAGGTACGATGATTCTAAGTGAAATAAGTCACACAGAAAAAGAAACTTATCATAAGATATCACTTATGAAGATCCTGTAAACATGGCTACACTTGAACTGAGTTAGGAAAGAGAACAGTGTCTCACATTTAGAAAACACTCTTATACCTGCTTAAGGGGGAAGGAGAGGTGGGGTGATGAATAAAACCAGAGTTTGATAAAAGCACAGGTACCGT
The DNA here is from genome assembly GCF_949752795.1 of Hyperoodon ampullatus. NCBI lineage: Eukaryota > Metazoa > Chordata > Mammalia > Artiodactyla > Ziphiidae > Hyperoodon > Hyperoodon ampullatus. The sequence continues at coordinate 1,042,611 of NW_027640934.1, forward strand.
TCCAAAAACCAACTATGGAATAGACAAGACCTACACCGTCCTCAGCGAAAGGGACTCAAAACCCCATATTTCCCGCAGAGGAAAATATCTGACTAGTAAGAATCTTAAAACCTATGTATTGATATGTCTCCGTAAGGGAATCAACTGTGTCTAGACTGGCATAAACATGGCAGCGAGAATCAGCTCAAACCCACTATAAAAAGGAATTTCAAAAACAAAACAAAAAAACTGGGAAATTCTTTACAATTCCTTCAGGGTCTCTGATGAAGGCTGGAATGACCCTCTCTACAACGACAGCTGGATGTGGCATAAGGAGGGACACTTGGGACTGAGACGATTGGTGAGATTGGGTGAGCAAATGCAGACCCTTTAAAGCAATAATGCATGGCACCCATTCCATGGGTCCGAACTCTCCAGGTTGAAGGGAATATTACTACAGCTATAACATGTGCGGGAAACCTAGAGAATGGACACACTGTGAATACGAAAGGTTTCTAAAACGCAACGCATAGTCCCTCCCCTGGTGCTCCGGTTTGACTTTCCGTCTGCTTTACTATCAACCTCCCAACTTGGAGAGACAGCCCCTTTAACCTCTTGGTTCGCACAGGTTGCCAATTTGGCAGAGGATGTAAGGGAAGAGGGAGAACCAATGAGAGAGTAGCTGTTAGGCATTTGGACGGGCACATATCACTGTAATTTCCCGGCAGGAAGAAGAATTAACCAAATTCTCAGCCACCCACCGGGAACCAGTATAGGTCCTGAACCAAAATTTTGGACTTGCGGTCAGCTCACCAAAAGCGAGTTGAAAAATGGAGCTCAGGGGCACAGCAATTCACAAACTGGCCGAGTAATAAAGGACAACTATCGTCCAAAAATCTGTTGAGGGAAGGCAACGAGGCGGACTTGAAAGCGAGGCAGAATAGCAGGAAACAGATTTCAAGAGGTACGTTGGAATCGCCTTTAAAGCACAGGAAGAGGGGCACAACTTCGACAATGATGCACTTGGCCAAAAAGGGCGTATGCGTTTTCTCCTGAATATATTCAGGAGAAAACGCATACGCCCTTTTTGGCCAAGCAAGCAAGCGGGCAATGCAAATCTGCACTACAAAGAAGTATCACTTCCCACCGGTCAAAAGGGACATCCACAAAATGTGTAAGAACAAGAAAGGCAAGACAGGCCCTGGAGAACAGGGAGCCTTGTTATGCTGATGGGCGGGATGTAAATTGCCAACTGCCTCTCTGGAGGAGTGCATTCTGTTCCCTAAAACAAGTAAAGAACAGAGCTACAGAGCCAAGGGCACTACCAGTCTAGGGAATATACCTTGGGAAAACTGAAAATCAATAAGACAGAGCCACCCCAAAATTTAGGGCTGCACTGCATACAAGGACCTCAACTTGGATACACCTTAAGTATCCCAGAAAATATAAACATGGTTCAAAAAATTGTGGTACTTACGTACGATGGAATATCCCTCAGCCATGAAATCAATGTCATAAGACCAGTAGCAGCAAAATGGGTGGATTCAGGTACGATGATTCTAAGTGAAATAAGTCACACAGAAAAAGAAACTTATCATAAGATATCACTTATGAAGATCCTGTAAACATGGCTACACTTGAACTGAGTTAGGAAAGAGAACAGTGTCTCACATTTAGAAAACACTCTTATACCTGCTTAAGGGGGAAGGAGAGGTGGGGTGATGCATAAAACCAGAGTTTGATATAAGCACAGGTACCGTTCCAAAAACCAACTATGGAATAGACAAGACCTACACCGTCCTCAGCGAAAGGGACTCAAAACCCCATATTTCCCGCAGAGGAAAATATCTGACTAGTAAGAATCTTAAAACCTATGTATTGATATGTCTCCGTAAGGGAATCAAGTGTGTCCAGACTGGCATAAACATGGCAGCGAGAATCAGCTCAAACCCACTATAAAAAGGAATTTCAAAAACAAAACAAAAAAACTGGGAAATTCTTTACAATTCCTTCAGGGTCTCTGATGAAGGCTGGAATGACCCTATCTACAACGACAGCTGGATGTGGCATAAGGAGGGACACTTGGGACTGAGACGATTGGTGAGATTGGGTGAGCAAATGCAGACCCTTTAAAGCAATAATGCATGGTACCCATTCCATGGTTCCGAACTCTCCAGGTTGAAGGGAATATTACTACAGCTATAACAAGTGCGGGAAACCTAGAGAACGGACACACTGTGAATACGAAAGGTTTCTAAAACTCAACGCATAGTCCCTCTCCTGGTGCTCCGGTTTGACTTTCCGTCTGCTTTACTATCAACCTCCCAACTTGGAGAGACAGCCCCTTTAACCTCTTGGTTCGCACAGGTTGCCAATTTGGCAGAGGATGAAAGGGAAGAGGGAGAACCAATGAGAGAGTAGCTGTTAGGCATTTGGACGGGCACATATCACTGTAATTTCCCGGCAGGAAGAAGAATTAACCAAATTCTCAGCCACCCACCGGGAACCAGTATAGGTCCTGAACCAAAATTTTGGACTTGCGGTCAGCTCACCAAAAACGAGTTGAAAAATGGAGCTCAGGGGCACAGCAATTCACAAACTGGCCGAGTAATAAAGGACAACTATCGTCCAAAAATCTGTTGAGGGAAGGCAACGAGGCGGACTTGAAAGCGAGGCAGAATAGCAGGAAACAGATTTCAAGAGGTACGTTGGAATCGCCTTTAAAGCACAGGAAGAGGGGCACAACTTCGACAATGATGCACTTGGCCAAAAAGGGCGTATGCGTTTTCTCCTGAATATATTCAGGAGAAAACGCATACGCCCTTTTTGGCCAAGCAAGCAAGCGGGCAATGCAAATCTGCACTACAAAGAAGTATCACTTCCCACCGGTCAAAAGGGACATCCACAAAATGTGTAAGAACAAGAAAGGCAAGACAGGCCCTGGAGAACAGGGAGCCTTGTTATGCTGATGGGCGGGATGTAAATTGCCAACTGCCTCTCTGGAGGAGTGCATTCTGTTCCCTAAAACAAGTAAAGAACAGAGCTACAGAGCCAAGGGCACTACCAGCCTAGGGAATATACCTTGGGAAAACTGAAAATCAATAAGACAGAGCCACCCCAAAATTTAGGGCTGCACTGCATACAAGGGCCTCAACTTGGATACACCTTAAGTATCCCAGAAAATATAAACATGGTTCAAAAAATTGTGGCACTTACGTACGATGGAATATCCCTCAGCCATGAAATCAATGTCATAAGACCAGTAGCAGCAAAATGGGTGGATTCAGGTACGATGATTCTAAGTGAAATAAGTCACACAGAAAAAGAAACTTATCATAAGATATCACTTATGAAGATCCTGTAAACATGGCTACACTTGAACTGAGTTAGGAAAGAGAACAGTGTCTCACATTTAGAAAACACTCTTATACCTGCTTAAGGGGGAAGGAGAGGTGGGGTGATGCATAAAACCAGAGTTTGATATAAGCACAGGTACCGTTCCAAAAACCAACTATGGAATAGACAAGACCTACACCGTCCTCAGCGAAAGGGACTCAAAACCCCATATTTCCCGCAGAGGAAAATATCTGACTAGTAAGAATCTTAAAACCTATGTATTGATATGTCTCCGTAAGGGAATCAAGTGTGTCTAGACTGGCATAAACATGGCAGCGAGAATCAGCTCAAACCCACTATAAAAAGGAATTTCAAAAACAAAACAAAAAAACTGGGAAATTCTTTACAATTCCTTCAGGGTCTCTGATGAAGGCTGGAATGACCCTATCTACAATGACAGCTGGATGTGGCATAAGGAGGGACACTTGGGACTGAGACGATTGGTGAGATTGGGTGAGCAAATGCAGACCCTTTAAAGCAATAATGCATGGCACCCATTCCATGGGTCCGAACTCTCCAGGTTGAAGGGAATATTACTACAGCTATAACAAGTGCGGGAAACCTAGAGAACGGACACACTGTGAATACGAAAGGTTTCTAAAACTCAACGCATAGTCCCTCTCCTGGTGCTCCGGTTTGACTTTCCGTCTGCTTTACTATCAACCTCCCAACTTGGAGAGACAGCCCCTTTAACCTCTTGGTTCGCACAGGTTGCCAATTTGGCAGAGGATGAAAGGGAAGAGGGAGAACCAATGAGAGAGTAGCTGTTAGGCATTTGGACGGGCACATATCACTGTAATTTCCCGGCAGGAAGAAGAATTACCAAATTCTCAGCCACCCACCGGGAACCAGTATAGGTCCTGAACCAAAATTTTGGACTTGCGGTCAGCTCACCAAAAACGAGTTGAAAAATGGAGCTCAGGGGCACAGCAATTCACAAACTGGCCGAGTAATAAAGGACAACTATCGTCCAAAAATCTGTTGAGGGAAGGCAACGAGGCGGACTTGAAAGCGAGGCAGAATAGCAGGAAACAGATTTCAAGAGGTACGTTGGAATCGCCTTTAAAGCACAGGAAGAGGGGCACAACTTCGACAATGATGCACTTGGCCAAAAAGGGCGTATGCGTTTTCTCCTGAATATATTCAGGAGAAAACGCATACGCCCTTTTTGGCCAAGCAAGCAAGCGGGCAATGCAAATCTGCACTACAAAGAAGTATCACTTCCCACCGGTCAAAAGGGACATCCACAAAATGTGTAAGAACAAGAAAGGCAAGACAGGCCCTGGAGAACAGGGAGCCTTGTTATGCTGATGGGCGGGATGTAAATTGCCAACTGCCTCTCTGGAGGAGTGCATTCTGTTCCCTAAAACAAGTAAAGAACAGAGCTACAGAGCCAAGGGCACTACCAGCCTAGGGAATATACCTTGGGAAAACTGAAAATCAATAAGACAGAGCCACCCCAAAATTTAGGGCTGCACTGCATACAAGGACCTCAACTTGGATACACCTTAGGTATCCCAGAAAATATAAACATGGTTCAAAAAATTGTGGTACTTACGTACGATGGAATATCCCTCAGCCATGAAATCAATGTCATAAGACCAGTAGCAGCAAAATGGGTGGATTCAGGTACGATGATTCTAAGTGAAATAAGTCACACAGAAAAAGAAACTTATCATAAGATATCACTTATGAAGATCCTGTAAACATGGCTACACTTGAACTGAGTTAGGAAAGAGAACAGTGTCTCACATTTAGAAAACACTCTTATACCTGCTTAAGGGGGAAGGAGAGGTGGGGTGATGAATAAAACCAGAGTTTGATAAAAGCACAGGTACCGTTCCAAAAACCAACTATGGAATAGACAAGACCTACACCGTCCTCAGCGAAAGGGACTCAAAACCCCATATTTCCCGCAGAGGAAAATATCTGACTAGTAAGAATCTTAAAACCTATGTATTGATATGTCTCCGTAAGGGAATCAAGTGTGTCTAGACTGGCATAAACATGGCAGCGAGAATCAGCTCAAACCCACTATAAAAAGGAATTTCAAAAACAAAACAAAAAAACTGGGAAATTCTTTACAATTCCTTCAGGGTCTCTGATGAAGGCTGGAATGACCCTATCTACAATGACAGCTGGATGTGGCATAAGGAGGGACACTTGGGACTGAGACGATTGGTGAGATTGGGTGAGCAAATGCAGACCCTTTAAAGCAATAATGCATGGCACCCATTCCATGGGTCCGAACTCTCCAGGTTGAAGGGAATATTACTACAGCTATAACAAGTGCGGGAAACCTAGAGAACGGACACACTGTGAATACGAAAGGTTTCTAAAACTCAACGCATAGTCCCTCTCCTGGTGCTCCGGTTTGACTTTCCGTCTGCTTTACTATCAACCTCCCAACTTGGAGAGACAGCCCCTTTAACCTCTTGGTTCGCACAGGTTGCCAATTTGGCAGAGGATGAAAGGGAAGAGGGAGAACCAATGAGAGAGTAGCTGTTAGGCATTTGGACGGGCACATATCACTGTAATTTCCCGGCAGGAAGAAGAATTACCAAATTCTCAGCCACCCACCGGGAACCAGTATAGGTCCTGAACCAAAATTTTGGACTTGCGGTCAGCTCACCAAAAACGAGTTGAAAAATGGAGCTCAGGGGCACAGCAATTCACAAACTGGCCGAGTAATAAAGGACAACTATCGTCCAAAAATCTGTTGAGGGAAGGCAACGAGGCGGACTTGAAAGCGAGGCAGAATAGCAGGAAACAGATTTCAAGAGGTACGTTGGAATCGCCTTTAAAGCACAGGAAGAGGGGCACAACTTCGACAATGATGCACTTGGCCAAAAAGGGCGTATGCGTTTTCTCCTGAATATATTCAGGAGAAAACGCATACGCCCTTTTTGGCCAAGCAAGCAAGCGGGCAATGCAAATCTGCACTACAAAGAAGTATCACTTCCCACCGGTCAAAAGGGACATCCACAAAATGTGTAAGAACAAGAAAGGCAAGACAGGCCCTGGAGAACAGGGAGCCTTGTTATGCTGATGGGCGGGATGTAAATTGCCAACTGCCTCTCTGGAGGAGTGCATTCTGTTCCCTAAAACAAGTAAAGAACAGAGCTACAGAGCCAAGGGCACTACCAGCCTAGGGAATATACCTTGGGAAAACTGAAAATCAATAAGACAGAGCCACCCCAAAATTTAGGGCTGCACTGCATACAAGGACCTCAACTTGGATACACCTTAGGTATCCCAGAAAATATAAACATGGTTCAAAAAATTGTGGTACTTACGTACGATGGAATATCCCTCAGCCATGAAATCAATGTCATAAGACCAGTAGCAGCAAAATGGGTGGATTCAGGTACGATGATTCTAAGTGAAATAAGTCACACAGAAAAAGAAACTTATCATAAGATATCACTTATGAAGATCCTGTAAACATGGCTACACTTGAACTGAGTTAGGAAAGAGAACAGTGTCTCACATTTAGAAAACACTCTTATACCTGCTTAAGGGGGAAGGAGAGGTGGGGTGATGAATAAAACCAGAGTTTGATAAAAGCACAGGTACCGTTCCAAAAACCAACTATGGAATAGACAAGACCTACACCGTCCTCAGCGAAAGGGACTCAAAACCCCATATTTCCCGCAGAGGAAAATATCTGACTAGTAAGAATCTTAAAACCTATGTATTGATATGTCTCCGTAAGGGAATCAACTGTGTCTAGACTGGCATAAACATGGCAGCGAGAATCAGCTCAAACCCACTATAAAAAGGAATTTCAAAAACAAAACAAAAAAACTGGGAAATTCTTTACAATTCCTTCAGGGTCTCTGATGAAGGCTGGAATGACCCTCTCTACAACGACAGCTGGATGTGGCATAAGGAGGGACACTTGGGACTGAGACGATTGGTGAGATTGGGTGAGCAAATGCAGACCCTTTAAAGCAATAATGCATGGCACCCATTCCATGGGTCCGAACTCTCCAGGTTGAAGGGAATATTACTACAGCTATAACATGTGCGGGAAACCTAGAGAATGGACACACTGTGAATACGAAAGGTTTCTAAAACGCAACGCATAGTCCCTCCCCTGGTGCTCCGGTTTGACTTTCCGTCTGCTTTACTATCAACCTCCCAACTTGGAGAGACAGCCCCTTTAACCTCTTGGTTCGCACAGGTTGCCAATTTGGCAGAGGATGTAAGGGAAGAGGGAGAACCAATGAGAGAGTAGCTGTTAGGCATTTGGACGGGCACATATCACTGTAATTTCCCGGCAGGAAGAAGAATTAACCAAATTCTCAGCCACCCACCGGGAACCAGTATAGGTCCTGAACCAAAATTTTGGACTTGCGGTCAGCTCACCAAAAGCGAGTTGAAAAATGGAGCTCAGGGGCACAGCAATTCACAAACTGGCCGAGTAATAAAGGACAACTATCGTCCAAAAATCTGTTGAGGGAAGGCAACGAGGCGGACTTGAAAGCGAGGCAGAATAGCAGGAAACAGATTTCAAGAGGTACGTTGGAATCGCCTTTAAAGCACAGGAAGAGGGGCACAACTTCGACAATGATGCACTTGGCCAAAAAGGGCGTATGCGTTTTCTCCTGAATATATTCAGGAGAAAACGCATACGCCCTTTTTGGCCAAGCAAGCAAGCGGGCAATGCAAATCTGCACTACAAAGAAGTATCACTTCCCACCGGTCAAAAGGGACATCCACAAAATGTGTAAGAACAAGAAAGGCAAGACAGGCCCTGGAGAACAGGGAGCCTTGTTATGCTGATGGGCGGGATGTAAATTGCCAACTGCCTCTCTGGAGGAGTGCATTCTGTTCCCTAAAACAAGTAAAGAACAGAGCTACAGAGCCAAGGGCACTACCAGTCTAGGGAATATACCTTGGGAAAACTGAAAATCAATAAGACAGAGCCACCCCAAAATTTAGGGCTGCACTGCATACAAGGACCTCAACTTGGATACACCTTAAGTATCCCAGAAAATATAAACATGGTTCAAAAAATTGTGGTACTTACGTACGATGGAATATCCCTCAGCCATGAAATCAATGTCATAAGACCAGTAGCAGCAAAATGGGTGGATTCAGGTACGATGATTCTAAGTGAAATAAGTCACACAGAAAAAGAAACTTATCATAAGATATCACTTATGAAGATCCTGTAAACATGGCTACACTTGAACTGAGTTAGGAAAGAGAACAGTGTCTCACATTTAGAAAACACTCTTATACCTGCTTAAGGGGGAAGGAGAGGTGGGGTGATGCATAAAACCAGAGTTTGATATAAGCACAGGTACCGTTCCAAAAACCAACTATGGAATAGACAAGACCTACACCGTCCTCAGCGAAAGGGACTCAAAACCCCATATTTCCCGCAGAGGAAAATATCTGACTAGTAAGAATCTTAAAACCTATGTATTGATATGTCTCCGTAAGGGAATCAAGTGTGTCCAGACTGGCATAAACATGGCAGCGAGAATCAGCTCAAACCCACTATAAAAAGGAATTTCAAAAACAAAACAAAAAAACTGGGAAATTCTTTACAATTCCTTCAGGGTCTCTGATGAAGGCTGGAATGACCCTATCTACAACGACAGCTGGATGTGGCATAAGGAGGGACACTTGGGACTGAGACGATTGGTGAGATTGGGTGAGCAAATGCAGACCCTTTAAAGCAATAATGCATGGCACCCATTCCATGGTTCCGAACTCTCCAGGTTGAAGGGAATATTACTACAGCTATAACAAGTGCGGGAAACCTAGAGAACGGACACACTGTGAATACGAAAGGTTTCTAAAACTCAACGCATAGTCCCTCTCCTGGTGCTCCGGTTTGACTTTCCGTCTGCTTTACTATCAACCTCCCAACTTGGAGAGACAGCCCCTTTAACCTCTTGGTTCGCACAGGTTGCCAATTTGGCAGAGGATGAAAGGGAAGAGGGAGAACCAATGAGAGAGTAGCTGTTAGGCATTTGGACGGGCACATATCACTGTAATTTCCCGGCAGGAAGAAGAATTAACCAAATTCTCAGCCACCCACCGGGAACCAGTATAGGTCCTGAACCAAAATTTTGGACTTGCGGTCAGCTCACCAAAAACGAGTTGAAAAATGGAGCTCAGGGGCACAGCAATTCACAAACTGGCCGAGTAATAAAGGACAACTATCGTCCAAAAATCTGTTGAGGGAAGGCAACGAGGCGGACTTGAAAGCGAGGCAGAATAGCAGGAAACAGATTTCAAGAGGTACGTTGGAATCGCCTTTAAAGCACAGGAAGAGGGGCACAACTTCGACAATGATGCACTTGGCCAAAAAGGGCGTATGCGTTTTCTCCTGAATATATTCAGGAGAAAACGCATACGCCCTTTTTGGCCAAGCAAGCAAGCGGGCAATGCAAATCTGCACTACAAAGAAGTATCACTTCCCACCGGTCAAAAGGGACATCCACAAAATGTGTAAGAACAAGAAAGGCAAGACAGGCCCTGGAGAACAGGGAGCCTTGTTATGCTGATGGCCGGGATGTAAATTGCCAACTGCCTCTCTGGAGGAGTGCATTCTGTTCCCTAAAACAAGTAAAGAACAGAGCTACAGAGCCAAGGGCACTACCAGCCTAGGGAATATACCTTGGGAAAACTGAAAATCAATAAGACAGAGCCACCCCAAAATTTAGGGCTGCACTGCATACAAGGACCTCAACTTGGATACACCTTAAGTATCCCAGAAAATATAAACATGGTTCAAAAAATTGTGGTACTTACGTACGATGGAATATCCCTCAGCCATGAAATCAATGTCATAAGACCAGTAGCAGCAAAATGGGTGGATTCAGGTACGATGATTCTAAGTGAAATAAGTCACACAGAAAAAGAAACTTATCATAAGATATCACTTATGAAGATCCTGTAAACATGGCTACACTTGAACTGAGTTAGGAAAGAGAACAGTGTCTCACATTTAGAAAACACTCTTATACCTGCTTAAGGGGGAAGGAGAGGTGGGGTGATGAATAAAACCAGAGTTTGATAAAAGCACAGGTACCGTTCCAAAAACCAACTATGGAATAGACAAGACCTACACCGTCCTCAGCGAAAGGGACTCAAAACCCCATATTTCCCGCAGAGGAAAATATCTGACTAGTAAGAATCTTAAAACCTATGTATTGATATGTCTCCGTAAGGGAATCAACTGTGTCTAGACTGGCATAAACATGGCAGCGAGAATCAGCTCAAACCCACTATAAAAAGGAATTTCAAAAACAAAACAAAAAAACTGGGAAATTCTTTACAATTCCTTCAGGGTCTCTGATGAAGGCTGGAATGACCCTCTCTACAACGACAGCTGGATGTGGCATAAGGAGGGACACTTGGGACTGAGACGATTGGTGAGATTGGGTGAGCAAATGCAGACCCTTTAAAGCAATAATGCATGGCACCCATTCCATGGGTCCGAACTCTCCAGGTTGAAGGGAATATTACTACAGCTATAACATGTGCGGGAAACCTAGAGAATGGACACACTGTGAATACGAAAGGTTTCTAAAACGCAACGCATAGTCCCTCCCCTGGTGCTCCGGTTTGACTTTCCGTCTGCTTTACTATCAACCTCCCAACTTGGAGAGACAGCCCCTTTAACCTCTTGGTTCGCACAGGTTGCCAATTTGGCAGAGGATGAAAGGGAAGAGGGAGAACCAATGAGAGAGTAGCTGTTAGGCATTTGGACGGGCACATATCACTGTAATTTCCCGGCAGGAAGAAGAATTAACCAAATTCTCAGCCACCCACCGGGAACCAGTATAGGTCCTGAACCAAAATTTTGGACTTGCGGTCAGCTCACCAAAAGCGAGTTGAAAAATGGAGCTCAGGGGCACAGCAATTCACAAACTGGCCGAGTAATAAAGGACAACTATCGTCCAAAAATCTGTTGAGGGAAGGCAACGAGGCGGACTTGAAAGCGAGGCAGAATAGCAGGAAACAGATTTCAAGAGGTACGTTGGAATCGCCTTTAAAGCACAGGAAGAGGGGCACAACTTCGACAATGATGCACTTGGCCAAAAAGGGCGTATGCGTTTTCTCCTGAATATATTCAGGAGAAAACGCATACGCCCTTTTTGGCCAAGCAAGCAAGCGGGCAATGCAAATCTGCACTACAAAGAAGTATCACTTCCCACCGGTCAAAAGGGACATCCACAAAATGTGTAAGAACAAGAAAGGCAAGACAGGCCCTGGAGAACAGGGAGCCTTGTTATGCTGATGGGCGGGATGTAAATTGCCAACTGCCTCTCTGGAGGAGTGCATTCTGTTCCCTAAAACAAGTAAAGAACAGAGCTACAGAGCCAAGGGCACTACCAGCCTAGGGAATATACCTTGGGAAAACTGAAAATCAATAAGACAGAGCCACCCCAAAATTTAGGGCTGCACTGCATACAAGGGCCTCAACTTGGATACACCTTAAGTATCCCAGAAAATATAAACATGGTTCAAAAAATTGTGGCACTTACATACGATGGAATATCCCTCAGCCATGAAATCAATGTCATAAGACCAGTAGCAGCAAAATGGGTGGATTCAGGTACGATGATTCTAAGTGAAATAAGTCACACAGAAAAAGAAACTTATCATAAGATATCACTTATGAAGATCCTGTAAACATGGCTACACTTGAACTGAGTTAGGAAAGAGAACAGTGTCTCACATTTAGAAAACACTCTTATACCTGCTTAAGGGGGAAGGAGAGGTGGGGTGATGCATAAAACCAGAGTTTGATATAAGCACAGGTACCGTTCCAAAAACCAACTATGGAATAGACAAGACCTACACCGTCCTCAGCGAAAGGGACTCAAAACCCCATATTTCCCGCAGAGGAAAATATCTGACTAGTAAGAATCTTAAAACCTATGTATTGATATGTCTCCGTAAGGGAATCAAGTGTGTCTAGACTGGCATAAACATGGCAGCGAGAATCAGCTCAAACCCACTATAAAAAGGAATTTCAAAAACAAAACAAAAAAACTGGGAAATTCTTTACAATTCCTTCAGGGTCTCTGATGAAGGCTGGAATGACCCTATCTACAATGACAGCTGGATGTGGCATAAGGAGGGACACTTGGGACTGAGACGATTGGTGAGATTGGGTGAGCAAATGCAGACCCTTTAAAGCAATAATGCATGGCACCCATTCCATGGGTCCGAACTCTCCAGGTTGAAGGGAATATTACTACAGCTATAACAAGTGCGGGAAACCTAGAGAACGGACACACTGTGAATACGAAAGGTTTCTAAAACTCAACGCATAGTCCCTCTCCTGGTGCTCCGGTTTGACTTTCCGTCTGCTTTACTATCAACCTCCCAACTTGGAGAGACAGCCCCTTTAACCTCTTGGTTCGCACAGGTTGCCAATTTGGCAGAGGATGAAAGGGAAGAGGGAGAACCAATGAGAGAGTAGCTGTTAGGCATTTGGACGGGCACATATCACTGTAATTTCCCGGCAGGAAGAAGAATTACCAAATTCTCAGCCACCCACCGGGAACCAGTATAGGTCCTGAACCAAAATTTTGGACTTGCGGTCAGCTCACCAAAAACGAGTTGAAAAATGGAGCTCAGGGGCACAGCAATTCACAAACTGGCCGAGTAATAAAGGACAACTATCGTCCAAAAATCTGTTGAGGGAAGGCAACGAGGCGGACTTGAAAGCGAGGCAGAATAGCAGGAAACAGATTTCAAGAGGTACGTTGGAATCGCCTTTAAAGCACAGGAAGAGGGGCACAACTTCGACAATGATGCACTTGGCCAAAAAGGGCGTATGCGTTTTCTCCTGAATATATTCAGGAGAAAACGCATACGCCCTTTTTGGCCAAGCAAGCAAGCGGGCAATGCAAATCTGCACTACAAAGAAGTATCACTTCCCACCGGTCAAAAGGGACATCCACAAAATGTGTAAGAACAAGAAAGGCAAGACAGGCCCTGGAGAACAGGGAGCCTTGTTATGCTGATGGCCGGGATGTAAATTGCCAACTGCCTCTCTGGAGGAGTGCATTCTGTTCCCTAAAACAAGTAAAGAACAGAGCTACAGAGCCAAGGGCACTACCAGCCTAGGGAATATACCTTGGGAAAACTGAAAATCAATAAGACAGAGCCACCCCAAAATTTAGGGCTGCACTGCATACAAGGACCTCAACTTGGATACACCTTAAGTATCCCAGAAAATATAAACATGGTTCAAAAAATTGTGGTACTTACGTACGATGGAATATCCCTCAGCCATGAAATCAATGTCATAAGACCAGTAGCAGCAAAATGGGTGGATTCAGGTACGATGATTCTAAGTGAAATAAGTCACACAGAAAAAGAAACTTATCATAAGATATCACTTATGAAGATCCTGTAAACATGGCTACACTTGAACTGAGTTAGGAAAGAGAACAGTGTCTCACATTTAGAAAACACTCTTATACCTGCTTAAGGGGGAAGGAGAGGTGGGGTGATGAATAAAACCAGAGTTTGATAAAAGCACAGGTACCGTTCCAAAAACCAACTATGGAATAGACAAGACCTACACCGTCCTCAGCGAAAGGGACTCAAAACCCCATATTTCCCGCAGAGGAAAATATCTGACTAGTAAGAATCTTAAAACCTATGTATTGATATGTCTCCGTAAGGGAATCAAGTGTGTCTAGACTGGCATAAACATGGCAGCGAGAATCAGCTCAAACCCACTATAAAAAGGAATTTCAAAAACAAAACAAAAAAACTGGGAAATTCTTTACAATTCCTTCAGGGTCTCTGATGAAGGCTGGAATGACCCTCTCTACAACGACAGCTGGATGTGGCATAAGGAGGGACACTTGGGACTGAGACGATTGGTGAGATTGGGTGAGCAAATGCAGACCCTTTAAAGCAATAATGCATGGCACCCATTCCATGGGTCCGAACTCTCCAGGTTGAAGGGAATATTACTACAGCTATAACATGTGCGGGAAACCTAGAGAATGGACACACTGTGAATACGAAAGGTTTCTAAAACGCAACGCATAGTCCCTCCCCTGGTGCTCCGGTTTGACTTTCCGTCTGCTTTACTATCAACCTCCCAACTTGGAGAGACAGCCCCTTTAACCTCTTGGTTCGCACAGGTTGCCAATTTGGCAGAGGATGAAAGGGAAGAGGGAGAACCAATGAGAGAGTAGCTGTTAGGCATTTGGACGGGCACATATCACTGTAATTTCCCGGCAGGAAGAAGAATTAACCAAATTCTCAGCCACCCACCGGGAACCAGTATAGGTCCTGAACCAAAATTTTGGACTTGCGGTCAGCTCACCAAAAGCGAGTTGAAAAATGGAGCTCAGGGGCACAGCAATTCACAAACTGGCCGAGTAATAAAGGACAACTATCGTCCAAAAATCTGTTGAGGGAAGGCAACGAGGCGGACTTGAAAGCGAGGCAGAATAGCAGGAAACAGATTTCAAGAGGTACGTTGGAATCGCCTTTAAAGCACAGGAAGAGGGGCACAACTTCGACAATGATGCACTTGGCCAAAAAGGGCGTATGCGTTTTCTCCTGAATATATTCAGGAGAAAACGCATACGCCCTTTTTGGCCAAGCAAGCAAGCGGGCAATGCAAATCTGCACTACAAAGAAGTATCACTTCCCACCGGTCAAAAGGGACATCCACAAAATGTGTAAGAACAAGAAAGGCAAGACAGGCCCTGGAGAACAGGGAGCCTTGTTATGCTGATGGGCGGGATGTAAATTGCCAACTGCCTCTCTGGAGGAGTGCATTCTGTTCCCTAAAACAAGTAAAGAACAGAGCTACAGAGCCAAGGGCACTACCAGCCTAGGGAATATACCTTGGGAAAACTGAAAATCAATAAGACAGAGCCACCCCAAAATTTAGGGCTGCACTGCATACAAGGGCCTCAACTTGGATACACCTTAAGTATCCCAGAAAATATAAACATGGTTCAAAAAATTGTGGCACTTACATACGATGGAATATCCCTCAGCCATGAAATCAATGTCATAAGACCAGTAGCAGCAAAATGGGTGGATTCAGGTACGATGATTCTAAGTGAAATAAGTCACACAGAAAAAGAAACTTATCATAAGATATCACTTATGAAGATCCTGTAAACATGGCTACACTTGAACTGAGTTAGGAAAGAGAACAGTGTCTCACATTTAGAAAACACTCTTATACCTGCTTAAGGGGGAAGGAGAGGTGGGGTGATGCATAAAACCAGAGTTTGATATAAGCACAGGTACCGTTCCAAAAACCAACTATGGAATAGACAAGACCTACACCGTCCTCAGCGAAAGGGACTCAAAACCCCATATTTCCCGCAGAGGAAAATATCTGACTAGTAAGAATCTTAAAACCTATGTATTGATATGTCTCCGTAAGGGAATCAAGTGTGTCTAGACTGGCATAAACATGGCAGCGAGAATCAGCTCAAACCCACTATAAAAAGGAATTTCAAAAACAAAACAAAAAAACTGGGAAATTCTTTACAATTCCTTCAGGGTCTCTGATGAAGGCTGGAATGACCCTATCTACAATGACAGCTGGATGTGGCATAAGGAGGGACACTTGGGACTGAGACGATTGGTGAGATTGGGTGAGCAAATGCAGACCCTTTAAAGCAATAATGCATGGCACCCATTCCATGGGTCCGAACTCTCCAGGTTGAAGGGAATATTACTACAGCTATAACAAGTGCGGGAAACCTAGAGAACGGACACACTGTGAATACGAAAGGTTTCTAAAACTCAACGCATAGTCCCTCTCCTGGTGCTCCGGTTTGACTTTCCGTCTGCTTTACTATCAACCTCCCAACTTGGAGAGACAGCCCCTTTAACCTCTTGGTTCGCACAGGTTGCCAATTTGGCAGAGGATGAAAGGGAAGAGGGAGAACCAATGAGAGAGTAGCTGTTAGGCATTTGGACGGGCACATATCACTGTAATTTCCCGGCAGGAAGAAGAATTACCAAATTCTCAGCCACCCACCGGGAACCAGTATAGGTCCTGAACCAAAATTTTGGACTTGCGGTCAGCTCACCAAAAACGAGTTGAAAAATGGAGCTCAGGGGCACAGCAATTCACAAACTGGCCGAGTAATAAAGGACAACTATCGTCCAAAAATCTGTTGAGGGAAGGCAACGAGGCGGACTTGAAAGCGAGGCAGAATAGCAGGAAACAGATTTCAAGAGGTACGTTGGAATCGCCTTTAAAGCACAGGAAGAGGGGCACAACTTCGACAATGATGCACTTGGCCAAAAAGGGCGTATGCGTTTTCTCCTGAATATATTCAGGAGAAAACGCATACGCCCTTTTTGGCCAAGCAAGCAAGCGGGCAATGCAAATCTGCACTACAAAGAAGTATCACTTCCCACCGGTCAAAAGGGACATCCACAAAATGTGTAAGAACAAGAAAGGCAAGACAGGCCCTGGAGAACAGGGAGCCTTGTTATGCTGATGGCCGGGATGTAAATTGCCAACTGCCTCTCTGGAGGAGTGCATTCTGTTCCCTAAAACAAGTAAAGAACAGAGCTACAGAGCCAAGGGCACTACCAGCCTAGGGAATATACCTTGGGAAAACTGAAAATCAATAAGACAGAGCCACCCCAAAATTTAGGGCTGCACTGCATACAAGGACCTCAACTTGGATACACCTTAAGTATCCCAGAAAATATAAACATGGTTCAAAAAATTGTGGTACTTACGTACGATGGAATATCCCTCAGCCATGAAATCAATGTCATAAGACCAGTAGCAGCAAAATGGGTGGATTCAGGTACGATGATTCTAAGTGAAATAAGTCACACAGAAAAAGAAACTTATCATAAGATATCACTTATGAAGATCCTGTAAACATGGCTACACTTGAACTGAGTTAGGAAAGAGAACAGTGTCTCACATTTAGAAAACACTCTTATACCTGCTTAAGGGGGAAGGAGAGGTGGGGTGATGAATAAAACCAGAGTTTGATAAAAGCACAGGTACCGTTCCAAAAACCAACTATGGAATAGACAAGACCTACACCGTCCTCAGCGAAAGGGACTCAAAACCCCATATTTCCCGCAGAGGAAAATATCTGACTAGTAAGAATCTTAAAACCTATGTATTGATATGTCTCCGTAAGGGAATCAACTGTGTCTAGACTGGCATAAACATGGCAGCGAGAATCAGCTCAAACCCACTATAAAAAGGAATTTCAAAAACAAAACAAAAAAACTGGGAAATTCTTTACAATTCCTTCAGGGTCTCTGATGAAGGCTGGAATGACCCTCTCTACAACGACAGCTGGATGTGGCATAAGGAGGGACACTTGGGACTGAGACGATTGGTGAGATTGGGTGAGCAAATGCAGACCCTTTAAAGCAATAATGCATGGCACCCATTCCATGGGTCCGAACTCTCCAGGTTGAAGGGAATATTACTACAGCTATAACATGTGCGGGAAACCTAGAGAATGGACACACTGTGAATACGAAAGGTTTCTAAAACGCAACGCATAGTCCCTCCCCTGGTGCTCCGGTTTGACTTTCCGTCTGCTTTACTATCAACCTCCCAACTTGGAGAGACAGCCCCTTTAACCTCTTGGTTCGCACAGGTTGCCAATTTGGCAGAGGATGTAAGGGAAGAGGGAGAACCAATGAGAGAGTAGCTGTTAGGCATTTGGACGGGCACATATCACTGTAATTTCCCGGCAGGAAGAAGAATTAACCAAATTCTCAGCCACCCACCGGGAACCAGTATAGGTCCTGAACCAAAATTTTGGACTTGCGGTCAGCTCACCAAAAGCGAGTTGAAAAATGGAGCTCAGGGGCACAGCAATTCACAAACTGGCCGAGTAATAAAGGACAACTATCGTCCAAAAATCTGTTGAGGGAAGGCAACGAGGCGGACTTGAAAGCGAGGCAGAATAGCAGGAAACAGATTTCAAGAGGTACGTTGGAATCGCCTTTAAAGCACAGGAAGAGGGGCACAACTTCGACAATGATGCACTTGGCCAAAAAGGGCGTATGCGTTTTCTCCTGAATATATTCAGGAGAAAACGCATACGCCCTTTTTGGCCAAGCAAGCAAGCGGGCAATGCAAATCTGCACTACAAAGAAGTATCACTTCCCACCGGTCAAAAGGGACATCCACAAAATGTGTAAGAACAAGAAAGGCAAGACAGGCCCTGGAGAACAGGGAGCCTTGTTATGCTGATGGGCGGGATGTAAATTGCCAACTGCCTCTCTGGAGGAGTGCATTCTGTTCCCTAAAACAAGTAAAGAACAGAGCTACAGAGCCAAGGGCACTACCAGCCTAGGGAATATACCTTGGGAAAACTGAAAATCAATAAGACAGAGCCACCCCAAAATTTAGGGCTGCACTGCATACAAGGGCCTCAACTTGGATACACCTTAAGTATCCCAGAAAATATAAACATGGTTCAAAAAATTGTGGCACTTACGTACGATGGAATATCCCTCAGCCATGAAATCAATGTCATAAGACCAGTAGCAGCAAAATGGGTGGATTCAGGTACGATGATTCTAAGTGAAATAAGTCACACAGAAAAAGAAACTTATCATAAGATATCACTTATGAAGATCCTGTAAACATGGCTACACTTGAACTGAGTTAGGAAAGAGAACAGTGTCTCACATTTAGAAAACACTCTTATACCTGCTTAAGGGGGAAGGAGAGGTGGGGTGATGCATAAAACCAGAGTTTGATATAAGCACAGGTACCGTTCCAAAAACCAACTATGGAATAGACAAGACCTACACCGTCCTCAGCGAAAGGGACTCAAAACCCCATATTTCCCGCAGAGGAAAATATCTGACTAGTAAGAATCTTAAAACCTATGTATTGATATGTCTCCGTAAGGGAATCAAGTGTGTCTAGACTGGCATAAACATGGCAGCGAGAATCAGCTCAAACCCACTATAAAAAGGAATTTCAAAAACAAAACAAAAAAACTGGGAAATTCTTTACAATTCCTTCAGGGTCTCTGATGAAGGCTGGAATGACCCTATCTACAATGACAGCTGGATGTGGCATAAGGAGGGACACTTGGGACTGAGACGATTGGTGAGATTGGGTGAGCAAATGCAGACCCTTTAAAGCAATAATGCATGGCACGCATTCCATGGGTCCGAACTCTCCAGGTTGAAGGGAATATTACTACAGCTATAACAAGTGCGGGAAACCTAGAGAACGGACACACTGTGAATACGAAAGGTTTCTAAAACTCAACGCATAGTCCCCTCTCCTGGTGCTCCGGTTTGACTTTCCGTCTGCTTTACTATCAACCTCCCAACTTGGAGAGACAGCCCCTTTAACCTCTTGGTTCGCACAGGTTGCCAATTTGGCAGAGGATGAAAGGGAAGAGGGAGAACCAATGAGAGAGTAGCTGTTAGGCATTTGGATGGGCACATATCACTGTAATTTCCCGGCAGGAAGAAGAATTACCAAATTCTCAGCCACCCACCGGGAACCAGTATAGGTCCTGAATCAAAATTTTGGACTTGCGGTCAGCTCACCAAAAACGAGTTGAAAAATGGAGCTCAGGGGCACAGCAATTCACAAACTGGCCGAGTAATAAAGGACAACTATCGTCCAAAAATCTGTTGAGGGAAGGCAACGAGGCGGACTTGAAAGCGAGGCAGAATAGCAGGAAACAGATTTCAAGAGGTACGTTGGAATCGCCTTTAAAGCACAGGAAGAGGGGCACAACTTCGACAATGATGCACTTGGCCAAAAAGGGCGTATGCGTTTTCTCCTGAATATATTCAGGAGAAAACGCATACGCCCTTTTTGGCCAAGCAAGCAAGCGGGCAATGCAAATCTGCACTACAAAGAAGTATCACTTCCCACCGGTCAAAAGGGACATCCACAAAATGTGTAAGAACAAGAAAGGCAAGACAGGCCCTGGAGAACAGGGAGCCTTGTTATGCTGATGGGCGGGATGTAAATTGCCAACTGCCTCTCTGGAGGAGTGCATTCTGTTCCCTAAAACAAGTAAAGAACAGAGCTACAGAGCCAAGGGCACTACCAGCCTAGGGAATATACCTTGGGAAAACTGAAAATCAATAAGACAGAGCCACCCCAAAATTTAGGGCTGCACTGCATACAAGGACCTCAACTTGGATACACCTTAAGTATCCCAGAAAATATAAACATGGTTCAAAAAATTGTGGTACTTACGTACGATGGAATATCCCTCAGCCATGAAATCAATGTCATAAGACCAGTAGCAGCAAAATGGGTGGATTCAGGTACGATGATTCTAAGTGAAATAAGTCACACAGAAAAAGAAACTTATCATAAGATATCACTTATGAAGATCCTGTAAACATGGCTACACTTGAACTGAGTTAGGAAAGAGAACAGTGTCTCACATTTAGAAAACACTCTTATGCCTGCTTAAGGGGGAAGGAGAGGTGGGGTGATGAATAAAACCAGAGTTTGATATAAGCACAGGTACCGTTCCAAAAACCAACTATGGAATAGACAAGACCTACACCGTCCTCAGCGAAAGGGACTCAAAACCCCATATTTCCCGCAGAGGAAAATATCTGACTAGTAAGAATCTTAAAACCTATGTATTGATATGTCTCCGTAAGGGAATCAAGTGTGTCTAGACTGGCATAAACATGGCAGCGAGAATCAGCTCAAACCCACTATAAAAAGGAATTTCAAAAACAAAACAAAAAAACTGGGAAATTCTTTACAATTCCTTCAGGGTCTCTGATGAAAGCTGGAATGACCCTATCTACAACGACAGCTGGATGTGGCATAAGGAGGGACACTTGGGACTGAGACGATTGGTGAGATTGGGTGAGCAAATGCAGACCCTTTAAAGCAATAATGCATGGCACCCATTCCATGGGTCCGAACTCTCCAGGTTGAAGGGAATATTACTACAGCTATAACATGTGCGGGAAACCTAGAGAACGGACACACTGTGAATACGAAAGGTTTCTAAAACTCAACGCATAGTCCCTCTCCTGGTGCTCTGGTTTGACTTTCCGTCTGCTTTACTATCAACCTCCCAACTTGGAGAGACAGCCCCTTTAACCTCTTGGTTCGCACAGGTTGCCAATTTGGCAGAGGATGAAAGGGAAGAGGGAGAACCAATGAGAGAGTAGCTGTTAGGCATTTGGACGGGCACATATCACTGTAATTTCCCGGCAGGAAGAAGAATTAACCAAATTCTCAGCCACCCACCGGGAACCAGTATAGGTCCTGAACCAAAATTTTGGACTTGCGGTCAGCTCACCAAAAACGAGTTGAAAAATGGAGCTCAGGGGCACAGCAATTCACAAACTGGCTGAGTAATAAAGGACAACTATCGTCCAACAATCTGTTGAGGGAAGGCAACGAGGCGGACTTGAAAGCGAGGCAGAATAGCAGGAAACAGATTTCAAGAGGTACGTTGGAATCGCCTTTAAAGCACAGGAAGAGGGGCACAACTTCGACAATGATGCACTTGGCCAAAAAGGGCGTATGCGTTTTCTCCTGAATATATTCAGGAGAAAACGCATACACCCTTTTTGGCCAAGCAAGCAAGCGGGCAATGCAAATCTGCACTACAAAGAAGTATCACTTCCCACCGGTCAAAAGGGACATCCACAAAATGTGTAAGAACAAGAAAGGCAAGACAGGCCCTGGAGAACAGGGAGCCTTGTTATGCTGATGGGCGGGATGTAAATTGCCAACTGCCTCTCTGGAGGAGTGCATTCTGTTCCCTAAAACAAGTAAAGAACAGAGCTACAGAGCCAAGGGCACTACCAGCCTAGGGAATATACCTTGGGAAAACTGAAAATCAATAAGACAGAGCCACCCCAAAATTTAGGGCTGCACTGCATACAAGGACCTCAACTTGGATACACCTTAAGTATCCCAGAAAATATAAACATGGTTCAAAAAATTGTGGTACTTACGTACGATGGAATATCCCTCAGCCATGAAATCAATGTCATAAGACCAGTAGCAGCAAAATGGGTGGATTCAGGTACGATGATTCTAAGTGAAATAAGTCACACAGAAAAAGAAACTTATCATAAGATATCACTTATGAAGATCCTGTAAACATGGCTACACTTGAACTGAGTTAGGAAAGAGAACAGTGTCTCACATTTAGAAAACACTCTTATACCTGCTTAAGGGGGAAGGAGAGGTGGGGTGATGAATAAAACCAGAGTTTGATAAAAGCACAGGTACCGTTCCAAAAACCAACTATGGAATAGACAAGACCTACACCGTCCTCAGCGAAAGGGACTCAAAACCCCATATTTCCCGCAGAGGAAAATATCTGACTAGTAAGAATCTTAAAACCTATGTATTGATATGTCTCCGTAAGGGAATCAACTGTGTCTAGACTGGCATAAACATGGCAGCGAGAATCAGCTCAAACCCACTATAAAAAGGAATTTCAAAAACAAAACAAAAAAACTGGGAAATTCTTTACAATTCCTTCAGGGTCTCTGATGAAGGCTGGAATGACCCTATCTACAACGACAGCTGGATGTGGCATAAGGAGGGACACTTGGGACTGAGACGATTGGTGAGATTGGGTGAGCAAATGCAGACCCTTTAAAGCAATAATGCATGGCACCCATTCCATGGGTCCGAACTCTCCAGGTTGAAGGGAATATTACTACAGCTATAACATGTGCGGGAAACCTAGAGAATGGACACACTGTGAATACGAAAGGTTTCTAAAACTCAACGCATAGTCCCTCCCCTGGTGCCCCGGTTTGACTTTCGGTCTGCTTTACTATCAACCTCCCAACTTGGAGAGACAGCCCCTTTAACCTCTTGGTTCGCACAGGTTGCCAATTTGGCAGAGGATGAAAGGGAAGAGGGAGAACCAATGAGAGAGTAGCTGTTAGGCATTTGGACGGGCACATATCACTGTAATTTCCCGGCAGGAAGAAGAATTAACCAAATTCTCAGCCACCCACCGGGAACCAGTATAGGTCCTGAGCCAAAATTTTGGACTTGCGGTCAGCTCACCAAAAGCGAGTTGAAAAATGGAGCTCAGGGGCACAGCAATTCACAAACTGGCCGTGTAATAAAGGACAACTATCGTCCAAAAATCTGTTGAGGGAAGGCAACGAGGCGAACTTGAAAGCGAGGCAGAATAGCAGGAAACAGATTTCAAGAGGTACGTTGGAATCGCCTTTAAAGCACAGGAAGAGGGGCACAACTTCGACAATGATGCACTTGGCCAAAAAGGGCGTATGCGTTTTCTCCTGAATATATTCAGGAGAAAACGCATACGCCCTTTTTGGCCAAGCAAGCAAGCGGGCAATGCAAATCTGCACTACAAAGAAGTATCACTTCCCACCGGTCAAAAGGGACATCCACAAAATGTGTAAGAACAAGAAAGGCAAGACAGGCCCTGGAGAACAGGGAGCCTTGTTATGCTGATGGGCGGGATGTAAATTGCCAACTGCCTCTCTGGAGGAGTGCATTCTGTTCCCTAAAACAAGTAAAGAACAGAGCTACAGAGCCAAGGGCACTACCAGTCTAGGGAATATACCTTGGGAAAACTGAAAATCAATAAGACAGAGCCACCCCAAAATTTAGGGCTGCACTGCATACAAGGACCTCAACTTGGATACACCTTAAGTATCCCAGAAAATATAAACATGGTTCAAAAAATTGTGGTACTTACGTACGATGGAATATCCCTCAGCCATGAAATCAATGTCATAAGACCAGTAGCAGCAAAATGGGTGGATTCAGGTACGATGATTCTAAGTGAAATAAGTCACACAGAAAAAGAAACTTATCATAAGATATCACTTATGAAGATCCTGTAAACATGGCTACACTTGAACTGAGTTAGGAAAGAGAACAGTGTCTCACATTTAGAAAACACTCTTATACCTGCTTAAGGGGGAAGGAGAGGTGGGGTGATGCATAAAACCAGAGTTTGATATAAGCACAGGTACCGTTCCAAAAACCAACTATGGAATAGACAAGACCTACACCGTCCTCAGCGAAAGGGACTCAAAACCCCATATTTCCCGCAGAGGAAAATATCTGACTAGTAAGAATCTTAAAACCTATGTATTGATATGTCTCCGTAAGGGAATCAACTGTGTCTAGACTGGCATAAACATGGCAGCGAGAATCAGCTCAAACCCACTATAAAAAGGAATTTCAAAAACAAAACAAAAAAACTGGGAAATTCTTTACAATTCCTTCAGGGTCTCTGATGAAGGCTGGAATGACCCTCTCTACAACGACAGCTGGATGTGGCATAAGGAGGGACACTTGGGACTGAGACGATTGGTGAGATTGGGTGAGCAAATGCAGACCCTTTAAAGCAATAATGCATGGCACCCATTCCATGGGTCCGAACTCTCCAGGTTGAAGGGAATATTACTACAGCTATAACATGTGCGGGAAACCTAGAGAATGGACACACTGTGAATACGAAAGGTTTCTAAAACGCAACGCATAGTCCCTCCCCTGGTGCTCCGGTTTGACTTTCCGTCTGCTTTACTATCAACCTCCCAACTTGGAGAGACAGCCCCTTTAACCTCTTGGTTCGCACAGGTTGCCAATTTGGCAGAGGATGTAAGGGAAGAGGGAGAACCAATGAGAGAGTAGCTGTTAGGCATTTGGACGGGCACATATCACTGTAATTTCCCGGCAGGAAGAAGAATTAACCAAATTCTCAGCCACCCACCGGGAACCAGTATAGGTCCTGAAGCAAAATTTTGGACTTGCGATCAGCTCACCAAAAGCGAGTTGAAAAATGGAGCTCAGGGGCACAGCAATTCACAAACTGGCCGAGTAATAAAGGACAACTATCGTCCAAAAATCTGTTGAGGGAAGGCAACGAGGCGGACTTGAAAGCGAGGCAGAATAGCAGGAAACAGATTTCAAGAGGTACGTTGGAATCGCCTTTAAAGCACAGGAAGAGGGGCACAACTTCGACAATGATGCACTTGGCCAAAAAGGGCGTATGCGTTTTCTCCTGAATATATTCAGGAGAAAACGCATACGCCCTTTTTGGCCAAGCAAGCAAGCGGGCAATGCAAATCTGCACTACAAAGAAGTATCACTTCCCACCGGTCAAAAGGGACATCCACAAAATGTGTAAGAACAAGAAAGGCAAGACAGGCCCTGGAGAACAGGGAGCCTTGTTATGCTGATGGGCGGGATGTAAATTGCCAACTGCCTCTCTGGAGGAGTGCATTCTGTTCCCTAAAACAAGTAAAGAACAGAGCTACAGAGCCAAGGGCACTACCAGCCTAGGGAATATACCTTGGGAAAACTGAAAATCAATAAGACAGAGCCACCCCAAAATTTAGGGCTGCACTGCATACAAGGGCCTCAACTTGGATACACCTTAAGTATCCCAGAAAATATAAACATGGTTCAAAAAATTGTGGCACTTACGTACGATGGAATATCCCTCAGCCATGAAATCAATGTCATAAGACCAGTAGCAGCAAAATGGGTGGATTCAGGTACGATGATTCTAAGTGAAATAAGTCACACAGAAAAAGAAACTTATCATAAGATATCACTTATGAAGATCCTGTAAACATGGCTACACTTGAACTGAGTTAGGAAAGAGAACAGTGTCTCACATTTAGAAAACACTCTTATACCTGCTTAAGGGGGAAGGAGAGGTGGGGTGATGCATAAAACCAGAGTTTGATATAAGCACAGGTACCGTTCCAAAAACCAACTATGGAATAGACAAGACCTACACCGTCCTCAGCGAAAGGGACTCAAAACCCCATATTTCCCGCAGAGGAAAATATCTGACTAGTAAGAATCTTAAAACCTATGTATTGATATGTCTCCGTAAGGGAATCAAGTGTGTCTAGACTGGCATAAACATGGCAGCGAGAATCAGCTCAAACCCACTATAAAAAGGAATTTCAAAAACAAAACAAAAAAACTGGGAAATTCTTTACAATTCCTTCAGGGTCTCTGATGAAGGCTGGAATGACCCTATCTACAATGACAGCTGGATGTGGCATAAGGAGGGACACTTGGGACTGAGACGATTGGTGAGATTGGGTGAGCAAATGCAGACCCTTTAAAGCAATAATGCATGGCACCCATTCCATGGGTCCGAACTCTCCAGGTTGAAGGGAATATTACTACAGCTATAACAAGTGCGGGAAACCTAGAGAACGGACACACTGTGAATACGAAAGGTTTCTAAAACTCAACGCATAGTCCCTCTCCTGGTGCTCCGGTTTGACTTTCCGTCTGCTTTACTATCAACCTCCCAACTTGGAGAGACAGCCCCTTTAACCTCTTGGTTCGCACAGGTTGCCAATTTGGCAGAGGATGAAAGGGAAGAGGGAGAACCAATGAGAGAGTAGCTGTTAGGCATTTGGACGGGCACATATCACTGTAATTTCCCGGCAGGAAGAAGAATTACCAAATTCACAGCCACCCACCGGGAACCAGTATAGGTCCTGAACCAAAATTTTGGACTTGCGGTCAGCTCACCAAAAACGAGTTGAAAAATGGAGCTCAGGGGCACAGCAATTCACAAACTGGCCGAGTAATAAAGGACAACTATCGTCCAAAAATCTGTTGAGGGAAGGCAACGAGGCGGACTTGAAAGCGAGGCAGAATAGCAGGAAACAGATTTCAAGAGGTACGTTGGAATCGCCTTTAAAGCACAGGAAGAGGGGCACAACTTCGACAATGATGCACTTGGCCAAAAAGGGCGTATGCGTTTTCTCCTGAATATATTCAGGAGAAAACGCATACGCCCTTTTTGGCCAAGCAAGCAAGCGGGCAATGCAAATCTGCACTACAAAGAAGTATCACTTCCCACCGGTCAAAAGGGACATCCACAAAATGTGTAAGAACAAGAAAGGCAAGACAGGCCCTGGAGAACAGGGAGCCTTGTTATGCTGATGGGCGGGATGTAAATTGCCAACTGCCTCTCTGGAGGAGTGCATTCTGTTCCCTAAAACAAGTAAAGAACAGAGCTACAGAGCCAAGGGCACTACCAGCCTAGGGAATATACCTTGGGAAAACTGAAAATCAATAAGACAGAGCCACCCCAAAATTTAGGGCTGCACTGCATACAAGGACCTCAACTTGGATACACCTTAAGTATCCCAGAAAATATAAACATGGTTCAAAAAATTGTGGTACTTACGTACGATGGAATATCCCTCAGCCATGAAATCAATGTCATAAGACCAGTAGCAGCAAAATGGGTGGATTCAGGTACGATGATTCTAAGTGAAATAAGTCACACAGAAAAAGAAACTTATCATAAGATATCACTTATGAAGATCCTGTAAACATGGCTACACTTGAACTGAGTTAGGAAAGAGAACAGTGTCTCACATTTAGAAAACACTCTTATACCTGCTTAAGGGGGAAGGAGAGGTGGGGTGATGCATAAAACCAGAGTTTGATATAAGCACAGGTACCGTTCCAAAAACCAACTATGGAATAGACAAGACCTACACCGTCCTCAGCGAAAGGGACTCAAAACCCCATATTTCCCGCAGAGGAAAATATCTGACTAGTAAGAATCTTAAAACCTATGTATTGATATGTCTCCGTAAGGGAATCAAGTGTGTCTAGACTGGCATAAACATGGCAGCGAGAATCAGCTCAAACCCACTATAAAAAGGAATTTCAAAAACAAAACAAAAAAACTGGGAAATTCTTTACAATTCCTTCAGGGTCTCTGATGAAGGCTGGAATGACCCTATCTACAATGACAGCTGGATGTGGCATAAGGAGGGACACTTGGGACTGAGACGATTGGTGAGATTGGGTGAGCAAATGCAGACCCTTTAAAGCAATAATGCATGGCACCCATTCCATGGGTCCGAACTCTCCAGGTTGAAGGGAATATTACTACAGATATAACAAGTGCGGGAAACCTAGAGAACGGACACACTGTGAATACGAAAGGTTTCTAAAACTCAACGCATAGTCCCTCTCCTGGTGCTCCGGTTTGACTTTCCGTCTGCTTTACTATCAACCTCCCAACTTGGAGAGACAGCCCCTTTAACCTCTTGGTTCGCACAGGTTGCCAATTTGGCAGAGGATGAAAGGGAAGAGGGAGAACCAATGAGAGAGTAGCTGTTAGGCATTTGGACGGGCACATATCACTGTAATTTCCCGGCAGGAAGAAGAATTACCAAATTCTCAGCCACCCACCGGGAACCAGTATAGGTCCTGAACCAAAATTTTGGACTTGCGGTCAGCTCACCAAAAACGAGTTGAAAAATGGAGCTCAGGGGCACAGCAATTCACAAACTGGCCGAGTAATAAAGGACAACTATCGTCCAAAAATCTGTTGAGGGAAGGCAACGAGGCGGACTTGAAAGCGAGGCAGAATAGCAGGAAACAGATTTCAAGAGGTACGTTGGAATCGCCTTTAAAGCACAGGAAGAGGGGCACAACTTCGACAATGATGCACTTGGCCAAAAAGGGCGTATGCGTTTTCTCCTGAATATATTCAGGAGAAAACGCATACGCCCTTTTTGGCCAAGCAAGCAAGCGGGCAATGCAAATCTGCACTACAAAGAAGTATCACTTCCCACCGGTCAAAAGGGACATCCACAAAATGTGTAAGAACAAGAAAGGCAAGACAGGCCCTGGAGAACAGGGAGCCTTGTTATGCTGATGGCCGGGATGTAAATTGCCAACTGCCTCTCTGGAGGAGTGCATTCTGTTCCCTAAAACAAGTAAAGAACAGAGCTACAGAGCCAAGGGCACTACCAGCCTAGGGAATATACCTTGGGAAAACTGAAAATCAATAAGACAGAGCCACCCCAAAATTTAGGGCTGCACTGCATACAAGGACCTCAACTTGGATACACCTTAAGTATCCCAGAAAATATAAACATGGTTCAAAAAATTGTGGTACTTACGTACGATGGAATATCCCTCAGCCATGAAATCAATGTCATAAGACCAGTAGCAGCAAAATGGGTGGATTCAGGTACGATGATTCTAAGTGAAATAAGTCACACAGAAAAAGAAACTTATCATAAGATATCACTTAT
The DNA here is from genome assembly GCF_949752795.1 of Hyperoodon ampullatus. Lineage (NCBI taxonomy): Eukaryota > Metazoa > Chordata > Mammalia > Artiodactyla > Ziphiidae > Hyperoodon > Hyperoodon ampullatus. Next base: position 1,072,020 of record NW_027640934.1, read on the forward strand.
GAAGATCCTGTAAACATGGCTACACTTGAACTGAGTTAGGAAAGAGAACAGTGTCTCACATTTAGAAAACACTCTTATACCTGCTTAAGGGGGAAGGAGAGGTGGGGTGATGAATAAAACCAGAGTTTGATAAAAGCACAGGTACCGTTCCAAAAACCAACTATGGAATAGACAAGACCTACACCGTCCTCAGCGAAAGGGACTCAAAACCCCATATTTCCCGCAGAGGAAAATATCTGACTAGTAAGAATCTTAAAACCTATGTATTGATATGTCTCCATAAGGGAATCAACTGTGTCTAGACTGGCATAAACATGGCAGCGAGAATCAGCTCAAACCCACTATAAAAAGGAATTTCAAAAACAAAACAAAAAAACTGGGAAATTCTTTACAATTCCTTCAGGGTCTCTGATGAAGGCTGGAATGACCCTCTCTACAACGACAGCTGGATGTGGCATAAGGAGGGACACTTGGGACTGAGACGATTGGTGAGATTGGGTGAGCAAATGCAGACCCTTTAAAGCAATAATGCATGGCACCCATTCCATGGGTCCGAACTCTCCAGGTTGAAGGGAATATTACTACAGCTATAACATGTGCGGGAAACCTAGAGAATGGACACACTGTGAATACGAAAGGTTTCTAAAACGCAACGCATAGTCCCTCCCCTGGTGCTCCAGTTTGACTTTCCGTCTGCTTTACTATCAACCTCCCAACTTGGAGAGACAGCCCCTTTAACCTCTTGGTTCGCACAGGTTGCCAATTTGGCAGAGGATGTAAGGGAAGAGGGAGAACCAATGAGAGAGTAGCTGTTAGGCATTTGGACGGGCACATATCACTGTAATTTCCCGGCAGGAAGAAGAATTAACCAAATTCTCAGCCACCCACCGGGAACCAGTATAGGTCCTGAACCAAAATTTTGGACTTGCGGTCAGCTCACCAAAAGCGAGTTGAAAAATGGAGCTCAGGGGCACAGCAATTCACAAACTGGCCGAGTAATAAAGGACAACTATCGTCCAAAAATCTGTTGAGGGAAGGCAACGAGGCGGACTTGAAAGCGAGGCAGAATAGCAGGAAACAGATTTCAAGAGGTACGTTGGAATCGCCTTTAAAGCACAGGAAGAGGGGCACAACTTCGACAATGATGCACTTGGCCAAAAAGGGCGTATGCGTTTTCTCCTGAATATATTCAGGAGAAAACGCATACGCCCTTTTTGGCCAAGCAAGCAAGCGGGCAATGCAAATCTGCACTACAAAGAAGTATCACTTCCCACCGGTCAAAAGGGACATCCACAAAATGTGTAAGAACAAGAAAGGCAAGACAGGCCCTGGAGAACAGGGAGCCTTGTTATGCTGATGGGCGGGATGTAAATTGCCAACTGCCTCTCTGGAGGAGTGCATTCTGTTCCCTAAAACAAGTAAAGAACAGAGCTACAGAGCCAAGGGCACTACCAGCCTAGGGAATATACCTTGGGAAAACTGAAAATCAATAAGACAGAGCCACCCCAAAATTTAGGGCTGCACTGCATACAAGGGCCTCAACTTGGATACACCTTAAGTATCCCAGAAAATATAAACATGGTTCAAAAAATTGTGGCACTTACGTACGATGGAATATCCCTCAGCCATGAAATCAATGTCATAAGACCAGTAGCAGCAAAATGGGTGGATTCAGGTACGATGATTCTAAGTGAAATAAGTCACACAGAAAAAGAAACTTATCATAAGATATCACTTATGAAGATCCTGTAAACATGGCTACACTTGAACTGAGTTAGGAAAGAGAACAGTGTCTCACATTTAGAAAACACTCTTATACCTGCTTAAGGGGGAAGGAGAGGTGGGGTGATGCATAAAACCAGAGTTTGATATAAGCACAGGTACCGTTCCAAAAACCAACTATGGAATAGACAAGACCTACACCGTCCTCAGCGAAAGGGACTCAAAACCCCATATTTCCCGCAGAGGAAAATATCTGACTAGTAAGAATCTTAAAACCTATGTATTGATATGTCTCCGTAAGGGAATCAAGTGTGTCTAGACTGGCATAAACATGGCAGCGAGAATCAGCTCAAACCCACTATAAAAAGGAATTTCAAAAACAAAACAAAAAAACTGGGAAATTCTTTACAATTCCTTCAGGGTCTCTGATGAAAGCTGGAATGACCCTATCTACAACGACAGCTGGATGTGGCATAAGGAGGGACACTTGGGACTGAGACGATTGGTGAGATTGGGTGAGCAAATGCAGACCCTTTAAAGCAATAATGCATGGCACCCATTCCATGGGTCCGAACTCTCCAGGTTGAAGGGAATATTACTACAGCTATAACATGTGCGGGAAACCTAGAGAACGGACACACTGTGAATACGAAAGGTTTCTAAAACTCAACGCATAGTCCCTCTCCTGGTGCTCTGGTTTGACTTTCCGTCTGCTTTACTATCAACCTCCCAACTTGGAGAGACAGCCCCTTTAACCTCTTGGTTCGCACAGGTTGCCAATTTGGCAGAGGATGAAAGGGAAGAGGGAGAACCAATGAGAGAGTAGCTGTTAGGCATTTGGACGGGCACATATCACTGTAATTTCCCGGCAGGAAGAAGAATTAACCAAATTCTCAGCCACCCACCGGGAACCAGTATAGGTCCTGAACCAAAATTTTGGACTTGCGGTCAGCTCACCAAAAACGAGTTGAAAAATGGAGCTCAGGGGCACAGCAATTCACAAACTGGCTGAGTAATAAAGGACAACTATCGTCCAACAATCTGTTGAGGGAAGGCAACGAGGCGGACTTGAAAGCGAGGCAGAATAGCAGGAAACAGATTTCAAGAGGTACGTTGGAATCGCCTTTAAAGCACAGGAAGAGGGGCACAACTTCGACAATGATGCACTTGGCCAAAAAGGGCGTATGCGTTTTCTCCTGAATATATTCAGGAGAAAACGCATACACCCTTTTTGGCCAAGCAAGCAAGCGGGCAATGCAAATCTGCACTACAAAGAAGTATCACTTCCCACCGGTCAAAAGGGACATCCACAAAATGTGTAAGAACAAGAAAGGCAAGACAGGCCCTGGAGAACAGGGAGCCTTGTTATGCTGATGGGCGGGATGTAAATTGCCAACTGCCTCTCTGGAGGAGTGCATTCTGTTCCCTAAAACAAGTAAAGAACAGAGCTACAGAGCCAAGGGCACTACCAGCCTAGGGAATATACCTTGGGAAAACTGAAAATCAATAAGACAGAGCCACCCCAAAATTTAGGGCTGCACTGCATACAAGGACCTCAACTTGGATACACCTTAAGTATCCCAGAAAATATAAACATGGTTCAAAAAATTGTGGTACTTACGTACGATGGAATATCCCTCAGCCATGAAATCAATGTCATAAGACCAGTAGCAGCAAAATGGGTGGATTCAGGTACGATGATTCTAAGTGAAATAAGTCACACAGAAAAAGAAACTTATCATAAGATATCACTTATGAAGATCCTGTAAACATGGCTACACTTGAACTGAGTTAGGAAAGAGAACAGTGTCTCACATTTAGAAAACACTCTTATACCTGCTTAAGGGGGAAGGAGAGGTGGGGTGATGAATAAAACCAGAGTTTGATAAAAGCACAGGTACCGTTCCAAAAACCAACTATGGAATAGACAAGACCTACACCGTCCTCAGCGAAAGGGACTCAAAACCCCATATTTCCCGCAGAGGAAAATATCTGACTAGTAAGAATCTTAAAACCTATGTATTGATATGTCTCCGTAAGGGAATCAACTGTGTCTAGACTGGCATAAACATGGCAGCGAGAATCAGCTCAAACCCACTATAAAAAGGAATTTCAAAAACAAAACAAAAAAACTGGGAAATTCTTTACAATTCCTTCAGGGTCTCTGATGAAGGCTGGAATGACCCTATCTACAACGACAGCTGGATGTGGCATAAGGAGGGACACTTGGGACTGAGACGATTGGTGAGATTGGGTGAGCAAATGCAGACCCTTTAAAGCAATAATGCATGGCACCCATTCCATGGGTCCGAACTCTCCAGGTTGAAGGGAATATTACTACAGCTATAACATGTGCGGGAAACCTAGAGAATGGACACACTGTGAATACGAAAGGTTTCTAAAACTCAACGCATAGTCCCTCCCCTGGTGCCCCGGTTTGACTTTCGGTCTGCTTTACTATCAACCTCCCAACTTGGAGAGACAGCCCCTTTAACCTCTTGGTTCGCACAGGTTGCCAATTTGGCAGAGGATGAAAGGGAAGAGGGAGAACCAATGAGAGAGTAGCTGTTAGGCATTTGGACGGGCACATATCACTGTAATTTCCCGGCAGGAAGAAGAATTAACCAAATTCTCAGCCACCCACCGGGAACCAGTATAGGTCCTGAGCCAAAATTTTGGACTTGCGGTCAGCTCACCAAAAGCGAGTTGAAAAATGGAGCTCAGGGGCACAGCAATTCACAAACTGGCCGTGTAATAAAGGACAACTATCGTCCAAAAATCTGTTGAGGGAAGGCATCGAGGCGAACTTGAAAGCGAGGCAGAATAGCAGGAAACAGATTTCAAGAGGTACGTTGGAATCGCCTTTAAAGCACAGGAAGAGGGGCACAACTTCGACAATGATGCACTTGGCCAAAAAGGGCGTATGCGTTTTCTCCTGAATATATTCAGGAGAAAACGCATACGCCCTTTTTGGCCAAGCAAGCAAGCGGGCAATGCAAATCTGCACTACAAAGAAGTATCACTTCCCACCGGTCAAAAGGGACATCCACAAAATGTGTAAGAACAAGAAAGGCAAGACAGGCCCTGGAGAACAGGGAGCCTTGTTATGCTGATGGGCGGGATGTAAATTGCCAACTGCCTCTCTGGAGGAGTGCATTCTGTTCCCTAAAACAAGTAAAGAACAGAGCTACAGAGCCAAGGGCACTACCAGCCTAGGGAATATACCTTGGGAAAACTGAAAATCAATAAGACAGAGCCACCCCAAAATTTAGGGCTGCACTGCATACAAGGACCTCAACTTGGATACACCTTAAGTATCCCAGAAAATATAAACATGGTTCAAAAAATTGTGGTACTTACGTACGATGGAATATCCCTCAGCCATGAAATCAATGTCATAAGACCAGTAGCAGCAAAATGGGTGGATTCAGGTACGATGATTCTAAGTGAAATAAGTCACACAGAAAAAGAAACTTATCATAAGATATCACTTATGAAGATCCTGTAAACATGGCTACACTTGAACTGAGTTAGGAAAGAGAACAGTGTCTCACATTTAGAAAACACTCTTATACCTGCTTAAGGGGGAAGGAGAGGTGGGGTGATGCATAAAACCAGAGTTTGATATAAGCACAGGTACCGTTCCAAAAACCAACTATGGAATAGACAAGACCTACACCGTCCTCAGCGAAAGGGACTCAAAACCCCATATTTCCCGCAGAGGAAAATATCTGACTAGTAAGAATCTTAAAACCTATGTATTGATATGTCTCCGTAAGGGAATCAACTGTGTCTAGACTGGCATAAACATGGCAGCGAGAATCAGCTCAAACCCACTATAAAAAGGAATTTCAAAAACAAAACAAAAAAACTGGGAAATTCTTTACAATTCCTTCAGGGTCTCTGATGAAGGCTGGAATGACCCTCTCTACAACGACAGCTGGATGTGGCATAAGGAGGGACACTTGGGACTGAGACGATTGGTGAGATTGGGTGAGCAAATGCAGACCCTTTAAAGCAATAATGCATGGCACCCATTCCATGGGTCCGAACTCTCCAGGTTGAAGGGAATATTACTACAGCTATAACATGTGCGGGAAACCTAGAGAATGGACACACTGTGAATACGAAAGGTTTCTAAAACGCAACGCATAGTCCCTCCCCTGGTGCTCCGGTTTGACTTTCCGTCTGCTTTACTATCAACCTCCCAACTTGGAGAGACAGCCCCTTTAACCTCTTGGTTCGCACAGGTTGCCAATTTGGCAGAGGATGTAAGGGAAGAGGGAGAACCAATGAGAGAGTAGCTGTTAGGCATTTGGACGGGCACATATCACTGTAATTTCCCGGCAGGAAGAAGAATTAACCAAATTCTCAGCCACCCACCGGGAACCAGTATAGGTCCTGAACCAAAATTTTGGACTTGCGATCAGCTCACCAAAAGCGAGTTGAAAAATGGAGCTCAGGGGCACAGCAATTCACAAACTGGCCGAGTAATAAAGGACAACTATCGTCCAAAAATCTGTTGAGGGAAGGCAACGAGGCGGACTTGAAAGCGAGGCAGAATAGCAGGAAACAGATTTCAAGAGGTACGTTGGAATCGCCTTTAAAGCACAGGAAGAGGGGCACAACTTCGACAATGATGCACTTGGCCAAAAAGGGCGTATGCGTTTTCTCCTGAATATATTCAGGAGAAAACGCATACGCCCTTTTTGGCCAAGCAAGCAAGCGGGCAATGCAAATCTGCACTACAAAGAAGTATCACTTCCCACCGGTCAAAAGGGACATCCACAAAATGTGTAAGAACAAGAAAGGCAAGACAGGCCCTGGAGAACAGGGAGCCTTGTTATGCTGATGGGCGGGATGTAAATTGCCAACTGCCTCTCTGGAGGAGTGCATTCTGTTCCCTAAAACAAGTAAAGAACAGAGCTACAGAGCCAAGGGCACTACCAGCCTAGGGAATATACCTTGGGAAAACTGAAAATCAATAAGACAGAGCCACCCCAAAATTTAGGGCTGCACTGCATACAAGGGCCTCAACTTGGATACACCTTAAGTATCCCAGAAAATATAAACATGGTTCAAAAAATTGTGGCACTTACGTACGATGGAATATCCCTCAGCCATGAAATCAATGTCATAAGACCAGTAGCAGCAAAATGGGTGGATTCAGGTACGATGATTCTAAGTGAAATAAGTCACACAGAAAAAGAAACTTATCATAAGATATCACTTATGAAGATCCTGTAAACATGGCTACACTTGAACTGAGTTAGGAAAGAGAACAGTGTCTCACATTTAGAAAACACTCTTATACCTGCTTAAGGGGGAAGGAGAGGTGGGGTGATGCATAAAACCAGAGTTTGATATAAGCACAGGTACCGTTCCAAAAACCAACTATGGAATAGACAAGACCTACACCGTCCTCAGCGAAAGGGACTCAAAACCCCATATTTCCCGCAGAGGAAAATATCTGACTAGTAAGAATCTTAAAACCTATGTATTGATATGTCTCCGTAAGGGAATCAAGTGTGTCTAGACTGGCATAAACATGGCAGCGAGAATCAGCTCAAACCCACTATAAAAAGGAATTTCAAAAACAAAACAAAAAAACTGGGAAATTCTTTACAATTCCTTCAGGGTCTCTGATGAAGGCTGGAATGACCCTATCTACAATGACAGCTGGATGTGGCATAAGGAGGGACACTTGGGACTGAGACGATTGGTGAGATTGGGTGAGCAAATGCAGACCCTTTAAAGCAATAATGCATGGCACCCATTCCATGGGTCCGAACTCTCCAGGTTGAAGGGAATATTACTACAGCTATAACAAGTGCGGGAAACCTAGAGAACGGACACACTGTGAATACGAAAGGTTTCTAAAACTCAACGCATAGTCCCTCTCCTGGTGCTCCGGTTTGACTTTCCGTCTGCTTTACTATCAACCTCCCAACTTGGAGAGACAGCCCCTTTAACCTCTTGGTTCGCACAGGTTGCCAATTTGGCAGAGGATGAAAGGGAAGAGGGAGAACCAATGAGAGAGTAGCTGTTAGGCATTTGGACGGGCACATATCACTGTAATTTCCCGGCAGGAAGAAGAATTACCAAATTCTCAGCCACCCACCGGGAACCAGTATAGGTCCTGAACCAAAATTTTGGACTTGCGGTCAGCTCACCAAAAACGAGTTGAAAAATGGAGCTCAGGGGCACAGCAATTCACAAACTGGCCGAGTAATAAAGGACAACTATCGTCCAAAAATCTGTTGAGGGAAGGCAACGAGGCGGACTTGAAAGCGAGGCAGAATAGCAGGAAACAGATTTCAAGAGGTACGTTGGAATCGCCTTTAAAGCACAGGAAGAGGGGCACAACTTCGACAATGATGCACTTGGCCAAAAAGGGCGTATGCGTTTTCTCCTGAATATATTCAGGAGAAAACGCATACGCCCTTTTTGGCCAAGCAAGCAAGCGGGCAATGCAAATCTGCACTACAAAGAAGTATCACTTCCCACCGGTCAAAAGGGACATCCACAAAATGTGTAAGAACAAGAAAGGCAAGACAGGCCCTGGAGAACAGGGAGCCTTGTTATGCTGATGGGCGGGATGTAAATTGCCAACTGCCTCTCTGGAGGAGTGCATTCTGTTCCCTAAAACAAGTAAAGAACAGAGCTACAGAGCCAAGGGCACTACCAGCCTAGGGAATATACCTTGGGAAAACTGAAAATCAATAAGACAGAGCCACCCCAAAATTTAGGGCTGCACTGCATACAAGGACCTCAACTTGGATACACCTTAAGTATCCCAGAAAATATAAACATGGTTCAAAAAATTGTGGTACTTACGTACGATGGAATATCCCTCAGCCATGAAATCAATGTCATAAGACCAGTAGCAGCAAAATGGGTGGATTCAGGTACGATGATTCTAAGTGAAATAAGTCACACAGAAAAAGAAACTTATCATAAGATATCACTTATGAAGATCCTGTAAACATGGCTACACTTGAACTGAGTTAGGAAAGAGAACAGTGTCTCACATTTAGAAAACACTCTTATACCTGCTTAAGGGGGAAGGAGAGGTGGGGTGATGCATAAAACCAGAGTTTGATATAAGCACAGGTACCGTTCCAAAAACCAACTATGGAATAGACAAGACCTACACCGTCCTCAGCGAAAGGGACTCAAAACCCCATATTTCCCGCAGAGGAAAATATCTGACTAGTAAGAATCTTAAAACCTATGTATTGATATGTCTCCGTAAGGGAATCAAGTGTGTCTAGACTGGCATAAACATGGCAGCGAGAATCAGCTCAAACCCACTATAAAAAGGAATTTCAAAAACAAAACAAAAAAACTGGGAAATTCTTTACAATTCCTTCAGGGTCTCTGATGAAAGCTGGAATGACCCTATCTACAACGACAGCTGGATGTGGCATAAGGAGGGACACTTGGGACTGAGACGATTGGTGAGATTGGGTGAGCAAATGCAGACCCTTTAAAGCAATAATGCATGGCACCCATTCCATGGGTCCGAACTCTCCAGGTTGAAGGGAATATTACTACAGCTATAACATGTGCGGGAAACCTAGAGAACGGACACACTGTGAATACGAAAGGTTTCTAAATCTCAACGCATAGTCCCTCTCCTGGTGCTCTGGTTTGACTTTCCGTCTGCTTTACTATCAACCTCCCAACTTGGAGAGACAGCCCCTTTAACCTCTTGGTTCGCACAGGTTGCCAATTTGGCAGAGGATGAAAGGGAAGAGGGAGAACCAATGAGAGAGTAGCTGTTAGGCATTTGGACGGGCACATATCACTGTAATTTCCCGGCAGGAAGAAGAATTAACCAAATTCTCAGCCACCCACCGGGAACCAGTATAGGTCCTGAACCAAAATTTTGGACTTGCGGTCAGCTCACCAAAAACGAGTTGAAAAATGGAGCTCAGGGGCACAGCAATTCACAAACTGGCTGAGTAATAAAGGACAACTATCGTCCAACAATCTGTTGAGGGAAGGCAACGAGGCGGACTTGAAAGCGAGGCAGAATAGCAGGAAACAGATTTCAAGAGGTACGTTGGAATCGCCTTTAAAGCACAGGAAGAGGGGCACAACTTCGACAATGATGCACTTGGCCAAAAAGGGCGTATGCGTTTTCTCCTGAATATATTCAGGAGAAAACGCATACACCCTTTTTGGCCAAGCAAGCAAGCGGGCAATGCAAATCTGCACTACAAAGAAGTATCACTTCCCACCGGTCAAAAGGGACATCCACAAAATGTGTAAGAACAAGAAAGGCAAGACAGGCCCTGGAGAACAGGGAGCCTTGTTATGCTGATGGGCGGGATGTAAATTGCCAACTGCCTCTCTGGAGGAGTGCATTCTGTTCCCTAAAACAAGTAAAGAACAGAGCTACAGAGCCAAGGGCACTACCAGCCTAGGGAATATACCTTGGGAAAACTGAAAATCAATAAGACAGAGCCACCCCAAAATTTAGGGCTGCACTGCATACAAGGACCTCAACTTGGATACACCTTAAGTATCCCAGAAAATATAAACATGGTTCAAAAAATTGTGGTACTTACGTACGATGGAATATCCCTCAGCCATGAAATCAATGTCATAAGACCAGTAGCAGCAAAATGGGTGGATTCAGGTACGATGATTCTAAGTGAAATAAGTCACACAGAAAAAGAAACTTATCATAAGATATCACTTATGAAGATCCTGTAAACATGGCTACACTTGAACTGAGTTAGGAAAGAGAACAGTGTCTCACATTTAGAAAACACTCTTATACCTGCTTAAGGGGGAAGGAGAGGTGGGGTGATGAATAAAACCAGAGTTTGATAAAAGCACAGGTACCGTTCCAAAAACCAACTATGGAATAGACAAGACCTACACCGTCCTCAGCGAAAGGGACTCAAAACCCCATATTTCCCGCAGAGGAAAATATCTGACTAGTAAGAATCTTAAAACCTATGTATTGATATGTCTCCGTAAGGGAATCAACTGTGTCTAGACTGGCATAAACATGGCAGCGAGAATCAGCTCAAACCCACTATAAAAAGGAATTTCAAAAACAAAACAAAAAAACTGGGAAATTCTTTACAATTCCTTCAGGGTCTCTGATGAAGGCTGGAATGACCCTCTCTACAACGACAGCTGGATGTGGCATAAGGAGGGACACTTGGGACTGAGACGATTGGTGAGATTGGGTGAGCAAATGCAGACCCTTTAAAGCAATAATGCATGGCACCCATTCCATGGGTCCGAACTCTCCAGGTTGAAGGGAATATTACTACAGCTATAACATGTGCGGGAAACCTAGAGAATGGACACACTGTGAATACGAAAGGTTTCTAAAACTCAACGCATAGTCCCTCCCCTGGTGCTCCGGTTTGACTTTCCGTCTGCTTTACTATCAACCTCCCAACTTGGAGAGACAGCCCCTTTAACCTCTTGGTTCGCACAGGTTGCCAATTTGGCAGAGGATGAAAGGGAAGAGGGAGAACCAATGAGAGAGTAGCTGTTAGGCATTTGGACGGGCACATATCACTGTAATTTCCCGGCAGGAAGAAGAATTAACCAAATTCTCAGCCACCCACCGGGAACCAGTATAGGTCCTGAGCCAAAATTTTGGACTTGCGGTCAGCTCACCAAAAGCGAGTTGAAAAATGGAGCTCAGGGGCACAGCAATTCACAAACTGGCCGAGTAATAAAGGACAACTATCGTCCAAAAATCTGTTGAGGGAAGGCAACGAGGCGAACTTGAAAGCGAGGCAGAATAGCAGGAAACAGATTTCAAGAGGTACGTTGGAATCGCCTTTAAAGCACAGGAAGAGGGGCACAACTTCGACAATGATGCACTTGGCCAAAAAGGGCGTATGCGTTTTCTCCTGAATATATTCAGGAGAAAACGCATACGCCCTTTTTGGCCAAGCAAGCAAGCGGGCAATGCAAATCTGCACTACAAAGAAGTATCACTTCCCACCGGTCAAAAGGGACATCCACAAAATGTGTAAGAACAAGAAAGGCAAGACAGGCCCTGGAGAACAGGGAGCCTTGTTATGCTGATGGGCGGGATGTAAATTGCCAACTGCCTCTCTGGAGGAGTGCATTCTGTTCCCTAAAACAAGTAAAGAACAGAGCTACAGAGCCAAGGGCACTACCAGTCTAGGGAATATACCTTGGGAAAACTGAAAATCAATAAGACAGAGCCACCCCAAAATTTAGGGCTGCACTGCATACAAGGACCTCAACTTGGATACACCTTAAGTATCCCAGAAAATATAAACATGGTTCAAAAAATTGTGGTACTTACGTACGATGGAATATCCCTCAGCCATGAAATCAATGTCATAAGACCAGTAGCAGCAAAATGGGTGGATTCAGGTACGATGATTCTAAGTGAAATAAGTCACACAGAAAAAGAAACTTATCATAAGATATCACTTATGAAGATCCTGTAAACATGGCTACACTTGAACTGAGTTAGGAAAGAGAACAGTGTCTCACATTTAGAAAACACACTTATACCTGCTTAAGGGGGAAGGAGAGGTGGGGTGATGCATAAAACCAGAGTTTGATATAAGCACAGGTACCGTTCCAAAAACCAACTATGGAATAGACAAGACCTACACCGTCCTCAGCGAAAGGGACTCAAAACCCCATATTTCCCGCAGAGGAAAATATCTGACTAGTAAGAATCTTAAAACCTATGTATTGATATGTCTCCATAAGGGAATCAAGTGTGTCTAGACTGGCATAAACATGGCAGCGAGAATCAGCTCAAACCCACTATAAAAAGGAATTTCAAAAACAAAACAAAAAAACTGGGAAATTCTTTACAATTCCTTCAGGGTCTCTGATGAAAGCTGGAATGACCCTATCTACAACTACAGCTGGATGTGGCATAAGGAGGGACACTTGGGACTGAGACGATTGGTGAGATTGGGTGAGCAAATGCAGACCCTTTAAAGCAATAATGCATGGCACCCATTCCATGGGTCCGAACTCTCCAGGTTGAAGGGAATATTACTACAGCTATAACAAGTGCGGGAAACCTAGAGAACGGACACACTGTGAATACGAAAGGTTTCTAAAACTCAACGCATAGTCCCTCTCCTGGTGCTCCGGTTTGACTTTCCGTCTGCTTTACTATCAACCTCCCAACTTGGAGAGACAGCCCCTTTAACCTCTTGGTTAGCACAGGTTGCCAATTTGGCAGAAGATGAAAGGGAAGATGGAGAACCAATGAGAGCGTAGCTGTTAGGCATTTGGACGGGCACATATCACTGTAATTTCCCGGCAGGAAGAAGAATTAACCAAATTCCCAGCCACCCACCGGGAACCAGTATAGGTCCTGAACCAAAATTTTGGACTTGCGGTCAGCTCACCAAAAACGAGTTGAAAAATGGAGCTCAGGGGCACAGCAATTCACAAACTGGCCGAGTAATAAAGGACAACTATCGTCCAAAAATCTGTTGAGGGAAGGCAACGAGGCAGACTTGAAAGCGAGGCAGAATAGCAGGAAACAGATTTCAAGAGGTACGTTGGAATCGCCTTTAAAGCACAGGAAGAGGGGCACAACTTCGACAATGATGCACTTGGCCAAAAAGGGCGTATGCGTTTTCTCCTGAATATATTCAGGAGAAAACGCATACGCCCTTTTTGGCCAAGCAAGCAAGCGGGCAATGCAAATCTGCACTACAAAGAAGTATCACTTCCCACCGGTCAAAAGGGACATCCACAAAATGTGTAAGAACAAGAAAGGCAAGACAGGCCCTGGAGAACAGGGAGCCTTGTTATGCTGATGGGCGGGATGTAAATTGCCAACTGCCTCTCTGGAGGAGTGCATTCTGTTCCCTAAAACAAGTAAAGAACAGAGCTACAGAGCCAAGGGCACTACCAGCCTAGGGAATATACCTTGGGAAAACTGAAAATCAATAAGACAGAGCCACCCCAAAATTTAGGGCTGCACTGCATACAAGGACCTCAACTTGGATACACCTTAAGTATCCCAGAAAATATAAACATGGTTCAAAAAATTGTGGTACTTACGTACGATGGAATATCCCTCAGCCATGAAATCAATGTCATAAGACCAGTAGCAGCAAAATGGGTGGATTCAGGTACGATGATTCTAAGTGAAATAAGTCACACAGAAAAAGAAACTTATCATAAGATATCACTTATGAAGATCCTGTAAACATGGCTACACTTGAACTGAGTTAGGAAAGAGAACAGTGTCTCACATTTAGAAAACACTCTTATACCTGCTTAAGGGGGAAGGAGAGGTGGGGTGATGAATAAAACCAGAGTTTGATATAAGCACAGGTACCGTTCCAAAAACCAACTATGGAATAGACAAGACCTACACCGTCCTCAGCGAAAGGGACTCAAAACCCCATATTTCCCGCAGAGGAAAATATCTGACTAGTAAGAATCTTAAAACCTATGTATTGATATGTCTCCGTAAGGGAATCAAGTGTGTCTAGACTGGCATAAACATGGCAGCGAGAATCAGCTCAAACCCACTATAAAAAGGAATTTCAAAAACAAAACAAAAAAACTGGGAAATTCTTTACAATTCCTTCAGGGTCTCTGATGAAAGCTGGAATGACCCTATCTACAACGACAGCTGGATGTGGCATAAGGAGGGACACTTGGGACTGAGACGATTGGTGAGATTGGGTGAGCAAATGCAGACCCTTTAAAGCAATAATGCATGGCACCCATTCCATGGGTCCGAACTCTCCAGGTTGAAGGGAATATTACTACAGCTATAACATGTGCGGGAAACCTAGAGAACGGACACACTGTGAATACGAAAGGTTTCTAAAACTCAACGCATAGTCCCTCTCCTGGTGCTCTGGTTTGACTTTCCGTCTGCTTTACTATCAACCTCCCAACTTGGAGAGACAGCCCCTTTAACCTCTTGGTTCGCACAGGTTGCCAATTTGGCAGAGGATGAAAGGGAAGAGGGAGAACCAATGAGAGAGTAGCTGTTAGGCATTTGGACGGGCACATATCACTGTAATTTCCCGGCAGGAAGAAGAATTAACCAAATTCTCAGCCACCCACCGGGAACCAGTATAGGTCCTGAACCAAAATTTTGGACTTGCGGTCAGCTCACCAAAAACGAGTTGAAAAATGGAGCTCAGGGGCACAGCAATTCACAAACTGGCCGAGTAATAAAGGACAACTATCGTCCAAAAATCTGTTGAGGGAAGGCAACGAGGCGGACTTGAAAGCGAGGCAGAATAGCAGGAAACAGATTTCAAGAGGTACGTTGGAATCACCTTTAAAGCACAGGAAGAGGGGCACAACTTCCACAATGATGCACTTGGCCAAAAAGGGCATATGCGTTTTCTCCTGAATATATTCAGGAGAAAACGCATACGCCCTTTTTGGCCAAGCAAGCAAGCGGGCAATGCAAATCTGCACTACAAAGAAGTATCACTTCCCACCGGTCAAAAGGGACATCCACAAAATGTGTAAGAACAAGAAAGGCAAGACAGGCCCTGGAGAACAGGGAGCCTTGTTATGCTGATGGGCGGGATGTAAATTGCCAACTGCCTCTCTGGAGGAGTGCATTCTGTTCCCTAAAACAAGTAAAGAACAGAGCTACAGAGCCAAGGGCACTACCAGCCTAGGGAATATACCTTGGGAAAACTGAAAATCAATAAGACAGAGCCACCCCAAAATTTAGGGCTGCACTGCATACAAGGACCTCAACTTGGATACACCTTAAGTATCCCAGAAAATATAAACATGGTTCAAAAAATTGTGGTACTTACGTACGATGGAATATCCCTCAGCCATGAAATCAATGTCATAAGACCAGTAGCAGCAAAATGGGTGGATTCAGGTACGATGATTCTAAGTGAAATAAGTCACACAGAAAAAGAAACTTATCATAAGATATCACTTATGAAGATCCTGTAAACATGGCTACACTTGAACTGAGTTAGGAAAGAGAACAGTGTCTCACATTTAGAAAACAATCTTATACCTGCTTAAGGGGGAAGGAGAGGTGGGGTGATGAATAAAACCAGAGTTTGATAAAAGCACAGGTACCGTTCCAAAAACCAACTATGGAATAGACAAGACCTACACCGTCCTCAGCGAAAGGGACTCAAAACCCCATATTTCCCGCAGAGGAAAATATCTGACTAGTAAGAATCTTAAAACCTATGTATTGATATGTCTCCGTAAGGGAATCAACTGTGTCTAGACTGGCATAAACATGGCAGCGAGAATCAGCTCAAACCCACTATAAAAAGGAATTTCAAAAACAAAACAAAAAAACTGGGAAATTCTTTACAATTCCTTCAGGGTCTCTGATGAAGGCTGGAATGACCCTATCTACAACGACAGCTGGATGTGGCATAAGGAGGGACACTTGGGACTGAGACGATTGGTGAGATTGGGTGAGCAAATGCAGACCCTTTAAAGCAATAATGCATGGCACCCATTCCATGGGTCCGAACTCTCCAGGTTGAAGGGAATATTACTACAGCTATAACATGTGCGGGAAACCTAGAGAATGGACACACTGTGAATACGAAAGGTTTCTAAAACTCAACGCATAGTCCCTCCCCTGGTGCTCCGGTTTGACTTTCCGTCTGCTTTACTATCAACCTCCCAACTTGGAGAGACAGCCCCTTTAACCTCTTGGTTCGCACAGGTTGCCAATTTGGCAGAGGATGAAAGGGAAGAGGGAGAACCAATGAGAGAGTAGCTGTTAGGCATTTGGACGGGCACATATCACTGTAATTTCCCGGCAGGAAGAAGAATTAACCAAATTCTCAGCCACCCACCGGGAACCAGTATAGGTCCTGAGCCAAAATTTTGGACTTGCGGTCAGCTCACCAAAAGCGAATTGAAAAATGGAGCTCAGGGGCACAGCAATTCACAAACTGGCCGAGTAATAAAGGACAACTATCGTCCAAAAATCTGTTGAGGGAAGGCAACGAGGCGAACTTGAAAGCGAGGCAGAATAGCAGGAAACAGATTTCAAGAGGTACGTTGGAATCGCCTTTAAAGCACAGGAAGAGGGGCACAACTTCGACAATGATGCACTTGGCCAAAAAGGGCGTATGCGTTTTCTCCTGAATATATTCAGGAGAAAACGCATACGCCCTTTTTGGCCAAGCAAGCAAGCGGGCAATGCAAATCTGCACTACAAAGAAGTATCACTTCCCACCGGTCAAAAGGGACATCCACAAAATGTGTAAGAACAAGAAAGGCAAGACAGGCCCTGGAGAACAGGGAGCCTTGTTATGCTGATGGGCGGGATGTAAATTGCCAACTGCCTCTCTGGAGGAGTGCATTCTGTTCCCTAAAACAAGTAAAGAACAGAGCTACAGAGCCAAGGGCACTACCAGTCTAGGGAATATACCTTGGGAAAACTGAAAATCAATAAGACAGAGCCACCCCAAAATTTAGGGCTGCACTGCATACAAGGACCTCAACTTGGATACACCTTAAGTATCCCAGAAAATATAAACATGGTTCAAAAAATTGTGGTACTTACGTACGATGGAATATCCCTCAGCCATGAAATCAATGTCATAAGACCAGTAGCAGCAAAATGGGTGGATTCAGGTACGATGATTCTAAGTGAAATAAGTCACACAGAAAAAGAAACTTATCATAAGATATCACTTATGAAGATCCTGTAAACATGGCTACACTTGAACTGAGTTAGGAAAGAGAACAGTGTCTCACATTTAGAAAACACTCTTATACCTGCTTAAGGGGGAAGGAGAGGTGGGGTGATGCATAAAACCAGAGTTTGATATAAGCACAGGTACCGTTCCAAAAACCAACTATGGAATAGACAAGACCTACACCGTCCTCAGCGAAAGGGACTCAAAACCCCATATTTCCCGCAGAGGAAAATATCTGACTAGTAAGAATCTTAAAACCTATGTATTGATATGTCTCCATAAGGGAATCAAGTGTGTCTAGACTGGCATAAACATGGCAGCGAGAATCAGCTCAAACCCACTATAAAAAGGAATTTCAAAAACAAAACAAAAAAACTGGGAAATTCTTTACAATTCCTTCAGGGTCTCTGATGAAAGCTGGAATGACCCTATCTACAACGACAGCTGGATGTGGCATAAGGAGGGACACTTGGGACTGAGACGATTGGTGAGATTGGGTGAGCAAATGCAGACCCTTTAAAGCAATAATGCATGGCACCCATTCCATGGGTCCGAACTCTCCAGGTTGAAGGGAATATTACTACAGCTATAACAAGTGCGGGAAACCTAGAGAACGGACACACTGTGAATACGAAAGGTTTCTAAAACTCAACGCATAGTCCCTCTCCTGGTGCTCCGGTTTGACTTTCCGTCTGCTTTACTATCAACCTCCCAACTTGGAGAGACAGCCCCTTTAACCTCTTGGTTCGCACAGGTTGCCAATTTGGCAGAGGATGAAAGGGAAGAGGGAGAACCAATGAGAGAGTAGCTGTTAGGCATTTGGACGGGCACATATCACTGTAATTTCCCGGCAGGAAGAAGAATTAACCAAATTCTCAGCCACCCACCGGGAACCAGTATAGGTCCTGAACCAAAATTTTGGACTTGCGGTCAGCTCACCAAAAACGAGTTGAAAAATGGAGCTCAGGGGCACAGCAATTCACAAACTGGCCGAGTAATAAAGGACAACTATCGTCCAAAAATCTGTTGAGGGAAGGCAACGAGGCGGACTTGAAAGCGAGGCAGAATAGCAGGAAACAGATTTCAAGAGGTACGTTGGAATCGCCTTTAAAGCACAGGAAGAGGGGCACAACTTCGACAATGATGCACTTGGCCAAAAAGGGCGTATGCGTTTTCTCCTGAATATATTCAGGAGAAAACGCATACACCCTTTTTGGCCAAGCAAGCAAGCGGGCAATGCAAATCTGCACTACAAAGAAGTATCACTTCCCACCGGTCAAAAGGGACATCCACAAAATGTGTAAGAACAAGAAAGGCAAGACAGGCCCTGGAGAACAGGGAGCCTTGTTATGCTGATGGGCGGGATGTAAATTGCCAACTGCCTCTCTGGAGGAGTGCATTCTGTTCCCTAAAACAAGTAAAGAACAGAGCTACAGAGCCAAGGGCACTACCAGCCTAGGGAATATACCTTGGGAAAACTGAAAATCAATAAGAGAGAGCCACCCCAAAATTTAGGGCTGCACTGCATACAAGGACCTCAACTTGGATACACCTTAAGTATCCCAGAAAATATAAACATGGTTCAAAAAATTGTGGTACTTACGTACGATGGAATATCCCTCAGCCATGAAATCAATGTCATAAGACCAGTAGCAGCAAAATGGGTGGATTCAGGTACGATGATTCTAAGTGAAATAAGTCACACAGAAAAAGAAACTTATCATAAGATATCACTTATGAAGATCCTGTAAACATGGCTACACTTGAACTGAGTTAGGAAAGAGAACAGTGTCTCACATTTAGAAAACACTCTTATACCTGCTTAAGGGGGAAGGAGAGGTGGGGTGATGCATAAAACCAGAGTTTGATATAAGCACAGGTACCGTTCCAAAAACCAACTATGGAATAGACAAGACCTACACCGTCCTCAGCGAAAGGGACTCAAAACCCCATATTTCCCGCAGAGGAAAATATCTGACTAGTAAGAATCTTAAAACCTATGTATTGATATGTCTCCGTAAGGGAATCAAGTGTGTCTAGACTGGCATAAACATGGCAGCGAGAATCAGCTCAAACCCACTATAAAAAGGAATTTCAAAAACAAAACAAAAAAACTGGGAAATTCTTTACAATTCCTTCAGGGTCTCTGATGAAGGCTGGAATGACCCTATCTACAATGACAGCTGGATGTGGCATAAGGAGGGACACTTGGGACTGAGACGATTGGTGAGATTGGGTGAGCAAATGCAGACCCTTTAAAGCAATAATGCATGGCACCCATTCCATGGGTCCGAACTCTCCAGGTTGAAGGGAATATTACTACAGCTATAACAAGTGCGGGAAACCTAGAGAACGGACACACTGTGAATACGAAAGGTTTCTAAAACTCAACGCATAGTCCCTCTCCTGGTGCTCCGGTTTGACTTTCCGTCTGCTTTACTATCAACCTCCCAACTTGGAGAGACAGCCCCTTTAACCTCTTGGTTCGCACAGGTTGCCAATTTGGCAGAGGATGAAAGGGAAGAGGGAGAACCAATGAGAGAGTAGCTGTTAGGCATTTGGACGGGCACATATCACTGTAATTTCCCGGCAGGAAGAAGAATTAACCAAATTCTCAGCCACCCACCGGGAACCAGTATAGGTCCTGAACCAAAATTTTGGACTTGCGGTCAGCTCACCAAAAACGAGTTGAAAAATGGAGCTCAGGGGCACAGCAATTCACAAACTGGCCGAGTAATAAAGGACAACTATCGTCCAAAAATCTGTTGAGGGAAGGCAACGAGGCGGACTTGAAAGCGAGGCAGAATAGCAGGAAACAGATTTCAAGAGGTACGTTGGAATCGCCTTTAAAGCACAGGAAGAGGGGCACAACTTCGACAATGATGCACTTGGCCAAAAAGGTCGTATGCGTTTTCTCCTGAATATATTCAGGAGAAAACGCATACACCCTTTTTGGCCAAGCAAGCAAGCGGGCAATGCAAATCTGCACTACAAAGAAGTATCACTTCCCACCGGTCAAAAGGGACATCCACAAAATGTGTAAGAACAAGAAAGACAAGACAGGCCCTGGAGAACAGGGAGCCTTGTTATGCTGATGGGCGGGATGTAAATTGCCAACTGCCTCTCTGGAGGAGTGCATTCTGTTCCCTAAAACAAGTAAAGAACAGAGCTACAGAGCCAAGGGCACTACCAGCCTAGGGAATATACCTTGGGAAAACTGAAAATCAATAAGAGAGAGCCACCCCAAAATTTAGGGCTGCACTGCATACAAGGACCTCAACTTGGATACACCTTAAGTATCCCAGAAAATATAAACATGGTTCAAAAAATTGTGGTACTTACGTACGATGGAATATCCCTCAGCCATGAAATCAATGTCATAAGACCAGTAGCAGCAAAACGGGTGGATTTAGGTACGATGATTCTAAGTGAAATAAGTCACACAGAAAAAGAAACTTATCATAAGATATCACTTATGAAGATCCTGTAAACATGGCTACACTTGAACTGAGTTAGGAAAGAGAACAGTGTCTCACATTTAGAAAACACTCTTATACCTGCTTAAGGGGGAAGGAGAGGTGGGGTGATGAATAAAACCAGAGTTTGATAAAAGCACAGGTACCGTTCCAAAAACCAACTATGGAATAGACAAGACCTACACCGTCCTCAGCGAAAGGGACTCAAAACCCCATATTTCCCGCAGAGGAAAATATCTGACTAGTAAGAATCTTAAAACCTATGTATTGATATGTCTCCGTAAGGGAATCAACTGTGTCTAGACTGGCATAAACATGGCAGCGAGAATCAGCTCAAACCCACTATAAAAAGGAATTTCAAAAACAAAACAAAAAAACTGGGAAATTCTTTACAATTCCTTCAGGGTCTCTGATGAAGGCTGGAATGACCCTATCTACAACGACAGCTGGATGTGGCATAAGGAGGGACACTTGGGACTGAGACGATTGGTGAGATTGGGTGAGCAAATGCAGACCCTTTAAAGCAATAATGCATGGCACCCATTCCATGGGTCCGAACTCTCCAGGTTGAAGGGAATATTACTACAGCTATAACATGTGCGGGAAACCTAGAGAATGGACACACTGTGAATACGAAAGGTTTCTAAAACTCAACGCATAGTCCCTCCCCTGGTGCTCCGGTTTGACTTTCCGTCTGCTTTACTATCAACCTCCCAACTTGGAGAGACAGCCCCTTTAACCTCTTGGTTCGCACAGGTTGCCAATTTGGCAGAGGATGAAAGGGAAGAGGGAGAACCAATGAGAGAGTAGCTGTTAGGCATTTGGACGGGCACATATCACTGTAATTTCCCGGCAGGAAGAAGAATTAACCAAATTCTCAGCCACCCACCGGGAACCAGTATAGGTCCTGAACCAAAATTTTGGACTTGCGGTCAGCTCACCAAAAGCGAGTTGAAAAATGGAGCTCAGGGGCACAGCAATTCACAAACTGGCCGAGTAATAAAGGACAACTATCGTCCAAAAATCTGTTGAGGGAAGGCATCGAGGCGAACTTGAAAGCGAGGCAGAATAGCAGGAAACAGATTTCAAGAGGTACGTTGGAATCGCCTTTAAAGCACAGGAAGAGGGGCACAACTTCGACAATGATGCACTTGGCCAAAAAGGGCGTATGCGTTTTCTCCTGAATATATTCAGGAGAAAACGCATACGCCCTTTTTGGCCAAGCAAGCAAGCGGGCAATGCAAATCTGCACTACAAAGAAGTATCACTTCCCACCGGTCAAAAGGGACATCCACAAAATGTGTAAGAACAAGAAAGGCAAGACAGGCCCTGGAGAACAGGGAGCCTTGTTATGCTGATGGGCGGGATGTAAATTGCCAACTGCCTCTCTGGAGGAGTGCATTCTGTTCCCTAAAACAAGTAAAGAACAGAGCTACAGAGCCAAGGGCACTACCAATCTAGGGAATATACCTTGGGAAAACTGAAAATCAATAAGACAGAGCCACCCCAAAATTTAGGGCTGCACTGCATACAAGGACCTCAACTTGGATACACCTTAAGTATCCCAGAAAATATAAACATGGTTCAAAAAATTGTGGTACTTACGTACGATGGAATATCCCTCAGCCATGAAATCAATGTCATAAGACCAGTAGCAGCAAAATGGGTGGATTCAGGTACGATGATTCTAAGTGAAATAAGTCACACAGAAAAAGAAACTTATCATAAGATATCACTTATGAAGATCCTGTAAACATGGCTACACTTGAACTGAGTTAGGAAAGAGAACAGTGTCTCACATTTAGAAAACACTCTTATACCTGCTTAAGGGGGAAGGAGAGGTGGGGTGATGCATAAAACCAGAGTTTGATATAAGCACAGGTACCATTCCAAAAACCAACTATGGAATAGACAAGACCTACACCGTCCTCAGCGAAAGGGACTCAAAACCCCATATTTCCCGCAGAGGAAAATATCTGACTAGTAAGAATCTTAAAACCTATGTATTGATATGTCTCCATAAGGGAATCAAGTGTGTCTAGACTGGCATAAACATGGCAGCGAGAATCAGCTCAAACCCACTATAAAAAGGAATTTCAAAAACAAAACAAAAAAACTGGGAAATTCTTTACAATTCCTTCAGGGTCTCTGATGAAAGCTGGAATGACCCTATCTACAACGACAGCTGGATGTGGCATAAGGAGGGACACTTGGGACTGAGACGATTGGTGAGATTGGGTGAGCAAATGCAGACCCTTTAAAGCAATAATGCATGGCACCCATTCCATGGGTCCGAACTCTCCAGGTTGAAGGGAATATTACTACAGCTATAACAAGTGCGGGAAACCTAGAGAACGGACACACTGTGAATACGAAAGGTTTCTAAAACTCAACGCATAGTCCCTCTCCTGGTGCTCCGGTTTGACTTTCCGTCTGCTTTACTATCAACCTCCCAACTTGGAGAGACAGCCCCTTTAACCTCTTGGTTAGCACAGGTTGCCAATTTGGCAGAGGATGAAAGGGAAGAGGGAGAACCAATGAGAGCGTAGCTGTTAGGCATTTGGACGGGCACATATCACTGTAATTTCCCGGCAGGAAGAAGAATTAACCAAATTCCCAGCCACCCACCGGGAACCAGTATAGGTCCTGAACCAAAATTTTGGACTTGCGGTCAGCTCACCAAAAACGAGTTGAAAAATGGAGCTCAGGGGCACAGCAATTCACAAACTGGCCGAGTAATAAAGGACAACTATCGTCCAAAAATCTGTTGAGGGAAGGCAACGAGGCGGACTTGAAAGCGAGGCAGAATAGCAGGAAACAGATTTCAAGAGGTACGTTGGAATCGCCTTTAAAGCACAGGAAGAGGGGCACAACTTCGACAATGATGCACTTGGCCAAAAAGGTCGTATGCGTTTTCTCCTGAATATATTCAGGAGAAAACGCATACACCCTTTTTGGCCAAGCAAGCAAGCGGGCAATGCAAATCTGCACTACAAAGAAGTATCACTTCCCACCGGTCAAAAGGGACATCCACAAAATGTGTAAGAACAAGAAAGACAAGACAGGCCCTGGAGAACAGGGAGCCTTGTTATGCTGATGGGCGGGATGTAAATTGCCAACTGCCTCTCTGGAGGAGTGCATTCTGTTCCCTAAAACAAGTAAAGAACAGAGCTACAGAGCCAAGGGCACTACCAGCCTAGGGAATATACCTTGGGAAAACTGAAAATCAATAAGAGAGAGCCACCCCAAAATTTAGGGCTGCACTGCATACAAGGACCTCAACTTGGATACACCTTAAGTATCCCAGAAAATATAAACATGGTTCAAAAAATTGTGGTACTTACGTACGATGGAATATCCCTCAGCCATGAAAGCAATGTCATAAGACCAGTAGCAGCAAAACGGGTGGATTTAGGTACGATGATTCTAAGTGAAATAAGTCACACAGAAAAAGAAACTTATCATAAGATATCACTTATGAAGATCCTGTAAACATGGCTACACTTGAACTGAGTTAGGAAAGAGAACAGTGTCTCACATTTAGAAAACACTCTTATACCTGCTTAAGGGGGAAGGAGAGGTGGGGTGATGAATAAAACCAGAGTTTGATAAAAGCACAGGTACCGTTCCAAAAACCAACTATGGAATAGACAAGACCTACACCGTCCTCAGCGAAAGGGACTCAAAACCCCATATTTCCCGCAGAGGAAAATATCTGACTAGTAAGAATCTTAAAACCTATGTATTGATATGTCTCCGTAAGGGAATCAACTGTGTCTAGACTGGCATAAACATGGCAGCGAGAATCAGCTCAAACCCACTATAAAAAGGAATTTCAAAAACAAAACAAAAAAACTGGGAAATTCTTTACAATTCCTTCAGGGTCTCTGATGAAGGCTGGAATGACCCTATCTACAACGACAGCTGGATGTGGCATAAGGAGGGACACTTGGGACTGAGACGATTGGTGAGATTGGGTGAGCAAATGCAGACCCTTTAAAGCAATAATGCATGGCACCCATTCCATGGGTCCGAACTCTCCAGGTTGAAGGGAATATTACTACAGCTATAACATGTGCGGGAAACCTAGAGAATGGACACACTGTGAATACGAAAGGTTTCTAAAACTCAACGCATAGTCCCTCCCCTGGTGCTCCGGTTTGACTTTCCGTCTGCTTTACTATCAACCTCCCAACTTGGAGAGACAGCCCCTTTAACCTCTTGGTTCGCACAGGTTGCCAATTTGGCAGAGGATGAAAGGGAAGAGGGAGAACCAATGAGAGAGTAGCTGTTAGGCATTTGGACGGGCACATATCACTGTAATTTCCCGGCAGGAAGAAGAATTAACCAAATTCTCAGCCACCCACCGGGAACCAGTATAGGTCCTGAACCAAAATTTTGGACTTGCGGTCAGCTCACCAAAAGCGAGTTGAAAAATGGAGCTCAGGGGCACAGCAATTCACAAACTGGCCGAGTAATAAAGGACAACTATCGTCCAAAAATCTGTTGAGGGAAGGCATCGAGGCGAACTTGAAAGCGAGGCAGAATAGCAGGAAACAGATTTCAAGAGGTACGTTGGAATCGCCTTTAAAGCACAGGAAGAGGGGCACAACTTCGACAATGATGCACTTGGCCAAAAAGGGCGTATGCGTTTTCTCCTGAATATATTCAGGAGAAAACGCATACGCCCTTTTTGGCCAAGCAAGCAAGCGGGCAATGCAAATCTGCACTACAAAGAAGTATCACTTCCCACCGGTCAAAAGGGACATCCACAAAATGTGTAAGAACAAGAAAGGCAAGACAGGCCCTGGAGAACAGGGAGCCTTGTTATGCTGATGGGCGGGATGTAAATTGCCAACTGCCTCTCTGGAGGAGTGCATTCTGTTCCCTAAAACAAGTAAAGAACAGAGCTACAGAGCCAAGGGCACTACCAATCTAGGGAATATACCTTGGGAAAACTGAAAATCAATAAGACAGAGCCACCCCAAAATTTAGGGCTGCACTGCATACAAGGACCTCAACTTGGATACACCTTAAGTATCCCAGAAAATATAAACATGGTTCAAAAAATTGTGGTACTTACGTACGATGGAATATCCCTCAGCCATGAAATCAATGTCATAAGACCAGTAGCAGCAAAATGGGTGGATTCAGGTACGATGATTCTAAGTGAAATAAGTCACACAGAAAAAGAAACTTATCATAAGATATCACTTATGAAGATCCTGTAAACATGGCTACACTTGAACTGAGTTAGGAAAGAGAACAGTGTCTCACATTTAGAAAACACTCTTATACCTGCTTAAGGGGGAAGGAGAGGTGGGGTGATGCATAAAACCAGAGTTTGATATAAGCACAGGTACCATTCCAAAAACCAACTATGGAATAGACAAGACCTACACCGTCCTCAGCGAAAGGGACTCAAAACCCCATATTTCCCGCAGAGGAAAATATCTGACTAGTAAGAATCTTAAAACCTATGTATTGATATGTCTCCATAAGGGAATCAAGTGTGTCTAGACTGGCATAAACATGGCAGCGAGAATCAGCTCAAACCCACTATAAAAAGGAATTTCAAAAACAAAACAAAAAAACTGGGAAATTCTTTACAATTCCTTCAGGGTCTCTGATGAAAGCTGGAATGACCCTATCTACAACGACAGCTGGATGTGGCATAAGGAGGGACACTTGGGACTGAGACGATTGGTGAGATTGGGTGAGCAAATGCAGACCCTTTAAAGCAATAATGCATGGCACCCATTCCATGGGTCCGAACTCTCCAGGTTGAAGGGAATATTACTACAGCTATAACAAGTGCGGGAAACCTAGAGAACGGACACACTGTGAATACGAAAGGTTTCTAAAACTCAACGCATAGTCCCTCTCCTGGTGCTCCGGTTTGACTTTCCGTCTGCTTTACTATCAACCTCCCAACTTGGAGAGACAGCCCCTTTAACCTCTTGGTTAGCACAGGTTGCCAATTTGGCAGAGGATGAAAGGGAAGAGGGAGAACCAATGAGAGCGTAGCTGTTAGGCATTTGGACGGGCACATATCACTGTAATTTCCCGGCAGGAAGAAGAATTAACCAAATTCCCAGCCACCCACCGGGAACCAGTATAGGTGGTCCTGAACCAAAATTTTGGACTTGCGGTCAGCTCACCAAAAACGAGTTGAAAATGGAGCTCAGGGGCACAGCAATTCACAAACTGGCCGAGTAATAAAGGACAACTATCGTCCAAAAATCTGTTGAGGGAAGGCAACGAGGCGGACTTGAAAGCGAGGCAGAATAGCAGGAAACAGATTTCAAGAGGTACGTTGGAATCGCCTTTAAAGCACAGGAAGAGGGGCACAACTTCGACAATGATGCACTTGGCCAAAAAGGGCGTATGCGTTTTCTCCTGAATATATTCAGGAGAAAACGCATACGCCCTTTTTGGCCAAGCAAGCAAGCGGGCAATGCAAATCCTGCACTACAAAGAAGTATCACTTCCCACGGGTCAAAAGGGACATCCACAAAATGTGTAAGAACAAGAAAGCAAGACAGGCCCTGGAGAACAGGGAGCCTTGTTATGCTGATGGGCGGGATGTAAATTGCCAACTGCCTCTCTGGAGGAGTGCATTCTGTTCCCTAAAACAAGTAAAGAACAGAGCTACAGAGCCAAGGGCACTACCAGCCTAGGGAAATATACCTTGGGAAAACTGAAAATCAATAAGACAGAGCCACCCCAAAATTTAGGGCTGCACTGCATACAAGGACTTCAACTTGGATACACCTTAAGTATCCCAGAAAATATAAACATGGTTCAAAAAAATTGTGGCACTTACGTACGATGGAATATCCCTCAGCCATGAAATCAATGTCATAAGACCAGTAGCAGCAAAATGGGTGGATTCAGGTACGATGATTCTAAGTGAAATAAGTCACACAGAAAAAGGAAACTTATCATAAGATATCACTTATGAAGATCCTGTAAACATGGCTACACTTGAACTGAGTTAGGAAGAGAACAGTGTCTCACATTTAGAAAAACACTCTTATACCTGCTTAAGGGGGAAGGAGAGGTGGGGTGATGCATAAAACCAGAGTTTGATATAAGCACAGGTACCGTTCCAAAAACCAACTATGGAATAGACAAGACCTACACCGTCCTCAGCGAAAGGGACTCAAAACCCATATTTCCCGCAGAGGAAAATATCTGACTAGTAAGAATCTTAAAACCTATGTATTGATATGTCTCCGTAAGGGAATCAAGTGTGTCTAGACTGGCATAAACATGGCAGCGAGAATCAGCTCAAACCCACTATAAAAAGGAATTTCAAAAACAAAACAAAAAAACTGGGAAATTCTTTACAATTCCTTCAGGGTCTCTGATGAAGGCTGGAATGACCCTATCTACAATGACAGCTGGATGTGGCATAAGGAGGGACACTTGGGACTGAGACGATTGGTGAGATTGGGTGAGCAAATGCAGACCCTTTAAAGCAATAATGCATGGCACCCATTCCATGGGTCCGAACTCTCCAGGTTGAAGGGAATATTACTACAGATATAACAAGTGCGGGAAACCTAGAGAACGGACACACTGTGAATACGAAAGGTTTCTAAAACTCAACGCATAGTCCTCTCCTGGTGCTCCGGTTTGACTTTCCGTCTGCTTTACTATCAACCTCCCAACTTGGAGAGACAGCCCCTTTAACCTCTTGGTTCGCACAGGTTGCCAATTTGGCAGAGGATGAAAGGGAAGAGGGAGAACCAATGAGAGAGTAGCTGTTAGGCATTTGGACGGGCACATATCACTGTAATTTCCCGGCAGGAAGAAGAATTAACCAAATTCTCAGCCACCCACCGGGAACCAGTATAGGTCCTGAACCAAAATTTTGGACTTGCGGTCAGCTCACCAAAAACGAGTTGAAAAATGGAGCTCAGGGGCACAGCAATTCACAAACTGGCCGAGTAATAAAGGACAACTATCGTCCAAAAATCTGTTGAGGGAAGGCAACGAGGCGGACTTGAAAGCGAGGCAGAATAGCAGGAAACAGATTTCAAGAGGTACGTTGGAATCGCCTTTAAAGCACAGGAAGAGGGGCACAACTTCGACAATGATGCACTTGGCCAAAAGGGCGTATGCGTTTTCTCCTGAATATATTCAGGAGAAAACGCATATGCCCTTTTTGGCCAAGCAAGCAAGCGGGCAATGCAAATCTGCACTACAAAGAAGTATCACTTCCCACCGGTCAAAAGGGACATCCACAAAATGTGTAAGAACAAGAAAGGCAAAGACAGGCCCTGGAGAACAGGGAGCCTTGTTATGCTGATGGGCGGGATGTAAATTGCCAACTGCCTCTCTGGAGGAGTGCATTCTGTTCCCTAAAACAAGTAAAGAACAGAGCTACAGAGACAAGGGCACTACCAGCCTAGGGAATATACCTTGGGAAAACTGAAAATCAATAAGACAGAGCCACCCCAAAATTTAGGGCTGCACTGCATACAAGGACCTCACTTGGATACACCTTAAGTATCCCAGAAAATATAAACATGGTTCAAAAAATTGTGGTACTTACGTACGATGGAATATCCCTCAGCCATGAAATCAATGTCATAAGACCAGTAGCAGCAAAATGGGTGGATTCAGGTACGATGATTCTAAGTGAAATAAGTCACACAGAAAAAGAAACTTATCATAAGATATCACTTATGAAGATCCTGTAAACATGGCTACACTTGAACTGAGTTAGGAAAGAGAACAGTGTCTCACATTTAGAAAACACTCTTATACCTGCTTAAGGGGAAGGAGAGGTGGGGTGATGAATAAAACCAGAGTTTGATAAAAGCACAGGTACCGTTCCAAAAACCAACTATGGAATAGACAAGACCTACACCGTCCTCAGCGAAAGGGACTCAAAACCCCATATTTCCCGCAGAGGAAAATATCTGACTAGTAAGAATCTTAAAACCTATGTATTGATATGTCTCCGTAAGGGAATCAACTGTGTCTAGACTGGCATAAACATGGCAGCGAGAATCAGCTCAAACCCACTATAAAAAGGAATTTCAAAAACAAAACAAAAAAACTGGGAAATTCTTTACAATTCCTTCAGGGTCTCTGATGAAGGCTGGAATGACCCTATCTACAACGACAGCTGGATGTGGCATAAGGAGGGACACTTGGGACTGAGACGATTGGTGAGATTGGGTGAGCAAATGCAGACCCTTTAAAGCAATAATGCCATGGCAACCCATTCCATGGGTCCGAACTCTCCAGGTTGAAGGGAATATTACTACAGCTATAACATGTGCGGGAAACCTAGAGAATGGACACACTGTGAATACGAAAGGTTCTAAAACTCAACGCATAGTCCCCTCCCCTGGTGCTCGGTTTCACTTTCCGTCTGC
Source organism: Hyperoodon ampullatus (assembly GCF_949752795.1). Lineage (NCBI taxonomy): Eukaryota > Metazoa > Chordata > Mammalia > Artiodactyla > Ziphiidae > Hyperoodon > Hyperoodon ampullatus. Next base: position 1,102,281 of record NW_027640934.1, read on the forward strand.
TTTACTATCAACCTCCCAACTTGGAGAGACAGCCCCTTTAACCTCTTGGTTCGCACAGGTTGCCAATTTGGCAGAGGATGAAAGGGAAGAGGGAGAACCAATGAGAGAGTAGCTGTTAGGCATTTGGACGGGCACATATCACTGTAATTTCCCGGCAGAAGAAGAATTAACCAAATTCTCAGCCACCCACCGGGAACCAGTATAGGTCCTGAACCAAAATTTTGGACTTGCGGTCAGCTCACCAAAAGCGAGTTGAAAATGCAGCTCAGGGGCACAGCAATTCACAAACTGGCCGAGTAATAAAGGACAACTATCGTCCAAAAATCTGTTGAGGGAAGGCAACGAGGCGAACTTGAAAGCGAGGCAGAATAGCAGAAACAGATTTCAAGAGGTACGTTGGAATCGCCTTTAAAGCACAGGAAGAGGGGCACAACTTCGACAATGATGCACTTGGCCAAAAAGGGCGTATGCGTTTTCTCCTGAATATATTCAGGAGAAAACGCATACGCCCTTTTTGGCCAAGCAAGCAAGCGGGCAATGCAAATCTGCACTACAAAGAAGTATCACTTCCCACCGGTCAAAAGGGGACATCCACAAAATGTGTAAGAACAAGAAAGGCAAGACAGGCCCTGGAGAACAGGGAGCCTTGTTATGCTGATGGGCGGGATGTAAATTGCCAACTGCCTCTCTGGAGGAGTGCATTCTGTTCCCTAAAACAAGTAAAGAACAGAGCTACATAGCCAAGGGCACTACCAGTCTAGGGAATATACCTTGGGAAAACTGAAAATCAATAAGACAGAGCCACCCCAAAATTTAGGGCTGCACTGCATACAAGGACCTCAACTTGGATACACCTTAAGTATCCCAGAAAATATAAACATGGTTCAAAAAATTGTGGTACTTACGTACGATGGAATATCCCTCAGCCATGAAATCAATGTCATAAGACCAGTAGCAGCAAAATGGGTGGATTCAGGTACGATGATTCTAAGTGAAATAAGTCACACAGAAAAAGAAACTTATCATAAGATATCACTTATGAAGATCCTCTAAACATGGCTACACTTGAACTGAGTTAGGAAAGAGAACAGTGTCTCACATTTAGAAAACACTCTTATACCTGCTTAAGGGGAAGGAGAGTGGGGTGATGCATTAAAACCAGAGTTTGATATAAGCACAGGTACCGTTCCAAAAACCAACTATGGAATAGACAAGACCTACACCGTCCTCAGCGAAAGGGACTCAAAACCCCATATTTCCCGCAGAGAAAATATCTGACTAGTAAGAATCTTAAAACCTATGTATTGATATGTCTCCATAAGGGAATCAAGTGTGTCTAGACTGGCATAAACATGGCAGCGAGAATCAGCTCAAACCCACTATAAAAATGAATTTCAAAAACAAAACAAAAAAACTGGGAAATTCTTTACAATTCCTTCAGGGTCTCTGATGAAAGCTGGAATGACCCCTATCTACAATGACAGCTGGATGTGGCATAAGGAGGGACACTTGGGACTGAGACGATTGGTGAGATTGGGTGAGCAAATGCAGACCCTTTAAAGCAATAATGCATGGCACCCATTCCATGGGTCCGAACTCTCCAGGTTGAAGGGAATATTACTACAGCTATAACAAGTGCGGGAAACCTAGAGAACGGACACACTGTGAATACGAAAGGTTTCTATAACTCAACGCATAGTCCCTCTCCTGGTGCTCCGGTTTGACTTTCCGTCTGCTTTACTATCAACCTCCCAACTTGGAGAGACAGCCCCTTTAACCTCTTGGTTAGCACAGGTTGCCAATTTGGCAGAGGATGAAAGGGAAGACGGAGAACCAATGAGAGCGTAGCTGTTAGGCATTTGGACGGGCACATATCACTGTAATTTCCCGGCAGGAAGAATAATTAACCAAATTCCCAGCCACCCACCGGGAACCAGTATAGGTCCTGAACCAAAATTTTGGACTTGCGGTCAGCTCACCAAAAACGAGTTGAAAAATGGAGCTCAGGGGCACAGCAATTCACAAACTGGCCGAGTAATAAAGGACAACTATCGTCCAAAAATCTGTTGAGGGAAGGCAACGAGGCGGACTTGAAAGCGAGGCAGAATAGCAGGAAACAGATTTCAAGAGGTACGTTGGAATCGCCTTTAAAGCACAGGAAGAGGGGCACAACTTCGACAATGATGCACTTGGCCAAAAAGGGCGTATGCGTTTTCTCCTGAATATATTCAGGAGAAAACGCATACGCCCTTTTTGGCCAAGCAAGCAAGCGGGCAATGCAAATCTGCACTACAAAGAAGTATCACTTCCCACCGGTCAAAAGGGACATCCACAAAATGTGTAAGAACAAGAAAGGCAAGACAGGCCCTGGAGAACAGGGAGCCTTGTTATGCTGATGGGCGGGATGTAAATTGCCAACTGCCTCTCTGGAGGAGTGCATTCTGTTCCCTAAAACAAGTAAAGAACAGAGCTACAGAGCCAAGGGCACTACCAGCCTAGGGAATATACCTTGGGAAAACTGAAAATCAATAAGACAGAGCCACCCCAAAATTTAGGGCTGCACTGCATACAAGGACCTCAACTTGTATACACATTAAGTATCACAGAAAATATAAACATGGTTCAAAAAATTGTGGCACTTACGTACGATGGAATATCCCTCAGCCATGAAATCAATGTCATAAGACCAGTAGCAGCAAAATGGGTGGATTCAGGTACGATGATTCTAAGTGAAATAAGTCACACAGAAAAAGAAACTTATCATAAGATATCACTTATGAAGATCCTGTAAACATGGCTACACTTGAACTGAGTTAGGAAAGAGAACAGTGTCTCACATTTAGAAAACACTCTTATACCTGCTTAAGGGGGAAGGAGAGGTGGGGTGATGCATAAAACCAGAGTTTGATATAAGCACAGGTACCGTTCCAAAAACCAACTATGGAATAGACAAGACCTACACCGTCCTCAGCGAAAGGGACTCAAAACCCCATATTTCCCGCAGAGGAAAATATCTGACTAGTAAGAATCTTAAAACCTATGTATTGATATGTCTCCGTAAGGGAATCAAGTGTGTCTAGACTGGCATAAACATGGCAGCGAGAATCAGCTCAAACCCACTATAAAAAGGAATTTCAAAAACAAAACAAAAAAACTGGGAAATTCTTTACAATTCCTTCAGGGTCTCTGATGAAGGCTGGAATGACCCTATCTACAATGACAGCTGGATGTGGCATAAGGAGGGACACTTGGGACTGAGACGATTGGTGAGATTGGGTGAGCAAATGCAGACCCTTTAAAGCAATAATGCATGGCACCCATTCCATGGGTCCGAACTCTCCAGGTTGAAGGGAATATTACTACAGCTATAACATGTGCGGGAAACCTAGAGAACGGACACACTGTGAATACGAAAGGTTTCTAAAACTCAACGCATAGTCCCTCTCCTGGTGCTCTGGTTTGACTTTCCGTCTGCTTTACTATCAACCTCCCAACTTGGAGAGACAGCCCCTTTAACCTCTTGGTGCGCACAGGTTGCCAATTTGGCAGAGGATGAAAGGGAAGAGGGAGAACCAATGAGAGAGTAGCTGTTAGGCATTTGGACGGGCACATATCACTGTAATTTCCCGGCAGGAAGAAGAATTAACCAAATTCTCAGCCACCCACCGGGAACCAGTATAGGTCCTGAACCAAAATTTTGGACTTGCGGTCAGCTCACCAAAAACGAGTTGAAAAATTGAGCTCAGGGGCACAGCAATTCACAAACTGGCCGAGTAATAAAGGACAACTATCGTCCAAAAATCTGTTGAGGGAAGGCAACGAGGCGGACTTGAAAGCGAGGCAGAATAGCAGGAAACAGATTTCAAGAGGTACGTTGGAATCGCCTTTAAAGCACAGGAAGAGGGGCACAACTTCGACAATGATGCACTTGGCCAAAAAGGGCGTATGCGTTTTCTCCTGAATATATTCAGGAGAAAACGCATACGCCCTTTTTGGCCAAGCAAGCAAGCGGGCAATGCAAATCTGCACTACAAAGAAGTATCACTTCCCACCGGTCAAAAGGGACATCCACAAAATGTGTAAGAACAAGAAAGGCAAGACAGGCCCTGGAGAACAGGGAGCCTTGTTATGCTGATGGGCGGGATGTAAATTGCCAACTGCCTCTCTGGAGGAGAGCATTCTGTTCCCTAAAACAAGTAAAGAACAGAGCTACAGAGCCAAGGGCACTACCAGTCTAGGGAATATACCTTGGGAAAACTGAAAATCAATAAGACAGAGCCACCCCAAAATTTAGGGCTGCACTGCATACAAGGACCTCAACTTGGATACACCTTAAGTATCCCAGAAAATATAAACATGGTTCAAAAAATTGTGGTACTTACGTACGATGGAATATCCCTCAGCCATGAAATCAATGTCATAAGACCAGTAGCAGCAAAATGGGTGGATTCAGGTACGATGATTCTAAGTGAAATAAGTCACACAGAAAAAGAAACTTATCATAAGATATCACTTATGAAGATCCTGTAAACATGGCTACACTTGAACTGAGTTAGGAAAGAGAACAGTGTCTCACCTTTAGAAAACACTCTTATACCTGCTTAAGGGGGAAGGAGAGGTGGGGTGATGCATAAAACCAGAGTTTGATATAAGCACAGGTACCGTTCCAAAAGCCAACTATGGAATAGACAAGACCTACACCGTCCTCAGCGAAAGGGACTCAAAACCCCATATTTCCCACAGAGGAAAATATCTGACTAGTAAGAATCTTAAAACCTATGTATTGATATGTCTCCATAAGGGAATCAAGTGTGTCTAGACTGGCATAAACATGGCAGCGAGAATCAGCTCAAACCCACTATAAAAAGGAATTTCAAAAACAAAACAAAAAAACTGGGAAATTCTTTACAATTCCTTCAGGGTCTCTGATGAAAGCTGGAATGACCCTATCTACAACGACAGCTGGATGTGGCATAAGGAGGGAAACTTGGGACTGAGACGATTGGTGAGATTGGGTGAGCAAATGCAGACCCTTTAAAGCAATAATGCATGGCACCCATTCCATGGGTCCGAACTCTCCAGGTTGAAGGGAATATTACTACAGCTATAACAAGTGCGGGAAACCTAGAGAACGGACACACTGTGAATACGAAAGGTTTCTATAACTCAACGCATAGTCCCTCTCCTGGTGCTCCGGTTTGACTTTCCGTCTGCTTTACTATCAACCTCCCAACTTGGAGAGACAGCCCCTTTAACCTCTTGGTTAGCACAGGTTGCCAATTTGGCAGAGGATGAAAGGGAAGACGGAGAACCAATGAGAGCGTAGCTGTTAGGCATTTGGACGGGCACATATCACTGTAATTTCCCGACAGGAAGAAGAATTAACCAAATTCCCAGCCACCCACCGGGAACCAGTATAGCTCCTGAACCAAAATTTTGGACTTGCGGTCAGCTCACCAAAAACGAGTTGAAAAATGGAGCTCAGGGGCACAGCAATTCACAAACTGGCCGAGTAATAAAGGACAACTATCGTCCAAAAATCTGTTGAGGGAAGGCAACGAGGCGGACTTGAAAGCGAGGCAGAATAGCAGGAAACAGATTTCAAGAGGTACGTTGGAATCGCCTTTAAAGCACAGGAAGAGGGGCACAACTTCGACAATGATGCACTTGGCCAAAAAGGGCGTATGCGTTTTCTCCTGAATATATTCAGGAGAAAACGCATACGCCCTTTTTGGCCAAGCAAGCAAGCGGGCAATGCAAATCTGCACTACAAAGAAGTATCACTTCCCACCGGTCAAAAGGGACATCCACAAAATGTGTAAGAACAAGAAAGGCAAGACAGGCCCTGGAGAACAGGGAGCCTTGTTATGCTGATGGCCGGGATGTAAATTGCCAACTGCCTCTCTGGAGGAGTGCATTCTGTTCCCTAAAACAAGTAAAGAACAGAGCTACAGAGCCAAGGGCACTACCAGCCTAGGGAATATACCTTGGGAAAACTGAAAATCAATAAGACAGAGCCACCCCAAAATTTAGGGCTGCACTGCATACAAGGACCTCAACTTGTATACACATTAAGTATCACAGAAAATATAAACATGGTTCAAAAAATTGTGGCACTTACGTACGATGGAATATCCCTAAGCCATGAAATCAATGTCATAAGACCAGTAGCAGCAAAATGGGTGGATTCAGGTACGATGATTCTAAGTGAAATAAGTCACACAGAAAAAGAAACTTATCATAAGATATCACTTATGAAGATCCTGTAAACATGGCTACACTTGAACTGAGTTAGGAAAGAGAACAGTGTCTCACATTTAGAAAACACTCTTATACCTGCTTAAGGGGGAAGGAGAGGTGGGGTGATGCATAAAACCAGAGTTTGATATAAGCACAGGTACCGTTCCAAAAACCAACTATGGAATAGACAAGACCTACACCGTCCTCAGCGAAAGGGACTCAAAACCCCATATTTCCCGCAGAGGAAAATATCTGACTAGTAAGAATCTTAAAACCTATGTATTGATATGTCTCCGTAAGGGAATCAAGTGTGTCTAGACTGGCATAAACATGGCAGCGAGAATCAGCTCAAACCCACTATAAAAAGGAATTTCAAAAAACAAAACAAAAAAACTGGGAAATTCTTTACAATTCCTTCAGGGTCTCTGATGAAGGCTGGAATGACCCTATCTACAATGACAGCTGGATGTGGCATAAGGAGGGACACTTGGGACTGAGACGATTGGTGAGATTGGGTGAGCAAATGCAGACCCTTTAAAGCAATAATGCATGGCACCCATTCCATGGGTCCGAACTCTCCAGGTTGAAGGGAATATTACTACAGCTATAACATGTGCGGAAAACCTAGAGAACGGACACACTGTGAATACGAAAGGTTTCTAAAACTCAACGCATAGTCCCTCTCCTGGTGCTCTGGTTTGACTTTCCGTCTGCTTTACTATCAACCTCCCAACTTGGAGAGACAGCCCCTTTAACCTCTTGGTTCGCACAGGTTGCCAATTTGGCAGAGGATGAAAGGGAAGAGGGAGAACCAATGAGAGAGTAGCTGTTAGGCACTTGGACGGGCACATATCACTGTAATTTCCCGGCAGGAAGAAGAATTAACCAAATTCTCAGCCACCCACCGGGAACCAGTATAGGTCCTGAACCAAAATTTTGGACTTGCGGTCAGCTCACCAAAAACGAGTTGAAAAATGGAGCTCAGGGGCACAGCAATTCACAAACTGGCCGAGTAATAAAGGACAACTATCGTCCAAAAATCTGTTGAGGGAAGGCAACGAGGCGGACTTGAAAGCGAGGCAGAATAGCAGGAAACAGATTTCAAGAGGTACGTTGGAATCGCCTTTAAAGCACAGGAAGAGGGGCACAACTTCGACAATGATGCACTTGGCCAAAAAGGGCGTATGCGTTTTCTCCTGAATATATTCAGGAGAAAACGCATACGCCCTTTTTGGCCAAGCAAGCAAGCGGGCAATGCAAATCTGCACTACAAAGAAGTATCACTTCCCACCGGTCAAAAGGGACATCCACAAAATGTGTAAGAACAAGAAAGGCAAGACAGGCCCTGGAGAACAGGGAGCCTTGTTATGCTGATGGGCGGGATGTAAATTGCCAACTGCCTCTCTGGAGTAGTGCATTCTGTTCCCTAAAACAAGTAAAGAACAGAGCTATAGAGCCAAGGGCACTACCAGCCTAGGGAATATACCTTGGGAAAACTGAAAATCAATAAGACAGAGCCACCCCAAAATTTAGGGCTGCACTGCATACAAGGACCTCAACTTGTATACACATTAAGTATCACAGAAAATATAAACATGGTTCAAAAAATTGTGGCACTTACGTACGATGGAATATCCCTCAGCCATGAAATCAATGTCATAAGACCAGTAGCAGCAAAATGGGTGGATTCAGGTACGATGATTCTAAGTGAAATAAGTCACACAGAAAAAGAAACTTATCATAAGATATCACTTATGAAGATCCTGTAAACATGGCTACACTTGAACTGAGTTATGAAAGAGAACAGTGTCTCACATTTAGAAAACACTCTTATACCTGCTTAAGGGGGAAGGAGAGGTGGGGTGATGCATAAAACCAGAGTTTGATATAAGCACAGGTACCGTTCCAAAAACCAACTATGGAATAGACAAGACCTACACCGTCCTCAGCGAAAGGGACTCAAAACCCCATATTTCCCGCAGAGGAAAATATCTGACTAGTAAGAATCTTAAAACCTATGTATTGATATGTCTCCGTAAGGGAATCAAGTGTGTCTAGACTGGCATAAACATGGCAGCGAGAATCAGCTCAAACCCACTATAAAAAGGAATTTCAAAAACAAAACAAAAAAACTGGGAAATTCTTTACAATTCCTTCAGGGTCTCTGATGAAGGCTGGAATGACCCTATCTACAATGACAGCTGGATGTGGCATAAGGAGGGACACTTGGGACTGAGACGATTGGTGAGATTGGGTGAGCAAATGCAGACCCTTTAAAGCAATAATGCATGGCACCCATTCCATGGGTCCGAACTCTCCAGGTTGAAGGGAATATTACTACAGCTATAACATGTGCGGAAAACCTAGAGAACGGACACACTGTGAATACGAAAGGTTTCTAAAACTCAACGCATAGTCCCTCTCCTGGTGCTCTGGTTTGACTTTCCGTCTGCTTTACTATCAACCTCCCAACTTGGAGAGACAGCCCCTTTAACCTCTTGGTTCGCACAGGTTGCCAATTTGGCAGAGGATGAAAGGGAAGAGGGAGAACCAATGAGAGAGTAGCTGTTAGGCATTTGGACGGGCACATATCACTGTAATTTCCCGGCAGGAAGAAGAATTAACCAAATTCTCAGCCACCCACCGGGAACCAGTATAGGACCTGAACCAAAATTTTGGACTTGCGGTCAGCTCACCAAAAACGAGTTGAAAAATGGAGCTCAGGGGCACAGCAATTCACAAACTGGCCGAGTAATAAAGGACAACTATCGTCCAAAAATCTGTTGAGGGAAGGCAACGAGGCGGACTTGAAAGCGAGGCAGAATAGCAGGAAACAGATTTCAAGAGGTACGTTGGAATCGCCTTTAAAGCACAGGAAGAGGGGCACAACTTCGACAATGATGCACTTGGCCAAAAAGGGCGTATGCGTTTTCTCCTGAATATATTCAGGAGAAAACGCATACGCCCTTTTTGGCCAAGCAAGCAAGCGGTCAATGCAAATCTGCACTACAAAGAAGTATCACTTCCCACCGGTCTAAAGGGACATCCACAAAATGTGTAAGAACAAGAAAGGCAAGACAGGCCCTGGAGAACAGGGAGCCTTGTTATGCTGATGGGCGGGATGTAAATTGCCAACTGCCTCTCTGGAGGAGTGCATTCTGTTCCCTAAAACAAGTAAAGAACAGAGCTACAGAGCCAAGGGCACTACCAGCCTAGGGAATATACCTTGGGAAAACTGAAAATCAATAAGACAGAGCCACCCCAAAATTTAGGGCTGCACTGCATACAAGGACCTCAACTTGGATACACCTTAAGTATCCCAGAAAATATAAACATGGTTCAAAAAATTGTGGTACTTACGTACGATGGAATATCCCTCAGCCATGAAATCAATGTCATAAGACCAGTAGCAGCAAAATGGGTGGATTCAGGTACGATGATTCTAAGTGAAATAAGTCACACAGAAAAAGAAACTTATCATAAGATATCACTTATGAAGATCCTGTAAACATGGCTACACTTGAACTGAGTTAGGAAAGAGAACAGTGTCTCACATTTAGAAAACACTCTTATACCTGCTTAAGGGGGAAGGAGAGGTGGGGTGATGCATAAAACCAGAGTTTGATATAAGCACAGGTACCGTTCCAAAAACCAACTATGGAATAGACAAGACCTACACCGTCCTCAGCGAAAGGGACTCAAAACCCCATATTTCCCGCAGAGGAAAATATCTGACTAGTAAGAATCTTAAAACCTATGTATTGATATGTCTCCGTAAGGGAATCAAGTGTGTCTAGACTGGCATAAACATGGCAGCGAGAATCAGCTCAAACCCACTATAAAAAGGAATTTCAAAAAACAAAACAAAAAAACTGGGAAATTCTTTACAATTCCTTCAGGGTCTCTGATGAAGGCTGGAATGACCCTATCTACAACGACAGCTGGATGTGGCATAAGGAGGGACACTTGGGACTGAGACGATTGGTGAGATTGGGTGAGCAAATGCAGACCCTTTAAAGCAATAATGCATGGCACCCATTCCATGGGTCCGAACTCTCCAGGTTGAAGGGAATATTACTACAGCTATAACATGTGCGGGAAACCTAGAGAACGGACACACTGTGAATACGAAAGGTTTCTAAAACTCAACGCATAGTCCCTCTCCTGGTGCTCTGGTTTGACTTTCCGTCTTCTTTACTATCAACCTCCCAACTTGGAGAGACAGCCCCTTTAACCTCTTGGTTCGCACAGGTTGCCAATTTGGCAGAGGATGAAAGGGAAGAGGGAGAACCAATGAGAGAGTAGCTGTTAGGCATTTGGACGGGCACATATCACTGTAATTTCCCGGCAGGAAGAAGAATTAACCAAATTCTCAGCCACCCACCGGGAACCAGTATAGGTCCTGAACCAAAATTTTGGACTTGCGGTCAGCTCACCAAAAACGAGTTGAAAAATGGAGCTCAGGGGCACAGCAATTCACAAACTGGCCGAGTAATAAAGGACAACTATCGTCCAAAAATCTGTTGAGGGAAGGCAACGAGGCAGACTTGAAAGCGAGGCAGAATAGCAGGAAACAGATTTCAAGAGGTACGTTGGAATCGCCTTTAAAGCACAGGAAGAGGGGCACAACTTCGACAATGATGCACTTGGCCAAAAAGGGCGTATGCGTTTTCTCCTGAATATATTCAGGAGAAAACGCATACGCCCTTTTTGGCCAAGCAAGCAAGCGGGCAATGCAAATCTGCACTACAAAGAAGTATCACTTCCCACTGGTCAAAAGGGACATCCACAAAATGTGTAAGAACAAGAAAGGCAAGACAGGCCCTGGAGAACAGGGAGCCTTGTTATGCTGATGGGCGGGATGTAAATTGCCAACTGCCTCTCTGGAGGAGTGCATTCTGTTCCCTAAAACAAGTAAAGAACAGAGCTACAGAGCCAAGGGCACTACCAGCCTAGGGAATATACCTTGGGAAAACTGAAAATCAATAAGACAGAGCCACCCCAAAATTTAGGGCTGCACTGCATACAAGGACCTCAACTTGGATACACCTTAAGTATCCCAGAAAATATAAACATGGTTCAAAAAATTGTGGTACTTACGTACGATGGAATATCCCTCAGCCATGAAATCAATGTCATAAGACCAGTAGCAGCAAAATGGGTGGATTCAGGTACGATGATTCTAAGTGAAATAAGTCACACAGAAAAAGAAACTTATCATAAGATATCACTTATGAAGATCCTGTAAACATGGCTACACTTGAACTGAGTTAGGAAAGAGAACAGTGTCTCACATTTAGAAAACACTCTTATACCTGCTTAAGGGGGAAGGAGAGGTGGGGTGATGAATAAAACCAGAGTTTGATATAAGCACAGGTACCGTTCCAAAAACCAACTATGGAATAGACAAGACCTACACCGTCCTCAGCGAAAGGGACTCAAAACCCCATATTTCCCGCAGAGGAAAATATCTGACTAGTAAGAATCTTAAAACCTATGTATTGATATGTCTCCGTAAGGGAATCAAGTGTGTCTAGACTGGCATAAACATGGCAGCGAGAATCAGCTCAAACCCACTATAAAAAGGAATTTCAAAAACAAAACAAAAAAACTGGGAAATTCTTTACAATTCCTTCAGGGTCTCTGATGAAAGCTGGAATGACCCTATCTACAACGACAGCTGGATGTGGCATAAGGAGGGACACTTGGGACTGAGACGATTGGTGAGATTGGGTGAGCAAATGCAGACCCTTTAAAGCAATAATGCATGGCACACATTCCATGGGTCCGAACTCTCCAGGTTGAAGGGAATATTACTACAGCTATAACATGTGCGGGAAACCTAGAGAATGGACACACTGTGAATACGAAAGGTTTCTAAAACTCAACGCATAGTCCCTCCCCTGGTGCTCCGGTTTCACTTTCCGTCTGCTTTACTATCAACCTCCCAACTTGGAGAGACAGCCCCTTTAACCTCTTGGTTCGCACAGGTTGCCAATTTGGCAGAGGATGAAAGGGAAGAGGGAGAACCAATGAGAGAGTAGCTGTTAGGCATTTGGACGGGCACATATCACTGTAATTTCCCGGCAGGAAGAAGAATTAACCAAATTCTCAGCCACCCACCGGGAACCAGTATAGGTCCTAAACCAAAATTTTGGACTTGCGGTCAGCTCACCAAAAGCGAGTTGAAAAATGGAGCTCAGGGGCACAGCAATTCACAAACTGGCCGAGTAATAAAGGACAACTATCGTCCAAAAATCTGTTGAGGGAAGGCAACGAGGCGAACTTGAAAGCGAGGCAGAATAGCAGGAAACAGATTTCAAGAGGTACGTTGGAATCGCCTTTAAAGCACAGGAAGAGGGGCACAACTTCGACAATGATGCACTTGGCCAAAAAGGGCGTATGCGTTTTCTCCTGAATATATTCAGGAGAAAACGCATACGCCCTTTTTGGCCAAGCAAGCAAGCGGGCAATGCAAATCTGCACTACAAAGAAGTATCACTTCCCACCGGTCAAAAGGGACATCCACAAAATGTGTAAGAACAAGAAAGGCAAGACAGGCCCTGGAGAACAGGGAGCCTTGTTATGCTGATGGGTGGGATGTAAATTGCCAACTGCCTCTCTGGAGGAGTGCATTCTGTTCCCTAAAACAAGTAAAGAACAGAGCTACAGAGCCAAGGGCACTACCAGTCTAGGGAATATACCTTGGGAAAACTGAAAATCAATAAGACAGAGCCACCCCAAAATTTAGGGCTGCACTGCATACAAGGACCTCAACTTGGATACACCTTAAGTATCCCAGAAAATATAAACATGGTTCAAAAAATTGTGGTACTTACGTACGATGGAATATCCCTCAGCCATGAAATCAATGTCATAAGACCAGTAGCAGCAAAATGGGTGGATTCAGGTACGATGATTCTAAGTGAAATAAGTCACACAGAAAAAGAAACTTATCATAAGATATCACTTATGAAGATCCTGTAAACATGGCTACACTTGAACTGAGTTAGGAAAGAGAACAGTGTCTCACATTTAGAAAACACTCTTATACCTGCTTAAGGGGGAAGGAGAGGTGGGGTGATGCATAAAACCAGAGTTTGATATAAGCACAGGTACCGTTCCAAAAACCAACTATGGAATAGACAAGACCTACACCGTCCTCAGCGAAAGGGACTCAAAACCCCATATTTCCCGCAGAGGAAAATATCTGACTAGTAAGAATCTTAAAACCTATGTATTGATATGTCTCCATAAGGGAATCAAGTGTGTCTAGACTGGCATAAACATGGCAGCGAGAATCAGCTCAAACCCACTATAAAAAGGAATTTCAAAAACAAAACAAAAAAACTGGGAAATTCTTTACAATTCCTTCAGGGTCTCTGATGAAGGCTGGAATGACCCTATCTACAACGACAGCTGGATGTGGCATAAGGAGGGACACTTGGGACTGAGACGATTGGTGAGATTGGGTGAGCAAATGCAGACCCTTTAAAGCAATAATGCATGGCACCCATTCCATGGGTCCGAACTCTCCAGGTTGAAGGGAATATTACTACAGCTATAACATGTGCGGGAAACCTAGAGAACGGACACACTGTGAATACGAAAGGTTTCTAAAACTCAACGCATAGTCCCTCTCCTGGTGCTCTGGTTTGACTTTCCGTCTGCTTTACTATCAACCTCCCAACTTGGAGAGACAGCCCCTTTAACCTCTTGGTTCGCACAGGTTGCCAATTTGGCAGAGGATGAAAGGGAAGAGGGAGAACCAATGAGAGAGTAGCTGTTAGGCATTTGGACGGGCACATATCACTGTAATTTCCCGGCAGGAAGAAGAATTAACCAAATTCTCAGCCACCCACCGGGAACCAGTATAGGTCCTGAACCAAAATTTTGGACTTGCGGTCAGCTCACCAAAAACGAGTTGAAAAATGGAGCTCAGGGGCACAGCAATTCACAAACTGGCCGAGTAATAAAGGACAACTATCGTCCAAAAATCTGTTGAGGGAAGGCAACGAGGCGGACTTGAAAGCGAGGCAGAATAGCAGGAAACAGATTTCAAGAGGTACGTTGGAATCGCCTTTAAAGCACAGGAAGAGGGGCACAACTTCGACAATGATGCACTTGGCCAAAAAGGGCGTATGCGTTTTCTCCTGAATATATTCAGGAGAAAACGCATACGCCCTTTTTGGCCAAGCAAGCAAGCGGGCAATGCAAATCTGCACTACAAAGAAGTATCACTTCCCACCGGTCAAAAGGGACATCCACAAAATGTGTAAGAACAAGAAAGGCAAGACAGGCCCTGGAGAACAGGGAGCCTTGTTATGCTGATGGGCGGGATGTAAATTGCCAACTGCCTCTCTGGAGGAGTGCATTCTGTTCCCTAAAACAAGTAAAGAACAGAGCTACAGAGCCAAGGGCACTACCAGTCTAGGGAATATACCTTGGGAAAACTGAAAATCAATAAGACAGAGCCACCCCAAAATTTAGGGCTGCACTGCATACAAGGACCTCAACTTGGATACACCTTAAGTATCCCAGAAAATATAAACATGGTTCAAAAAATTGTGGTACTTACGTACTATGGAATATCCCTCAGCCATGAAATCAATGTCATAAGACCAGTAGCAGCAAAATGGGTGGATTCAGGTACGATGATTCTAAGTGAAATAAGTCACACAGAAAAAGAAACTTATCATAAGATATCACTTATGAAGATCCTGTAAACATGGCTACACTTGAACTGAGTTAGGAAAGAGAACAGTGTCTCACATTTAGAAAACACTCTTATACCTGCTTAAGGGGGAAGGAGAGGTGGGGTGATGAATAAAACCAGAGTTTGATAAAAGCACAGGTACCGTTCCAAAAACCAACTATGGAATAGACAAGACCTACACCGTCCTCAGCGAAAGGGACTCAAAACCCCATATTTCCCGCAGAGGAAAATATCTGACTAGTAAGAATCTTAAAACCTATGTATTGATATGTCTCCGTAAGGGAATCAACTGTGTCTAGGCTGGCATAAACATGGCAGCGAGAATCAGCTCAAACCCACTATAAAAAGGAATTTCAAAAACAAAACAAAAAAACTGGGAAATTCTTTACAATTCCTTCAGGGTCTCTGATGAAGGCTGGAATGACCCTATCTACAACGACAGCTGGATGTGGCATAAGGAGGGACACTTGGGACTGAGACGATTGGTGAGATTGGGTGAGCAAATGCAGACCCTTTAAAGCAATAATGCATGGCACCCATTCCATGGGTCCGAACTCTCCAGGTTGAAGGGAATATTACTACAGCTATAACATGTGCGGGAAACCTAGAGAATGGACACACTGTGAATACGAAAGGTTTCTGAAACTCAACGCATAGTCCCTCCCCTGGTGCTCCGGTTTGACTTTCCGTCTGCTTTACTATCAACCTCCCAACTTGGAGAGACAGCCCCTTTAACCTCTTGGTTCGCACAGGTTGCCAATTTGGCAGAGGATGAAAGGGA
Organism: Hyperoodon ampullatus; assembly: GCF_949752795.1. NCBI lineage: Eukaryota > Metazoa > Chordata > Mammalia > Artiodactyla > Ziphiidae > Hyperoodon > Hyperoodon ampullatus. The sequence continues at coordinate 1,118,018 of NW_027640934.1, forward strand.
AGAGGGAGAACCAATGAGAGAGTAGCTGTTAGGCATTTGGACGGGCACATATCACTGTAATTTCCCGGCAGGAAGAAGAATTAACCAAATTCTCAGCCACCCACCGGGAACCAGTATAGGTCCTGAACCAAAATTTTGGACTTGCGGTCAGCTCACCAAAAGCGAGTTGAAAAATGCAGCTCAGGGGCACAGCAATTCACAAACTGGCCGAGTAATAAAGGACAACTATCGTCCAAAAATCTGTTGAGGGAAGGCAACGAGGCGAACTTGAAAGCGAGGCAGAATAGCAGGAAACATATTTCAAGAGGTACGTTGGAATCGCCTTTAAAGCACAGGAAGAGGGGCACAACTTCGACAATGATGCACTTGGCCAAAAAGGGCGTATGCGTTTTCTCCTGAATATATTCAGGAGAAAACGCATACGCCCTTTTTGGCCAAGCAAGCGAGCGGGCAATGCAAATCTGCACTACAAAGAAGTATCACTTCCCACCGGTCAAAAGGGACATCCACAAAATGTGTAAGAACAAGAAAGGCAAGACAGGCCCTGGAGAACAGGGAGCCTTGTTATGCTGATGGGCGGGATGTAAATTGCCAACTGCCTCTCTGGAGGAGTGCATTCTGTTCCCTAAAACAAGTAAAGAACAGAGCTACAGAGCCAAGGGCACTACCAGTCTAGGGAATATACCTTGGGAAAACTGAAAATCAATAAGACAGAGCCACCCCAAAATTTAGGGCTGCACTGCATACAAGGACCTCAACTTGGATACACCTTAAGTATCCCAGAAAATATAAACATGGTTCAAAAAATTGTGGTACTTACGTACGATGGAATATCCCTCAGCCATGAAATCAATGTCATAAGACCAGTAGCAGCAAAATGGGTGGATTCAGGTACGATGATTCTAAGTGAAATAAGTCGCACAGAAAAAGAAACTTATCATAAGATATCACTTATGCAGATCCTGTAAACATGGCTACACTTGAACTGAGTTAGGAAAGAGAACAGTGTCTCACATTTAGAAAACACTCTTATACCTGCTTAAGGGGGAAGGAGAGGTGGGGTGATGCATAAAACCAGAGTTTGATATAAGCACAGGTACCGTTCCAAAAACCAACTATGGAATAGACAAGACCTACACCGTCCTCAGCGAAAGGGACTCAAAACCCCATATTTCCCGCAGAGGAAAATATCTGACTAGTAAGAATTTTAAAACCTATGTATTGATATGTCTCCATAAGGGAATCAAGTGTGTCTAGACTGGCATAAACATGGCAGCGAGAATCAGCTCAAACCCACTATAAAAAGGAATTTCAAAAACAAAACAAAAAAACTGGGAAATTCTTTACAATTCCTTCAGGGTCTCTGATGAAAGCTGGAATGACCCTATCTACAACGACAGCTGGATGTGGCATAAGGAGGGACACTTGGGACTGAGACGATTGGTGAGATTGGGTGAGCAAATGCAGACCCTTTAAAGCAATAATGCATGGCACCCATTCCATGGGTCCGAACTCTCCAGGTTGAAGGGAATATTACTACAGCTATAACATGTGCGGGAAACCTAGAGAATGGACACACTGTGAATACGAAAGGTTTCTAAAACTCAACGCATAGTCCCTCTCCTGGTGCTCCGGTTTGACTTTCCGTCTGCTTTACTATCAACCTCCCAACTTGGAGAGACAGCCCCTTTAACCTCTTGGTTAGCACAAGTTGCCAATTTGGCAGAGGATGAAAGGGAAGACGGAGAACAAATGAGAGCGTAGCTGTTAGGCATTTGGACGGGCACATATCACTGTAATTTCCCGGCAGGAAGAAGAATTAACCAAATTCCCAGCCACCCACCGGGAACCAGTATAGGTCCTGAACCAAAATTTTGGACTTGCGGTCAGCTCACCAAAAACGAGTTGAAAAATGGAGCTCAGGGGCACAGCAATTCACAAACTGGCCGAGTAATAAAGGACAACTATCGTCCAAAAATCTGTTGAGGGAAGGCAACGAGGCGGACTTGAAAGCGAGGCAGAATAGCAGGAAACAGATTTCAAGAGGTACATTGGAATCGCCTTTAAAGCACAGGAAGAGGGGCACAACTTCGACAATGATGCACTTGGCCAAAAAGGGCGTATGCGTTTTCTCCTGAATATATTCAGGAGAAAACGCATACGCCCTTTTTGGCCAAGCAAGCAAGCGGGCAATGCAAATCTGCACTACAAAGAAGTATCACTTCCCACCGGTCAAAAGGGACATCCACAAAATGTGTAAGAACAAGAAAGGCAAGACAGGCCCTGGAGAACAGGGAGCCTTGTTATGCTGATGGGCGGGATGTAAATTGCCAACTGCCTCTCTGGAGGAGTGCATTCTGTTCCCTAAAACAAGTAAAGAACAGAGCTACAGAGCCAAGGGCACTACCAGTCTAGAGAATATACCTTGGGAAAACTGAAAATCAATAAGACAGAGCCACCCCAAAATTTAGGGCTGCACTGCATACAAGGGCCTCAACTTGGATACACCTTAAGTATCCCAGAAAATATAAACATGGTTCAAAAAATTGTGGTACTTACGTACGATGGAATATCCCTCAGCCATGAAATCAATGTCATAAGACCAGTAGCAGCAAAATGGGTGGATTCAGGTACGATGATTCTAAGTGAAATAAGTCACACAGAAAAAGAAACTTATCATAAGATATCACTTATGAAGATCCTGTAAACATGGCTACACTTGAACTGAGTTAGGAAAGAGAACAGTGTCTCACATTTAGAAAACACTCTTATACCTGCTTAAGGGGGAAGGAGAGGTGGGGTGATGCATAAAACCAGAGTTTGATATAAGCACAGGTACCGTTCCAAAAACCAACTATGGAATAGACAAGACCTACACCGTCCTCAGCGAAAGGGACTCAAAACCCCATATTTCCCGCAGAGGAAAATATCTGACTAGTAAGAATCTTAAAACCTATGTATTGATATGTCTCCATAACGGAATCAAGTGTGTCTAGACTGGCATAAACATGGCAGCGAGAATCAGCTCAAGCCCACTATAAAAAGGAATTTCAAAAACAAAAAAACTGGGAAATTCTTTACAATTCCTTCAGGGTCTCTGATGAAGGCTGGAATGACCCTATCTACAACGACAGCTGGATGTGGCATAAGGAGGGACACTTGGGACTCAGATGATTGGTGAGATTGGGTGAGCAAATGCAGACCCTTTAAAGCAATAATGCATGGCACCCATTCCATGGGTCCGAACTCTCCAGGTTGAAGGGAATATTACTACAGCTATAACAAGTGCGGGAAACCTAGAGAACGGACACACTGTGAATACGAAAGGTTTCTAAAACTCAACGCATAGTCCCTCCCCTGGTGCTCCGGTTTGACTTTCCGTATGCTTTACTATCAACCTCCCAACTTGGAGAGACAGCCCCTTTAACCTCTTGGTTCGCACAGGTTGCCAATTTGGCAGAGGATGAAAGGGAAGAGGGAGAACCAATGAGAGAGTAGCTGTTAGGCATTTGGACGGGCACATATCACTGTAATTTCCCGGCAGGAATAAGAATTAACCAAATTCTCAGCCACCCACCGGGAACCAGTATAGGTCCTGAACCAAAATTTTGGACTTGCGGTCAGCTCACCAAAAGCGAGTTGAAAAATGGAGCTCAGGGGCACAGCAATTCACAAACTGGCCGAGTAATAAAGGACAACTATCGTCCAAAAATCTGTTGAGGGAAGGCAACGAGGCGGACTTGAAAGCGAGGCAGAATAGCAGGAAACAGATTTCAAGAGGTACGTTGGAATCGCCTTTAAAGCACAGGAAGAGGGGCACAACTTCGACAATGATGCACTTGGCCAAAAAGGGCGTATGCGTTTTCTCCTGAATATATTCAGGAGAAAACGCATACGCCCTTTTTGGCCAAGCAAGCAAGCGGGCAATGCAAATCTGCACTACAAAGAAGTATCACTTCCCACCGGTCAAAAGGGACATCCACAAAATGTGTAAGAACAAGAAAGGCAAGACAGGCCCTGGAGAACAGGGAGCCTTGTTATGCTGATGGGCGGGATGTAAATTGCCAACTGCCTCTCTGGAGGAGTGCATTCTGTTCCCTAAAACAAGTAAAGAACAGAGCTACAGAGCCAAGGGCACTACCAGTCTAGGGAATATACCTTGGGAAAACTGAAAATCAATAAGACAGAGCCACCCCAAAATTTAGGGCTGCACTGCATACAAGGGCCTCAACTTGGATACACCTTAAGTATCCCAGAAAATATAAACATGGTTCAAAAAATTGTGGTACTTACGTACGATGGAATATCCCTCAGCCATGAAATCAATGTCATAAGACCAGTAGCAGCAAAATGGGTGGATTCAGGTACGATGATTCTAAGTGAAATAAGTCACACAGAAAAAGAAACTTATCATAAGATATCACTTATGAAGATCCTGTAAACATGGCTACACTTGAACTGAGTTAGGAAAGAGAACAGTGTCTCACATTTAGAAAACACTCTTATACCTGCTTAAGGGGGAAGGAGAGGTGGGGTGATGCATAAAACCAGAGTTTGATATAAGCACAGGTACCGTTCCAAAAACCAACTATGGAATAGACAAGACCTACACCGTCCTCAGCGAAAGGGACTCAAAACCCCATATTTCCCGCAGAGGAAAATATCTGACTAGTAAGAATCTTAAAACCTATGTATTGATATGTCTCCGTAAGGGAATCAAGTGTGTCTAGACTGGCATAAACATGGCAGCGAGAATCAGCTCAAACCCACTATAAAAAGGAATTTCAAAAACAAAACAAAAAAACTGGGAAATTCTTTACAATTCCTTCAGGGTCTCTGATGAAAGCTGGAATGACCCTATCTACAACGACAGCTGGATGTGGCATAAGGAGGGACACTTGGGACTGAGACGATTGGTGAGATTGGGTGAGCAAATGCAGACCCTTTAAAGCAATAATGCATGGCACCCATTCCATGGGTCCGAACTCTCCAGGTTGAAGGGAATATTACTACAGCTATAACATGTGCAGGAAACCTAGAGAACGGACACACTGTGAATACGAAAGGTTTCTAAAACTCAACGCATAGTCCCTCCCCTGGTGCTCCGGTTTGACTTTCCGTCTGCTTTACTATCAACCTCCCAACTTGGAGAGACAGCCGCTTTAACCTCTTGGTTCGCACAGGTTGCCAATTTGGCAGAGGATGAAAGGGAAGAGGGAGAACCAATGAGAGAGTAGCTGTTAGGCATTTGGACGGGCACATATCACTGTAATTTCCCGGCAGGAAGAAGAATTAACCAAATTCTCAGCCACCCACCGGGAACCAGTATAGGTCCTGAACCAAAATTTTGGACTTGCGGTCAGCTCACCAAAAGCGAGCTGAAAAATGGAGCTCAGGGGCACAGCAATTCACAAACTGGCCGAGTAATAAAGGACAACTATCGTCCAAAAATCTGTTGAGGGAAGGCAACGAGGCGAACTTGAAAGCGAGGCAGAATAGCAGGAAACAGATTTCAAGAGGTACGTTGGAATCGCCTTTAAAGCACAGGAAGAGGGGCACAACTTCGACAATGATGCACTTGGCCAAAAAGGGCGTATGCATTTTCTCCTGAATATATTCAGGAGAAAACGCATACGCCCTTTTTGGCCAAGCAAGCAAGCGGGCAATGCAAATCTGCACTACAAAGAAGTATCACTTCCCACCGGTCAAAAGGGACATCCACAAAATGTGTAAGAACAAGAAAGGCAAGACAGGCCCTGGAGAACAGGGAGCCTTGTTATGCTGATGGGCGGGATGTAAATTGCCAACTGCCTCTCTGGAGGAGTGCATTCTGTTCCCTAAAACAAGTAAAGAACAGAGCTACAGAGCCAAGGGCACTACCAGTCTAGGGAATATACCTTGGGAAAACTGAAAATCAATAAGACAGAGCCACCCCAAAATTTAGGGCTGCACTGCATACAAGGACCTCAACTTGGATACACCTTAAGTATCCCAGAAAATATAAACATGGTTCAAAAAATTGTGGTACTTACGTACGATGGAATATCCCTCAGCCATGAAATCAATGTCATAAGACCAGTAGCAGCAAAATGGGTGGATTCAGGTACGATGATTCTAAGTGAAATAAGTCACACAGAAAAAGAAACTTATCATAAGATATCACTTATGAAGATCCTGTAAACATGGCTACACTTGAACTGAGTTAGGAAAGAGAACAGTGTCTCACATTTAGAAAACACTCTTATACCTGCTTAAGGGGGAAGGAGAGGTGGGGTGATGCATAAAACCAGAGTTTGATATAAGCACAGGTACCGTTCCAAAAACCAACTATGGAATAGACAAGACCTACACCGTCCTCAGCGAAAGGGACTCAAAACCCCATATTTCCCGCAGAGGAAAATATCTGACTAGTAAGAATCTTAAAACCTATGTATTGATATGTCTCCGTAAGGGAATCAAGTGTGTCTAGACTGGCATAAACATGGCAGCGAGAATCAGCTCAAACCCACTATAAAAAGGAATTTCAAAAACAAAACAAAAAAACTGGGAAATTCTTTACAATTCCTTCAGGGTCTCTGACGAAAGCTGGAATGACCCTATCTACAACGACAGCTGGATGTGGCATAAGGAGGGACACTTGGGACTGAGACGATTGGTGAGATTGGGTGAGCAAATGCAGACCCTTTAAAGCAATAATGCATGGCACCCATTCCATGGGTCCGAACTCTCCAGGTTGAAGGGAATATTACTACAGCTATAACAAGTGCGGGAAACCTAGAGAACGGACACACTGTGAATACGAAAGGTTTCTAAAACTCAACGCATAGTCCCTCTCCTGGTGCTCCGGTTTGACTTTCCGTCTGCTTTACTATCAACCTCCCAACTTGGAGAGACAGCCCCTTTAACCTCTTGGTTCGCACAGGTTGCCAATTTGGCAGAGGATGAAAGGGAAGACGGAGAACCAATGAGAGCGTAGCTGTTAGGCATTTGGACGGGCACATATCACTGTAATTTCCCGGCAGGAAGAAGAATTAACCAAATTCCCAGCCACCCACCGGGAACCAGTATAGGTCCTGAACCAAAATTTTGGACTTGCGGTCAGCTCACCAAAAACGAGTTGAAAAATGGAGCTCAGGGGCACAGCAATTCACAAACTGGCCGAGTAATAAAGGACAACTATCGTCCAAAAATCTGTTGAGGGAAGGCAACGAGGCGGACTTGAAAGCGAGGCAGAATAGCAGGAAACAGATTTCAAGAGGTACGTTGGAATCGCCTTTAAAGCACAGGAAGAGGGGCACAACTTCGACAATGATGCACTTGGCCAAAAAGGGCGTATGCGTTTTCTCCTGAATATATTCAGGAGAAAACGCATACGCCCTTTTTGGCCAAGCAAGCAAGCGGGCAATGCAAATCTGCACTACAAAGAAGTATCACTTCCCACCGGTCTAAAGGGACATCCACAAAATGTGTAAGAACAAGAAAGGCAAGACAGGCCCTGGAGAACAGGGAGCCTTGTTATGCTGATGGGCGGGATGTAAATTGCCAACTGCCTCTCTGGAGGAGTGCATTCTGTTCCCTAAAACAAGTAAAGAACAGAGCTACAGAGCCAAGGGCACTACCAGCCTAGGGAATATACCTTGGGAAAACTGAAAATCAATAAGACAGAGCCACCCCAAAATTTAGGGCTGCACTGCATACAAGGACCTCAACTTGGATACACCTTAAGTATCCCAGAAAATATAAACATGGTTCAAAAAATTGTGGCACTTACGTACGATGGAATATCCCTCAGCCATGAAATCAATGTCATAAGACCAGTAGCAGCAAAATGGGTGGATTCAGGTACGATGATTCTAAGTGAAATAAGTCACACAGAAAAAGAAACTTATCATAAGATATCACTTATGAAGATCCTGTAAACATGGCTACACTTGAACTGAGTTAGGAAAGAGAACAGTGTCTCACATTTAGAAAACACTCTTATACCTGCTTAAGGGGGAAGGAGAGGTGGGGTGATGCATAAAACCAGAGTTTGATATAAGCACAGGTACCGTTCCAAAAACCAACTATGGAATAGACAAGACCTACACCGTCCTCAGCGAAAGGGACTCAAAACCCCATATTTCCCGCAGAGGAAAATATCTGACTAGTAAGAATCTTAAAACCTATGTATTGATATGTCTCCGTAAGGGAATCAAGTGTGTCTAGACTGGCATAAACATGGCAGCGAGAATCAGCTCAAACCCACTATAAAAAGGAATTTCAAAAACAAAACAAAAAAACTGGGAAATTCTTTACAATTCCTTCAGGGTCTCTGATGAAGGCTGGAATGACCCTATCTACAATGACAGCTGGATGTGGCATAAGGAGGGACACTTGGGACTGAGACGATTGGTGAGATTGGGTGAGCAAATGCAGACCCTTTAAAGCAATAATGCATGGCACCCATTCCATGGGTCCGAACTCTCCAGGTTGAAGGGAATATTACTACAGCTATAACAAGTGCGGGAAACCTAGAGAACGGACACACTGTGAATACGAAAGGTTTCTAAAACTCAACGCATAGTCCCTCTCCTGGTGCTCCGGTTTGACTTTCCGTCTGCTTTACTATCAACCTCCCAACTTGGAGAGACAGCCCCTTTAACCTCTTGGTTCGCACAGGTTGCCAATTTGGCAGAGGATGAAAGGGAAGAGGGAGAACCAATGAGAGAGTAGCTGTTAGGCATTTGGACGGGCACATATCACTGTAATTTCCCGGCAGGAAGAAGAATTACCAAATTCTCAGCCACCCACCGGGAACCAGTATAGGTCCTGAACCAAAATTTTGTACTTGCGGTCAGCTCACCAAAAACGAGTTGAAAAATGGAGCTCAGGGGCACAGCAATTCACAAACTGGCCGAGTAATAAAGGACAACTATCGTCCAAAAATCTGTTGAGTGAAGGCAACGAGGCGGACTTGAAAGCGAGGCAGAATAGCAGGAAACAGATTTCAAGAGGTACGTTGGAATCGCCTTTAAAGCACAGGAAGAGGGGCACAACTTCGACAATGATGCACTTGGCCAAAAAGGGCGTATGCGTTTTCTCCTGAATATATTCAGGAGAAAACGCATACGCCCTTTTTGGCCAAGCAAGCAAGCGGGCAATGCAAATCTGCACTACAAAGAAGTATCACTTCCCACCGGTCTAAAGGGACATCCACAAAATGTGTAAGAACAAGAAAGGCAAGACAGGCCCTGGAGAACAGGGAGCCTTGTTATGCTGATGGGCGGGATGTAAATTGCCAACTGCCTCTCTGGAGGAGTGCATTCTGTTCCCTAAAACAAGTAAAGAACAGAGCTACAGAGCCAAGGGCACTACCAGCCTAGGGAATATACCTTGGGAAAACTGAAAATCAATAAGACAGAGCCACCCCAAAATTTAGGGCTGCACTGCATACAAGGACCTCAACTTGGATACACCTTAAGTATCCCAGAAAATATAAACATGGTTCAAAAAATTGTGGTACTTACGTACGATGGAATATCCCTCAGCCATGAAATCAATGTCATAAGACCAGTAGCAGCAAAATGGGTGGATTCAGGTACGATGATTCTAAGTGAAATAAGTCACACAGAAAAAGAAACTTATCATAAGATATCACTTATGAAGATCCTGTAAACATGGCTACACTTGAACTGAGTTAGGAAAGAGAACAGTGTCTCACATTTAGAAAACACTCTTATACCTGCTTAAGGGGGAAGGAGAGGTGGGGTGATGAATAAAACCAGAGTTTGATATAAGCACAGGTACCGTTCCAAAAACCAACTATGGAATAGACAAGACCTACACCGTCCTCAGCGAAAGGGACTCAAAACCCCATATTTCCCGCAGAGGAAAATATCTGACTAGTAAGAATCTTAAAACCTATGTATTGATATGTCTCCGTAAGGGAATCAAGTGTGTCTAGACTGGCATAAACATGGCAGCGAGAATCAGCTCAAACCCACTATAAAAAGGAATTTCAAAAACAAAACAAAAAAACTGGGAAATTCTTTACAATTCCTTCAGGGTCTCTGATGAAAGCTGGAATGACCCTATCTACAACGACAGCTGGATGTGGCATAAGGAGGGACACTTGGGACTGAGACGATTGGTGAGATTGGGTGAGCAAATGCAGACCCTTTAAAGCAATAATGCATGGCACCCATTCCATGGGTCCGAACTCTAAAGGTTGAAGGGAATATTACTACAGCTATAACATGTGCGGGAAACCTAGAGAACGGACACACTGTGAATACGAAAGGTTTCTAAAACTCAACGCATAGTCCCTCTCCTGGTGCTCTGGTTTGACTTTCCGTCTGCTTTACTATCAACCTCCCAACTTGGAGAGACAGCCCCTTTAACCTCTTGGTTCGCACAGGTTGCCAATTTGGCAGAGGATGAAAGGGAAGAGGGAGAACCAATGAGAGAGTAGCTGTTAGGCATTTGGACGGGCACATATCACTGTAATTTCCCGGCAGGAAGAAGAATTAACCAAATTCTCAGCCACCCACCGGGAACCAGTATAGGTCCTGAACCAAAATTTTGGACTTGTGGTCAGCTCACCAAAAACGAGTTGAAAAATGGAGCTCAGGGGCACAGCAATTCACAAACTGGCCGAGTAATAAAGGACAACTATCGTCCAAAAATCTGTTGAGGGAAGGCAACGAGGCGGACTTGAAAGCGAGGCAGAATAGCAGGAAACAGATTTCAAGAGGTACGTTGGAATCGCCTTTAAAGCACAGGAAGAGGGGCACAACTTCGACAATGATGCACTTGGCCAAAAAGGGCGTATGCGTTTTCTCCTGAATATATTCAGGAGAAAACGCATACGCCCTTTTTGGCCAAGCAAGCAAGCGGGCAATGCAAATCTGCACTACAAAGAAGTATCACTTCCCACCGGTCAAAAGGGACATCCACAAAATGTGTAAGAACAAGAAAGGCAAGACAGGCCCTGGAGAACAGGGAGCCTTGTTATGCTGATGGGCGGGATGTAAATTGCCAACTGCCTCTCTGGAGGAGTGCATTCTGTTCCCTAAAACAAGTAAAGAACAGAGCTACAGGGCCAAGGGCACTACCAGTCTAGGGAATATACCTTGGGAAAACTGAAAATCAATAAGACAGAGCCACCCCAAAATTTAGGGCTGCACTGCATACAAGGACCTCAACTTGGATACACCTTAAGTATCCCAGAAAATATAAACATGGTTCAAAAAATTGTGGTACTTACGTACGATGGAATATCCCTCAGCCATGAAATCAATGTCATAAGACCAGTAGCAGCAAAATGGGTGGATTCAGGTACGATGATTCTAAGTGAAATAAGTCACACAGAAAAAGAAACTTATCATAAGATATCACTTATGAAGATCCTGTAAACATGGCTACACTTGAACTGAGTTAGGAAAGAGAACAGTGTCTCACATTTAGAAAACACTCTTATACCTGCTTAAGGGGGAAGGAGAGGTGGGGTGATGAATAAAACCAGAGTTTGATAAAAGCACAGGTACCGTTCCAAAAACCAACTATGGAATAGACAAGACCTACACCATCCTCAGCGAAAGGGACTCAAAACCCCATATTTCCCGCAGAGGAAAATATCTGACTAGTAAGAATCTTAAAACCTATGTATTGATATGTCTCCGTAAGGGAATCAAGTGTGTCTAGACTGGCATAAACATGGCAGCGAGAATCAGCTCAAACCCACTATAAAAAGGAATTTCAAAAACAAAACAAAAAAACTGGGAAATTCTTTACAATTCCTTCAGGGTCTCTGATGAAGGCTAGAATGACCCTATCTACAACGACAGCTGGATGTGGCATAAGGAGGGACACTTGGGACTGAGACGATTGGTGAGATTGGGTGAGCAAATGCAGACCCTTTAAAGCAATAATGCATGGCACCCATTCCATGGGTCCGAACTCTCCAGGTTGAAGGGAATATTACTACAGCTATAACATGTGCGGGAAACCTAGAGAACGGACACACTGTGAATACGAAAGGTTTCTAAAACTCAACGCATAGACCCTCCCCTGGTGCTCCGGTTTGACTTTCCGTCTGCTTTACTATCAACCTCCCAACTTGGAGAGACAGCCCCTTTAACCTCTTGGTTCGCACAGGTTGCCAATTTGGCAGAGGATGAAAGGGAAGAGGGAGAACCAATGAGAGAGTAGCTGTTAGGCATTTGGACGGGCACATATCACTGTAATTTCCCGGCAGGAAGAAGAATTAACCAAATTCTCAGCCACCCACCGGGAACCAGTATAGGTCCTGAACCAAAATTTTGGACTTGTGGTCAGCTCACCAAAAACGAGTTGAAAAATGGAGCTCAGGGGCACAGCAATTCACAAACTGGCCGAGTAATAAAGGACAACTATCGTCCAAAAATCTGTTGAGGGAAGGCAACGAGGCGGACTTGAAAGCGAGGCAGAATAGCAGGAAACAGATTTCAAGAGGTACGTTGGAATCGCCTTTAAAGCACAGGAAGAGGGGCACAACTTCGACAATGATGCACTTGGCCAAAAAGGGCGTATGCGTTTTCTCCTGAATATATTCAGGAGAAAACGCATACGCCCTTTTTGGCCAAGCAAGCAAGCGGGCAATGCAAATCTGCACTACAAAGAAGTATCACTTCCCACCGGTCAAAAGGGACATCCACAAAATGTGTAAGAACAAGAAAGGCAAGACAGGCCCTGGAGAACAGGGAGCCTTGTTATGCTGATGGGCGGGATGTAAATTGCCAACTGCCTCTCTGGAGGAGTGCATTCTGTTCCCTAAAACAAGTAAAGAACAGAGCTACAGGGCCAAGGGCACTACCAGTCTAGGGAATATACCTTGGGAAAACTGAAAATCAATAAGACAGAGCCACCCCAAAATTTAGGGCTGCACTGCATACAAGGACCTCAACTTGGATACACCTTAAGTATCCCAGAAAATATAAACATGGTTCAAAAAATTGTGGTACTTACGTACGATGGAATATCCCTCAGCCATGAAATCAATGTCATAAGACCAGTAGCAGCAAAATGGGTGGATTCAGGTACGATGATTCTAAGTGAAATAAGTCACACAGAAAAAGAAACTTATCATAAGATATCACTTATGAAGATCCTGTAAACATGGCTACACTTGAACTGAGTTAGGAAAGAGAACAGTGTCTCACATTTAGAAAACACTCTTATACCTGCTTAAGGGGGAAGGAGAGGTGGGGTGATGCATAAAACCAGAGTTTGATATAAGCACAGGTACTGTTCAAAAAACCAACTATGGAATAGACAAGACCTACACCGTCCTCAGCGAAAGGGACTCAAAACCCCATATTTCCCGCAGAGGAAAATATCTGACTAGTAAGAATCTTAAAACCTATGTATTGATATGTCTCCGTAAGGGAATCAAGTGTGTCTAGACTGGCATAAACATGGCAGCGAGAATCAGCTCAAACCCACTATAAAAAGGAATTTCAAAAACAAAACAAAAAAACTGGGAAATTCTTTACAATTCCTTCAGGGTCTCTGATGAAGGCTAGAATGACCCTATCTACAACGACAGCTGGATGTGGCATAAGGAGGGACACTTGGGACTGAGACGATTGGTGAGATTGGGTGAGCAAATGCAGACCCTTTAAAGCAATAATGCATGGCACCCATTCCATGGGTCCGAACTCTCCAGGTTGAAGGGAATATTACTACAGCTATAACATGTGCGGGAAACCTAGAGAACGGACACACTGTGAATACGAAAGGTTTCTAAAACTCAACGCATAGACCCTCCCCTGGTGCTCCGGTTTGACTTTCCGTCTGCTTTACTATCAACCTCCCAACTTGGAGAGACAGCCCCTTTAACCTCTTGGTTCGCACAGGTTGCCAATTTGGCAGAGGATGAAAGGGAAGAGGGAGAACCAATGAGAGAGTAGCTGTTAGGCATTTGGACGGGCACATATCACTGTAATTTCCCGGCAGGAAGAAGAATTAACCAAATTCTCAGCCACCCACCGGGAACCAGTATAGGTCCTGAACCAAAATTTTGGACTTGTGGTCAGCTCACCAAAAACGAGTTGAAAAATGGAGCTCAGGGGCACAGCAATTCACAAACTGGCCGAGTAATAAAGGACAACTATCGTCCAAAAATCTGTTGAGGGAAGGCAACGAGGCGGACTTGAAAGCGAGGCAGAATAGCAGGAAACAGATTTCAAGAGGTACGTTGGAATCGCCTTTAAAGCACAGGAAGAGGGGCACAACTTCGACAATGATGCACTTGGCCAAAAAGGGCGTATGCGTTTTCTCCTGAATATATTCAGGAGAAAACGCATACGCCCTTTTTGGCCAAGCAAGCAAGCGGGCAATGCAAATCTGCACTACAAAGAAGTATCACTTCCCACCGGTCAAAAGGGACATCCACAAAATGTGTAAGAACAAGAAAGGCAAGACAGGCCCTGGAGAACAGGGAGCCTTGTTATGCTGATGGGCGGGATGTAAATTGCCAACTGCCTCTCTGGAGGAGTGCATTCTGTTCCCTAAAACAAGTAAAGAACAGAGCTACAGGGCCAAGGGCACTACCAGTCTAGGGAATATACCTTGGGAAAACTGAAAATCAATAAGACAGAGCCACCCCAAAATTTAGGGCTGCACTGCATACAAGGACCTCAACTTGGATACACCTTAAGTATCCCAGAAAATATAAACATGGTTCAAAAAATTGTGGTACTTACGTACGATGGAATATCCCTCAGCCATGAAATCAATGTCATAAGACCAGTAGCAGCAAAATGGGTGGATTCAGGTACGATGATTCTAAGTGAAATAAGTCACACAGAAAAAGAAACTTATCATAAGATATCACTTATGAAGATCCTGTAAACATGGCTACACTTGAACTGAGTTAGGAAAGAGAACAGTGTCTCACATTTAGAAAACACTCTTATACCTGCTTAAGGGGGAAGGAGAGGTGGGGTGATGAATAAAACCAGAGTTTGATAAAAGCACAGGTACCGTTCCAAAAACCAACTATGGAATAGACAAGACCTACACCATCCTCAGCGAAAGGGACTCAAAACCCCATATTTCCCGCAGAGGAAAATATCTGACTAGTAAGAATCTTAAAACCTATGTATTGATATGTCTCCGTAAGGGAATCAACTGTGTCTAGGCTGGCATAAACATGGCAGCGAGAATCAGCTCAAACCCACTATAAAAAGGAATTTCAAAAACAAAACAAAAAAACTGGGAAATTCTTTACAATTCCTTCAGGGTCTCTGATGAAGGCTGGAATGACCCTATCTACAACGACAGCTGGATGTGGCATAAGGAGGGACACTTGGGACTGAGACGATTGGTGAGATTGGGTGAGCAAATGCAGACCCTTTAAAGCAATAATGCATGGCACCCATTCCATGGGTCCGAACTCTCCAGGTTGAAGGGAATATTACTACAGCTATAACATGTGCGGGAAACCTAGAGAACGGACACACTGTGAATACGAAAGGTTTCTAAAACTCAACGCATAGTCCCTCTCCTGGTGCTCCGGTTTGACTTTCCGTCTGCTTTACTATCAACCTCCCAACTTGGAGAGACAGCCCCTTTAACCTCTTGGTTCGCACAGGTTGCCAATTTGGCAGAGGATGAAAGGGAAGAGGGAGAACCAATGAGAGAGTAGCTGTTAGGCATGTGGACGGGCACATATCACTGTAATTTCCCGGCAGGAAGAAGAATTAACCAAATTCTCAGCCACCCACCGGGAACCAGTATAGGTCCTGAACCAAAATTTTGTACTTGCGGTCAGCTCACCAAAAGCGAGTTGAAAAATGGAGCTCAGGGGCACAGCAATTCACAAACTGGCCGAGTAATAAAGGACAACTATCGTCCAAAAATCTGTTGAGGGAAGGCAACGAGGCGGACTTGAAAGCGAGGCAGAATAGCAGGAAACAGATTTCAAGAGGTACGTTGGAATCGCCTTTAAAGCACAGGAAGAGGGGCACAACTTCGACAATGATGCACTTGGCCAAAAAGGGCGTATGCGTTTTCTCCTGAATATATTCAGGAGAAAATGCATACGCCCTTTTTGGCCAAGCAAGCAAGCGGGCAATGCAAATCTGCACTACAAAGAAGTATCACTTCCCACCGGTCAAAAGGGACATCCACAAAATGTGTAAGAACAAAAAAGGCAAGACAGGCCCTGGAGAACAGGGAGCCTTGTTATGCTGATGGGCGGGATGTAAATTGCCAACTGCCTCTCTGGAGGAGTGCATTCTGTTCCCTAAAACAAGTAAAGAACAGAGCTACAGAGCCAAGGGCACTACCAGTCTAGGGAATATACCTTGGGAAAACTGAAAATCAATAAGACAGAGCCACCCCAAAATTTAGGGCTGCACTGCATACAAGGGCCTCAACTTGGATACACCTTAAGTATCCCAGAAAATATAAACATGGTTCAAAAAATTGTGGTACTTACGTACGATGGAATATCCCTCAGCCATGAAATCAATGTCATAAGACCAGTAGCAGCAAAATGGGTGGATTCAGGTACGATGATTCTAAGTGAAATAAGTCACACAGAAAAAGAAACTTATCATAAGATATCACTTATGAAGATCCTGTAAACATGGCTACACTTGAACTGAGTTAGGAAAGAGAACAGTGTCTCACATTTAGAAAACACTCTTATACCTGCTTAAGGGGGAAGGAGAGGTGGGGTGATGCATAAAACCAGAGTTTGATATAAGCACAGGTACTGTTCAAAAAACCAACTATGGAATAGACAAGACCTACACCGTCCTCAGCGAAAGGGACTCAAAACCCCATATTTCCCGCAGAGGAAAATATCTGACTAGTAAGAATCTTAAAACCTATGTATTGATATGTCTCCGTAAGGGAATCAAGTGTGTCTAGACTGGCATAAACATGGCAGCGAGAATCAGCTCAAACCCACTATAAAAAGGAATTTCAAAAACAAAACAAAAAAACTGGGAAATTCTTTACAATTCCTTCAGGGTCTCTGATGAAGGCTAGAATGACCCTATCTACAACGACAGCTGGATGTGGCATAAGGAGGGACACTTGGGACTGAGACGATTGGTGAGATTGGGTGAGCAAATGCAGACCCTTTAAAGCAATAATGCATGGCACCCATTCCATGGGTCCGAACTCTCCAGGTTGAAGGGAATATTACTACAGCTATAACATGTGCGGGAAACCTAGAGAACGGACACACTGTGAATACGAAAGGTTTCTAAAACTCAACGCATAGACCCTCCCCTGGTGCTCCGGTTTGACTTTCCGTCTGCTTTACTATCAACCTCCCAACTTGGAGAGACAGCCCCTTTAACCTCTTGGTTCGCACAGGTTGCCAATTTGGCAGAGGATGAAAGGGAAGAGGGAGAACCAATGAGAGAGTAGCTGTTAGGCATTTGGACGGGCACATATCACTGTAATTTCCCGGCAGGAAGAAGAATTAACCAAATTCTCAGCCACCCACCGGGAACCAGTATAGGTCCTGAACCAAAATTTTGGACTTGCGGTCAGCTCACCAAAAGCGAGTTGAAAAATGGAGCTCAGGGGCACAGCAATTCACAAACTGGCCGAGTAATAAAGGACAACTATCGTCCAAAAATCTGTTGAGGGAAGGCAACGAGGCGGACTTGAAAGCGAGGCAGAATAGCAGGAAACAGATTTCAAGAGGTACATTGGAATCGCCTTTAAAGCACAGGAAGAGGGGCACAACTTCGACAATGATGCACTTGGCCAAAAAGGGCGTATGCGTTTTCTCCTGAATATATTCAGGAGAAAACGCATACGCCCTTTTTGGCCAAGCAAGCAAGCGGGCAATGCAAATCTGCACTACAAAGAAGTATCACTTCCCACCGGTCAAAAGGGACATCCACAAAATGTGTAAGAACAAGAAAGGCAAGACAGGCCCTGGAGAACAGGGAGCCTTGTTATGCTGATGGGCGGGATGTAAATTGCCAACTGCCTCTCTGGAGGAGTGCATTCTGTTCCCTAAAACAAGTAAAGAACAGAGCTACAGAGCCAAGGGCACTACCAGTCTAGGGAATATACCTTGGGAAAACTGAAAATCAATAAGACAGAGCCACCCCAAAATTTAGGGCTGCACTGCATACAAGGGCCTCAACTTGGATACACCTTAAGTATCCCAGAAAATATAAACATGGTTCAAAAAATTGTGGTACTTACGTACGATGGAATATCCCTCAGCCATGAAATCAATGTCATAAGACCAGTAGCAGCAAAATGGGTGGATTCAGGTACGATGATTCTAAGTGAAATAAGTCACACAGAAAAAGAAACTTATCATAAGATATCACTTATGAAGATCCTGTAAACATGGCTACACTTGAACTGAGTTAGGAAAGAGAACAGTGTCTCACATTTAGAAAACACTCTTATACCTGCTTAAGGGGGAAGGAGAGGTGGGGTGATGCATAAAACCAGAGTTTGATATAAGCACAGGTACCGTTCCAAAAACCAACTATGGAATAGACAAGACCTACACCGTCCTCAGCGAAAGGGACTCAAAACCCCATATTTCCCGCAGAGGAAAATATCTGACTAGTAAGAATCTTAAAACCTATGTATTGATATGTCTCCGTAAGGGAATCAAGTGTGTCTAGACTGGCATAAACATGGCAGCGAGAATCAGCTCAAGCCCACTATAAAAAGGAATTTCAAAAACAAAAAAACTGGGAAATTATTTTTTTTTTTTTTTTTTTTTTTTTTTTTTTCGGTATGTGGGCCTCTCACTGTTGTGGCCTCTCCCGTTGCGGAGCACAGGCTCCGGACGCACAGGCCCAGCGGCCATGGCTCACGGGCCCAGCCGCTCCGCGGCATGTGGGATCTTCCCAGACCGGGGCACGAACCCGTTTCCCCTGCATCGGCAGGCGGACTCTCAACCACTGCGCCACCAGGGAAGCCCTGGGAAATTCTTTACAATTCCTTCAGGGTCTCTGATGAAGGCTGGAATGACCCTATCTACAACGACAGCTGGATGTGGCATAAGGAGGGACACGTGGGACTGAGACGATTGGTGAGATTGGGTGAGCAAATGCAGACCCTTTAAAGCAATAATGCATGGCACCCATTCCATGGGTCCGAACTCTCCAGGTTGAAGGGAATATTACTACAGCTATAACATGTGCGGGAAACCTAGAGAACGGACACACTGTGAATACGAAAGGTTTCTAAAACTCAACGCATAGTCCCTCCCCTGGTGCTCCGGTTTGACTTTCCGTCTGCTTTACTATCAACCTCCCAACTTGGAGAGACAGCCCCTTTAACCTCTTGGTTCGCACAGGTTGCCAATTTGGCAGAGGATGAAAGGGAAGAGGGAGAACCAATGAGAGAGTAGCTGTTAGGCATTTGGACGGGCACATATCACTGTAATTTCCCGGCAGGAAGAAGAATTAACCAAATTCTCAGCCACCCACCGGGAACCAGTATAGGTCCTGAACCAAAATTTTGGACTTGCGGTCAGCTCACCAAAAGCGAGTTGAAAAATGGAGCTCAGGGGCACAGCAATTCACAAACTGGCCGAGTAATAAAGGACAACTATCGTCCAAAAATCTGTTGAGGGAAGGCAACGAGGCGGACTTGAAAGTGAGGCAGAATAGCAGGAAACAGATTTCAAGAGGTACATTGGAATCGCCTTTAAAGCACAGGAAGAGGGGCACAACTTCGACAATGATGCACTTGGCCAAAAAGGGCGTATGCGTTTTCTCCTGAATATATTCAGGAGAAAACGCATACGCCCTTTTTGGCCAAGCAAGCAAGCGGGCAATGCAAATCTGCACTACAAAGAAGTATCACTTCCCACCGGTCAAAAGGGACATCCACAAAATGTGTAAGAACAAGAAAGGCAAGACAGGCCCTGGAGAACAGGGAGCCTTGTTATGCTGATGGGCGGGATGTAAATTGCCAACTGCCTCTCTGGAGGAGTGCATTCTGTTCCCTAAAACAAGTAAAGAACAGAGCTACAGAGCCAAGGGCACTACCAGTCTAGGGAATATACCTTGGGAAAACTGAAAATCAATAAGACAGAGCCACCCCAAAATTTAGGGCTGCACTGCATACAAGGACCTCAACTTGGATACACCTTAAGTATCCCAGAAAATATAAACATGGTTCAAAAAATTGTGGTACTTACGTACGATGGAATATCCCTCAGCCATGAAATCAATGTCATAAGACCAGTAGCAGCAAAATGGGTGGATTCAGGTACGATGATTCTAAGTGAAATAAGTCACACAGAAAAAGAAACTTATCATAAGATATCACTTATGAAGATCCTGTAAACATGGCTACACTTGAACTGAGTTAGGAAAGAGAACAGTGTCTCACATTTAGAAAACACTCTTATACCTGCTTAAGGGGGAAGGAGAGGTGGGGTGATGCATAAAACCAGAGTTTGATATAAGCACAGGTACCGTTCCAAAAACCAACTATGGAATAGACAAGACCTACACCGTCCTCAGCGAAAGGGACTCAAAACCCCATATTTCCCGCAGAGGAAAATATCTGACTAGTAAGAATCTTAAAACCTATGTATTGATATGTCTCCGTAAGGGAATCAAGTGTGTCTAGACTGGCATAAACATGGCAGCGAGAATCAGCTCAAACCCACTATAAAAAGGAATTTCAAAAACAAAACAAAAAAACTGGGAAATTCTTTACAATTCCTTCAGGGTCTCTGATGAAAGCTGGAATGACCCTATCTACAACGACAGCTGGATGTGGCATAAGGAGGGACACTTGGGACTGAGACGATTGGTGAGATTGGGTGAGCAAATGCAGACCCTTTAAAGCAATAATGCATGGCACCCATTCCATGGGTCCGAACTCTCCAGGTTGAAGGGAATATTACTACAGCTATAACATGTGCAGGAAACCTAGAGAACGGACACACTGTGAATACGAAAGGTTTCTAAAACTCAACGCATAGTCCCTCCCCTGGTGCTCCGGTTTGACTTTCCGTCTGCTTTACTATCAACCTCCCAACTTGGAGAGACAGCCCCTTTAACCTCTTGGTTCGCACAGGTTGCCAATTTGGCAGAGGATGAAAGGGAAGAGGGAGAACCAATGAGAGAGTAGCTGTTAGGCATTTGGACGGGCACATATCACTGTAATTTCCCGGCAGGAAGAAGAATTAACCAAATTCTCAGCCACCCACCGGGAACCAGTATAGGTCCTGAACCAAAATTTTGAACTTGCGGTCAGCTCACCAAAAACGAGTTGAAAAATGGAGCTCAGGGGCACAGCAATTCACAAACTGGCAGAGTAATAAAGGACAACTATCGTCCAAAAATCTGTTGAGGGAAGGCAACGAGGCGGACTTGAAAGCGAGGCAGAATAGCAGGAAACAGATTTCAAGAGGTACGTTGGAATCACCTTTAAAGCACAGGAAGAGGGGCACAACTTCGACAATGATGCACTTGGCCAAAAAGGGCGTATGCGTTTTCTCCTGAATATATTCAGGAGAAAACGCATACGCCCTTTTTGGCCAAGCAAGCAAGCGGGCAATGCAAATCTGCACTACAAAGAAGTATCACTTCCCACCGGTCAAAAGGGACATCCACAAAATATGTAAGAACAAGAAAGGCAAGACAGGCCCTGGAGAACAGGGAGCCTTGTTATGCTGATGGGCGGGATGTAAATTGCCAACTGCCTCTCTGGAGGAGTGCATTCTGTTCCCTAAAACAAGTAAAGAACAGAGCTACAGAGCCAAGGGCACTACCAGTCTAGGGAATATACCTTGGGAAAACTGAAAATCAATAAGACAGAGCCACCCCAAAATTTAGGGCTGCACTGCATACAAGGACCTCAACTTGGATACACCTTAAGTATCCCAGAAAATATAAACATGGTTCAAAAAATTGTGGTACTTACATACGATGGAATATCCCTCAGCCATGAAATCAATGTCATAAGACCAGTAGCAGCAAAATGGGTGGATTCAGGTACGATGATTCTAAGTGAAATAAGTCACACAGAAAAAGAAACTTATCATAAGATATCACTTATGAAGATCCTGTAAACATGGCTACACTTGAACTGAGTTAGGAAAGAGAACAGTGTCTCACATTTAGAAAACACTCTTATACCTGCTTAAGGGGGAAGGAGAGGTGGGGTGATGCATAAAACCAGAGTTTGATATAAGCACAGGTACCGTTCCAAAAACCAACTATGGAATAGACAAGACCTACACCGTCCTCAGCGAAAGGGACTCAAAACCCCATATTTCCCGCAGAGGAAAATATCTGACTAGTAAGAATCTTAAAACCTATGTATTGATATGTCTCCGTAAGGGAATCAAGTGTGTCTAGACTGGCATAAACATGGCAGCGAGAATCAGCTCAAACCCACTATAAAAAGGAATTTCAAAAACAAAACAAAAAAACTGGGAAATTCTTTACAATTCCTTCAGGGTCTCTGATGAAAGCTGGAATGACCCTATCTACAACGACAGCTGGATGTGGCATAAGGAGGGACACTTGGGACTGAGACGATTGGTGAGATTGGGTGAGCAAATGCAGACCCTTTAAAGCAATAATGCATGGCACCCATTCCATGGGTCCGAACTCTCCAGGTTGAAGGGAATATTACTACAGCTATAACATGTGCGGGAAACCTAGAGAACGGACACACTGTGAATACGAAAGGTTTCTAAAACTCAATGCATAGTCCCTCTCCTGGTGCTCCGGTTTGACTTTCCGTCTGCTTTACTATCAACCTCCCAACTTGGAGAGACAGCCCCTTTAACCTCTTGGTTCGCACAGGTTGCCAATTTGGCAGAGGATGAAAGGGAAGAGGGAGAACCAATGAGAGAGTAGCTGTTAGGCATTTGGACGGGCACATATCACTGTAATTTCCCGGCAGGAAGAAGAATTAACCAAATTCTCAGCCACCCACCGGGAACCAGTATAGGTCCTGAACCAAAATTTTGGACTTGCGGTCAGCTCACCAAAAACGAGTTGAAAAATGGAGCTCAGGGGCACAGCAATTCACAAACTGGCCGAGTAATAAAGGACAACTATCGTCCAAAAATCTGTTGAGGGAAGGCAACGAGGCGGACTTGAAAGCGAGGCAGAATAGCAGGAAACAGATTTCAAGAGGTACGTTGGAATCGCCTTTAAAGCACAGGAAGAGGGGCACAACTTCGACAATGATGCACTTGGCCAAAAAGGGCGTATGTGTTTTCTCCTGAATATATTCAGGAGAAAACGCATACGCCCTTTTTGGCCAAGCAAGCAAGCGGGCAATGCAAATCTGCACTACAAAGAAGTATCACTTCCCACCGGTCAAAAGGGACATCCACAAAATGTGTAAGAACAAGAAAGGCAAGACAGGCCCTGGAGAACAGGGAGCCTTGTTATGCTGATGGGCGGGATGTAAATTGCCAACTGCCTCTCTGGAGGAGTGCATTCTGTTCCCTAAAACAAGTAAAGAACAGAGCTACAGAGCCAAGGGCACTACCAGTCTAGGGAATATACCTTGGGAAAACTGAAAATCAATAAGACAGAGCCACCCCAAAATTTAGGGCTGCACTGCATACAAGGGCCTCAACTTGGATACACCTTAAGTATCCCAGAAAATATAAACATGGTTCAAAAAATTGTGGTACTTACGTACGATGGAATATCCCTCAGCCATGAAATCAATGTCATAAGACCAGTAGCAGCAAAATGGGTGGATTCAGGTACGATGATTCTAAGTGAAATAAGTCACACAGAAAAAGAAACTTATCATAAGATATCACTTATGAAGATCCTGTAAACATGGCTACACTTGAACTGAGTTAGGAAAGAGAACAGTGTCTCACATTTAGAAAACACTCTTATACCTGCTTAAGGGGGAAGGAGAGGTGGGGTGATGCATAAAACCAGAGTTTGATATAAGCACAGGTACCGTTCCAAAAACCAACTATGGAATAGACAAGACCTACACCGTCCTCAGCGAAAGGGACTCAAAACCCCATATTTCCCGCAGAGGAATATATCTGACTAGTAAGAATCTTAAAACCTATGTATTGATATGTCTCCGTAAGGGAATCAAGTGTGTCTAGACTGGCATAAACATGGCAGCGAGAATCAGCTCAAACCCACTATAAAAAGGAATTTCAAAAACAAAACAAAAAAACTGGGAAATTCTTTACAATTCCTTCAGGGTCTCTGATGAAAGCTGGAATGACCCTATCTACAACGACAGCTGGATGTGGCATAAGGAGGGACACTTGGGACTGAGACGATTGGTGAGATTGGGTGAGCAAATGCAGACCCTTTAAAGCAATAATGCATGGCACCCATTCCATGGGTCCGAACTCTCCAGGTTGAAGGGAATATTACTACAGCTATAACATGTGCGGGAAACCTAGAGAACGGACACACTGTGAATACGAAAGGTTTCTAAAACTCAATGCATAGTCCCTCTCCTGGTGCTCCGGTTTGACTTTCCGTCTGCTTTACTATCAACCTCCCAACTTGGAGAGACAGCCCCTTTAACCTCTTGGTTCGCACAGGTTGCCAATTTGGCAGAGGATGAAAGGGAAGAGGGAGAACCAATGAGAGAGTAGCTGTTAGGCATTTGGACGGGCACATATCACTGTAATTTCCCGGCAGGAAGAAGAATTAACCAAATTCTCAGCCACCCACCGGGAACCAGTATAGGTCCTGAACCAAAATTTTGGACTTGCGGTCAGCTCACCAAAAACGAGTTGAAAAATGGAGCTCAGGGGCACAGCAATTCACAAACTGGCAGAGTAATAAAGGACAACTATCGTCCAAAAATCTGTTGAGGGAAGGCAACGAGGCGGACTTGAAAGCGAGGCAGAATAGCAGGAAACAGATTTCAAGAGGTACGTTGGAATCGCCTTTAAAGCACAGGAAGAGGGGCACAACTTCGACAATGATGCACTTGGCCAAAAAGGGCGTATGTGTTTTCTCCTGAATATATTCAGGAGAAAACGCATACGCCCTTTTTGGCCAAGCAAGCAAGCGGGCAATGCAAATCTGCACTACAAAGAAGTATCACTTCCCACCGGTCAAAAGGGACATCCACAAAATGTGTAAGAACAAGAAAGGCAAGACAGGCCCTGGAGAACAGGGAGCCTTGTTATGCTGATGGGCGGGATGTAAATTGCCAACTGCCTCTCTGGAGGAGTGCATTCTGTTCCCTAAAACAAGTAAAGAACAGAGCTACAGAGCCAAGGGCACTACCAGTCTAGGGAATATACCTTGGGAAAACTGAAAATCAATAAGACAGAGCCACCCCAAAATTTAGGGCTGCACTGCATACAAGGGCCTCAACTTGGATACACCTTAAGTATCCCAGAAAATATAAACATGGTTCAAAAAATTGTGGTACTTACGTACGATGGAATATCCCTCAGCCATGAAATCAATGTCATAAGACCAGTAGCAGCAAAATGGGTGGATTCAGGTACGATGATTCTAAGTGAAATAAGTCACACAGAAAAAGAAACTTATCATAAGATATCACTTATGAAGATCCTGTAAACATGGCTACACTTGAACTGAGTTAGGAAAGAGAACAGTGTCTCACATTTAGAAAACACTCTTATACCTGCTTAAGGGGGAAGGAGAGGTGGGGTGATGCATAAAACCAGAGTTTGATATAAGCACAGGTACCGTTCCAAAAACCAACTATGGAATAGACAAGACCTACACCGTCCTCAGCGAAAGGGACTCAAAACCCCATATTTCCCGCAGAGGAATATATCTGACTAGTAAGAATCTTAAAACCTATGTATTGATATGTCTCCGTAAGGGAATCAAGTGTGTCTAGACTGGCATAAACATGGCAGCGAGAATCAGCTCAAACCCACTATAAAAAGGAATTTCAAAAACAAAACAAAAAAACTGGGAAATTCTTTACAATTCCTTCAGGGTCTCTGATGAAAGCTGGAATGACCCTATCTACAACGACAGCTGGATGTGGCATAAGGAGGGACACTTGGGACTGAGACGATTGGTGAGATTGGGTGAGCAAATGCAGACCCTTTAAAGCAATAATGCATGGCACCCATTCCATGGGTCCGAACTCTCCAGGTTGAAGGGAATATTACTACAGCTATAACATGTGCGGGAAACCTAGAGAACGGACACACTGTGAATACGAAAGGTTTCTAAAACTCAATGCATAGTCCCTCTCCTGGTGCTCCGGTTTGACTTTCCGTCTGCTTTACTATCAACCTCCCAACTTGGAGAGACAGCCCCTTTAACCTCTTGGTTCGCACAGGTTGCCAATTTGGCAGAGGATGAAAGGGAAGAGGGAGAACCAATGAGAGAGTAGCTGTTAGGCATTTGGACGGGCACATATCACTGTAATTTCCCGGCAGGAAGAAGAATTAACCAAATTCTCAGCCACCCACCGGGAACCAGTATAGGTCCTGAACCAAAATTTTGGACTTGCGGTCAGCTCACCAAAAACGAGTTGAAAAATGGAGCTCAGGGGCACAGCAATTCACAAACTGGCAGAGTAATAAAGGACAACTATCGTCCAAAAATCTGTTGAGGGAAGGCAACGAGGCGGACTTGAAAGCGAGGCAGAATAGCAGGAAACAGATTTCAAGAGGTACGTTGGAATCGCCTTTAAAGCACAGGAAGAGGGGCACAACTTCGACAATGATGCACTTGGCCAAAAAGGGCGTATGCGTTTTCTCCTGAATATATTCAGGAGAAAACGCATACGCCCTTTTTGGCCAAGCAAGCAAGCGGGCAATGCAAATCTGCACTACAAAGAAGTATCACTTCCCACCGGTCAAAAGGGACATCCACAAAATGTGTAAGAACAAGAAAGGCAAGACAGGCCCTGGAGAACAGGGAGCCTTGTTATGCTGATGGGCGGGATGTAAATTGCCAACTGCCTCTCTGGAGGAGTGCATTCTGTTCCCTAAAACAAGTAAAGAACAGAGCTACAGAGCCAAGGGCACTACCAGTCTAGGGAATATACCTTGGGAAAACTGAAAATCAATAAGACAGAGCCACCCCAAAATTTAGGGCTGCACTGCATACAAGGACCTCAACTTGGATACACCTTAAGTATCCCAGAAAATATAAACATGGTTCAAAAAATTGTGGTACTTACATACGATGGAATATCCCTCAGCCATGAAATCAATGTCATAAGACCAGTAGCAGCAAAATGGGTGGATTCAGGTACGATGATTCTAAGTGAAATAAGTCACACAGAAAAAGAAACTTATCATAAGATATCACTTATGAAGATCCTGTAAACATGGCTACACTTGAACTGAGTTAGGAAAGAGAACAGTGTCTCACATTTAGAAAACACTCTTATACCTGCTTAAGGGGGAAGGAGAGGTGGGGTGATGCATAAAACCAGAGTTTGATATAAGCACAGGTACCGTTCCAAAAACCAACTATGGAATAGACAAGACCTACACCGTCCTCAGCGAAAGGGACTCAAAACCCCATATTTCCCGCAGAGGAAAATATCTGACTAGTAAGAATCTTAAAACCTATGTATTGATATGTCTCCGTAAGGGAATCAAGTGTGTCTAGACTGGCATAAACATGGCAGCGAGAATCAGCTCAAACCCACTATAAAAAGGAATTTCAAAAACAAAACAAAAAAACTGGGAAATTCTTTACAATTCCTTCAGGGTCTCTGATGAAAGCTGGAATGACCCTATCTACAACGACAGCTGGATGTGGCATAAGGAGGGACACTTGGGACTGAGACGATTGGTGAGATTGGGTGAGCAAATGCAGACCCTTTAAAGCAATAATGCATGGCACCCATTCCATGGGTCTGAACTCTCCAGGTTGAAGGGAATATTACTACAGCTATAACATGTGCGGGAAACCTAGAGAACGGACACACTGTGAATACGAAAGGTTTCTAAAACTCAACGCATAGTCCCTCTCCTGGTGCTCCGGTTTGACTTTCCGTCTGCTTTACTATCAACCTCCCAACTTGGAGAGACAGCCCCTTTAACCTCTTGGTTCGCACAGGTTGCCAATTTGGCAGAGGATGAAAGGGAAGAGGGAGAACCAATGAGAGAGTAGCTGTTAGGCATTTGGACGGGCACATATCACTGTAATTTCCCGGCAGGAAGAAGAATTAACCAAATTCTCAGCCACCCACCGGGAACCAGTATAGGTCCTGAACCAAAATTTTGGACTTGCGGTCAGCTCACCAAAAACGAGTTGAAAAATGGAGCTCAGGGGCACAGCAATTCACAAACTGGCCGAGTAATAAAGGACAACTATCGTCCAAAAATCTGTTGAGGGAAGGCAACGAGGCGGACTTGAAAGCGAGGCAGAATAGCAGGAAACAGATTTCAAGAGGTACGTTGGAATCGCCTTTAAAGCACAGGAAGAGGGGCACAACTTCGACAATGATGCACTTGGCCAAAAAGGGCGTATGCGTTTTCTCCTGAATATATTCAGGAGAAAACGCATACGCCCTTTTTGGCCAAGCAAGCAAGCGGGCAATGCAAATCTGCACTACAAAGAAGTATCACTTCCCACCGGTCAAAAGGGACATCCACAAAATGTGTAAGAACAAGAAAGGCAAGACAGGCCCTGGAGAACAGGGAGCCTTGCTATGCTGATGGGCGGGATGTAAATTGCCAACTGCCTCTCTGGAGGAGTGCATTCTGTTCCCTAAAACAAGTAAAGAACAGAGCTACAGAGCCAAGGGCACTACCAGTCTAGGGAATATACCTTGGGAAAACTGAAAATCAATAAGACAGAGCCACCCCAAAATTTAGGGCTGCACTGCATACAAGGACCTCAACTTGGATACACCTTAAGTATCCCAGAAAATATAAACATGGTTCAAAAAATTGTGGTACTTACGTACGATGGAATATCCCTCAGCCATGAAATCAATGTCATAAGACCAGTAGCAGCAAAATGGGTGGATTCAGGTACGATGATTCTAAGTGAAATAAGTCACACAGAAAAAGAAACTTATCATAAGATATCACTTATGAAGATCCTGTAAACATGGCTACACTTGAACTGAGTTAGGAAAGAGAACAGTGTCTCACATTTAGAAAACACTCTTATACCTGCTTAAGGGGGAAGGAGAGGTGGGGTGATGCATAAAACCAGAGTTTGATATAAGCACAGGTACCGTTCCAAAAACCAACTATGGAATAGACAAGACCTACACCGTCCTCAGCGAAAGGGACTCAAAACCCCATATTTCCCGCAGAGGAAAATATCTGACTAGTAAGAATCTTAAAACCTATGTATTGATATGTCTCCGTAAGGGAATCAAGTGTGTCTAGACTGGCATAAACATGGCAGCGAGAATCAGCTCAAACCCACTATAAAAAGGAATTTCAAAAACAAAACAAAAAAACTGGGAAATTCTTTACAATTCCTTCAGGGTCTCTGATGAAAGCTGGAATGACCCTATCTACAACGACAGCTGGATGTGGCATAAGGAGGGACACTTGGGACTGAGACGATTGGTGAGATTGGGTGAGCAAATGCAGACCCTTTAAAGCAATAATGCATGGCACCCATTCCATGGGTCCGAACTCTCCAGGTTGAAGGGAATATTACTACAGCTATAACATGTGCGGGAAACCTAGAGAACGGACACACTGTGAATACGAAAGGTTTCTAAAACTCAATGCATAGTCCCTCTCCTGGTGCTCCGGTTTGACTTTCCGTCTGCTTTACTATCAACCTCCCAACTTGGAGAGACAGCCCCTTTAACCTCTTGGTTCGCACAGGTTGCCAATTTGGCAGAGGATGAAAGGGAAGAGGGAGAACCAATGAGAGAGTAGCTGTTAGGCATTTGGACGGGCACATATCACTGTAATTTCCTGGCAGGAAGAAGAATTAACCAAATTCTCAGCCACCCACCGGGAACCAGTATAGGTCCTGAACCAAAATTTTGGACTTGCGGTCAGCTCACCAAAAACGAGTTGAAAAATGGAGCTCAGGGGCACAGCAATTCACAAACTGGCCGAGTAATAAAGGACAACTATCGTCCAAAAATCTGTTGAGGGAAGGCAACGAGGCGGACTTGAAAGCGAGGCAGAATAGCAGGAAACAGATTTCAAGAGGTACGTTGGAATCGCCTTTAAAGCACAGGAAGAGGGGCACAACTTCGACAATGATGCACTTGGCCAAAAAGGGCGTATGCGTTTTCTCCTGAATATATTCAGGAGAAAACGCATACGCCCTTTTTGGCCAAGCAAGCAAGCGGGCAATGCAAATCTGCACTACAAAGAAGTATCACTTCCCACCGGTCAAAAGGGACATCCACAAAATGTGTAAGAACAAGAAAGGCAAGACAGGCCCTGGAGAACAGGGAGCCTTGTTATGCTGATGGGCGGGATGTAAATTGCCAACTGCCTCTCTGGAGGAGTGCATTCTGTTCCCTAAAACAAGTAAAGAACAGAGCTACAGAGCCAAGGGCACTACCAGTCTAGGGAATATACCTTGGGAAAACTGAAAATCAATAAGACAGAGCCACCCCAAAATTTAGGGCTGCACTGCATACAAGGGCCTCAACTTGGATACACCTTAAGTATCCCAGAAAATATAAACATGGTTCAAAAAATTGTGGTACTTACGTACGATGGAATATCCCTCAGCCATGAAATCAATGTCATAAGACCAGTAGCAGCAAAATGGGTGGATTCAGGTACGATGATTCTAAGTGAAATAAGTCACACAGAAAAAGAAACTTATCATAAGATATCACTTATGAAGATCCTGTAAACATGGCTACACTTGAACTGAGTTAGGAAAGAGAACAGTGTCTCACATTTAGAAAACACTCTTATACCTGCTTAAGGGGGAAGGAGAGGTGGGGTGATGCATAAAACCAGAGTTTGATATAAGCACAGGTACCGTTCCAAAAACCAACTATGGAATAGACAAGACCTACACCGTCCTCAGCGAAAGGGACTCAAAACCCCATATTTCCCGCAGAGGAAATTATCTGACTAGTAAGAATCTTAAAACCTATGTATTGATATGTCTCCGTAAGGGAATCAAGTGTGTCTAGACTGGCATAAACATGGCAGCGAGAATCAGCTCAAACCCACTATAAAAAGGAATTTCAAAAACAAAACAAAAAAACTGGGAAATTCTTTACAATTCCTTCAGGGTCTCTGATGAAAGCTGGAATGACCCTATCTACAACGACAGCTGGATGTGGCATAAGGAGGGACACTTGGGACTGAGACGATTGGTGAGATTGGGTGAGCAAATGCAGACCCTTTAAAGCAATAATGCATGGCATCCATTCCATGGGTCCGAACTCTCCAGGTTGAAGGGAATATTACTACAGCTATAACATGTGCGGGAAACCTAGAGAACGGACACACCGTGAATACGAAAGGTTTCTAAAACTCAATGCATAGTCCCTCTCCTGGTGCTCCGGTTTGACTTTCCGTCTGCTTTACTATCAACCTCCCAACTTGGAGAGACAGCCCCTTTAACCTCTTGGTTCGCACAGGTTGCCAATTTGGCAGAGGATGAAAGGGAAGAGGGAGAACCAATGAGAGAGTAGGTGTTAGGCATTTGGACGGGCACATATCACTGTAATTTCCCGGCAGGAAGAAGAATTAACCAAATTCTCAGCCACCCACCGGGAACCAGTATAGGTCCTGAACCAAAATTTTGGACTTGCGGTCAGCTCACCAAAAACGAGTTGAAAAATGGAGCTCAGGGGCACAGCAATTCACAAACTGGCCGAGTAATAAAGGACAACTCTCGTCCAAAAATCTGTTGAGGGAAGGCAACGAGGTGGACTTGAAAGCGAGGCAGAATAGCAGGAAACAGATTTCAAGAGGTACGTTGGAATCGCCTTTAAAGCACAGGAAGAGGGGCACAACTTCGACAATGATGCACTTGGCCAAAAAGGGCGTATGCGTTTTCTCCTGAATATATTCAGGAGAAAACGCATACGCCCTTTTTGGCCAAGCAAGCAAGCGGGCAATGCAAATCTGCACTACAAAGAAATATCACTTCCCACCGGTCAAAAGGGACATCCACAAAATGTGTAAGAACAAGAAAGGCAAGACAGGCCCTGGAGAACAGGGAGCCTTGTTATGCTGATGGGCGGGATGTAAATTGCCAACTGCCTCTCTGGAGGAGTGCATTCTGTTCCCTAAAACAAGTAAAGAACAGAGCTACAGAGCCAAGGGCACTACCAGTCTAGGGAATATACCTTGGGAAAACTGAAAATCAATAAGACAGAGCCACCCCAAAATTTAGGGCTGCACTGCATACAAGGGCCTCAACTTGGATACACCTTAAGTATCCCAGAAAATATAAACATGGTTCAAAAAATTGTGGTACTTACGTACGATGGAATATCCCTCAGCCATGAAATCAATGTCATAAGACCAGTAGCAGCAAAATGGGTGGATTCAGGTACGATGATTCTAAGTGAAATAAGTCACACAGAAAAAGAAACTTATCATAAGATATCACTTATGAAGATCCTGTAAACATGGCTACACTTGAACTGAGTTAGGAAAGAGAACAGTGTCTCACATTTAGAAAACACTCTTATACCTGCTTAAGGGGGAAGGAGAGGTGGGGTGATGCATAAAACCAGAGTTTGATATAAGCACAGGTACCGTTCCAAAAACCAACTATGGAATAGACAAGACCTACACCTTCCTCAGCGAAAGGGACTCAAAACCCCATATTTCCCGCAGAGGAAAATATCTGACTAGTAAGAATCTTAAAACCTATGTATTGATATGTCTCCGTAAGGGAATCAAGTGTGTCTAGACTGGCATAAACATGGCAGCGAGAATCAGCTCAAACCCACTATAAAAAGGAATTTCAAAAACAAAACAAAAAAACTGGGAAATTCTTTACAATTCCTTCAGGGTCTCTGATGAAAGCTGGAATGACCCTATCTACAACGACAGCTGGATGTGGCATAAGGAGGGACACTTGGGACTGAGACGATTGGTGAGATTGGGTGAGCAAATGCAGACCCTTTAAAGCAATAATGCATGGCACCCATTCCATGGGTCCGAACTCTCCAGGTTGAAGGGAATATTACTACAGCTATAACATGTGCGGGAAACCTAGAGAACGGACACACTGTGAATACGAAAGGTTTCTAAAACTCAATGCATAGTCCCTCTCCTGGTGCTCCGGTTTGACTTTCCGTCTGCTTTACTATCAACCTCCCAACTTGGAGAGACAGCCCCTTTAACCTCTTGGTTCGCACAGGTTGCCAATTTGGCAGAGGATGAAAGGGAAGAGGGAGAACCAATGAGAGAGTAGCTGTTAGGCATTTGGACGGGCACATATCACTGTAATTTCCCGGCAGGAAGAAGAATTAACCAAATTCTCAGCCACCCACCGGGAACCAGTATAGGTCCTGAACCAAAATTTTGGACTTGCGGTCAGCTCACCAAAAACGAGTTGAAAAATGGAGCTCAGGGGCACAGCAATTCACAAACTGGCCGAGTAATAAAGGACAACTATCGTCCAAAAATCTGTTGAGGGAAGGCAACGAGGCGGACTTGAAAGCGAGGCAGAATAGCAGGAAACAGATTTCAAGAGGTACGTTGGAATCACCTTTAAAGCACAGGAAGAGGGGCACAACTTCGACAATGATGCACTTGGCCAAAAAGGGCGTATGCGTTTTCTCCTGAATATATTCAGGAGAAAACGCATACGCCCTTTTTGGCCAAGCAAGCAAGCGGGCAATGCAAATCTGCACTACAAAGAAGTATCACTTCCCACCGGTCAAAAGGGACATCCACAAAATGTGTAAGAACAAGAAAGGCAAGACAGGCCCTGGAGAAGAGGGAGCCTTGTTATGCTGATGGGCGGGATGTAAATTGACAACTGCCTCTCTGGAGGAGTGCATTCTGTTCCCTAAAACAAGTAAAGAACAGAGCTACAGAGCCAAGGGCACTACCAGTCTAGGGAATATACCTTGGGAAAACTGAAAATCAATAAGACAGAGCCACCCCAAAATTTAGGGCTGCACTGCATACAAGGGCCTCAACTTGGATACACCTTAAGTATCCCAGAAAATATAAACATGGTTCAAAAAATTGTGGTACTTACGTACGATGGAATATCCCTCAGCCATGAAATCAATGTCATAAGACCAGTAGCAGCAAAATGGGTGGAATCAGGTACGATGATTCTAAGTGAAATAAGTCACACAGAAAAAGAAACTTATCATAAGATATCACTTATGAAGATCCTGTAAACATGGCTACACTTGAAATGAGTTAGGAAAGAGGACAGTGTCTCACATTTAGAAAACACTCTTATACCTGCTTAAGGGGGAAGGAGAGGTGGGGTGATGCATAAAACCAGAGTTTGATATAAGCACAGGTACCGTTCCAAAAACCAACTATGGAATAGACAAGACCTACACCGTCCTCAGCGAAAGGGACTCAAAACCCCATATTTCCCGCAGAGGAAAATATCTGACTAGTAAGAATCTTAAAACCTATGTATTGATATGTCTCCGTAAGGGAATCAAGTGTGTCCAGACTGGCATAAACATGGCAGCGAGAATCAGCTCAAACCCACTATAAAAAGGAATTCCAAAAACAAAACAAAAAAACTGGGAAATTCTTTACAATTCCTTCAGGTTCTCTGATGAAGGCTGGAATGACCCTATCTACAACGACAGCTGGATGTGGCATAAGGAGGGACACTTGGGACTGAGACGATTGGTGAGATTGGGTGAGCAAATGCAGACCATTTAAAGCAATAATGCATGGCACCCATTCCATGGGTCCGAACTCTCCAGGTTGAAGGGAATATTACTACAGCTATAACATGTGCGGGAAACCTAGAGAACGGACACACTGTGAATACGAAAGGTTTCTAAAACTCAACGCATAGTCCCTCCCCTGGTGCTCCGGTTTGACTTTCCGTCTGCTTTACTATCAACCTCCCAACTTGGAGAGACAGCCCCTTTAACCTCTTGGTTCGCACAGGTTGCCAATTTGGCAGAGGATGAAAGGGAAGAGGGAGAACCAATGAGAGAGTAGCTGTTAGGCATTTGGACGGGCACATATCACTGTAATTTCCCGGCAGGAAGAAGAATTAACCAAATTCTCAGCCACCCACCGGGAACCAGTATAGGTCCTGAACCAAAATTTTGGACTTGCGGTCAGCTCACCAAAAGCGAGTTGAAAAATGGAGCTCAGGGGCACAGCAATTCACAAACTGGCCGAGTAATAAAGGACAACTATCGTCCAAAAATCTGTTGAGGGAAGGCAACGAGGCAGACTTGAAAGCGAGGCAGAATAGCAGGAAACAGATTTCAAGAGGTACGTTGGAATCGCCTTTAAAGCACAGGAAGAGGGGCACAACTTCGACAATGATGCACTTGGCCAAAAAGGGCGTATGCGTTTTCTCCTGAATATATTCAGGAGAAAACGCATACGCCCTTTTTGGCCAAGCAAGCAAGCGGGCAATGCAAATCTGCACTACAAAGAAGTATCACTTCCCACCGGTCAAAAGGGACATCCACAAAATGTGTAAGAACAAGAAAGGCAAGACAGGCCCTGGAGAACAGGGAGCCTTGTTATGCTGATGGGCGGGATGTAAATTGCCAACTGCCTCTCTGGAGGAGTGCATTCTGTTCCCTAAAACAAGTAAAGAACAGAGCTACAGAGCCAAGGGCACTACCAGTCTAGGGAATATACCTTGGGAAAACTGAAAATCAATAAGACAGAGCCACCCCAAAATTTAGGGCTGCACTGCATACAAGGACCTCAACTTGGATACACCTTAAGTATCCCAGAAAATATAAACATGGTTCAAAAAATTGTGGTACTTACGTACGATGGAATATCCCTCAGCCATGAAATCAATGTCATAAGACCAGTAGCAGCAAAATGGGTGGATTCAGGTACGATGATTCTAAGTGAAATAAGTCACACAGAAAAAGAAACTTATCATAAGATATCACTTATGAAGATCCTGTAAACATGGCTACACTTGAACTGAGTTAGGAAAGAGAACAGTGTCTCACATTTAGAAAACACTCTTATACCTGCTTAAGGGGGAAGGAGAGGTGGGGTGATGCATAAAACCAGAGTTTGATATAAGCACAGGTACCGTTCCAAAAACCAACTATGGAATAGACAAGACCTACACCGTCCTCAGCGAAAGGGACTCAAAACCCCATATTTCCCGCAGAGGAAAATATCTGACTAGTAAGAATCTTAAAACCTATGTATTGATATGTCTCCGTAAGGGAATCAAGTGTGTCCAGACTGGCATAAACATGGCAGCGAGAATCAGCTCAAACCCACTATAAAAAGGAATTCCAAAAACAAAACAAAAAAACTGGGAAATTCTTTACAATTCCTTCAGGGTCTCTGATGAAGGCTGGAATGACCCTATCTACAACGACAGCTGGATGTGGCATAAGGAGGGACACTTGGGACTGAGACGATTGGTGAGATTGGGTGAGCAAATGCAGACCCTTTAAAGCAATAATGCATGGCACCCATTCCATGGGTCCGAACTCTCCAGGTTGAAGGGAATATTACTACAGCTATAACATGTGCGGGAAACCTAGAGAACGGACACACTGTGAATACGAAAGGTTTCTAAAACTCAACGCATAGTCCCTCCCCTGGTGCTCCGGTTTGACTTTCCGTCTGCTTTACTATCAACCTCCCAACTTGGAGAGACAGCCCCTTTAACCTCTTGGTTCGCACAGGTTGCCAATTTGGCAGAGGATGAAAGGGAAGAGGGAGAACCAATGAGAGAGTAGCTGTTAGGCATTTGGACGGGCACATATCACTGTAATTTCCCGGCAGGAAGAAGAATTAACCAAATTCTCAGCCACCCACCGGGAACCAGTATAGGTCCTGAACCAAAATTTTGGACTTGCGGTCAGCTCACCAAAAGCGAGTTGAAAAATGGAGCTCAGGGGCACAGCAATTCACAAACTGGCCAAGTAATAAAGGACAACTATCGTCCAAAAATCTGTTGAGGGAAGGCAACGAGGCAGACTTGAAAGCGAGGCAGAATAGCAGGAAACAGATTTCAAGAGGTACGTTGGAATCGCCTTTAAAGCACAGGAAGAGGGGCACAACTTCGACAATGATGCACTTGGCCAAAAAGGGCGTATGCGTGTTCTCCTGAATATATTCAGGAGAAAACGCATACGCCCTTTTTGGCCAAGCAAGCAAGCGGGCAATGCAAATCTGCACTACAAAGAAGTATCACTTCCCACCGGTCAAAAGGGACATCCACAAAATGTGTAAGAACAAGAAAGGCAAGACAGGCCCTGGAGAACAGGGAGCCTTGTTATGCTGATGGGCGGGATGTAAATTGCCAACTGCCTCTCTGGAGGAGTGCATTCTGTTCCCTAAAACAAGTAAAGAACAGAGCTACAGAGCCAAGGGCACTACCAGTCTAGGGAATATACCTTGGGAAAACTGAAAATCAATAAGACAGAGCCACCCCAAAATTTAGGGCTGCACTGCATACAAGGACCTCAACTTGGATACACCTTAAGTATCCCAGAAAATATAAACATGGTTCAAAAAATTGTGGTACTTACGTACGATGGAATATCCCTCAGCCATGAAATCAATGTCATAAGACCAGTAGCAGCAAAATGGGTGGATTCAGGTACGATGATTCTAAGTGAAATAAGTCACACAGAAAAAGAAACTTATCATAAGATATCACTTATGAAGATCCTGTAAACATGGCTACACTTGAACTGAGTTAGGAAAGAGAACAGTGTCTCACATTTAGAAAACACTCTTATACCTGCTTAAGGGGGAAGGAGAGGTGGGGTGATGCATAAAACCAGAGTTTGATATAAGCACAGGTACCGTTCCAAAAACCAACTATGGAATAGACAAGACCTACACCGTCCTCAGCGAAAGGGAATCAAAACCCCATATTTCCCGCAGAGGAAAATATCTGACTAGTAAGAATCTTAAAACCTATGTATTGATATGTCTCCATAAGGGAATCAAGTGTGTCTAGACTGGCATAAACATGGCAGCGAGAATCAGCTCAAACCCACTATAAAAAGGAATTTCAAAAACAAAACAAAAAAACTGGGAAATTCTTTACAATTCCTTCAGGGTCTCTGATGAAGGCTGGAATGACCCTATCTACAACGACAGCTGGATGTTGCATAAGGAGGGACACTTGGGACTGAGACGATTGGTGAGATTGGGTGAGCAAATGCAGACCCTTTAAAGCAATAATGCATGGCACCCATTCCATGGGTCCGAACTCTCCAGGTTGAAGGGAATATTACTACAGCTATAACAAGTGCGGGAAACCTAGAGAACGGACACACTGTGAATACGAAAGGTTTCTAAAACTCAACGCATAGTCCCTCCCCTGGTGCTCCGGTTTGACTTTCCGTCTGCTTTACTATCAACCTCCCAACTTGGAGAGACAGCCCCTTTAACCTCTTGGTTCGCACAGGTTGCCAATTTGGCAGAGGATGAAAGGGAAGAGGGAGAACCAATGAGAGAGTAGCTGTTAGGCATTTGGACGGGCACATATCACTGTAATTTCCCGGCAGGAAGAAGAATTAACCAAATTCTCAGCCACCCACCGGGAACCAGTATAGGTCCTGAACCAAAATTTTGGACTTGCGGTCAGCTCACCAAAAACGAGTTGAAAAATGGAGCTCAGGGGCACAGCAATTCACAAACTGGCCGAGTAATAAAGGACAACTATCGTCCAAAAATCTGTTGAGGGAAGGCAACGAGGCGGACTTGAAAGCGAGGCAGAATAGCAGGAAACAGATTTCAAGAGGTACGTTGGAATCGCCTTTAAAGCACAGGAAGAGGGGCACAACTTCGACAATGATGCACTTGGCCAAAAAGGGCGTATGCGTTTTCTCCTGAATATATTCAGGAGAAAACGCATACGCCCTTTTTGGCCAAGCAAGCAAGCGGGCAATGCAAATCTGCACTACAAAGAAGTATCACTTCCCACCGGTCAAAAGGGACATCCACAAAATGTGTAAGAACAAGAAAGGCAAGACAGGCCCTGGAGAACAGGGAGCCTTGTTATGCTGATGGGCGGGATGTAAATTGCCAACTGCCTCTCTGGAGGAGTGCATTCTGTTCCCTAAAACAAGTAAAGAACAGAGCTACAGAGCCAAGGGCACTACCAGTCTAGGGAATATACCTTGGGAAAACTGAAAATCAATAAGACAGAGCCACCCCAAAATTTAGGGCTGCACTGCATACAAGGACCTCAACTTGGATACACCTTAAGTATCCCAGAAAATATAAACATGGTTCAAAAAATTGTGGTACTTACGTACGATGGAATATCCCTCAGCCATGAAATCAATGTCATAAGACCAGTAGCAGCAAAATGGGTGGATTCAGGTACGATGATTCTAAGTGAAATAAGTCACACAGAAAAAGAAACTTATCATAAGATATCACTTATGAAGATCCTGTAAACATGGCTACACTTGAACTGAGTTAGGAAAGAGAACAGTGTCTCACATTTAGAAAACACTCTTATACCTGCTTAAGGGGGAAGGAGAGGTGGGGTGATGCATAAAACCAGAGTTTGATATAAGCACAGGTACCGTTCCAAAAACCAACTATGGAATAGACAAGACCTACACCGTCCTCAGCGAAAGGGACTCAAAACCCCATATTTCCCGCAGAGGAATATATCTGACTAGTAAGAATCTTAAAACCTATGTATTGATATGTCTCCGTAAGGGAATCAAGTGTGTCTAGACTGGCATAAACATGGCAGCGAGAATCAGCTCAAACCCACTATAAAAAGGAATTTCAAAAACAAAACAAAAAAACTGGGAAATTCTTTACAATTCCTTCAGGGTCTCTGATGAAAGCTGGAATGACCCTATCTACAACGACAGCTGGATGTGGCATAAGGAGGGACACTTGGGACTGAGACGATTGGTGAGATTGGGTGAGCAAATGCAGACCCTTTAAAGCAATAATGCATGGCACCCATTCCATGGGTCCGAACTCTCCAGGTTGAAGGGAATATTACTACAGCTATAACATGTGCGGGAAACCTAGAGAACGGACACACTGTGAATACGAAAGGTTTCTAAAACTCAACGAATAGTCCCTCTCCTGGTGCTCCGGTTTGACTTTCCGTCTGCTTTACTATCAACCTCCCAACTTGGAGAGACAGCCCCTTTAACCTCTTGGTTCGCACAGGTTGCCAATTTGGCAGTGGATGAAAGGGAAGAGGGAGAACCAATGAGAGAGTAGCTGTTAGGCATTTGGACGGGCACATATCACTGTAACTTCCCGGCAGGAAGAAGAATTAACCAAATTCTCAGCCACCCACCGGGAACCAGTATAGGTCCTGAACCAAAATTTTGGACTTGCGGTCAGCTCACCAAAAACGAGTTGAAAAATGGAGCTCAGGGGCACAGCAATTCACAAACTGGCCGAGTAATAAAGGACAACTATCGTCCAAAAATCTGTTGAGGGAAGGCAACGAGGTGGACTTGAAAGCGAGGCAGAATAGCAGGAAACAGATTTCAAGAGGTACAATGGAATCGCCTTTAAAGCACAGGAAGAGGGGCACAACTTCGACAATGATGCACTTGGTCAAAAAGGGTGTATGCGTTTTCTCCAGGAGAAAACGCATACGCCCTTTTTGCCAAGCAAGCAAGCGGGCAATGCAAATCTGCACTACAAAGAAGTATCAATTCCCACCGGTCAAAAGGGACATCCACAAAATGTGTAAGAACAAGAAAGGCAAGACAGGCCCTGGAGAACAGGGAGCCTTGTTATGCTGATGGGCGGGATGTAAATTGCCAACTGCCTCTCTGGAGGAGTGCATTCTGTTCCCTAAAACAAGTAAAGAACAGAGCTACAGAGCCAAGGGCACTACCAGTCTAGGGAATATACCTTGGGAAAACTGAAAATCAATAAGACAGAGCCACCCCAAAATTTAGGGCTGCACTGCATACAAGGACCTCAACTTGGATACACCTTAAGTATCCCAGAAAATATAAACATGGTTCAAAAAATTGTGGTACTTACGTACGATGGAATATCCCTCAGCCATGAAATCAATGTCATAAGACCAGTAGCAGCAAAATGGGTGGATTCAGGTACGATGATTCTAAGTGAAATAAGTCACAGAGAAAAAGAAACTTATCATAAGATATCACTTATGAAGATCCTGTAAACATGGCTACACTTGAACTGAGTTAGGAAAGAGAACAGTGTCTCACATTTAGAAAACACTCTTATACCTGCTTAAGGGGGAAGGAGAGGTGGGGTGATGCATAAAACCAGAGTTTGATATAAGCACAGGTACCGTTCCAAAAACCAACTATGGAATAGACAAGACCTACACCGTCCTCAGCGAAAGGGACTCAAAACCCCATATTTCCCGCAGAGGAAAATATCTGACTAGTAAGAATCTTAAAACCTATGTATTGATATGTCTCCATAAGGGAATCAAGTGTGTCTAGACTGGCATAAACATGGCAGCGAGAATCAGCTCAAACCCACTATAAAAAGGAATTTCAAAAACAAAACAAAAAAACTGGGAAATTCTTTACAATTCCTTCAGGGTCTCTGATGAAAGCTGGAATGACCCTATCTACAACGACAGCTGGATGTGGCATAAGGAGGGACACTTGGGACTGAGACGATTGGTGAGATTGGGTGAGCAAATGCAGACCCTTTAAAGCAATAATGCATGGCACCCATTCCATGGGTCCGAACTGTCCAGGTTGAAGGGAATATTACTACAGCTATAACAAGTGCGGGAAACCTAGAGAACGGACACACTGTGAATACGAAAGGTTTCTAAAACTCAACGCATAGTCCCTCCCCTGGTGCTCCAGTTTGACTTTCCGTCTGCTTTACTATCAACCTCCCAACTTGGAGAGACAGCCCCTTTAACCTCTTGGTTCGCACAGGTTGCTAATTTGGCAGAGGATGAAAGGGAAGAGGGAGAACCAATGAGAGAGTAGCTGTTAGGCATTTGGAGGGGCACATATCACTGTAATTTCCCAGCAGGAAGAAGAATTAACCAAATTCTCAGCCACCCACCGGGAACCAGTATAGGTCCTGAACCAAAATTTTGGACTTGCGGTCAGCTCACCAAAAACGAGTTGAAAAATGGAGCTCAGGGGCACAGCAATTCACAAACTGGCCGAGTAATAAAGGACAACTATCGTCCAAAAATCTGTTGAGGGAAGGCAACGAGGCGGACTTGAAAGCGAGGCAGAATAGCAGGAAACAGATTTCAAGAGGTACGATGGAATCGCCTTTAAAGCACAGGAAGAGGGGCACAACTTCGACAATGATGCACTTGGCCAAAAAGGGCGTATGCGTTTTCTCCTGAATATATTCAGGAGAAAACGCATACGCCCTTTTTGGCCAAGCAAGCAAGCGGGCAATGCAAATCTGCACTACAAAGAAGTATCACTTCCCACCGGTCAAAAGGGACATCCACAAAATGTGTAAGAACAAGAAAGGCAAGACAGGCCCTGGAGAACAGGGAGCCTTGTTATGCTGATGGGCGGGATGTAAATTGCCAACTGCCTCTCTGGAGGAGTGCATTCTGTTCCCTAAAACAAGTAAAGAACAGAGCTACAGAGCCAAGGGCACTACCAGTCTAGGGAATATACCTTGGGAAAACTGAAAATCAATAAGACAGAGCCACCCCAAAATTTAGGGCTGCACTGCATACAAGGACCTCAACTTGGATACACCTTAAGTATCCCAGAAAATATAAACATGGTTCAAAAAATTGTGGTACTTACGTACGATGGAATATCCCTCAGCCATGAAATCAATGTCATAAGACCAGTAGCAGCAAAATGGGTGGATTCAGGTACGATGATTCTAAGTGAAATAAGTCACACAGAAAAAGAAACTTATCATAAGATATCACTTATGAAGATCCTGTAAACATGGCTACACTTGAACTGAGTTAGGAAAGAGAACAGTGTCTCACATTTAGAAAA
Source organism: Hyperoodon ampullatus (assembly GCF_949752795.1). Classification (NCBI taxonomy): domain Eukaryota; kingdom Metazoa; phylum Chordata; class Mammalia; order Artiodactyla; family Ziphiidae; genus Hyperoodon; species Hyperoodon ampullatus. The sequence continues at coordinate 1,160,987 of NW_027640934.1, forward strand.
CACTCTTATACCTGCTTAAGGGGGAAGGAGAGGTGGGGTGATGCATAAAACCAGAGTTTGATATAAGCACAGGTACCGTTCCAAAAACCAACTATGGAATAGACAAGACCTACACCGTCCTCAGCAAAAGGGACTCAAAACCCCATATTTCCCGCAGAGGAAAATATCTGACTAGTAAGAATCTTAAAACCTATGTATTGATATGTCTCCATAAGGGAATCAAGTGTGTCTAGACTGGCATAAACATGGCAGCGAGAATCAGCTCAAACCCACTATAAAAAGGAATTTCAAAAACAAAACAAAAAAACTGGGAAATTCTTTATAATTCCTTCAGGGTCTCTGATGAAGGCTGGAATGACCCTATCTACAACGACAGCTGGATGTGGCATAAGGAGGGACACTTGGGACTGAGACGATTGGTGAGATTGGGTGAGCAAATGCAGACCCTTTAAAGCAATAATGCATGGCACCCATTCCATGGGTCCGAACTCTCCAGGTTGAAGGGAATATTACTACAGCTATAACAAGTGCGGGAAACCTAGAGAACGGACACACTGTGAATACGAAAGGTTTCTAAAACTCAACGCATAGTCCCTCCCCTGGTGCTCCGGTTTGACTTTCCGTCTGCTTTACTATCAACCTCCCAACTTGGAGAGACAGCCCCTTTAACCTCTTGGTTCGCACAGGTTGCCAATTTGGCAGAGGATGAAAGGGAAGAGGGAGAACCAATGAGAGAGTAGCTGTTAGGCATTTGGAGGGGCACATATCACTGTAATTTCCCGGCAGGAAGAAGAATTAACCAAATTCTCAGCCACCCACCGGGAACCAGTATAGGTCCTGAACCAAAATTTTGGACTTGCGGTCAGCTCACCAAAAACGAGTTGAAAAATGGAGCTCAGGGGCACAGCAATTCACAAACTGGCCGAGTAATAAAGGACAACTATCGTCCAAAAATCTGTTGAGGGAAGGCAACGAGGCGGACTTGAAAGCGAGGCAGAATAGCAGGAAACAGATTTCAAGAGGTACGATGGAATCGCCTTTAAAGCACAGGAAGAGGGGCACAACTTCGACAATGATGCACTTGGCCAAAAAGGGCGTATGCGTTTTCTCCTGAATATATTCAGGAGAAAACGCATACGCCCTTTTTGGCCAAGCAAGCAAGCGGGCAATGCAAATCTGCACTACAAAGAAGTATCACTTCCCACCGGTCAAAAGGGACATCCACAAAATGTGTAAGAACAAGAAAGGCAAGACAGGCCCTGGAGAACAGGGAGCCTTGTTATGCTGATGGGCGGGATGTAAATTGCCAACTGCCTCTCTGGAGGAGTGCATTCTGTTCCCTAAAACAAGTAAAGAACAGAGCTACAGAGCCAAGGGCACTACCAGTCTAGGGAATATACCTTGGGAAAACTGAAAATCAATAAGACAGAGCCACCCCAAAATTTAGGGCTGCACTGCATACAAGGGCCTCAACTTGGATACACCTTAAGTATCCCAGAAAATATAAACATGGTTCAAAAAATTGTGGTACTTACGTACGATGGAATATCCCTCAGCCTTGAAATCAATGTCATAAGACCAGTAGCAGCAAAATGGGTGGATTCAGGTACGATGATTCTAAGTGAAATAAGTCACACAGAAAAAGAAACTTATCATAAGATATCACTTATGAAGATCCTGTAAACATGGCTACACTTGAACTGAGTTAGGAAAGAGAACAGTGTCTCACATTTAGAAAACACTCTTATACCTGCTTAAGGGGGAAGGAGAGGTGGGGTGATGCATAAAACCAGAGTTTGATATAAGCACAGGTACCGTTCCAAAAACCAACTATGGAATAGACAAGACCTACACCGTCCTCAGCGAAAGGGACTCAAAACCCCATATTTCCCGCAGAGGAAAATATCTGACTTGTAAGAATCTTAAAACCTATGTATTGATATGTCTCCGTAAGGGAATCAAGTGTGTCTAGACTGGCATAAACATGGCAGCGAGAATCAGCTCAAACCCACTATAAAAAGGAATTTCAAAAACAAAACAAAAAAACTGGGAAATTCTTTACAATTCCTTCAGGGTCTCTGATGAAGGCTGGAATGACCCTATCTACAACGACAGCTGGATGTGGCATAAGGAGGGACACTTGGGACTGAGACGATTGGTGAGATTGGGTGAGCAAATGCAGACCCTTTAAAGCAATAATGCATGGCACCCATTCCATGGGTCCGAACTCTCCAGGTTGAAGGGAATATTACTACAGCTATAACAAGTGGGGGAAACTTAGAGAACGGACACACTGTGAATACGAAAGGTTTCTAAAACTCAACGAATAGTCCCTCTCCTGGTGCTCCGGTTTGACTTTCCGTCTGCTTTACTATCAACCTCCCAACTTGGAGAGACAGCCCCTTTAACCTCTTGGTTCGCACAGGTTGCCAATTTGGCAGTGGATGAAAGGGAAGAGGGAGAACCAATGAGAGAGTAGCTGTTAGGCATTTGGAGGGGCACATATAACTGTAATTTCCCGGCAGGAAGAAGAATTAACCAAATTCTCAGCCACCCACCGGGAACCAGTATAGGTCCTGAACCAAAATTTTGGACTTGCGGTCAGCTCACCAAAAACGAGTTGAAAAATGGAGCTCAGGGGCACAGCAATTCACAAACTGGCCGAGTAATAAAGGACAACTATCGTCCAAAAATCTGTTGAGGGAAGGCAACGAGGCGGACTTGAAAGCTAGGCAGAATAGCAGGAAACAGATTTCAAGAGGTACGATGGAATCGCCTTTAAAGCACAGGAAGAGGGGCACAACTTCGACAATGATGCACTTGGCCAAAAAGGGCGTATGCGTTTTCTCCTGAATATATTCAGGAGAAAACGCATACGCCCTTTTTGGCCAAGCAAGCAAGCGGGCAATGCAAATCTGCACTACAAAGAAGTATCACTTCCCACCGGTCAAAAGGGACATCCACAGAATGTGTAAGAACAAGAAAGGCAAGACAGGCCCTGGAGAACAGGGAGCCTTGTTATGCTGATGGGCGGGATGTAAATTGCCAACTGCCTCTCTGGAGGAGTGCATTCTGTTCCCTAAAACAAGTAAAGAACAGAGCTACAGAGCCAAGGGCACTACCAGTCTAGGGAATATACCTTGGGAAAACTGAAAATCAATAAGACAGAGCCACCCCAAAATTTAGGGCTGCACTGCATACAAGGGCCTCAACTTGGATACACCTTAAGTATCCCAGAAAATATAAACATGGTTCAAAAAATTGTGGTACTTACGTACGATGGAATATCCCTCAGCCATGAAATCAATGTCATAAGACCAGTAGCAGCAAAATGGGTGGATTCAGGTACGATGATTCTAAGTGAAATAAGTCACACAGAAAAAGAAACTTATCATAAGATATCACTTATGAAGATCCTGTAAACATGGCTACACTTGAACTGAGTTAGGAAAGAGAACAGTGTCTCACATTTAGAAAACACTCTTATACCTGCTTAAGGGGGAAGGAGAGGTGGGGTGATGCATAAAACCAGAGTTTCATATAAGCACAGGTACCGTTCCAAAAACCAACTATGGAATAGACAAGACCTACACCGTCCTCAGCGAAAGGGACTCAAAACCCCATATTTCCCGCAGAGGAAAATATCTGACTAGTAAGAATCTTAAAACCTATGTATTGATATGTCTCCATAAGGGAATCAAGTGTGTCTAGACTGGCATAAACATGGCAGCGAGAATCAGCTCAAACCCACTATAAAAAGGAATTTCAAAAACAAACAAAAAAACTGGGAAATTCTTTACAATTCCTTCAGGGTCTCTGATGAAAGCTGGAATGACCCTATCTACAACGACAGCTGGATGTGGCATAAGGAGGGACACTTGGGACTGAGACGATTGGTGAGATTGGGTGAGCAAATGCAGACCCTTTAAAGCAATAATTCATGGCACCCATTCCATGGGTCCGAACTCTCCATGTTGAAGGGAATATTACTACAGCTATAACAAGTGCGGGAAACCTAGAGAACGGACACACTGTGAATACGAAAGGTTTCTAAAACTCAACGCATAGTCCCTCCCCTGGTGCTCCGGTTTGACTTTCTGTCTGCTTTACTATCAACCTCCCAACTTGGAGAGACAGCCCCTTTAACCTCTTGGTTCGCACAGGTTGCCAATTTGGCAGAGGATGAAAGGGAATAGGGAGAACCAATGAGAGAGTAGCTGTTAGGCATTTGGAGGGGCACATATCACTGTAATTTCCCGGCAGGAAGAAGAATTAACCAAATTCTCAGCCACCCACCGGGAACCAGTATAGGTCCTGAACCAAAATTTTGGACTTGCGGTCAGCTCACCAAAAACGAGTTGAAAAATGGAGCTCAGGGGCACAGCAATTCACAAACTGGCCGAGTAATAAAGGACAACTATCGTCCAAAAATCTGTTGAGGGAAGGCAACGAGGCGGACTTGAAAGCGAGGCAGAATAGCAGGAAACAGATTTCAAGAGGTACGATGGAATCGCCTTTAAAGCACAGGAAGAGGGGTACAACTTCGACAATGATGCACTTGGCCAAAAAGGGCGTATGCGTTTTCTCCTGAATATATTCAGGAGAAAACGCATACGCCCTTTTTGGCCAAGCAAGCAAGCGGGCAATGCAAATCTGCACTACAAAGAAGTATCACTTCCCACCGGTCAAAAGGGACATCCACAAAATGTGTAAGAACAAGAAAGGCAAGACAGGCCCTGGAGAACAGGGAGCCTTGTTATGCTGATGGGCGGGATGTAAATTGCCAACTGCCTCTCTGGAGGAGTGCATTCTGTTCCCTAAAACAAGTAAAGAACAGAGCTACAGAGCCAAGGGCACTACCAGTCTAGGGAATATACCTTGGGAAAACTGAAAATCAATAAGACAGAGCCACCCCAAAATTTAGGGCTGCACTGCATACAAGGACCTCAACTTGGATACACCTTAAGTATCCCAGAAAATATAAACATGGTTCAAAAAATTGTGGTACTTACGTACGATGGAATATCCCTCAGCCATGAAATCAATGTCATAAGACCAGTAGCAGCAAAATGGGTGGATTCAGGTACGATGATTCTAAGTGAAATAAGTCACACAGAAAAAGAAACTTATCATAAGATATCACTTATGAAGATCCTGTAAACATGGCTACACTTGAACTGAGTTAGGAAAGAGAACAGTGTCTCACATTTAGAAAACACTCTTATACCTGCTTAAGGGGGAAGGAGAGGTGGGGTGATGCATAAAACCAGAGTTTGATATAAGCACAGGTACCGTTCCAAAAACCAACTATGGAATAGACAAGACCTACACCGTCCTCAGCGAAAGGGACTCAAAACCCCATATTTCCCGCAGAGGAATATATCTGACTAGTAAGAATCTTAAAACATATGTATTGATATGTCTCCGTAAGGGAATCAAGTGTGTCTAGACTGGCATAAACATGGCAGCGAGAATCAGCTCAAACCCACTATAAAAAGGAATTTCAAAAACAAAACAAAAAAACTGGGAAATTCTTTACAATTCCTTCAGGGTCTCTGATGAAGGCTGGAATGACCCTATCTACAACGACAGCAGGATGTGGCATAAGGAGGGACACTTGGGACTGAGACGATTGGTGAGATTCGGTGAGCAAATGCAGACCCTTTAAAGCAATAATGCATGGCACCCATTCCATGGGTCCGAACTCTCCAGGTTGAAGGGAATGTTACTACAGCTATAACATGTGCGGGAAACCTGGAGAACGGACACACTGTGAATACGAAAGGTTTCTAGAACTCAACGAATAGTCCCTCTCCTGGAGCTCCGGTTTGACTTTCCGTCTGCTTTACTATCAACCTCCCAACTTGGAGAGACAGCCCCTTTAACCTCTTGGTTCGCACAGGTTGCCAATTTGGCAGAGGATGAAAGGGAAGAGGGAGAACCAATGAGAGAGTAGCTGTTAGGCATTTGGACGGGCACATATCACTGTAATTTCCCGGCAGGAAGAAGAATTAACCAAATTCTCAGCCACCCACCGGGAACCAGTATAGGTCCTGAACCAAAATTTTGGACTTGCGGTCAGCTCACCAAAAACGAGTTGAAAAATGGAGCTCAGGGGCACAGCAATTCACAGACTGGCCGAGTAATAAAGGACAACTATCGTCCAAAAATCTGTTGAGGGAAGGCAACGAGGCGGACTTGAAAGCGAGGCAGAATAGCAGGAAACAGATTTCAAGAGGTACGTTGGAATCGCCTTTAAAGCACAGGAAGAGGGGCACAACTTCGACAATGATGCACTTGGCCAAAAAGGGCGTATGCGTTTTCTCCTGAATATATTCAGGAGAAAACGCATACGCCCTTTTTGGCCAAGCAAGCAAGCGGGCAATGCAAATCTGCACTACAAAGAAGTATCACTTCCCACCGGTCAAAAGGGACATCCACAAAATGTGTAAGAACAAGAAAGGCAAGACAGGCCCTGGAGAACAGGGAGCCTTGTTATGCTGATGGGCGGGATGTAAATTGCCAACTGCCTCTCTGGAGGAGTGCATTCTGTTCCCTAAAACAAGTAAAGAACAGAGCTACAGAGCCAAGGGCACTACCAGCCTAGGCAATATACCTTGGGAAAACTGAAAATCAATAAGACAGAGCCACCCCAAAATTTAGGGCTGCACTGCATACAAGGACCTCAACTTGGATACACTTTAAGTATCCCAGAAAATATAAACATGGTTCAAAAAATTGTGGTACTTACATACGATGGAATATCCCTCAGCCATGAAATCAATGTCATAAGACCAGTAGCAGCAAAATGGGTGGATTCAGGTACGATGATTCTAAGTGAAATAAGTCACACAGAAAAAGAAACTTATCTTAAGATATCACTTATGAAGATCCTGTAAACATGGCTACACTTGAACTGAGTTAGGAAAGAGAACAGTGTCTCACATTTAGAAAACACTCTTATACCTGCTTAAGGGGGAAGGAGAGGTGGGGTGATGCATAAAACCAGAGTTTGATATAAGCACAGGTACCGTTCCAAAAACCAACTATGGAATAGACAAGACCTACACCGTCCTCAGCGAAAGGGACTCAAAACCCCATATTTCCCGCAGAGGAAAGTATCTGACTAGTAAGAATCTTAAAACCTATGTATTGATATGTCTCCATAAGGGAATCAAGTGTGTCTAGACTGGCATAAACATGGCAGCGAGAATCAGCTCAAACCCACTATAAAAAGGATTTTCAAAAACAAAACAAAAAAACTGGGAAATTCTTTACAATTCCTTCAGGGTCTCTGATGAAAGCTGGAATGACCCTATCTACAACGACAGCTGGATGTGGCATAAGGAGGGACACTTGGGACTGAGACGATTGGTGAGATTGGGTGAGCAAATGCAGACCCTTTAAAGCAATAATGCATGGCACCCATTCCATGGGTCCGAACTCTCCAGGTTGAAGGGAATATTACTACAGCTATAACATGTGCGGGAAACCTAGGGAACGGACACACTGTGAATACGAAAGGTTTCTAAAACTCAACGAATAGTCCCTCTCCTGGTGCTCCGGTTTGACTTTCCGTCTGCTTTACTATCAACCTCCCAACTTGGAGAGACAGCCCCTTTAACCTCTTGGTTCGCACAGGTTGCCAATTTGGCAGAGGATGAAAGGGAAGAGGGAGAACCAATGAGAGAGTAGCTGTTAGGCATTTGGACGGTCACATATCACTGTAATTTCCCGGCAGGAAGAAGAATTAACCAAATTCTCAGCCACCCACCGGGAACCAGTATAGGTCCTGAACCAAAATTTTGGACTTGTGGTCAGCTCACCAAAAACGAGTTGAAAAATGGAGCTCAGGGGCACAGCAATTCACAAACTGGCCGAGTAATAAAGGACAACTATCGTCCAAAAATCTGTTGAGGGAAGGCAACGAGGCGGACTTGAAAGCGAGGCAGAATAGCAGGAAACAGATTTCAAGAGGTACGTTGGAATCGCCTTTAAAGCACAGGAAGAGGGGCACATCTTGGACAATGATGCACTTGGCCAAAAAGGGCGTATGCGTTTTCTCCTGAATATATTCAGGAGAAAACGCATACGCCCTTTTTGGCCAAGCAAGCAAGCAGGCAATGCAAATCTGCACTACAAAGAAGTATCACTTCCCACCGGTCAAAAGGGACATCCACAAAATGTGTAAGAACAAGAAAAGCAAGACAGGCCCTGGAGAACAGGGAGCCTTGTTATGCTGATGGGCGGGATGTAAATTGCCAACTGCCTCTCTGGAGGAGTGCATTCTGTTCCCTAAAACAAGTAAAGAACAGAGCTACAGAGCCAAGGGCACTACCAGTCTAGGGAATATACCTTGGGAAAACTGAAAATCAATAAGACAGAGCCACCCCAAAATTTAGGGCTGCACTGCATACAAGGACCTCAACTTGGATACACCTTAAATATCCCAGAAAATATAAACATGGTTCAAAAAATTGTGGTACTTACGTACGATGGAATATCCCTCAGCCATGAAATCAATGTCATAAGACCAGTAGCAGCAAAATGGGTGGATTCAGGTACGATGATTCTAAGTGAAATAAGTCACACAGAAAAAGAAACTTATCATAAGATATCACTTATGAAGATCCTGTAAACATGGCTACACTTGAACTGAGTTAGGAAAGAGAACAGTGTCTCACATTTAGAAAACACTCTTATACCTGCTTAAGGGGGAAGGAGAGGTGAGGTGATGAATAAAACCAGAGTTTGATATAAGCACAGGTACCGTTCCAAAAACCAACTATGGAATAGACAAGAACTACACCGTCCTCAGCGAAAGGGACTCAAAACCCCATATTTCCCGCAGAGGAAAATATCTGACTAGTAAGAATCTTAAAACCTATGTATAGATATGTCTCCATAAGGGAATCAAGTGTGTCTAGACTGGCATAAACATGGCAGCGAGAATCAGCTCAAACCCACTATAAAAAGGAATTTCAAAAACAAAACAGAAAAACTGGGAAATTCTTTACAATTCCTTCAGGGTCTCTGATGAAAGCTGGAATGACCCTATCTAAAATGACAGCTGGATGTGGCATAAGGAGGGACACTTGGGACTGAGACGATTGGTGAGATTGGGTGAGCAAATGCAGACCCTTTAAAGCAATAATGCATGGCACCCATTCCATGGGTCCGAACTCTCCAGGTTGAAGGGAATATTACTACAGCTATAACATGTGCGGGAAACCTAGAGAACGGACACACTGTGAATACGAAAGGTTTCTAAAACTCAACGAATAGTCCCTCTCCTGGTGCTCCGGTTTGACTTTCCGTCTGCTTTACTATCAACCTCCCAACTTGGAGAGACAGCCCCTTTAACCTCTTGGTTCGCACAGGTTGCCAATTTGGCAGAGGATGAAAGGGAAGAGGGAGAACCAATGAGAGAGTAGCTGTTAGGCATTTGGACGGTCACATATCACTGTAATTTCCCGGCAGGAAGAAGAATTAACCAAATTCTCAGCCACCCACCGGGAACCAGTATAGGTCCTGAACCAAAATTTTGGACTTGTGGTCAGCTCACCAAAAACGAGTTGAAAAATGGAGCTCAGGGGCACAGCAATTCACAAACTGGCCGAGTAATAAAGGACAACTATCGTCCAAAAATCTGTTGAGGGAAGGCAACGAGGCGGACTTGAAAGCGAGGCAGAATAGCAGGAAACAGATTTCAAGAGGTACGTTGGAATCGCCTTTAAAGCACAGGAAGAGGGGCACATCTTGGACAATGATGCACTTGGCCAAAAAGGGCGTATGCGTTTTATCCTGAATATATTCAGGAGAAAACGCATACGCCCTTTTTGGCCAAGCAAGCAAGCAGGCAATGCAAATCTGCACTACAAAGAAGTATCACTTCCCACCGGTCAAAAGGGACATCCACAAAATGTGTAAGAACAAGAAAAGCAAGACAGGCCCTGGAGAACAGGGAGCCTTGTTATGCTGATGGGCGGGATGTAAATTGCCAACTGCCTCTCTGGAGGAGTGCATTCTGTTCCCTAAAACAAGTAAAGAACAGAGCTACAGAGCCAAGGGCACTACCAGTCTAGGGAATATACCTTGGGAAAACTGAAAATCAATAAGACAGAGCCACCCCAAAATTTAGGGCTGCACTGCATACAAGGACCTCAACTTGGATACACCTTAAATATCCCAGAAAATATAAACATGGTTCAAAAAATTGTGGTACTTACGTACGATGGAATATCCCTCAGCCATGAAATCAATGTCATAAGACCAGTAGCAGCAAAATGGGTGGATTCAGGTACGATGATTCTAAGTGAAATAAGTCACACAGAAAAAGAAACTTATCATAAGATATCACTTATGAAGATCCTGTAAACATGGCTACACTTGAACTGAGTTAGGAAAGAGAACAGTGTCTCACATTTAGAAAACACTCTTATACCTGCTTAAGGGGGAAGGAGAGGTGAGGTGATGAATAAAACCAGAGTTTGATATAAGCACAGGTACCGTTCCAAAAACCAACTATGGAATAGACAAGAACTACACCGTCCTCAGCGAAAGGGACTCAAAACCCCATATTTCCCGCAGAGGAAAATATCTGACTAGTAAGAATCTTAAAACCTATGTATAGATATGTCTCCATAAGGGAATCAAGTGTGTCTAGACTGGCATAAACATGGCAGCGAGAATCAGCTCAAACCCACTATAAAAAGGAATTTCAAAAACAAAACAGAAAAACTGGGAAATTCTTTACAATTCCTTCAGGGTCTCTGATGAAAGCTGGAATGACCCTATCTAAAATGACAGCTGGATGTGGCATAAGGAGGGACACTTGGGACTGAGACGATTGGTGAGATTGGGTGAGCAAATGCAGACCCTTTAAAGCAATAATGCATGGCACCCATTCCATGGGTCTGAACTCTCCAGGTTGAAGGGAATATTACTACAGCTATAACATGTGCGGGAAACCTAGAGAACGGACACACTGTGAATACGAAAGGTTTCTAAAACTCAACGAATAGTCCCTCTCCTGGTGCTCCGGTTTGACTTTCCGTCTGCTTTACTATCAACCTCCCAACTTGGAGAGACAGCCCCTTTAACCTCTTGGTTCGCACAGGTTGCCAATTTGGCAGAGGATGAAAGGGAAGAGGGAGAACCAATGAGAGAGTAGCTGTTAGGCATTTGGACGGTCACATATCACTGTAATTTCCCGGCAGGAAGAAGAATTAACCAAATTCTCAGCCACCCACCGGGAACCAGTATAGGTCCTGAACCAAAATTTTGGACTTGCGGTCAGCTCACCAAAAACGAGTTGAAAAATGGAGCTCAGGGGCACAGCAATTCACAAACTGGCCGAGTAATAAAGGACAACTATCGTCCAAAAATCTGTTGAGGGAAGGCAACGAGGCGGACTTGAAAGCGAGGCAGAATAGCAGGAAACAGATTTCAAGAGGTACGATGGAATCACCTTGAAAGCACAGGAAGAGGGGCACAACTTCGACAATGATGCACTTGGCCAAAAAGGGCGTATGCGTTTTCTCCTGAATATATTCAGGAGAAAACGCATACGCCCTTTTTGGCCAAGCAAGCAAGCGGGCAATGCAAATCTGCACTACAAAGAAGTATCACTTCCCACCGGTCAAAAGGGACATCCACAAAATGTGTAAGAACAAGAAAGGCAAGACAGGCCCTGGAGAACAGGGAGCCTTGTTATGCTGATGGGCGGGATGTAAATTGCCAACTGCCTCTCTGGAGGAGTGCATTCTGTTCCCTAAAACAAGTAAAGAACAGAGCTACAGAGCCAAGGGCACTACCAGTCTAGGGAATATACCTTGGGAAAACTGAAAATCAATAAGACAGAGCCACCCCAAAATTTAGGGCTGCACTGCATACAAGGACCTCAACTTGGATACACCTTAAGTATCCCAGAAAATATAAACATGGTTCAAAAAATTGTGGTACTTACGTACGATGGAATATCCCTCAGCCATGAAATCAATGTCATAAGACCAGTAGCAGCAAAATGGGTGGATTCAGGTACGATGATTCTAAGTGAAATAAGTCACACAGAAAAAGAAACTTATCATAAGATATCACTTATGAAGATCCTGTAAACATGGCTACACTTGAACTGAGTTAGGAAAGAGAACAGTGTCTCACATTTAGAAAACACTCTTATACCTGCTTAAGGGGGAAGGAGAGGTGGGGTGATGCATAAAACCAGAGTTTGATATAAGCACAGGTACCGTTCCAAAAACCAACTATGGAATAGACAAGACCTACACCGTCCTCAGCGAAAGGGACTCAAAACCCCATATTTCCCGCAGAGGAAAATATCTGACTAGTAAGAATCTTAAAACCTATGTATTGATATGTCTCCATAAGGGAATCAAGTGTGTCTAGGCTGGCATAAACATGGCAGCGAGAATCAGCTCAAACCCACTATAAAAAGGAATTTCAAAAACAAAACAAAAAAACTGGGAAATTCTTTACAATTCCTTCAGGGTCTCTGATGAAGGCTGGAATGACCCTATCTACAACGACAGCTGGATGTGGCATAAGGAGGGACACTTGGGACTGAGACGATTGGTGAGATTGGGTGAGCAAATGCAGACCCTTTAAAGCAATAATGCATGGCACCCATTCCATGGGTCTGAACTCACCAGGTTGAAGGGAATATTACTACAGCTATAACATGTGCGGGAAACCTAGAGAACGGACACACTGTGAATACGAAAGTTTTCTAAAACTCAACGCATAGTCCCTCTCCTGGTGCTCCGGTTTGACTTTCCGTCTGCTTTACTATCAACCTCCCAACTTGGAGAGACAGCCCCTTTAACCTCTTGGTTCGCACAGGTTGCCAATTTGGCAGAGGATGAAAGGGAAGAGGGAGAACCAATGAGAGAGTAGCTGTTAGGCATTTGGACGGGCACATATCACTGTAATTTCCCGGCAGGAAGAAGAATTAACCAAATTCTCAGCCACCCACCGGGAACCAGTATAGGTCCTGAACCAAAATTTTGGACTTGCGGTCAGCTCACCAAAAACGAGTTGAAAAATGGAGCTCAGGGGCACAGCAATTCACAAACTGGCCGAGTAATAAAGGACAACTATCGTCCAAAAATCTGTTGAGGGAAGGCAACGAGGCGGACTTGAAAGCGAGGCAGAATAGCAGGAAACAGATTTCAAGAGGTACGATGGAATCACCTTGAAAGCACAGGAAGAGGGGCACAACTTCGACAATGATGCACTTGGCCAAAAAGGGCGTATGCGTTTTCTCCTGAATATATTCAGGAGAAAACGCATACGCCCTTTTTGGCCAAGCAAGCAAGCGGGCAATGCAAATCTGCACTACAAAGAAGTATCACTTCCCACCGGTCAAAAGGGACATCCACAAAATGTTTAAGAACAAGAAAGGCAAGACAGGCCCTGGAGAACAGGGAGCCTTGTTATGCTGATGGGCGGGATGTAAATTGCCAACTGCCTCTCTGGAGGAGTGCATTCTGTTCCCTAAAACAAGTAAAGAACAGAGCTACAGAGCCAAGGGCACTACCAGTCTAGGGAATATACCTTGGGAAAACTGAAAATCAATAAGACAGAGCCACCCCAAAATTTAGGGCTGCACTGCATACAAGGACCTCAACTTGGATACACCTTAAGTATCCCAGAAAATATAAACATGGTTCAAAAAATTGTGGTACTTACGTACGATGGAATATCCCTCAGCCATGAAATCAATGTCATAAGACCAGTAGCAGCAAAATGGGTGGATTCAGGTACGATGATTCTAAGTGAAATAAGTCACACAGAAAAAGAAACTTATCATAAGATATCACTTATGAAGATCCTGTAAACATGGCTACACTTGAACTGAGTTAGGAAAGAGAACAGTGTCTCACATTTAGAAAACACTCTTATACCTGCTTAAGGGGGAAGGAGAGGTGGGGTGATGCATAAAACCAGAGTTTGATATAAGCACAGGTACCGTTCCAAAAACCAACTATGGAATAGACAAGACCTACACCATCCTCAGCGAAAGGGACTCAAAACCCCATATTTCCCGCAGAGGAAAATATCTGACTAGTAAGAATCTTAAAACCTATGTATTGATATGTCTCCATAAGGGAATCAAGTGTGTCTAGACTGGCATAAACATGGCAGCGAGAATCAGCTCAAACCCACTATAAAAAGGAATTTCAAAAACAAAACAAAAAAACTGGGAAATTCTTTACAATTCCTTCAGGGTCTCTGATGAAGGCTGGAATGACCCTATCTACAACGACAGCTGGATGTGGCATAAGGAGGGACACTTGGGACTGAGACGATTGGTGAGATTGGGTGAGCAAATGCAGACCCTTTAAAGCAATAATGCATGGCACCCATTCCATGGGTCCGAACTCTCCAGGTTGAAGGGAATGTTACTACAGCTATAACATGTGCGGGAAACCTAGAGAACGGACACACTGTGAATACGAAAGGTTTCTAAAACTCAACGAATAGTCCCTCTCCTGGTGCTCCGGTTTGACTTTCCGTCTGCTTTACTATCAACCTCCCAACTTGGAGAGACAGCCCCTTTAACCTCTTGGTTCGCACAGGTTGCCAATTTGGCAGAGGATGAAAGGGAAGAGGGAGAACCAATGAGAGAGTAGCTGTTAGGCATTTGGACGGGCACATATCACTGTAATTTCCCGGCAGGAAGAAGAATTAACCAAATTCTCAGCCACCCACCGGGAACCAGTATAGGTCCTGAACCAAAATTTTGGACTTGCGGTCAGCTCACCAAAAACGAGTTGAAAAATGGAGCTCAGGGGCACAGCAATTCACAAACTGGCCGAGTAATAAAGGACAACTATCGTCCAAAAATCTGTTGAGGGAAGGCAACGAGGCGGACTTGAAAGCGAGGCAGAATAGCAGGAAACAGATTTCAAGAGGTACGTTGGAATCGCCTTTAAAGCACAGGAAGAGGGGCACATCTTGGACAATGATGCACTTGGCCAAAAAGGGCGTATGCGTTTTCTCCTGAATATATTCAGGAGAAAACGCATACGCCCTTTTTGGCCAAGCAAGCAAGCAGGCAATGCAAATCTGCACTACAAAGAAGTATCACTTCCCACCGGTCAAAAGGGACATCCACAAAATGTGTAAGAACAAGAAAAGCAAGACAGGCCCTGGAGAACAGGGAGCCTTGTTATGCTGATGGGCGGGATGTAAATTGCCAACTGCCTCTCTGGAGGAGTGCATTCTGTTCCCTAAAACAAGTAAAGAACAGAGCTACAGAGCCAAGGGCACTACCAGTCTAGGGAATATACCTTGGGAAAACTGAAAATCAATAAGACAGAGCCACCCCAAAATTTAGGGCTGCACTGCATACAAGGACCTCAACTTGGATACACCTTAAATATCCCAGAAAATATAAACATGGTTCAAAAAATTGTGGTACTTACGTACGATGGAATATCCCTCAGCCATGAAATCAATGTCATAAGACCAGTAGCAGCAAAATGGGTGGATTCAGGTACGATGATTCTAAGTGAAATAAGTCACACAGAAAAAGAAACTTATCATAAGATATCACTTATGAAGATCCTGTAAACATGGCTACACTTGAACTGAGTTAGGAAAGAGAACAGTGTCTCACATTTAGAAAACACTCTTATACCTGCTTAAGGGGGAAGGAGAGGTGGGGTGATGAATAAAACCAGAGTTTGATATAAGCACAGGTACCGTTCCAAAAACCAACTATGGAATAGACAAGACCTACGACGTCCTCAGCGAAAGGGAATCAAAACCCCATATTTCCCGCAGAGGAAAATATCTGACTAGTAAGAATCTTAAAACCTATGTATTGATATGTCTCCATAAGGGAATCAAGTGTGTCTAGACTGGCATAAACATGGCAGCGAGAATCAGCTCAAACCCACTATAAAAAGGAATTTCAAAAACAAAACAAAAAAACTGGGAAATTCTTTACAATTCCTTCAGGGTCTCTGATGAAAGCTGGAATGACCCTATCTACAACGACAGCTGGATGTGGCATAAGGAGGGACACTTGGGACTGAGACGATTGGTGAGATTGGGTGAGCAAATGCAGACCCTTTAAAGCAATAATGCATGGCACCCATTCCATGGGTCCGAACTCTCCAGGTTGAAGGGAATATTACTACAGCTATAACATGTGCGGGAAACCTAGAGAACGGACACACTGTGAATACGAAAGGTTTCTAAAACTCAATGAATAGTCCCTCTCCTGGTGCTCCGGTTTGACTTTCCGTCTGCTTTACTATCAACCTCCCAACTTGGAGAGACAGCCCCTTTAACCTCTTGGTTCGCACAGGTTGCCAATTTGGCAGAGGATGAAAGGGAAGAGGGAGAACCAATGAGAGAGTAGCTGTTAGGCATTTGGTCGGTCACATATCACTGTAATTTCCCGGCAGGAAGAAGAATTAACCAAATTCTCAGCCACCCACCGGGAACCAGTAGAGGTCCTGAACCAAAATTTGGACTTGCGGTCAGCTCACCAAAAACGAGTTGAAAAATGGAGCTCAGGGGCACAGCAATTCACAAACTGGCCGAGTAATAAAGGACAACTATTGTCCAAAAATCTGTTGAGGGAAGGCAACGAGGCGGACTTGAAAGCGAGGCAGAATAGCAGGAAACAGATTTCAAGAGGTACGTTGGAATCGCCTTTAAAGCACAGGAAGAGGGGCACAACTTCGACAATGATGCACTTGGCCAAAAAGGGCGTATGCGTTTTCTCCTGAATATATTCAGGAGAAAACGCATACGCCCTTTTTGGCCAAGCAAGCAAGCGGGCAATGCAAATCTGCACTACAAAGAAGTATCACTTCCCACCGGTCAAAAGGGACATCCACAAAATGTGTAAGAACAAGAAAGGCAAGACAGGCCCTGGAGAACAGGGAGCCTTGTTATGCTGATGGGCGGGATGTAAATTGCCAACTGCCTCTCTGGAGGAGTGCATTCTGTTCCCTAAAACAAGTAAAGAACAGA
Organism: Hyperoodon ampullatus; assembly: GCF_949752795.1. Lineage (NCBI taxonomy): Eukaryota > Metazoa > Chordata > Mammalia > Artiodactyla > Ziphiidae > Hyperoodon > Hyperoodon ampullatus. The sequence continues at coordinate 1,177,997 of NW_027640934.1, forward strand.
GCTACAGAGCCAAGGGCACTACCAGTCTAGGGAATATACCTTGGGAAAACTGAAAATCAATAAGACAGAGCCACCCCAAAATTTAGGGCTGCACTGCATACAAGGACCTCAACTTGGATACACCTTAAGTATCCCAGAAAATATAAACATGGTTCAAAAAATTGTGGTACTTACGTACGATGGAATATCCCTCAGCCATGAAATCAATGTCATAAGACCAGTAGCAGCAAAATGGGTGGATTCAGGTACGATGATTCTAAGTGAAATAAGTCACACAGAAAAAGAAACTTATCATAAGATATCACTTATGAAGATCCTGTAAACATGGCTACACTTGAACTGAGTTAGGAAAGAGGACAGTGTCTCACATTTAGAAAACACTCTTATACCTGCTTAAGGGGGAAGGAGAGGTGGGGTGATGCATAAAACCAGAGTTTGATATAAGCACAGGTACCGTTCCAAAAACCAACTATGGAATAGACAAGACCTACACCGTCCTCAGCGAAAGGGACTCAAAACCCCATATTTCCCGCAGAGGAAAATATCTGACTAGTAAGAATCTTAAAACCTATGTATTGATATGTCTCCGTAAGGGAATCAAGTGTGTCTAGACTGGCATAAACATGGCAGCGAGAATCAGCTCAAACCCACTATAAAAAGGAATTTCAAAAACAAAACAAAAAAACTGGGAAATTCTTTACAATTCCTTCACGGTCTCTGATGAAGGCTGGAATGACCCTATCTACAACGACAGCTGGATGTGGCATAAGGAGGGACACTTGGGACTGAGACGATTGGTGAGATTGGGTGAGCAAATGCAGACCCTTTAAAGCAATAATGCATGGCACCCATTCCATGGGTCCGAACTCTCCAGGTTGAAGGGAATATTACTACAGCTATAACATGTGCGGGAAACCTAGAGAACGGACACACTGTGAATACGAAAGGTTTCTAAAACTCAACGCATAGTCCCTCCCCTGGTGCTCCGGTTTGACTTTCCGTCTGCTTTACTATCAACCTCCCAACTTGGAGAGACAGCCCCTTTAACCTCTTGGTTCGCACAGGTTGCCAATTTGGCAGTGGATGAAAGGGAAGAGGGAGAACCAATGAGAGAGTAGCTGTTAGGCATTTGGACGGGCACATATCACTGTAATTTCCCGGCAGGAAGAAGAATTAACCAAATTCTCAGCCACCCACCGGGAACCAGTATAGGTCCTGAACCAAAATTTTGGACTTGCGGTTAGCTCACCAAAAACGAGTTGAAAAATGGAGCTCAGGGGCACAGCAATTCACAAACTGGCCGAGTAATAAAGGACAACTATCGTCCAAAAATCTGTTGAGGGAAGGCAACGAGGCGGACTTGAAAGCGAGGCAGAATAGCAGGAAACAGATTTCAAGAGGTACGATGGAATCGCCTTTAAAGCACAGGAAGAGGGGCACAACTTCGACAATGATGCACTTGGCCAAAAAGGGCGTATGCGTTTTCTCCTGAATATATTCAGGAGAAAACGCATACGCCCTTTTTGGCCAAGCAAGCAAGCGGGCAATGCAAATCTGCACTACAAAGAAGTATCACTTCCCACCGGTCAAAAGGGACATCCACAAAATGTGTAAGAACAAGAAAGGCAAGACAGGCCCTGGAGAACAGGGAGCCTTGTTATGCTGATGGGCGGGATGTAAATTGCCAACTGCCTCTCTGGAGGAGTGCATTCTGTTCCCTAAAACAAGTAAAGAACAGAGCTACAGAGCCAAGGGCACTACCAGTCTAAGGAATATACCTTGGGAAAACTGAAAATCAATAAGACAGAGCCACCCCAAAATTTAGGGCTGCACTGCATACAAAGACCTCAACTTGGATACACCTTAAGTATCCCAGAAAATATAAACATGGTTCAAAAAATTGTGGTACTTTCGTATGATGGAATATCCCTCAGCCATGAAATCAATGTCATAAGACCAGTAGCAGCAAAATGGGTGGATTCAGGTACGATGATTCTAAGTGAAATAAGTCACACAGAAAAAGAAACTTATCATAAGATATCACTTATGAAGATCCTGTAAACATGGCTACACTTGAACTGAGTTAGGAAAGAGAACAATGTCTCACATTTAGAAAACACTCTTATACCTGCTTAAGGGGGAAGGAGAGGTGGGGTGATGCATAAAACCAGAGTTTGATATAAGCACAGGTACCGTTCCAAAAACCAACTATGGAATAGACAAGACCTACACCGTCCTCAGCGAAAGGGACTCAAAACCCCATATTTCCCGCAGAGGAAAATATCTGACTAGTAAGAATCTTAAAACCTATGTATTGATATGTCTCCGTAAGGGAATCAAGTGTGTCTAGACTGGCATAAACATGGCAGCGAGAATCAGCTCAAACCCACTATAAAAAGGAATTTCAAAAACAAAACAAAAAGCTGGGAAATTCTTTACAATTCCTTCAAGGTCTCTGATGAAAGCTGGAATGACCCTATCTACAACGACAGCTGGATGTGGCATAAGGAGGGACACTTGGGATTGAGACGATTGGTGAGATTGGGTGAGCAAATGCAGACCCTTTAAAGCAATAATGCATGGCACCCATTCCATGGGTCCGAACTCTCCAGGTTGAAGGGAATGTTACTACAGCTATAACATGTGCGGGAAACCTAGAGAACGGAAACACTGTGAATACGAAAGGTTTCTAAAACTCAACGAATAGTCCCACCCCTGGTGCTCCGGTTTGACTTTCCGTCTGCTTTACTATCAACCTCCCAACTTGGAGAGACAGCTCCTTTAACCTCTTGGTTCGCACAGGTTGCCAATTTGGCAGTGGATGAAAGGGAAGAGGGAGAACCAATGAGAGAGTAGCTGTTAGGCATTTGGACGGTCACATATCACTGTAATTTCCCGGCAGGAAGAAGAATTAACCAAATTCTCAGCCACCCACCGGGAACCAGTATAGGTCCTGAACCAAAATTTTGGACTTGCGGTCAGCTCACCAAAAACGAGTTGAAAAATGGAGCTCAGGGGCACAGCAGTTCACAAACTGGCCGAGTAATAAAGGACAACTATCGTCCAAAAATCTGTTGAGGGAAGGCAACGAGGCGGACTTGAAAGCGAGGCAGAATAGCAGGAAACAGATTTCAAGAGGTACGTTGGAATCGCCTTTAAAGCACAGGAAGAGGGGCACAACTTCGACAATGATGCACTTGGCCAAAAAGGGCGTATGCGTTTTCTCCTGAATATATTCAGGAGAAAACGCATACGCCCTTTTTGGCCAAGCAAGCAAGCGGGCAATGCAAATCTGCACTACAAAGAAGTATCACTTCCCACCGGTCAAAAGGGACATCCACAAAATGTGTAAGAACAAGAAAGGCAAGACAGGCCCTGGAGAACAGGGAGCCTTGTTATGCTGATGGGCGGGATGTAAATTGCCAACTGCCTCTCTGGAGGAGTGCATTCTGTTCCCTAAAACAAGTAAAGAACAGAGCTACAGAGCCAAGGGCACTACCAGTCTAGGGAATATACCTTGGGAAAACTGAAAATCAATAAGACAGAGCCACCCCAAAATTTAGGGCTGCACTGCATACAAGGACCTCAACTTGGATACACCTTAAGTATCCCAGAAAATATAAACATGGTTCAAAAAATTGTGGTACTTACGTACGATGGAATATCCCTCAGCCATGAAATCAATGTCATAAGACCAGTAGCAGCAAAATGGGTGGATTCAGGTACGATGATTCTAAGTGAAATAAGTCACACAGAAAAAGAAACTTATCATAAGATATCACTTATGAAGATCCTGTAAACATGGCTACACTTGAACTGAGTTAGGAAAGAGAACAGTGTCTCACATTTAGAAAACACCCTTATACCTGCTTAAGGGGGAAGGAGAGGTGGGGTGATGCATAAAACCAGAGTTTGATATAAGCACAGGTACCGTTCCAAAAACCAACTATGGAATAGACAAGACCTACACCGTCCTCAGCGAAAGGGACTCAAAACCCCATATTTCCCGCAGAGGAATATATCTGACTAGTAAGAATCTTAAAACCTATGTATTGATATGTCTCCGTAAGGGAATCAAGTGTGTCTAGACTGGCATAAACATGGCAGCGAGAATCAGCTCAAACCCACTATAAAAAGGAATTTCAAAAACAAAACAAAAAAACTGGGAAATTCTTTGCAATTCCTTCAGGGTCTCTGATGAAGGCTGGAATGACCCTATCTACAACGACAGCTGGATGTGGCATAAGAAGGGACACTTGGGACTGAGACGATTGGTGAGATTGGGTGAGCAAATGCAGACCCTTTAAAGCAATAATGCATGGCACCCATTCCATGGGTCCGAACTCTCCAGGTTGAAGGGAATATTACTACAGCTATAACATGTGCGGGAAACCTAGAGAACGGACACACTGTGAATACGAAAGGTTTCTAAAACTCAACGAATAGTCCCACCCCTGGTGCTCCAGTTTGACTTTCCGTCTGCTTTACTATCAACCTCCCAACTTGGAGAGACAGCCCCTTTAACCTCTTGGTTCGCACAGGTTGCCAATTTGGCAGTGGATGAAAGGGAAGAGGGAGAACAAATGAGAGAGTAGCTGTTAGGCATTTGGACGGGCACATATCACTGTAATTTCCCGGCAGGAAGAAGAATTAACCAAATTCTCAGCCACCCACCGGGAACCAGTATAGGTCCTGAACCAAAATTTTGGACTTGCGGTCAGCTCACCAAAAACGAGTTGAAAAATGGAGCTCAGGGGCACAGCAATTCACAAACTGGCCGAGTAATAAAGGACAACTATCGTCCAAAAATCTGTTGAGGGAAGGCAACGAGGCGGACTTGAAAGCGAGGCAGAATAGCAGGAAACAGATTTCAAGAGGTACGATGGAATCGCCTTTAAAGCACAGGAAGAGGGGCACAACTTCGACAATGATGCACTTGGCCAAAAAGGGCGTATGCGTTTTCTCCTGAATATATTCAGGAGAAAACGCATACGCCCTTTTTGGCCAAGCAAGCAAGCGGGCAATGCAAATCTGCACTACAAAGAAGTATCACTTCCCACCGGTCAAAAGGGACATCCACAAAATGTGTAAGAACAAGAAAGGCAAGACAGGCCCTGGAGAACAGGGAGCCTTGTTATGCTGATGGGCGGGATGTAAATTGCCAACTGCCTCTCTGGAGGAGTGCATTCTGTTCCCTAAAACAAGTAAAGAACAGAGCTACAGAGCCAAGGGCACTACCAGTCTAGGGAATATACCTTGGGAAAACTGAAAATCAATAAGACAGAGCCACCCCAAAATTTAGGGCTGCACTGCATACAAGGACCTCAACTTGGATACACCTTAAGTATCCCAGAAAATATAAACATGGTTCAAAAAATTGTGGTACTTACGTATGATGGAATATCCCTCAGCCATGAAATCAATGTCATAAGACCAGTAGCAGCAAAATGGGTGGATTCAGGTATGATGATTCTAAGTGAAATAAGTCACACAGAAAAAGAAACTTATCATAAGATATCACTTATGAAGATCCTGTAAACATGGCTACACTTGAACTGAGTTAGGAAAGAGAACAGTGTCTCACATTTAGAAAACACTCTTATACCTGCTTAAGGGGGAAGGAGAGGTGGGGTGATGCATAAAACCAGAGTTTGATATAAGCACAGGTACCGTTCCAAAAACCAACTATGGAATAGACAAGACCTACACCGTCCTCAGCGAAAGGGACTCAAAACCCCATATTTCCCGCAGAGGAAAATATCTGACTAGTAAGAATCTTAAAACCTATGTATTGATATGTCTCCGTAAGGGAATCAAGTGTGTCTAGACTGGCATAAACATGGCAGCGAGAATCAGCTCAAACCCACTATAAAAAGGAATTTCAAAAACAAAACAAAAAAAACTGGGAAATTCTTTACAATTCTTTAAGGGTCTCTGATGAAGGCTGGAATGACCCTATCTACAACGACAGCTGGATGTGGCATAAGGAGGGACACTTGGGACTGAGACGATTGGTGAGATTGGGTGAGCAAATGCAGACCCTTTAAAGCAATAATGCATGGCACCCATTCCATGGGTCCGAACTCTCCAGGTTGAAGGGAATATTACTACAGCTATAACATGTGCGGGAAACCTAGAGAACGGACACACTGTGAATCCGAAAGGTTTCTAAAACTCAACGAATAGTCCCACCCCTGGTGCTCCGGTTTGACTTTCCGTCTGCTTTACTATCAACCTCCCAACTTGGAGAGACAGCCCCTTTAACCTCTTGGTTCGCACAGGTTGCCAATTTGGCAGTGGATGAAAGGGAAGAGGGAGAACAAATGAGAGAGTAGCTGTTAGGCATTTGGACGGGCACATATCACTGTAATTTCCCGGCAGGAAGAAGAATTAACCAAATTCTCAGCCACCCACCGGGAACCAGTATAGGTCCTGAACCAAAATTTTGGACTTGCGGTCAGCTCACCAAAAACGAGTTGAAAAATGGAGCTCAGGGGCACAGCAATTCACAAACTGGCCGAGTAATAAAGGACAACTATCGTCCAAAAATCTGTTGAGGGAAGGCAACGAGGCGGACTTGAAAGCGAGGCAGAATAGCAGGAAACAGATTTCAAGAGGTACGATGGAATCGCCTTTAAAGCACAGGAAGAGGGGCACAACTTCGACAATGATGCACTTGGCCAAAAAGGGCGTATGCGTTTTCTCCTGAATATATTCAGGAGAAAACGCATACGCCTTTTTTGGCCAAGCAAGCAAGCGGGCAATGCAAATCTGCACTACAAAGAAGTATCACTTCCCACCGGTCAAAAGGGACATCCACAAAATGTGTAAGAACAAGAAAGGCAAGACAGGCCCTGGAGAACAGGGAGCCTTGTTATGCTGATGGGCGGGATGTAAATTGCCAACTGCCTCTCTGGAGGAGTGCATTCTGTTCCCTAAAACAAGTAAAGAACAGAGCTACAGAGCCAAGGGCACTACCAGTCTAGGGAATATACCTTGGGAAAACTGAAAATCAATAAGACAGAGCCACCCCAAAATTTAGGGCTGCACTGCATACAAGGACCTCAACTTGGATACACCTTAAGTATCCCAGAAAATATAAACATGGTTCAAAAAATTGTGGTACTTACGTATGATGGAATATCCCTCAGCCATGAAATCAATGTCATAAGACCAGTAGCAGCAAAATGGGTGGATTCAGGTATGATGATTCTAAGTGAAATAAGTCACACAGAAAAAGAAACTTATCATAAGATATCACTTATGAAGATCCTGTAAACATGGCTACACTTGAACTGAGTTAGGAAAGAGAACAGTGTCTCACATTTAGAAAACACTCTTATACCTGCTTAAGGGGGAAGGAGAGGTGGGGTGATGCATAAAACCAGAGTTTGATATAAGCACAGGTACCGTTCCAAAAACCAACTATGGAATAGACAAGACCTACACCGTCCTCAGCGAAAGGGACTCAAAACCCCATATTTCCCGCAGAGGAAAATATCTGACTAGTAAGAATCTTAAAACCTATGTATTGATATGTCTCCGTAAGGGAATCAAGTGTGTCTAGACTGGCATAAACATGGCAGCGAGAATCAGCTCAAACCCACTAGAAAAAGGAATTTCAAAAACAAAACAAAAAAAACTGGGAATTTCTTTACAATTCTTTAAAGGTCTCTGATGAAGGCTGGAATGACCCTATCTACAACGACAGCTGGATGTGGCATAAGGAGGGACACTTGGGACTGAGACGATTGGTGAGATTGGGTGAGCAAATGCAGACCCTTTAAAGCAATAATGCATGGCACCCATTCCATGGGTCCGAACTCTCCAGGTTGAAGGGAATATTACTACAGCTATAACATGTGCGGGAAACCTAGAGAACGGACACACTGTGAATACGAAAGGTTTCTAAAACTCAACGCATAGTCCCTCCCCTGGTGCTCCGGTTTGACTTTCCGTCTGCTTTACTATCAACCTCCCAACTTGGAGAGACAGCCCCTTTAACCTCTTGGTTCGCACAGGTTGCCAATTTGGCAGAGGATGAAAGGGAAGAGGGAGAACCAATGAGAGAGTAGCTGTTAGGCATTTGGACGGGCACATATCACTGTAATTTCCCGGCAGGAAGAAGAATTAACCAAATTCTCAGCCACCCACCGGGAACCAGTATAGGTCCTGAACCAAAATTTTGGACTTGCGGTCAGCTCACCAAAAACGAGTTGAAAAATGGAGCTCAGGGGCACAGCAATTCACAAACTGGCCGAGTAATAAAGGACAACTATCGTCCAAAAATCTGTTGAGGGAAGGCAACGAGGCGGACTTGAAAGCGAGGCAGAATAGCAGGAAACAGATTTCAAGAGGTACGTTGGAATCGCCTTTAAAGCACAGGAAGAGGGGCACAACTTCGACAATGATGCACTTGGCCAAAAAGGGCGTATGCGTTTTCTCCTGAATATATTCAGGAGAAAACGCATACGCCCTTTTTGGCCAAGCAAGCAAGCGGGCAATGCAAATCTGCACTACAAAGAAGTATCACTTCCCACCGGTCAAAAGGGACATCCACAAAATGTGTAAGAACAAGAAAGGCAAGACAGGCCCTGGAGAACAGGGAGCCTTGTTATGCTGATGGGCGGGATGTAAATTGCCAACTGCCTCTCTGGAGGAGTGCATTCTGTTCCCTAAAACAAGTAAAGAACAGAGCTACAGAGCCAAGGGCACTACCAGTCTAGGGAATATACCTTGGGAAAACTGAAAATCAATAAGACAGAGCCACCCCAAAATTTAGGGCTGCACTGCATACAAGGACCTCAACTTGGATACACCTTAAATATCCCAGAAAATATAAACATGGTTCAAAAAATTGTGGTACTTACGTACGATGGAATATCCCTCAGCCATGAAATCAATGTCATAAGACCAGTAGCAGCAAAATGGGTGGATTCAGGTACGATGATTCTAAGTGAAATAAGTCACACAGAAAAAGAAACATCATAAGATATCACTTATGAAGATCCTGTAAACATGGCTACACTTGAACTGAGTTAGGAAAGAGAACAGTGTCTCACATTTAGAAAACACTCTTATACCTGCTTAAGGGGGAAGGAGAGGTGGGGTGATGCATAAAACCAGAGTTTCATATAAGCACAGGTACCGTTCCAAAAACCAACTATGGAATAGACAAGACCTACACCGTCCTCAGCGAAAGGGACTCAAAACCCCATATTTCCCGCAGAGGAATATATCTAACTAGTAAGAATCTTAAAACCTATGTATTGATATGTCTCCATAAGGGAATCAAGTGTGTCTAGACTGGCATAAACATGGCAGCGAGAATCAGCTCAAACCCACTATAAAAAGGAATTTCAAAAACAAAACAAAAAAACTTGGAAATTCTTTGCAATTCCTTCAGGGTCTCTGATGAAGGCTGGAATGACCCTATCTACAACGACAGCTGGATGTGGCATAAGGAGGGACACTTGGGACTGAGACGATTGGTGAGATTGGGTGAGCAAATGCAGACCCTTTAAAGCAATAATGCATGGCACCCATTCCATGGGTCCGAACTCTCCAGGTTGAAGGGAATATTACTACAGCTATAACATGTGCGGGAAACCTAGAGAACAGACACACTGTGAATACGAAAGGTTTCTAAAACTCAACGCATAGTCCCTCTCCTGGTGCTCCGGTTTGACTTTCCGTCTGCTTTACTATCAACCTCCCAACTTGGAGAGACAGCCCCTTTAACCTCTTGGTTCGCACAGGTTGCCAATTTGGCAGAGGATGAAAGGGAAGAGGGAGAACCAATGAGAGAGTAGCTGTTAGGCATTTGGACGGGCACATATCACTGTAATTTCCCGGCAGGAAGAAGAATTAACCAAATTCTCAGCCACCCACCGGGAACCAGTATAGGTCCTGAACCAAAATTTTGGACTTGCGGTCAGCTCACCAAAAACGAGTTGAAAAATGGAGCTCAGGGGCACAGCAATTCACAAACTGGCCGAGTAATAAAGGACAACTATCGTCCAAAAATCTGTTGAGGGAAGGCAATGAGGCGGACTTGAAAGCGAGGCAGAATAGCAGGAAACAGATTTCAAGAGGTACGTTGGAATCGCCTTTAAAGCACAGGAAGAGGGGCACAACTTCGACAATGATGCACTTGGCCAAAAAGGGCGTATGCGTTTTCTCCTGAATATATTCAGGAGAAAACGCATACGCCCTTTTTGGCCAAGCAAGCAAGCGGGCAATGCAAATCTGCACTACAAAGAAGTATCACTTCCCACCGGTCAAAAGGGACATCCACAAAATGTGTAAGAACAAGAAAGGCAAGACAGGCCCTGGAGAACAGGGAGCCTTGTTATGCTGATTGGCGGGATGTAAATTGCCAACTGCCTCTCTGGAGGAGTGCATTCTGTTCCCTAAAACAAGTAAAGAACAGAGCTACAGAGCCAAGGGCACTACCAGTCTAGGGAATATACCTTGGGAAAACTGAAAATCAATAAGACAGAGCCACCCCAAAATTTAGGGCTGCACTGCATACAAGGGCCTCAACTTGGATACACCTTAAGTATCCCAGAAAATATAAACATGGTTCAAAAAATTGTGGTACTTACGTACGATGGAATATCCCTCAGCCATGAAATCAATGTCATAAGACCAGTAGCAGCAAAATGGGTGGATTCAGGTACGATGATTCTAAGTGAAATAAGTCACACAGAAAAAGAAACTTATCATAAGATATCACTTATGAAGATCCTGTAAACATGGCTACACTTGAACTGAGTTAGGAAAGAGAACAGTGTCTCACATTTAGAAAACACTCTTATACCTGCTTAAGGGGGAAGGAGAGGTGGGGTGATGCATAAAACCAGAGTTTGATATAAGCACAGGTACCGTTCCAAAAACCAACTATGGAATAGACAAGACCTACACCGTCCTCAGCGAAAGGGACTCAAAACCCCATATTTCCCGCAGAGGAAAATATCTGACTAGTAAGAATCTTAAAACCTATGTATTGATATGTCTCCGTAAGGGAATCAAGTGTGTCTAGACTGGCATAAACATGGCAGCGAGAATCAGCTCAAACCCACTATAAAAAGGAATTTCAAAAACAAAACAAAAAAACTGGGAAATTCTTTACAATTCCTTCAGGGTCTCTGATAAAAGCTGGAATGACCCTATCTACAACGACAGCTGGATGTGGCATAAGGAGGGACACTTGGGACTAAGACGATTGGTGAGATTGGGTGAGCAAATGCAGACCCTTTAAAGCAATAATGCATGGCACCCATTCCATGGTTCCGAACTCTCCAGGTTGAAGGGAATATTACTACAGCTATAACATGTGCGGGAAACCTAGAGAACGGACACACTGTGAATCCGAAAGGTTTCTAAAACTCAACGAATAGTCCCACCCCTGGTGCTCCGGTTTGACTTTCCGTCTGCTTTACTATCAACCTCCCAACTTGGAGAGACAGCCCCTTTAACCTCTTGGTTCGCACAGGTTGCCAATTTGGCAGTGGATGAAAGGGAAGAGGGAGAACAAATGAGAGAGTAGCTGTTAGGCATTTGGACGGGCACATATCACTGTAATTTCCCGGCAGGAAGAAGAATTAACCAAATTCTCAGCCACCCACCGGGAACCAGTATAGGTCCTGAACCAAAATTTTGGACTTGCGGTCAGCTCACCAAAAACGAGTTGAAAAATGGAGCTCAGGGGCACAGCAATTCACAAACTGGCCGAGTAATAAAGGACAACTATCGTCCAAAAATCTGTTGAGGGAAGGCAACGAGGCGGACTTGAAAGCGAGGCAGAATAGCAGGAAACAGATTTCAAGAGGTACGATGGAATCGCCTTTAAAGCACAGGAAGAGGGGCACAACTTCGACAATGATGCACTTGGCCAAAAAGGGCGTATGCGTTTTCTCCTGAATATATTCAGGAGAAAACGCATACGCCTTTTTTGGCCAAGCAAGCAAGCGGGCAATGCAAATCTGCACTACAAAGAAGTATCACTTCCCACCGGTCAAAAGGGACATCCACAAAATGTGTAAGAACAAGAAAGGCAAGACAGGCCCTGGAGAACAGGGAGCCTTGTTATGCTGATGGGCGGGATGTAAATTGCCAACTGCCTCTCTGGAGGAGTGCATTCTGTTCCCTAAAACAAGTAAAGAACAGAGCTACAGAGCCAAGGGCACTACCAGTCTAGGGAATATACCTTGGGAAAACTGAAAATCAATAAGACAGAGCCACCCCAAAATTTAGGGCTGCACTGCATACAAGGACCTCAACTTGGATACACCTTAAGTATCCCAGAAAATATAAACATGGTTCAAAAAATTGTGGTACTTACGTATGATGGAATATCCCTCAGCCATGAAATCAATGTCATAAGACCAGTAGCAGCAAAATGGGTGGATTCAGGTATGATGATTCTAAGTGAAATAAGTCACACAGAAAAAGAAACTTATCATAAGATATCACTTATGAAGATCCTGTAAACATGGCTACACTTGAACTGAGTTAGGAAAGAGAACAGTGTCTCACATTTAGAAAACACTCTTATACCTGCTTAAGGGGGAAGGAGAGGTGGGGTGATGCATAAAACCAGAGTTTGATATAAGCACAGGTACCGTTCCAAAAACCAACTATGGAATAGACAAGACCTACACCGTCCTCAGCGAAAGGGACTCAAAACCCCATATTTCCCGCAGAGGAAAATATCTGACTAGTAAGAATCTTAAAACCTATGTATTGATATGTCTCCGTAAGGGAATCAAGTGTGTCTAGACTGGCATAAACATGGCAGCGAGAATCAGCTCAAACCCACTAGAAAAAGGAATTTCAAAAACAAAACAAAAAAAACTGGGAATTTCTTTACAATTCTTTAAAGGTCTCTGATGAAGGCTGTAATGACCCTATCTACAACGACAGCTGGATGTGGCATAAGGAGGGACACTTGGGACTGAGACGATTGGTGAGATTGGGTGAGCAAATGCAGACCCTTTAAAGCAATAATGCATGGCACCCATTCCATGGGTCCGAACTCTCCAGGTTGAAGGGAATATTACTACAGCTATAACATGTGCGGGAAACCTAGAGAACGGACACACTGTGAATACGAAAGGTTTCTAAAACTCAACGCATAGTCCCTCCCCTGGTGCTCCGGTTTGACTTTCCGTCTGCTTTACTATCAACCTCCCAACTTGGAGAGACAGCCCCTTTAACCTCTTGGTTCGCACAGGTTGCCAATTTGGCAGAGGATGAAAGGGAAGAGGGAGAACCAATGAGAGAGTAGCTGTTAGGCATTTGGACGGGCACATATCACTGTAATTTCCCGGCAGGAAGAAGAATTAACCAAATTCTCAGCCACCCACCGGGAACCAGTATAGGTCCTGAACCAAAATTTTGGACTTGCGGTCAGCTCACCAAAAACGAGTTGAAAAATGGAGCTCAGGGGCACAGCAATTCACAAACTGGCCGAGTAATAAAGGACAACTATCGTCCAAAAATCTGTTGAGGGAAGGCAACGAGGCGGACTTGAAAGCGAGGCAGAATAGCAGGAAACAGATTTCAAGAGGTACGTTGGAATCGCCTTTAAAGCACAGGAAGAGGGGCACAACTTCGACAATGATGCACTTGGCCAAAAAGGGCGTATGCGTTTTCTCCTGAATATATTCAGGAGAAAACGCATACGCCCTTTTTGGCCAAGCAAGCAAGCAGGCAATGCAAATCTGCACTACAAAGAAGTATCACTTCCCACCGGTCAAAAGGGACATCCACAAAATGTGTAAGAACAAGAAAGGCAAGACAGGCCCTGGAGAACAGGGAGCCTTGTTATGCTGATGGGCGGGATGTAAATTGCCAACTGCCTCTCTGGAGGAGTGCATTCTGTTCCCTAAAACAAGTAAAGAACAGAGCTACAGAGCCAAGGGCACTACCAGTCTAGGGAATATACCTTGGGAAAACTGAAAATCAATAAGACAGAGCCACCCCAAAATTTAGGGCTGCACTGCATACAAGGACCTCAACTTGGATACACCTTAAATATCCCAGAAAATATAAACATGGTTCAAAAAATTGTGGTACTTACGTACGATGGAATATCCCTCAGCCATGAAATCAATGTCATAAGACCAGTAGCAGCAAAATGGGTGGATTCAGGTACGATGATTCTAAGTGAAATAAGTCACACAGAAAAAGAAACATCATAAGATATCACTTATGAAGATCCTGTAAACATGGCTACACTTGAACTGATTTAGGAAAGAGAACAGTGTCTCACATTTAGAAAACACTCTTATACCTGCTTAAGGGGGAAGGAGAGGTGGGGTGATGCATAAAACCAGAGTTTCATATAAGCACAGGTACCGTTCCAAAAACCAACTATGGAATAGACAAGACCTACACCGTCCTCAGCGAAAGGGACTCAAAACCCCATATTTCCCGCAGAGGAATATATCTAACTAGTAAGAATCTTAAAACCTATGTATTGATATGTCTCCATAAGGGAATCAAGTGTGTCTAGACTGGCATAAACATGGCAGCGAGAATCAGCTCAAACCCACTATAAAAAGGAATTTCAAAAACAAAACAAAAAAACTTGGAAATTCTTTGCAATTCCTTCAGGGTCTCTGATGAAGGCTGGAATGACCCTATCTACAACGACAGCTGGATGTGGCATAAGGAGGGACACTTGGGACTGAGACGATTGGTGAGATTGGGTGAGCAAATACAGACCCTTTAAAGCAATAATGCATGGCACCCATTCCATGGGTCCGAACTCTCCAGGTTGAAGGGAATATTACTACAGCTATAACATGTGCGGGAAACCTAGAGAACAGACACACTGTGAATACGAAAGGTTTCTAAAACTCAACGCATAGTCCCTCTCCTGGTGCTCCGGTTTGACTTTCCGTCTGCTTTACTATCAACCTCCCAACTTGGAGAGACAGCCCCTTTAACCTCTTGGTTCGCACAGGTTGCCAATTTGGCAGAGGATGAAAGGGAAGAGGGAGAACCAATGAGAGAGTAGCTGTTAGGCATTTGGACGGGCACATATCACTGTAATTTCCCGGCAGGAAGAAGAATTAACCAAATTCTCAGCCACCCACCGGGAACCAGTATAGGTCCTGAACCAAAATTTTGGACTTGCGGTCAGCTCACCAAAAACGAGTTGAAAAATGGAGCTCAGGGGCACAGCAATTCACAAACTGGCCGAGTAATAAAGGACAACTATCGTCCAAAAATCTGTTGAGGGAAGGCAATGAGGCGGACTTGAAAGCGAGGCAGAATAGCAGGAAACAGATTTCAAGAGGTACGTTGGAATCGCCTTTAAAGCACAGGAAGAGGGGCACAACTTCGACAATGATGCACTTGGCCAAAAAGGGCGTATGCGTTTTCTCCTGAATATATTCAGGAGAAAACGCATACGCCCTTTTTGGCCAAGCAAGCAAGCGGGCAATGCAAATCTGCACTACAAAGAAGTATCACTTCCCACCGGTCAAAAGGGACATCCACAAAATGTGTAAGAACAAGAAAGGCAAGACAGGCCCTGGAGAACAGGGAGCCTTGTTATGCTGATTGGCGGGATGTAAATTGCCAACTGCCTCTCTGGAGGAGTGCATTCTGTTCCCTAAAACAAGTAAAGAACAGAGCTACAGAGCCAAGGGCACTACCAGTCTAGGGAATATACCTTGGGAAAACTGAAAATCAATAAGACAGAGCCACCCCAAAATTTAGGGCTGCACTGCATACAAGGGCCTCAACTTGGATACACCTTAAGTATCCCAGAAAATATAAACATGGTTCAAAAAATTGTGGTACTTACGTACGATGGAATATCCCTCAGCCATGAAATCAATGTCATAAGACCAGTAGCAGCAAAATGGGTGGATTCAGGTACGATGATTCTAAGTGAAATAAGTCACACAGAAAAAGAAACTTATCATAAGATATCACTTATGAAGATCCTGTAAACATGGCTACACTTGAACTGAGTTAGGAAAGAGAACAGTGTCTCACATTTAGAAAACACTCTTATACCTGCTTAAGGGGGAAGGAGAGGTGGGGTGATGCATAAAACCAGAGTTTGATATAAGCACAGGTACCGTTCCAAAAACCAACTATGGAATAGACAAGACCTACACCGTCCTCAGCGAAAGGGACTCAAAACCCCATATTTCCCGCAGAGGAAAATATCTGACTAGTAAGAATCTTAAAACCTATGTATTGATATGTCTCCGTAAGGGAATCAAGTGTGTCTAGACTGGCATAAACATGGCAGCGAGAATCAGCTCAAACCCACTATAAAAAGGAATTTCCAAAACAAAACAAAAAAACTGGGAAATTCTTTACAATTCCTTCAGGGTCTCTGATAAAAGCTGGAATGACCCTATCTACAACGACAGCTGGATGTGGCATAAGGAGGGACACTTGGGACTAAGACGATTGGTGAGATTGGGTGAGCAAATGCAGACCCTTTAAAGCAATAATGCATGGCACCCATTCCATGGTTCCGAACTCTCCAGGTTGAAGGGAATATTACTACAGCTATAACATGTGCGGGAAACCTAGAGAACGGACACACTGTGAATCCGAAAGGTTTCTAAAACTCAACGAATAGTCCCACCCCTGGTGCTCCGGTTTGACTTTCCGTCTGCTTTACTATCAACCTCCCAACTTGGAGAGACAGCCCCTTTAACCTCTTGGTTCGCACAGGTTGCCAATTTGGCAGTGGATGAAAGGGAAGAGGGAGAACAAATGAGAGAGTAGCTGTTAGGCATTTGGACGGGCACATATCACTGTAATTTCCCGGCAGGAAGAAGAATTAACCAAATTCTCAGCCACCCACCGGGAACCAGTATAGGTCCTGAACCAAAATTTTGGACTTGCGGTCAGCTCACCAAAAACGAGTTGAAAAATGGAGCTCAGGGGCACAGCAATTCACAAACTGGCCGAGTAATAAAGGACAACTATCGTCCAAAAATCTGTTGAGGGAAGGCAACGAGGCGGACTTGAAAGCGAGGCAGAATAGCAGGAAACAGATTTCAAGAGGTACGTTGGAATCGCCTTTAAAGCACAGGAAGAGGGGCACAACTTCGACAATGATGCACTTGGCCAAAAAGGGCGTATGCGTTTTCTCCTGAATATATTCAGGAGAAAACGCATACGCCCTTTTTGGCCAAGCAAGCAAGCAGGCAATGCAAATCTGCACTACAAAGAAGTATCACTTCCCACCGGTCAAAAGGGACATCCACAAAATGTGTAAGAACAAGAAAGGCAAGACAGGCCCTGGAGAACAGGGAGCCTTGTTATGCTGATGGGCGGGATGTAAATTGCCAACTGCCTCTCTGGAGGAGTGCATTCTGTTCCCTAAAACAAGTAAAGAACAGAGCTACAGAGCCAAGGGCACTACCAGTCTAGGGAATATACCTTGGGAAAACTGAAAATCAATAAGACAGAGCCACCCCAAAATTTAGGGCTGCACTGCATACAAGGACCTCAACTTGGATACACCTTAAATATCCCAGAAAATATAAACATGGTTCAAAAAATTGTGGTACTTACGTACGATGGAATATCCCTCAGCCATGAAATCAATGTCATAAGACCAGTAGCAGCAAAATGGGTGGATTCAGGTACGATGATTCTAAGTGAAATAAGTCACACAGAAAAAGAAACATCATAAGATATCACTTATGAAGATCCTGTAAACATGGCTACACTTGAACTGAGTTAGGAAAGAGAACAGTGTCTCACATTTAGAAAACACTCTTATACCTGCTTAAGGGGGAAGGAGAGGTGGGGTGATGCATAAAACCAGAGTTTCATATAAGCACAGGTACCGTTCCAAAAACCAACTATGGAATAGACAAGACCTACACCGTCCTCAGCGAAAGGGACTCAAAACCCCATATTTCCCGCAGAGGAATATATCTGACTAGTAAGAATCTTAAAACATATGTATTGATATGTCTCCGTAAGGGAATCAAGTGTGTCTAGACTGGCATAAACATGGCAGCGAGAATCAGCTCAAACCCACTATAAAAAGGAATTTCAAAAACAAAACAAAAAAACTGGGAAATTCTTTACAATTCCTTCAAGGTCTCTGATGAAAGCTGGAATGACCCTATCTACAATGACAGCTGGATGTGGCATAAGGAGGGACACTTGGGACTGAGACGATTGGTGAGATTGGGTGAGCAAATGCAGACCCTTTAAAGCAATAATGCATGGCACCCATTCCATGGGTCCGAACTCTCCAGGTTGAAGGGAATGTTACTACAGCTATAACATGTGCGGGAAACCTAGAGAACGGACACACTGTGAATACGAAAGGTTTCTAAAACTCAACGAATAGTCCCTCTCCTGGTGCTCCGGTTTGACTTTCCGTCTGCTTTACTATCAACCTCCCAACTTGGAGAGACAGCCCCTTTAACCTCTTGGTTCGCACAGGTTGCCAATTTGGCAGAGGATGAAAGGGAAGAGGGAGAACCAATGAGAGAGTAGCTGTTAGGCATTTGGACGGGCACATATCACTGTAATTTCCCGGCAGGAAGAAGAATTAACCAAATTCTCAGCCACCCACCGGGAACCAGTATAGGTCCTGAACCAAAATTTTGGACTTGCGGTCAGCTCACCAAAAACGAGTTGAAAAATGGAGCTCAGGGGCACAGCAATTCACAAACTGGCCAAGTAATAGAGGACAACTATCGTCCAAAAATCTGTTGAGGGAAGGCAACGAGGCGGACTTGAAAGCGAGGCAGAATAGCAGGAAACAGATTTCAAGAGGTACGTTGGAATCGCCTTTAAAGCACAGGAAGAGGGGCACAACTTCGACAGTGATGCACTTGGCCAAAAAGGGCGTATGCGTTTTCTCCTGAATATATTCAGGAGAAAACGCATACGCCCTTTTTGGCCAAGCAAGCAAGCGGGCAATGCAAATCTGCACTACAAAGAAGTATCACTTCCCACCGGTCAAAAGGGACATCCACAAAATGTGTAAGAACAAGAAAGGCAAGACAGGCCCTGGAGAACAGGGAGCCTTGTTATGCTGATGGGCGGGATGTAAATTGCCAACTGCCTCTCTGGAGGAGTGCATTCTGTTCCCTAAAACAAGTAAAGAACAGAGCTACAGAGCCAAGGGCACTACCAGTCTAGGGAATATACCTTGGGAAAACTGAAAATCAATAAGACAGAGCCACCCCAAAATTTAGGGCTGCACTGCATACAAGGGCCTCAACTTGGATACACCTTAAGTATCCCAGAAAATATAAACATGGTTCAAAAAATTGTGGTACTTACGTACGATGGAATATCCCTCAGCCATGAAATCAATGTCATAAGACCAGTAGCAGCAAAATGGGTGGATTCAGGTACGATGATTCTAAGTGAAATAAGTCACACAGAAAAAGAAACTTATCATAAGATATCACTTATGAAGATCCTGTAAACATGGCTACACTTGAACTGAGTTAGGAAAGAGAACAGTGTCTCACATTTAGAAAACACTCTTATACCTGCTTAAGGGGGAAGGAGAGGTGGGGTGATGCATAAAACCAGAGTTTGATATAAGCACAGGTACCGTTCCAAAAACCAACTATGGAATAGACAAGACCTACACCGTCCTCAGCGAAAGGGACTCAAAACCCCATATTTCCCGCAGAGGTAAATATCTGACTAGTAAGAATCTTAAAACCTATGTATTGATATGTCTCCGTAAGGGAATCAAGTGTGTCTAGACTGGCATAAACATGGCAGCGAGAATCAGCTCAAACCCACTATAAAAAGGAATTTCAAAAACAAAACAAAAAAACTGGGAAATTCTTTGCAATTCCTTCAGGGTCTCTGATGAAGGCTGGAATGACCCTATCTACAACGACAGCTGGATGTGGCATAAGGAGGGACACTTGGGACTGAGACGATTGGTGAGATTGGGTGAGCAAATGCAGACCCTTTAAAGCAATAATGCATGGCACCCATTCCATGGGTCCGAACTCTCCAGGTTGAAGGGAATATTACTACAGCTATAACATGTGCGGGAAACCTAGAGAACGGACACACTGTGAATACGAAAGGTTTCTAAAACTCAACGCATAGTCCCTCCCTTGGTGCTCCGGTTTGACTTTCCATCTGCTTTACTATCAACCTCCCAACTTGGAGAGACAGCCCCTTTAACCTCTTGGTTCGCACAGGTTGTCAATTTGGCAGAGGATGAAAGGGAAGAGGGAGAACCAATGAGAGAGTAGCTGTTAGGCATTTGGACGGGCACATATCACTGTAATTTCCCGGCAGGAAGAAGAATTAACCAAATTCTCAGCCACCCACCGGGAACCAGTATAGGTCCTGAACCAAAATTTTGGACTTGCGGTCAGCTCACCAAAAACGAGTTGAAAAATGGAGCTCAGGGGCACAGCAATTCACAAACTGGCCGAGTAATAAAGGACAACTATCGTCCAAAAATCTGTTGAGGGAAGGCAATGAGGCGGACTTGAAAGCGAGGCAGAATAGCAGGAAACAGATTTCAAGAGGTACGATGGAATCGCCTTTAAAGCACAGGAAGAGGGGCACAACTTCGACAATGATGCACTTGGCCAAAAAGGGCGTATGCGTTTTCTCCTGAATATATTCAGGAGAAAACGCATACGCCCTTTTTGGCCAAGCAAGCAAGCGGGCAATGCAAATCTGCACTACAAAGAAGTATCACTTCCCACCGGTCAAAAGGGACATCCACAAAATGTGTAAGAACAAGAAAGGCAAGACAGGCCCTGGAGAACAGGGAGCCTTGTTATGCTGATGGGCGGGATGTAAATTGCCAACTGCCTCTCTGGAGGAGTGCATTCTGTTCCCTAAAACAAGTAAAGAACAGAGCTACAGAGCCAAGGGCACTACCAGTCTAGGGAATATACCTTGGGAAAACTGAAAATCAATAAGACAGAGCCACCCCAAAATTTAGGGCTGCACTGCATACAAGGACCTCAACTTGGATACACCTTAAGTATCCCAGAAAATATAAACATGGTTCAAAAAATTGTGGTACTTACGTACGATGGAATATCCCTCAGCCATGAAATGAATGTCATAAGACCAGTAGCAGCAAAATGGGTGGATTCAGGTACGATGATTCTAAGTGAAATAAGTCACACAGAAAAAGAAACTTATCATAAGATATCACTTATGAAGATCCTGTAAACATGGCTACACTTGAACTGAGTTAGGAAAGAGAACAGTGTCTCACATTTAGAAAACACTCTTATACCTGCTTAAGGGGGAAGGAGAGGTGGGGTGATGCATAAAACCAGAGTTTGATATAAGCACAGGTACCGTTCCAAAAACCAACTATGGAATAGACAAGACCTACACCGTCCTCAGCGAAAGGGACTCAAAACCCCATATTTCCCGCAGAGGAAAATATCTGACTAGTAAGAATCTTAAAACCTATGTATTGATATGTCTCCGTAAGGGAATCAAGTGTGTCTAGACTGGCATAAACATGGCAGCGAGAATCAGCTCAAACCCACTATAAAAAGGAGTTTCAAAAACAAAACAAAAAAACTGGGAAATTCTTTACAATTCCTTCAGGGTCTCTGATGAAAGCTGGAATGACCCTATCTACAACGACAGCTGGATGTGGCATAAGGAGGGACACTTGGGACTGAGACGATTGGTGAGATTGGGTGAGCAAATGCAGACCCTTTAAAGCAATAATGCATGGCACCCATTCCATGGGTCCGAACTCTCCAGGTTGAAGGGAATATTACTACAGCTATAACATGTGCGGGAAACCTAGAGAACGGACACACTGTGAATACGAAAGGTTTCTAAAACTCAACGAATAGTCCCTCTCCTGGTGCTCCGGTTTGACTTTCCGTCTGCTTTACTATCAACCTCCCAACTTGGAGAGACAGCCCCTTTAACCTCTTCGTTCGTACAGGTTGCCAATTTGGCAGAGGATGAAAGGGAAGAGGGAGAACCAATGAGAGAGTAGCTGTTAGGCATTTGGACGGTCA